>NC_071496.1:26066348-26666348 GCF_028500815.1 Rissa tridactyla
AAACGCCGCAGGGCTGCAGGAGGAAAACTCTCTCGGCCAGCCACGTGTGGATGTGCTCAGTAGCTCCGGGCAATAAACCCATCCCTTGCAGAGGGATGCAAAAACTCCCTAGTCTGGAGAAAAAGTGGGTGTTTCCTCCTCAGAAATAGATCGGTTTACTGCTGAATTGAAGGGGGTAATTAGATGCTCCTTCATTTAGTGGGAGAGGTGGCCATGAAGGCCTGCAGCCCCTAGGCAGACCTTCCATGCACACTCGTGATGTAGGCCAGGGTGAGGGGCTGATGTGGGGGATCCAATGCCTTGCTCTACCTGTGGGGAGGGATGGGACCCTGTCATGGTTTGGGCCGGACTGGCCAATGACTGAAGACAGATGCTCTCCCCCACCTCTCGCTCCAATGAGAGGAGGAGGAGAGATAAAGAGATTTACGAGTTTAGAAGGAACTAAACTACTTTAATGAAATATTAATAATAAAAAGAAAATAATGAAATAGATACAATATATACAAAACCGTATCAAGCTCCCAGGATGATGTCACCAGCAGGCACTGGGGAAGTCCCAGACTGGACTCAGCAACGGATGGGAACTGGATTCCATAGCTGGAGTCAGGAACACATGGATTGGGATCAAAGGCAAACAGACAGGGTCCTCCTCGGATGTCGGCCATTGGAGAAAAGAGACTGACCCTTTGATCCCTCAGCTTTTATACTGAGCATGGGCCAGATGGGATGGAATACCCTGTTGGTCAATTTTGGGTCACCTGTCCTTTCCGCTCCTCCCTACAGGTACAACCCCTCTATGCTTTTCTGTTTACGGCCCTCGAACGGGGCAAATAACGAAATTAGCTGACCTTGGTTGTTACAGCAATAAGTATAAGCAAGAGCCTCTCTGCACACCATTCCTTGGCATTAACTATAAACATAGGTCTTATCACTCTGAGAACGAACTGTTTTCTGCACAATATGCTGTTAATTTCAGAGAGTTAGAAAAGGCCTAGCTAAGAAGTAAAATTACTGAATAGAAAGTTGGTTCTGTTCTACCTCAAACCAGGAGAGAGCCCCAATGCCCTTGCCATGAAAATTCACAACTGGCCCATGCCGAATGAAGAGAGAGGTCAGGATGTAAAGTATAGAATTACAAGGCTAAATATTTATTCATGCACATGAGGTGTCCCAGCCAAACGGGGGCACCCCAAATGTGGTTTTACACAGGTTTCTTATACTCTTCAAACGTTCAGGTACAACATGATTTCACTAATCACTAACACACACGCTACCCATTACTGATCATAGTAAAATTTTGCAAAGCAACTATTATTTTTTGCAGAATTCTTGCTGCTTGTCTATTGATCCAGATGTCCCTGGAATCAGTCTTGCTATAGTTACTTAGCTATGATGCCAGATGATGCTGGGTGGGTTTCAAAGACATGTTAGAGGGGCTAGGATGCTGGTGTTATCTTGGTTGTCCAGGGATATCCTTTATCCTTCATGGACAGCTCTAAGCTTCCAAGCAAAGTCCTTATTTCCAGGGCTGGGCTGTCCTTTAGTTTGTTTTACTTAAGCATGAACAATACCAAAGTCTTCAGTAAAATTCTATTACCTCATTACATTACAGTGTATAATGTGAACCAATATATATATTAACATACGATAAAAGCTGGCTGATAGAATAGTTAGAGAAGGGAATTTTCATAACATGGTTCATACATTGAAACAGCCAGAAATCTTATTTGCATGCTAACTATCAGGGAACTTCCTAAGAATTTTCATTGGAAAACACAGCAAAGGAGACAGGCTGTATTAATGCAATTGCATACATAGATGGAGCTCCAACACAAAGAAGTATGTTCAGTGTTACAGTACTACTGCAACCAAAGATTAAAATTCAAGTTCATTAGCATTAAAGTAACTCAATATACTACAGCTACTACCTTACTTACTGACAATACTTTACGTATAGTACAGTGATTTATAGGTAACTTTTACTTCTTTTTAAAGTTCTTCTTTTAAAAGCTTTAAAACGTGATTCAGAATAATATTTGCTTTTTCTCTCACTAGGCAGTATCCTTAGGGTTTGACCTACAGGACAGCAGATGCAAAGGGACTGTAAATGATGCAGTTTTGAGTATATCTCTGTAATTTGGTACCACCACGTTAGAAATCAGAGCAGTAGGACGACACTGGTGCCACACAGTTCAGGAATATCAGGTAGGAATCCCAATGTTAAGCAGCATTACTGACAATCTATGAAACTCTCATCAGCAGCTTGCGTTCTGCAGCAGACTATTGCTGTTATATGGTTCAATCCACTACATGGTACAGAGATGCCTTCATAGTTTAAATGTTTTGCTGTCCACCGGAATTCACTGCCCAGAATTGCCAAGTCTCCTCACACTGTGCACTAGAAGCCTTAAGAGTACAAAAACTACAGGACAAGCTGCTGTGGTTAAAATGCTACCTGCATCCAGGTAGCAGATGAAGGACTGTTGTGGTTTAACCCCAGTAGACAGCTAAACACCACACAGCCGCTCGCTCACTCCCCCACAGTTGGATGGGGAAAATAATTGGAAGGGTAAAAGAGAGTGGGTTGAGATAAAGACAGTTTAATAGATAAAGCAAAAGCTGCACATGCAAGCAAAACAAGGAATTCATTCACTACTTCCCATTGGCAGGCAGATGTTTAATCATTTACAGGAAAGCAGGGCTTCATCACGCATAACAGTGACTTGGGAAGACAAATGCCATAACTCTGAACATCCCTCCCTTCCTTCTTCTTCCCCCAGCTTTTATTGCTGAGTGTGACATCAGATGGTATGGTATGACCCTTTGGTCAGTTGGGGTCAGCTGTCCCAGCTGTGTCCCCTCCCAACTTCTTGTGCACCCCCAGCCTACTTGCTGACAGGGCAGTGAGAGAAGCAGAAAAGGCCTTGACTCTGTGTAAGCACTGGTCAGCAATAGCTAAAACATGACTGTTTTCATCACAAATCCAAAACATAGAACCGTACAAGCTACTATGAAGAACTTTAACTTTATCCCAGCCCAAACCAGTACAAGCTCAATCTTCTTTGAGGAAGCTGTTGTAATAATACTGCAATTTTCCTTTTGTTGATCTAAATCTTAAGGGCTTTAGGTCCTTTGAAGGTAAGTACAGCTGAGCAGGAAAACAGAACTCAATTATGCCACAAGAACCTTAATTTTTGTGCATCTATTTGAGCAACAGCATACTAAAGAACAAGACTGATGAAGTCCAAATGCTGGTAGTTTGAACAACAGGCCATTTTAGAGCTCATGAGCCTATCCTGAATTAGTATAATGACCACAGCAATCTACTTGAACTCCTGAAAATGAAATTTTAGCCTAAAAGTCTAATTACCATGAATTCTTACCTTGAACTTTGAGTTACATTACCTCCAGAACAGCATGGAAATACACTTATAATGAAATGTTTCAAGTTACTGGGTTTTTAGGGTTTTTTTGCTGTTCTTATGAATTCAACTTTCTTAGCTTGTTCAGCTTTCATTTTCCACTTCTGAAACTGAAACTGTTGAACAGCAACTGCAGTACTGAAACAGCTGTCATTCTGTAGATAAATTAAAATATTATTAAAAATCAATCTTTTATGTTTAAACACTGTGACTGATCAATGAACCCCTACAATGGAAGAAGGCTCAGAGAAGATAGGCAAGGATGACATGCTCATGAAGCTCAGAAAAGGATGTCGGGGGAGACCACAGCTATGTAAAGGAAGCTGAACTTATCTCAACACCAAGGGAACCAGAAAGTGGCCTTTGTTGTAGATAAAAGACTGTATCAGTTGAGTGGGTCAACTGGTTATGTAAATGGCCTTCCTAAAATAATCAATAGAAATTATTATCTTCCTGAGCCAGACAGACAACATGGGGGAAGGGTATATGTGTCTCAGCCCAATGTAGAGTATAAAAATCAAACAACCAACAAAATGAACTTTGCAGAAAGCAATGGGCTTGAGCTGGCTTCAACCCACATATTCCTTCCCAGCAACTGGGGAGACCCAGCATCATGATGGTGTGCATATAGAGACTGGTATTAGGAATCAAGTTTGTATTGTGATCCAACTGTATATCACAATTGCTATATTGTGCTTATGTTGTGACTTCAGTATATTGCTGTATCACTTTTCTAAATCAAAATCCCATGTAACATCAAATATCCTCACATAACTAAATTTAGCATTGAATCATTAAATCCTCCTTGTATGGAATATCTAAAAGAACCTGGTCAGAGAGTATTTGACTGACAAACACTCATTGGTTACTTTTAAGCAGACAACAACACAGTGTAGAGATAATGAATAAACAACATGACTTCAGTTTTATACTTGCATAATTCAATTCAAATAATTTTAGGTCACTCAGGTATAAAACTCTAGTGATGAGATGGTAAGCATTTTCAAGAGAAAAATGCGACATCATCTTGCTTTAACAGAGGCTGCTTATCACAGTATAATACTAAATCAAGCCTGACTGTCTTGCCTCTGATGACAATTGATATCTGAAGATTCAGAGGAAATTACCTACCTGACTATAAGCATGTAATCTATATTAGGCAGATGTTTTGCATCAAGAGGCACTGGTCCATCTGTAAGAGACAATAATATAGATTATTTTACATCCCTTTAGATGCTGGGACCCTGAGTTGTACAGCATTGAACAGGACTCTGATCCATATACAGCACACTGTGCGGACCCCATCTGTAGAAAGGATTACCCCACTGTGGTCATTTGAGCTATTATAGGATTTTTCTTAAAAGAAAACAACTCTATTCATTATTTCTATTGCCAAACAGAAAGGATATTATCACGAGAACTTCTTGCTGCACTTTTAGATAAAGGCAAGGGCACACAGGTGGCATAATCGCCAGTACCAAGTGGGAGCTGCCTTCAGGCTCCTCTGTTATAATGAGCTGGCTGAGTTTATCCTGCAGCCAAGGAATCTGCGCAGCACAACACAAGCCTGAAGACCATGCTGTGCTCTGCAACGCAGCACAGGCCTGGGCCTACTCAGGTTAACTGTTATTAACTGTTAATTAACTCCTTGATGTACAGTGGTCTCCCTGTCAGGATCACTACAGCAGATTACCCCCATTTCATCTTGCTTTTCAAGAAAAGGTCCAGCTGAAATCCTGAAACATGCTTAATATCCCTTCCAAACTGTTTGTTGTTATTCATAGCAACTCTGAACATTCTTAATGTAGGTAGTACTAGGATTGCTAATGAATAAGGATCATGAAACTGCCCTTTCAATTTATGAAACTAGTATTTTGAGATCAATTAGGCAAGTCAATATAGCTTCACTGTTTCCTACCAATTTCTTTTTAATGTTTACCCCTATACCTTGTATGTTTCTCATTGAGGAGTTTAAGTCACACTTTATTAGCTTTCATTTAGGAAACACCTGAGGGAAACACCTCCAAACAGGTGACACAGTGGATAGCCCAGTTGAAGTGCCTCTATACCAATGCACACAGGTAACAAGCAGGAGGAGTTGGAAGCCACTGTGCAGCTAGAAAGTTATGAACTAATTGCTATCACTGAAACATGGTGGGAAAAATCACACAACTGGAGTGCTGCAATTGATGGCTATAAACTGTTCAGAAGTAAAAGAATGGATTGACTGCACAGAACTGTCTTTGAAAAATAGTGATGAACAAGTTGAGAGCTTATGGGTAAGCTGACAGAGGGTAGATTTAGATTGGACACAAGGAAGACATTTTTTATGATGAGGATGGTGAGACACTGAAACAGGTTGCCCAGAGAAGTTGTAGATGCCCCATCCCTGGAAGTATTCAAGATCAGGTTGGACTGGGCTTTGAACAACCTGATCTAGTGAAAGATGTCCCTGCCTGTAGCAGGGGCATTAGAACTAGATGATAAATATCATCTTCTGACCCAAACCATTATATGATTTGTCCAGCAGCTAGCAAAGCTGGCTGATCTGAGACTCAGTCACCACTCCAATACAAACATTAAACATATTGAGGTAATGGATGAAAGGACAGCAAAGTAAATGGTTTCAGTAAGTGAGATAAGTAAGAACAGATACAGGTTTAGAAGACTCTAGCACATGCACAGAAGATGAGGATTCACTTACCATTGGCTTGCTTTCTTTCATTTGCAAATGCCCAACTTCTCCCCTATTACCTCCATCAGTATTTGCTCAGGGTAAAAGCTTTTTGAGAAGGAAACCTGTTCCTACATTAGACTATTAGGAGCTTTCTGTGCTACTTTGAGCTACAAAAATAAAATGTATCATCAACAAACCCTTTGAATACTGGGAGGACTTCCCAATACAGGATGACAATGGCTAAGCGTAACTGTAGAAAGTACTGATAACTGTTGCTTAACTATTGCCCAAAAGGTATAAATGCTTACTATGTGCCAACCGGGTTATGCTAGCTTTGTGGATGAACCACCTAACACCCATCTCTGCGCAGAAATTCAATAAACAAATATTTCACCTCTGTGTGTATATATCGGCTCCTTGCACACCGGGTTAAAAGAACCCAGATTTGGGACAACGTTTTTGGAGACCCAGATGGGATGGCCATAAAGTCTTGCCCAGATCGTCTTGCTGCTCCCGACAGTGGAGAATCAGACTGGATAGAACTCTAGCATGCACCGACCTGTTGATTGGGAACTCATCTGGATCCAGATAAATTGGGTTATAATTTGAAAAATTGGAACAATGAATCCGATGATTCATGAGAAAATGAAAAGATATTGTAATCAATAGTGGCCAAATTATAAATTGGATGATACTGAATGGTGGCCAGAAAATGTATTGATAAGCTATAATACTATATTATGATTGATGTTATTTTGCCGCCAAATGGGAAAATGGGATGAAATACCTTATGTTGATGCATTTATGACTTTGTATAGAAAGCCTGATATTTAGAAAAAGTATAAGCTAATGAATGACTTGGTAATGTATGCGGCTTCTGAGAGAAAGGAAAGCGGTTGTTGCATGGGCTGTGGCAATAGAAAGACTGTAGGAGGAGATGAACAGAAAGCTGTACAACTTTTGGTACCCTCTGCCCCACCTGCCACTCCTGTTTCTCAGGCTTCTCATCCTCAGGACCAACCCTCTGCTCCCCTACCACCATATGGGGGAATGGCGGAGGAGGGGATGATAACTTTGGGAGGTAAAAATTTTAGCCCTGTTGTTGGTAGAACCAGGGGACAAACATTACCTGTTATACAGGCACCTTTACGGCAAGTGGTGGGACTTGAGGGCCAGCCAGTCTTTGTGCATGTCCCTTTTACAACTCCTCTGTACGCTCACTACCCCTGCCCACATCCTGGGCCCTCTTACCTGCTTCATGGGTCCCTACTCGCAGCTAGTCCAGCTTGATGCTCAGTAGCAAGCACGCATGCATTCACAGACTTGTCCCTAATACACTTCACATTCACAAGTTCCCCTGGGCATACCAGCACAGACCCCTACTGCCCACCTGATACCCCATCCCAGACCCGAGGCCCCCCTTCTCACTAGCTAGTTCAGCTTAAAGTTTGCTAGTGAATACACATGCATGCCCAATGCACACCAGGACCGGGGAAGATACAGATATTCAGCCACCCCAGCAGCCAGCACCAGGCACACATGGGCTATGACTCACAGTCTCACTCCAGCTGCTAGCACAGAGCCCCTCACTCATGCCAGTGCCCCCCAGTAGCTGGTTTTGGGAACACATACTGTTCCTGCCCCAGTGGCTGGAGGTAAAAGACCCTCACTCGCTCCAGTAGCTGGCACTGAGACCCCCTCACTCGCTCCAGTAGCTGACACCACAGGCCAGGGGCACCTACACCCTTGTTCTGACTCCAATAACTGGCACCTAGTCCACTCATGCCAATGTCCCCAGCAGCTGGCACTCTGGGCTTAAAGTCTGTAAGACCCTCCGCAAATCCAGAGACCTATGACTGTTCCAACTACTGACACTAGGACCCTCACTCGATCCAGTAGCTGACACCACAGGCCACAAGGTGCTTATACCTCTGGGTCTGACTCCAGTAGCTGTCACAGGTATAAGAAGATAAGAAGATAGCACAGACTGCAGTAATCAGGTGCAGGGCTCAGCCAGACAAGCGTACTGACTGTCCCCATTTTACGTGTGACTGGCCCCCTTTATACCCCTTTCTGTCTATTACTCCTTTGTTCTTCCTGGATTCCCTTCCCCTGCACATCTCCTCATGGGTTTGTACGGCTCTATCAATTCCCGCATCCCTCCCAGTCTTGGGTTCCCCTTGCTTTACAGTCTTATAAGTTGCAAAGTCCAAGTTGATCTTCCTGGAAGTACCGTCTGTAGTTTCTTGATAGCCCATCACTTAGTGTGAATGGCAAGGTTTGTGTCTCATCACTGCATCCCTTACCATTTGTTGGTAGGTTTGTGTCCCTGTATGTTCTTGTTTATGGCTGCCTCCTTTTTTTATTTTCCCTTGCTGCATTTTCCCTTACTCTGCTGTCAGTTCTTCCCTACTGGCACGCAAGAAAGTGGTATTTTGCACTGGCCTACTAATGTAAGGATACAAAGATGTGTTCTAGGCATTCTCCTTTCTGGTACCTTAGTCCCAGTGACAAGATGAAACACAGATATTTTAAGCTACTTGTTGGACTTGTCATCTATAATCAGAAATGTCAAACCATTACCCCCCTCTGTCCAACTCCATGACAGTTATTAATTTGTGGGCTGGATGCAATGCTCAATTAAATCAATAAAAAGACCTCAATTAACTTTTAAAAAAATTGGTTCAGAACCCATCTGTTTTATACACTTCCAGAATGGTCATCTTTTTAGTGTGTTTGGACAATGTCTCTAGCACTTAGTAGAAAGCAACATAACATTATGAAGGATTAACTGGTTCAGCAACAATTAAGCTAGCTCCTTAGGGAATGACATTTTATTGAAACATTTCAAGAGATCTTGATTGACAGGATAGTTTTTTAGCTCAAAGCTTTTCATGGTTTGAAAGGGAAATCTAAGCTGGGAAAAGAGTCCTCGAACAGGGTCCTGAAATCCTGGAATTTCAAAAGAAAGAATGTGAGGTTTATGTGCACAGGATCTTCACTGTGTTGTCTGTTTTGAACCAGGAGGTGCTGGTCCCTTATGATCCTGGTAAGAAAAGCACTTAGACACTGTAAGGTATCATTTAAAATGCTATTTATTAGAGGTAACACTATAAGAAGAGAATAGCATAGATAATCTTACATCTCTTTAGATGCTGGGAACCCTGAGTGGTGTCGCATCGAACAAGACTCTGACCCACATGCAACCATGCTAGATTATCACCTAGCACCCATCTCTGCAGAAATGATTTAAATAAATAATACTTCTGCTCTGTGTGTATATTGGCGTCTGCACACCAGGTAAACAACTCCGCTTTGGGACAACAGTTTTTGGTTGGGACAACACTACTATGAAGAAAATTAACTCCATCCCAGCCAAACCCAGTACAGTCTAGATTTATGTTTTTCTATTGATTACTTCCTTCAGGAAGACTAGGGCATACTCATTATTCTGACAAAAAATAGTTTCACATTTTTTATTACATTTTTGGAACTCTCAGTGTGGGAAAGTAACGGAAGATCGGCGAGGAGGATTGTAAACACGCTCAAGTGACTCATACATGGTGTGTTGGAAAACACATATATCACACTAATCGTTGTTTAGTCTTATGTGCTCAACAAGTAGAACATCCACACTTAGATAACGTAGGCCTGTGATGGACTTAGGAGCACCTTATCGAACATGACTGAGATTCCTACCCTGCTGTTGAAGAAGATCAAAGCACAGTGGAAAACTACACCTGCTTGAATCTCTGAAATACAGGCAAGAACAGCAGGTTTGGACACTCTTTCACTCACGCTCGCTAACAAGGACTCTCTTGCTATCAAGGTCTCTCTCGCTCCGCAGTACCTGCATCCCCTGCTTGCGTGCCTCTGCCCGGGTGCTACTTCTGAGATTTCCTGGGTCCACAAGGTATCGAGATTAAATTTGTTCTTTGCCTTTCATCTGTGGTTTTGTGGTTGTTCCTGTGTCCTGCCTGTGTTGGCTCATGCACTCAGGATCCTGTTTTTCACTGGCATATACCAATCAAACTTTTAATGAGTTGACAGTTAACATTTCTGTAGAATAGAAATAATCTATTTATGCAGTGGCTTTGCTAGCTACAGAGATTTCATGAACTGGTGTTTTCCCAGCTGCAAAACACAAAAGCATTCACAGATGATAACCAAATGGCATATGCTTAAGACATTTTATTGCCTAATTGATGTTTTTAAGAGCACTTTCCTGCTATATTTTTCCTTTTTATTTTTTATGACTGATCTTACATTTGATTTCTTTTTATTTGCTGAATAGAAATTAACAAGTAAAGGAGAACATTTCAAAACCTGAAAACAGTCCTCAGCATAAATTAGGGACAATTGTCCTCATAGTTCTACCTGCAATGACTTGAAAAAGTATTCTTTCCACAGCAATGCTTCCTAATCTTTTTTATCTTTGTCCTGCAATATCAGATGTTAGAGAAAAGAAGCATCCTCTTGAATTTCTTTGCATTTGCTTTTCTTTGATGACTGTCAACCCTTTCAAGGTTTCTGTTACTAAGATTAGCAAACTGATAACTGTTCAGGGATTGTGCTACATTAAGCATCAGTTTTCAGCAAGCAGTTTTATCAAGATGGCTCCACTCAGTGTATATAAGATACTGTTTGCTCAGTAGTTCACCAATTTCTGGATGGTGAATCCTTTCATTATTGTTTGCCACACATATTACTCATGAATTACTCAGAATCCTGAGGACTTCGTAGGAGATGCCCTAGAAATCACATTCAGAGGTATTTCAGGTGTCTGAGCAGAGCTAGGCTTGGTTAGTTCTGGCTCTTAAGCACTGGAGAGGCCAGGCATCAAGCTGTAAAGCTGGCATAAAGGTGAACCCTGGCTTTCAACTGAGTTGGGACCTCACTTCATTTCCTCTATGGGACAGATTCTAAGCCAGAATATGCTATAACACTTGGACGGCCTCTGTGTACTGTTTGTAAAATGGTAATCTAGATCCAGGAGAAACCAGCTAGGTAATTACATGGGGCTAAATCCTGAACTCTTCCTCATTCCTTATTTATCAGCTCAGTTTGGGACTGGAAGTGCTATAGCAAGTCCCTGACTTTCTGTGTTTTTCCTGAGCAAAGTTTTGAAGGTTTTGCCTTCAGTGGCACAAAACTAAAGCTCTCTATTTGCTGAGGAGAAAATTAGTTTAATTTACTGGCCTTCAGTTTATTTAGCAGGAATAATACATGGAATGAATAGTACAAATTCATATTCTCTTTTAATGGTGAGTGGGATGATGAACCTACAGTGGAGAAGAAAATTTGCTTGGATGTGGGGTGCTTCAGTATTTTTGCTTCTAGTATGAAATGCTTTGTCTGCAATTTCCACAGTGGTTAATTATTTGTTTCTCTTCCTTAAATCTGGAAAAGCTGTACATGCTCAGCACTTCTGAAGAACTTTTGGCTGGCTTTACACATGCCAGAGGGATCAGCTCTGGGCATGGCAATAGCCAGGTTCAAGGAATCAGCAAGCAGGTTTCTTACACTGATTTTAAAAGTACCGCTTCTGATGTCGAAAAGAGTTAAAAATCCACAAAACTGAGAAACTGTGATGTGATGGCCTACTCTGAAACCATGGCAACGGGAATGTAAAGTCACAGAATCACAGAATGGTTCTGGTTGGAACGCACAGCTTGGTGTCGTCGGCAAACTGGACATAAGCTATCACCAATCACCTCCTTATTTTCCATGTGCCTTAGCAGAGATTCCAGGAGGATCTGCTACATGATCTTGCCAGGTACAGAGGTGAGACTGACCGGTCTGTAGTTCCCTGGGTGATCTGTTTTTCCCTTTTTGAAAATGGGGGTTATGTTTCCCCTTTTTCTGTCAGCGGGAACTTCACCAGACTGCCATGACTTTTCAAATATAACGGAAAGCGGCTTAGCAACTTCATCTGCCAGCTCCCTCAGGACCCGTCGATGGATTTCATCCGGACCCATGGACTTATGCACCTTCAGGTTCCTCAGATGGTCCTGAACCTGATCTTCTCCTACAGTTGGTGGTTCTTCATTTTCATAGACCCTGCCTTTGCATCCTGCAACTTGGGTGGTGTGGTTGGAGCCCTTGCTGGTGAAGCCCTTGCTGGTGAATTATTTAGTCTTATCCTATTAAATCTATTTGTATTTCAACCCTCGTGTTTCCTTGCTTTCCCTGATTCCCCTTTCCGGGTGGGGAGGGGTCATCGGGTGATAGAATAATTCTCTAAATAACAATAAATTTTTGTGGGTTTTCTCAAACCATAACAGCCAGGTCTCTCAGCCTTTCCTCATAAGAGAGGTGCTGCAGTCCCTTGATCATCTTTGTAGCCCTCTGCTGGACTCTCTCCAGGAGTTCCCTGTCCTTCCTGAACTGAGGAACCCAGAACTGGACACAGTACTCCAGATGTGGCCTCACCAGGGCAGAGTAGAGGGGGAGGATGACCTCCCCCGACCTGCTGGCCACACTCTTTTTAATGCACCCCAGGACACCATTGGCCGCCTTGGCCACAAGGGCACACTGCTGCCTCATGGCAGCATGACTCCCAGGTCTCTCTCTACGGAGCTGCTTTCCAGCAGGTCAGCCCCCAACCTGTGTTGGCGTATGGGGTTATTCCTCCCTAGGTGCAGGACCCTACACTTCCTCTTGTTGAACTTCATTAGGTTCCTCTCTGCCCAACTCTCTAGCCTGTCCAGGTCTCGCTGTATGGCGGCACTCCCAGTTTTGTATCATCAGCAAACTTGCTGAGGGTACACTCTGTCCCCTCATCCAGGTCATTGATGAATATATTCATCAAGACCGGACCCAGTACTGACCCCTGGGGAACACAACTAGTTACAGGCCTCCAACTAGACTCTGTGCCCCTAATCACAACCCTCTGAGCTCTGCCATTCAGCCAGTTCTCAATCCACCTCCCTGTCCACTCATCTAGCCCACACTTCCTAAGCTTACCTATCAGGATGTTATGGGAGACTCTGTCAAAAGCTGTCCTGGTTTGAGGTAAAACAGAACCAATTTTCTGATTTGTAATTTTACTTTTTAGCTGGGCCTCTTCCAACTGACTAAAGTCTGAAATTAACAGCATATTGTTCAGAAACTGTTCACTCTCAGAGTGATGAGACCTGATTATACCAAGGAATGGTATGCACAGAGGCTCTTGCTTAGACTTATTGCTATAACAACCAAGGTCAGCTAATTTTGTTATTTGTCCCATTGGAGGGTCAGAAGCGGAAAAGTGTAGAGGGGTCACATCTGCAGGGAGGAGCGGACAGGACAGGTGACCCAAAATTGACCAATAGAGTATTCCATCCCATCTGCATCACGCTCAGTATAAAAGCTAAGGGGTCAAAGGGTCAACTCTCTTTCTTCAATGGCCGACGTCGGAGGAGGACCCTGTCTGTTCATCTGCTTTTGATCCCAATCTGAGCATTCCTGACTCCAGATCCAGAATCCAACTCTTGCCTGTTGCTGACTCCAGTCTGGGACTTTCCCTGTGCCTGCTGGTGACGCGATCGTCATCCTGGGAGCTGGATATGGCTTTGTATTTATTGTATACCTTTTTAAATTTTATTATTATTTATTATTTCATTATTTATTAATTTTTTCATTAGTTTGGTTCTCTTTCTAAACTTGTAAATCTCCTTATCTCTTCCTCTCTTCTCTTTGGAGGGGGGGGGAAGGGGCTATCTGTCAGTCTGATTGGCCAGTCCGTCCAAAACCGTGACAGATTTATTGGCACCCAACGTGGGGCTTCACTGTGGCACGACTAGAGCTCTGATAGATTGTTTGAATTACAGCTTTCTCAGAGATTAAAACAGACACCTCACATCATGTTGTTTTTAGACAAATTATTGTATCACTTCTTTATAGGGATTTCTTTAAAGTTAGTTGATATGGCACTGCTTAACCTGCCTTATGTGTTGTATAACTTACTTGCTCTTTGTGTCTGTATGTGGTGGTTCAAACGTGCTATTTTGCTGCTTTGTTTAATTCTGATCCATACTGTGGTTGAATGGATAGCTTCTTTACCTGCATACCTCGGGCATTACATAATGGATTCTGTCACTAATTATACTAATTACACTTTGAATTTTACCTTGGGAATGTTTACTTAGCCTGTTACTGTTCATGCCAAATTGTCACCATCAGAGCCAGGGGATGGATCCCCTTCGGATAGCGTGAATGACAGTTGCTTTCCTAAAATCATGTTTTTGGTGTTGATTTTCCTGAATGGGTTGCAGGCGTGGTTTCTCTTTAAATTTTGGTGCAGGAATAGGTGTAGTATGATATGCACTGACACTACTCGAACTCCATCAGCACCAGTACAAGTTGCCCCGGTGACCAGAAGGAAAAAGAGGAGTAAAGCCAGATAGCAGGGGAGAGGACTCTTCTGATGAAGATCAAGGAAAGAGTCCTTCAAAAGATAAGGGAGAGGCTCCTGCATCAGCCCAGGAGGAGGAATCAGATACAGAGGTGATCATTAAATCCTTCTCTATGAAGGATCTGTGAAATATGAGAAAGGATTTTACCCGGAATGATGGTGAGACACTTGTCTCCTGGTTGCTCCGATGCTGGGATAATGGGGCTGATAGCATGGAGTTACATGGTAGCAAAGCTAGGCAGTTAGGAAACCTGGCCAGAGAGGGCGGTATAGATAAAGCTCTTGGGAAAAAGTCACAGGCTCTCAGTCTCTGGAGGCAACTCATATCAGCCGTAAAAGGCAGATATCCTTTTAAGGATGATATTGAATGCTGCCCGAGTAAATGGACCAGCACAGAGAAAGGTATTAAGTACCTGACAGAAATGGCTGTGAAAGAGGTGATTTATGGTGACTGTGAAGTGAATGTAGATCCTGATGAAATGCCATGTTGACGACCTATGTTGCGAAAGTTTGCACAGAATGCACCACCAATGTATTCCCATACCTTGTCAGTACTGATCTGGGGAGGATGTGATGATGATTCACCATCTGTAAATGAAATGGCTAACAGAACGCGACAGTATGAAGACAGTCTCTCTCGTCCCCTCACTGTAGCAGCTGTGGAAAAATTGACTGATAAAACTGAGAAAATAATTGATAAAATTGAGAAACTCTTTGATAACTATCTAGGATGGAGGAGAGATCCTATTCTTCCCCTGACCAGACCCATGTTGCAGCCATTAGGAGAAGACACCCTCCTAAGAGACCAACTTCGAGGAAACAGAACACACTACGAAATATCCTGTGGTTTTGCCTCTGTGACTATGGAGAGGACATGAGTAAGTGGGATAAAAAACCTACCTCGGCCTTAGAGGCACAAGTGAGCTGCAAGATAAAGCAGATAGAAGAACAAATTATTCCAGGACTGCTGCTCTGGTATGCAGGGGGCGCTTCTCTGGTCCAGGTAGAATCTCATCTGCTAATGATAGACATTAGAGGTGCCCTGCCTCCAGCCAGGAGGAGGAGAGGGACAACAGAGTTTATTGGACTGTGTGGATTCAATGGCCTGGCACATTAGAGCCACAGAAGTATAAAGCCCTGGTGGACACTGGTGCACAGTGTACCCTATTGCCATCGAATCATAAAGGGACAGAATCTGTGACTATTTCTGTGAGAAATAAGTTCCGGTCCAAATGAAATAGGCTCAGGCAGAATCCTCTGTGAAGCACATTTTTATTCACGTTCTTGCAAGAGTGGGTGACCTAGCAAGTAGGCACACTTTCAGTTCTTGAAACACACCTTTTTATTCCCTAATCCCGGCCGAATTTTTCCCTCCCGTTTCCCATTGGTTAGGTACTCCAGGGTTCACAGTCTGTCCGAGGCGCCTAAAATTCTTCCTGGATGTCCAGCCTCTGTTTACTTCTCTTTATGCTACACCTAAAAGGATTATCTGACTAGTTTATCTCCTTCCTTTTTGGTAACAAAAAAATTGCTTAATGTCATTAGCCCTGGTTAAATGTTTGACTACCCTTCTGGACACTAATCCAGTATGAATCAGTTTGTCCTTTTGTCTGTGTGATAAGAGATGTTCTACAAGCCTTTGCTGGAGCCTCTTTGTCTTAGTCATTCCCTTATCATGTCACCTCTGATGGAAATGGCTTTTCTCCTCTGCAAAAGCAATACCTGCCTTTCTTACATTTCTGGAGTGACAGGTAGGTCTCAAGAACTGACTGTACTGAAGGCTGAAGTGACCCTAACTGGGAGAAGCACCCCATTGTCACTGGCCCAGATGCTCCATGTATCCTTGGCATAGACTACCTCAAGAGAGGGTATTTCAAAGACCCAAAAGGGTATCAGAGGGCTTTAGGTATAGCAGCTGTAGAGACTGAGGACATTACACAGCTGTCTACCTTACCTGGCCTTTCAGATGACCCTTCTGTGGTGGGACTGCTGAGGGTTAAAGAACAGCAGGTGCCAATAGCTTCTGCCACAGTGCATCGATGACAGTATCGCACCAACCGAGACTCCCTGATTCCCATCCAGAACCTGATTTGTCGGCTGGAGACCCAAGGAGTGATCAGCAAGAGTCGCTCACCCTTTAACAGCCCGATATGGCCAGTGTGAAAGTCTGATGGAGAGTGGAGATTAACAGTAGACTATCGTGGCCTGAATGAAGTCACACCACCACTGAGTGCTGCTGTGCCGGACATGCTAGAACTGCAATATGAACTGGAGTCCAAGGCAGCCAAGTGGTGTGCTACAATTGACATTGCTAATGCATTCTTCTCTATTCCTTTAGCAGCAGAGTGCAGGCCACAGTTTCCTTTCGCCTGGAGGGGTGTCCAGTACACCTGGAATCGACTGCCCCAGGGGTGGAAACACAGCCCTACTATTTGCCATGTACTGATCCAGACTGCACTGGAGAAGGGTGGAGCTCCAGAACACCTGCAGTACATTGATGACCTCATTGTGTGGGGTAATACAGCAGAAGAAGTTTTCAAGAAAGGTAAGAAGATAATTAAGATTCTTCTGAAAGCAGGTTTTGCCATAAAAAGAGGTAAGGTCAAGGGACCTGCATGAGACATCCAGTTCTTGGGAATTAAGTGGCAAGATGGGCGTCGCCAGATCCCAATGGATGTGATTAACAAAATAACAGCTATGTCCCCACCTACTAACAAAAAGGAAACACAAGCCTTCTTAGGCATTGTGGGTTTCTGGAGACTGCACATTCCAGGTTATAGTCAGACTGTGAAACCTCTCTATGAAGTGACTCAAAAGAAAAATGAGTTTACGTGGGGCCCTGAGCAACGACAGGCCTTTGAGCAAATTAAACAAGAGATTATGCATGCAGTAGCCCTTGGACCAGTCCAAACAGGACAGGACATTAAAAATGTGCTCTACACCGCAGCCGGGGACAATGGGCCTACCTGGAGCCTCTGGCAGAAAGCACCAGGGGAGACTCGAGGTCGACCCCTAGGATTCTGGAGTGGAGGCTATAAAGGCTCTGAGGCCAACTGTACTCCAACTGAGAAAGACATCTTGGCAGCATATGAAGGAGGTAGAGCTGCTTCAGAGGTAATTGGTACTGAAACACAGCTCCTCTTACCATCTTGATTACCATTGTTCAAGGGTAAAGTTCCTTCTACTCATCATGTCACTGATGTTACCTGGAGTAAGTGGGTTGCCTTAATCACGCAGCGAGCTTGAATTGGAAACCCAAATCATCCAGGAATCGTAGAAGTGATCACAAACTGGCCCGAAGGCAAAGACTTCACAATGCCACCTGAGGAGGTGGTAACATGTGCTGAGGAGGCCCCACCATATAATGAACTCTCAGACAATGAGAAACAATATGTTCTGTTCACTGATGGATCTTCTTGTATTGTAGGGAAACACCAAAGGTGGAAAGCTGCTGTATGGAGTCCTAAACAAAGAGTTGGAGAAGCAACTGAAGGACAAGGCGAATAGAGTCATTTTGCAGAGGTAAAAGCTATCCAGCTGGCCTTAGACATTGCTGAATGAGAAAAGTCCATGGGACCGGATGAAATCCATCCACGGGTCCTGAGGGAGCTGGCAGATGAAGTCACCAAGCCGCTTTCCATTATATTTGAAAAGTCGTGGCAGTCCGGTGAAGTTCCAACCAACTGGAAAAGAGGAAACATAACCCCCATTTTCAAAAAGGGAAAAACGGATCACCCAGGGAACTACAGACCGGTCAGTCTCACCTCTGTGCCTGGCAAGATCATGGAGCAGATCCTCCTGGAATCTCTGCTAAGGCACATGGAAAATAAGGAGGTGACTGGTGATAGCCAACATGGCTTCACCAAAGACAAATCGTGCCTGACAAATTTGGTGGCCTTCTATGATGTTGCCACAGCATTGGGAGATAAGGGGAGAGCAACCGATGTCATCTACCTGGACTTATGCGGGACCGTGTCAAACGCTTTGCATGACATCCTTGTCTCTAAATTGGAAAAGCATGGATTTGATGGATGGACCACTCGGTGGATAAGGAACTGGCTAGATGGCCGCACTCAAAGGGTTGCAGTCAATGGTTCAATGTCCACATGGAAACCAGTGACGAGTGGCGTTCCTCAGGGGTCAGTACTGGGACCGATGCTGTTTAACATCTTTGTCGGTGACATGGACAGTGAGATTGAGTGCATCCTCAGCAAGTTTGCCAACGACACCAAGCTGCGTGTCGCGGTTGACACGCTGGAGGGAAGGGATGCCATCCAGAGGGACCTGGACAGGCTTGAGAGGTGGGCCTGCGGGAACCTCATGAAGTTCAACCAGGCCAAGTGCAAGGTCCTGCACCTGGGTCATGGCAATCCCAGGCACAAATAAAGGTTGAGCAGAGAATGGCTTGAGAGCAGCCCTGAGGAGAAGGACTTGGGGGTGCTGGTGGATGAGAAGCTCAACATGAGCTGGCAATGCACACTTGCAGCCCAGAAAGCCAACTGCATCCTGGGCTGCATCAAGAGAAGTGTGGCCAGCAGGTTGAGGGAGGGGATTCTGCCCCTCTACTCTGCTCTGGTGAGACCCCACCTGGAGTACTGTGTCCAGCTCTGGAGTCCTCAGCACAAGAAGGACATGGAGCTGTTGGAACGGGTCCAGCGGAGGGCCACGAAGATGATCAGAGGGCTGGAACACCTATGCTATGAGGACAGGCTGAGAGAGTTGGGATTGTTCAGCCTGGAGAAGAGAAAGCTCTGGGGAGACCTTATAGCAGCCTTCCAGTACCTAAAGGGGGCCTACAGGTAGGATGGGAAGGGACTCTTTGTCAGGGAATGTAATGATAGGATGAGGGGTAACGGCTTCAAACTGAAAGAGGGTAGATTTAGATTGGATATCAGGAAGAAATTCTTTACTGTAAGGGTGGTGAAACACTGGAACAGGTTGCCCAGGGAGGTTGTGGATGCCCCATCCCTGGAAGTGTTCAAGGCCAGGCTGGATGAGGCTTTGAGCAGCCTGGTCTAGTGGGAGGTGTCCCTGGCCATGGCAGGGGGGTTGAAACTAGATGATCTTTAAGGTCCCTTCCAACCAGAACCATTCTGTGATTCTGTGAAAAGTGGCCAATACTCTATCTCTATACTGACTCATGGATGGTGGCAAATGCTCTGTGGGGGTGGTTAAAGCAGTGGAAGCAGAGCAACTGGCAGCACAGAGGTAAACCCATCTGGGCTGCTGAATTATGGCAAGATATTGCTGACCAGCTAGGGAAACTAGTTGTAAAGGTACATCATGTAGATGCCCACATACCCATGGGTCGAGCCACTGAGGAACATCAAAACAATCAGGAAGTGGATAAGGCTGCTAAGATTTTAAAGACAGATTTGGACTGGGAACATAGAGGTGAACTATTTTTAGCTCAGTGGGCCCATGACACTTCAGGTCATTGAGGAAGGGATGCAACATACAAATGGGCTCGTGACTGAGGGGTGGATTTAACCATGGATGCTACTGCACAGGTTATCCACAACTGTGAAACATGTGCCGAAATCAAGCAAGCTAAAAGGTTAAAACCTTTGTGGTATGGGGGACGATGGCTGAAATATAAATATGGGGAGGCCTGGCAAATTGACTGCATCACACTCCCTCAAACCCGCCAGGGTAAGCGCTATGTGCTGACAATGGTGGAAGGAAGCACCGAGTGGTTGGAAACCTATGCCGTACCCCATGCCACTGCCCAGAATTCCATCCTGGGCCTTGAAAGGCAAGTCTTGTGGTGACATGGTACTCCAGAAAGAATTGAGTCAGACAATGGGACTCATTTCAAAAACAGTCTTAAAGTACTTGGGCAAAAGAACATGGTATTGAGTGGGTATATCATATCCCCTATCATGCACCGGCTTCTGGGAAAATTGAGCGATACAATGGACTGTTAAAAACTGCCCTGAAATCAATGGGTGGTGGAACCTTTAAAAATTAGGACAAGCATTTAGCACAAGCTACCTGGTTAGTTAACACCAGGGGATCCATCAATTGAGCTGGTCCAGCTCAATCAGAGCTTTTACATACTGTACAAGGGGATAAAGTCCCTGTGGTGCATGAAAGGAATATGCTGGGGAAAACTGTTTGGGTTTTTCCTACTTCAGGCAAAGGCAAACCCATTTGTGGGACTGTTTTTGCTCAAGGACCTGGATGTACTTGGTGGGTGATGATGGAGAAAGGAGAAATTCAGTATGTACCCCAAGGAAATTTGACCCTGGGTGAGAATACTCAATTCTGAGCTGTCTGATGTTAATTGTTATATAATACCAACAGTGTTTTATATGTGTTTTTCAGGATAACGCAGTGGTGATTAAACCTGAGCTAGCCTGAAGTGGCGCCCAGCAAACTCTTTAAGATGGACATGCTACCCGTGGACATGGACCACAATGAATTTCATATCATCTTTTCTGCCCTGAGAGTCTGCTATGATAGATGAAATCCTTCAATTTATGAACTAAATGAAGTTTGGTGTATAAAGATAAAATCATAAGTGAGAGATCTATGTGTATATATTTGATGGATAAGAAGTGACAGTAATCTGAGCATGATGCAAACGGTATGGAATAAGGGGTGGAATGTCCTGGTTTGAGGTAAAACAGAACCAGCTTTCTGTTTTGTAATTTTACTTTTTAGCTGGGCCTCTTCCAACTGACTAAAGTCTGAAATTAACAGCATATTGTTCAGAAACTGTTCACTCTCAGAGTGATAAGACCTGATTATACCAAGGAATGGTACGCACAGAGGCTCTTGCTTAGACTTATTGCTATAACAACCAAGGTCAGCTAATTTTGTTATTTGCCCCATTGGAGGGTCAGAAGCGGAAAAGTGTAGAGGGGTCACATCTGCAGGGAGGAGCGGACAGGACAGGTGACCCAAAACTGACCAACAGTATAAAAGCCCTGGTTGGCCATGTAGAAATGCATGTATCCTGTGAGATCTAATATCAACAACCTTGCTACCCACCACAATGAGTCCAACTTTAACTCCACTAAAAGGAGAGGAGTTGAACCTACAAGTATCTGAAATAGAGCCTTATGCCATTAAACATACAGGACAACAACAAGTGGTATTTAACCCTTCATGGTCACTAAAACAGGTAGAACTGATGCTACAAATCAATGTTTTTATATAATTAAACTGACCTGCTCACCATTTTTAAGCATGTTTTATGCTGGTTGATTTGCATGGTTACATAAGCGAACCTTTACTATTTCAAGGTGAACAAAAAGAGATGCAACTGGTATCACAGAGACAGGATTGGGAGTCTTAAATAGCATAAATGCTGAAGTGCTTGTAAATGAATTAGAGTGCAACTGCAGATGACTTAAGCAAATTAGAACACCCATTGCACTCCTCCCTATTCGCATTAGGGACTAGCCAGCAACTTGTGTCTGATATACTACCTCAATGGGAAGAACTGATGAAAAAGATCACCAGTTAATTGTAGAAGCTCTTAGAACAGTCCAGGGCAATGTTTCACTGGCACTTAGCTGTATCCAAGCTCAACTGTGGATGCGATCTACAATAGCAGCAATTATAAGAGAAAGTGAGGAAGGCATTTTACCTACAGAAATTCAAAAAGTAATTTGGGACAATGCAACTAAATTCAAAAGAGAGTTCCAAGCCTGGTGGCATTTAGTCAGTTTTACTTATGACCCCTTCATCAATATGGTCACTGCTTTTGTGTTAACAATACGCAATGCTTCAGTGTACACCATATACCAAATCATTGCATTGGGGTGAAACCACACTGGAACTGTACTCTATCTGTTAGAACATAGAGTATGGGCAAATACTCAAATATATGGGCAAATATACAAATTGAGAGTAAGTGGCAAACTGTAGATATAGATGTATGTGTAGCATGAGACCAATGAGGCTTTGTCTGTGAAAGTAACCCCATCAAGGCCCAAGACATTTGTCTCGACACTGAACAAAAAATCTGTCGTTATGAGGTAAGTCCTGATGCAAACCCTGAAACTGTAGTTGTATATACTGGTAAAGGTTGTGTTTGTATGAGAACACTTTGTAGCACTGTATTTGTACATAACTCCATAGTAAATGTAAGTAGTCACTCAAATATTTGTATTTGTAACTTTACCAAGATTATAGAGTGTGACTTTCCTCATCCTCAAAGGATGAGGAGAAGGCTAAGGTATTTAATGCCTTCTTTGCCTCAGTCTTTAGTAGCAGAATCAGTTGTTCCCTGAGTACCTAGACCCCTGAGCTAGTAGATAGGGGCGGGGAGCAGAATGAAGGTGAGTGACCTGCTCCAACACCTGGATGTACACAAGTCTATGGGGCCGGATGGGATCCACCCGAGGGTACCGAGAGAGCTGGTGGAAGTGCTCACCAAGCCACTTTCCATCATTTATCAGCAGTCCTGGTTAACCAGGGAGGTCCCAGTTGACTGGAGGCTAGCAAATGTGATGCCCATCCACAAGATGGGCCAGAAGGAGGATCCAGGGAACTACAGGCCTGTCAGTCTGACCTCAGTGCCTGGGAAGGTTATGGAACAGATCATCCTGAGTGCCATCACGTGGCACATGAAGGACAATCAGGCAATCAGGTCCAGTCAGCATGGGTTCATGAAAGGCAGGTCCTGCTTGACTAACCTGATCTCCTTCTATGACAGTGACCCACTTGGTGGATGAAGGAAAGGCTGTGGATGTTGTTTACCTGGACTTTAGTAAGGCCTTTGTCACCATTTCCCACAGCAACCTCCTGGAGAAACTAGCTGCCCATGGCTTGGACGGGAGTACTCTTCGCTGGATTAAAATCTAGCTGGAGGGCTGGGCCCAGAGAGTAGCGGTGAATGTAGTTAAATCCAGTTGGTGGCCGGTCACAAGTGGTGTTCCCCAGGTGTTGGAGTGGGAGACGGACCCAGAGTAACGACGGAGTCTCAATATGAGTATGATCGTTCTCCCTTTATTCAAGCTTTCACAGCATATTTATAGACAGGCAATAAAAGCACGCGCTAGCAACAGGTATGTGATTGGTTTACAACCTATGTTTACGTGATTAAAGCAATTAATTCATTGGTACACGTCTTGTGTCCACCCATCGCTACGCAACACAACTTCTTCCTCTATTCACGGATGTAGTTCCGCTTATCTTGTTTACCGTCTTGTTACTTCTGCTTCTTGAAGAGTTTCAAGGAGAGTTCACGGTCACATTCGGGCCTGTAGCTAAGGCTTCTCCTCGAGGCTCATGTTAAAGGCTGGATTGTTCATCGCAATCAGATCATGTCCCTTCTCACTCAGTCATTCCTCCACACCCAGGGCTTGGTATTGGGGCCAGTTCTCTTTAATCCCATAGACTTGTGTACATCCAGTGCAAGTAAGTCTGTACTGGGGAAGGGAATCGCGGCAAAAAAGGCCGGCAAAGGGGCTCATTTTTGAGGCTTTTCAAGCCAGGAAAAGCGGACAGCCCGAGCCGGTACCCGGCACTTCCGGGGAGTGGAGACAGCTGAGGAGGAGTGGGGCGGAGCCAGCACCCCCGGCGGCAGGTCTGAACGAGGAGGGGGTGGGACCACTCCCCGGGTGGGACCACTCCCCCCTCATAAAAGAAGCCTTTCAGGAGCGCACTGAGCAAACAAGCGGCGAGTGGGCGTTTCCTGGGTGTCACCCGCGGAACCACCTGGGAGCACCAGAGGAGGGTGTACGTCAGCGAGGCGACGGGCAGCCACCGCAGAGTGCGGCGCGGGACGGGTGACTGCGAGGGGAGGAACGAGAGGAGAGCAGGCAGGCTAGGTCGACTGCGAAGAAAACATGCTCTCCGCTTGGTCTGTAGCCAAAGCCAGAAGGAATAAAGCGACCTAAACGGACCTGACGGAGAGACATGCAGCTGTCCAGGCGACGGGCTGCATGGAATGTCTGTCACTCTGGCAGGAGGACAGCAGAGAGACAGTACCTGTGTGTGCTGTGACCAGATAAATGATCTGCTCAGCCTGGTGGCTCAGCTTAAGGAGGAAGTGGAAAGACTGAGGAGCATTTGGGAGTGTGAAAGGGAGATTGACTGGTGGAGCCACACCCTGCCATCCTTAGGGAAAAAGCAGCAGGAGGAGGTTCCATGAGAGGCAGAGGATCCCCTGCCCTCTTGTCACCAGGCAGAAGGAGGGGAACTAGGAGAGGATGGGGGGGAATGGAAGCAGGTACCTGCTCGCGGCAGCAGGAGAGCCCCCTCCAGACCCCCCAGACCCTCCCAGGTGCCCATACAGAACAGATATGGGCCTCTGGAGACAGATGATGAGGGAACTAAGGATGATGACAAAGCCCCATCCAGGGAGTTGTCAAAGCAGCCAGCTCCACGCATTAAGACTGCTTCTGTGAAGAGCAGGAGGAGGGCAATAGTCATAGGGGGTTCCATTCTGAGGGGAGCTGAGGGTCCCATATGCAGGCCAGACCCTTCCCACAGGGAGGTCTGTTGCCTGCCTAGGGCCCGTGTTAAGGATATAGCCAGGAAGCTTCCTGGCCTGATACGGCCCTCAGATTATTACCCTCTTTTGATCTTACAGGCAGACAGTGAGGAGCTGGAGAGTAAAAGTCTGAGGACAACGAAGAAAGATTTTGGGGCCTTGGGACGGCTTGTCAAGGGTTTGGGAGCACAAATTGTGTTCTCCTCTGCCCTTCCAGCTTTGGGGACTGACGAATGGGTAAACAAGAAAATTGGACAGATCAACACCTGGCTCTGAAACTGGTGCTACGAGCAGGGCTTTGGGTTCTGTGATCATAGTTTGATCTGCAGGACACCAGGCCTGCTTGCTAAGAATGGGGAAACCCTATCCCAAAAGGGGAAAAGGGTACTAGGCCAAGAGTTCGCAAGGCTCATGGACAGGGCTTTAAACTAGTATCGAAGGGGGAAGGGGATAAAACCAGGCCCACTAGTAATGAGCCTAGGGATCAAGGGCCAAGGATGGGGGTGAAATCGGTAGCCCAGCTCAAGTGCATCTACACGAATGCACGCAGCATGGGCAACAAACAGGAGGAGCTGGAAGCCATTGTGCAGCAGAACAGCTATGATGTAGTTGCCATCACAGAAACGTGGTGGGATGACTGTCACGACTGGAATGCTGCGATGAATGGCTATAAGCTCTTCAGAAGGGACAGGCAAGGAAGGAGAGGTGGGGGTGTGGCTCTGTACATTAGGGAATGTTTTGATGTTATAGAGCTAGATTCCAGTGATGATAAAGTCGAGTGTTTATGGGTAAGGATGAAGGGGAAGGCAAATAAGGGAGATCTTGTGCTGGGAGTATGCTATAGACCACCCGACCAGGATGAGGAGACAGATGAAGTATTCTATAAGCGGCTGGTTGAAGTCTCG
This sequence comes from Rissa tridactyla, assembly GCF_028500815.1. Taxonomy (NCBI): domain Eukaryota; kingdom Metazoa; phylum Chordata; class Aves; order Charadriiformes; family Laridae; genus Rissa; species Rissa tridactyla. The sequence goes on from NC_071496.1 coordinate 26,092,198, forward strand.
CAATCGCCAGCCCTTGTTCTGGTTGGGGACTTCAACCTGCCGGGTATCTGCTGGAAATACAACACAGCAGAGAGCAGGCAGGCTAGGAGGTTCCTCGAGTGCATGGAAAATAACTTCCTGACACAACCTACCAGGGGAGGTGCCTCGCTAGACCTACTGTTCACAAATGGTGAAGGACTAGTGGGAGATGTGGTGGTCAGAGGTCGTCTTGGGTTTAGTGATCATGAAATGGTCAAGTTTTCAATTGGTAGTGATGTAAGGAGGGGGGTTAGCAAAACCTCCACCTTGGACTTCCGGAGGGCAGACTTTGGCCTGTTCAGAACACTGGTTGAGAGAGTCCCTTGGGAGATAGTCCTGAAGGGCAAAGGGGTCCAGGAAGGCCAGATGCTCTTCAAGAAGGAAATCTTAAAGGCCCAGGAGCAGGCTGTCCCCAAGTGTCACAAGATTAAAGGGCAGGGAAAATGGCCAGTCTGGATGAATAAGGAGCTCAACTTGGCCACTAACATTAAGGACAACAAAAAAAGCTTTTATAAATACATCAACAAAAAGAAAGCCAGGGAGAATCTCCATCCCTTACTGGATGCGGGGGGGAAAGTTGCAACCAAGGACGAGGAGAAGGCTGAGATACTTAATGCCTTCTTTGCCTCCGTCTTCAACAGTCAGACCAGCTATCCCCAGGGTGTTCAGCCTCCTGAGCTGGAAGATAAGGATGGAGAGCAGAACAACCCGCCCATAATCCAGGAGGAAGTAGTCAATGATCTGCTTCTGCACCTAGATGCACATAAGTCTATGGGGCCAGATGGGATTCACCCAAGAGTACTCGGGGAGCTGGCGGGAGAGCTCACCAAGCCTCTCTCCATCATTTATCAACAGTCTTGGTCAACAGGGGAGGTACCAGATGACTGGAGGGTGGCTAATGTGACACCCATCTACAAGAAGGGTCGGAAAGAGGATCCGGGGAACTACAGGCCTGTCAGCCTGACCTCGGTACCAGGAAAGATCATGGAGAGGATCATCTTGAGTGAGCTCTCACAGCAAGTGCAGGGCAGCCACGGGATCAGGGCCGGCCAGCATGGGTTTAGGAAAGGGAGGTCCCACTTAACCAACCTGATCTCTTTCTACGACCATGTGACCCGCCTTCTGGATGCGGGGAAGGCTGTGGACGTTGTCTATCTGGACTTTGGTGAGGCCTTTGACAGCGTCCCCCACAGCATTCTCCTGGAGAAGCTGGCGAATCATGGCATAGACAAGTGTACTCTTTGCTGGCTTAAAAACTGGCTGGATGGCCATGCCCAGAGAGTTGTGATTAGTGGGGTGAAATCCTCTTGGCGGCCGGTCACCAGTGGTGTCCCTCAGGGCTCAGTTTTGGGGCCAGTTTTGTTTAATATCTTTATCAATGAGCTGGATGAGGGGATTGAGTGCACCCTCAGTAAGTTGGCAGAGGACACCAAACTAGGTGGGAGTGTTGATCTGCTTGAGGGTAGGAAGGCTCTACAGAGGGACCTGGACAGGCTGGATTGATGGGCCAAGGCCAACTGTATGAGGTTTAATAAGGCCAAGTGCCAGGTCCTGCATTTCGGTCACGACAACCCCAAGCAACACTACAGGCTTGGGGAAGAGTGGCTGGAAAGCTGCCCAGCAGAAAAGGACCTGGGGGTGCTGGTGGATGGCCAGCTTAACATGAGCCAGCAGTGTTCCCAGGGGGCCAAGAAGGCCAACAGCATTCTGGCTTGCATCAGGAATAGCGTGGCCAGCAGGAGTAGGGAAGTGATCGTGCCTCTGTACTCAGCACTGGTGAGGCCTCACCTCGAGTGCTGTGTTCAGTTCTGGGCCCCCCTGTACAAGAGGGACATGGAAGTGCTGGAGCATGTCCAGAGGAGAGCTACCAGGCTGGTGAGGGGTCTGGAGACCAAGTCATATGAGGAGAGGCTGAGGGAGCTGGGCATGTTTAGCTTGGAGAAGAGGAGGCTGAGGGGAGACCTCATTGCCCTCTACAACTACCTGAAAGGAGGTTGGAGAGAGGTGGGTGTTGGCCTCTTCTCCCAGGTGAATAATGACAGGACCAGAGGAAATGGTCTGAAGTTGCAGCAGGGGAGGTTTAGGTTAGATATTAGGAGGAATTACTTTACTGAAAGAGTGGTCAGGCACTGGAACAGCCTGCCCAGGGAGGTGGTTGAGTCACCGTCCCTAGAGTTATTTAAGAAACGTCTAGATGTGGCACTTCAGGGCATGCTCTAGTGGCAGAGATTGTAGGTTGTTTGGGTTTTTTGTTCGTTTGTTTGGGGGTTTTTATTGTGTGTGTGTATGGTTGGACTCGATGATCTCAAAGGTCCTTTCCAACCATGAAGATTCTATGATTCTAATGTCTTTATCAATGACCTGGATGAGGGGATTGATTGCACCCTCAGGAAGCTTGCAGATGACACCAAGTTGGGCAGGAGTGTTGATCTGCTTGAGGTTAGAAAGGCTCTGCAGAGGGATCTGGACAGGCTGGATCGATGGGCTGTGGCCGATGGTATGAGGTTTAACAAGGCCAAGTGCCAGGTCCTGCGCTTGAGTCGCAACAACCCCATGCAGCGCTACAGGCTTGGGGAAGAGTGGCTGTAGAGCTGCCCAGCAGAAAAGGACCTGGGGGTGTTGGTCAATAGCCAGCTGAATAGCATCCTGGCCTGTATCAGGAACAGTGTGGTGAGTAGGACTAGGGAAGTGATCGTCCCCCTGTACTCAGCACTGGTGAGGCCCCTCACCACAAAAAACATTGAGGTGCTGGAGTGGGTCCAGAGAAGAGCAACGAAGCTGGTGAGGGGTCTGGAGAACAAGTCTTATGAGGAACAGTTGAGGGACCTGGGGTTGTTTATCCTAGAGAAAAGGAGGCTGAGGGGAGACCTTATCATTCTCTAAAACTACCTGAAAGGAGGTTGTAGTGATGTGGGGGTTGGCCTCTTGTCCTAAGTAACAGGCAATAGGACAAGAGGAAATGGCCTCAAGTTGCACTAGGGGAGGTTTAGACTGGATATAAGGAAAAATTTTTACACTGAAAGGGTTATTAATCATTGGAACAGGCTGCCCATGGAAGTGGTTGAGGCACCATCCCTGGAGGTATTTAAAAGACAGGTAGACGTAGTGCTTAGTTTAGTGATGGTTTTTGTCAGAGCTAGGTTGATGGTTGGACTAGATGATCTGAAAGGTCCCTTCCAACCAAAACAATTCTATGATTCAGCTCTATCACGTCCCATCAATTGCTCCAGTATAATTATACATTATACCAAAATTTGTTGCCTACTCCTTTAGGAATGAATTTGACACTAGTACAAAAACTACTTGTGGAATAAATACTAAATTGGCTAAGGAATACAAAAGTACAGCATTGTTCACACATTAAGGAAAAGTATAAAATCAAGAGGCTTCTGAGGTAGAAAATAGCTGCAGCTGGCATGAAGGACACATCATCTGTGGTTCCCTGATAAGCTACATGAGGTACAGGATGGGATGCAATTATTCCCCGGCTTTACCTTATGATGTATAGCAGATACAGGAATGGGATGATACCATGACACAGATAAGCTGCCAATTAGCTGCCCGCTCGATACTCGGAGCCAACATTTTGTCAAATTTTGATGAAATGCTGTCCTTTGTGCGAACTTTGCTCATTATAATGTCATTATAATACCAAAACACACCTCCATCCCAAAGGCTACCCGCCTCCAAGGTGCAACCACTCCTTCTTGAGTCTGCGCCCTGAATTTCTCGTAAACTATACCTTTAATTGTGAAGCGAGAGAAATTTACACCAATCATGATAAAAGTATGTATGACTAAAGTCACTCAAACTCCACCTTGAAGATAACAAATAGTATAAAATAGCCCGAGAGAGGGGGGATACCCAGGGAAGACACCATCGCAAAGAATTCCATCACTGACTTCTGGGATCAGTCGACGGGCTGAGCCTCTCTTCCCCGCTCCATAGGGACGCCTTTGGGTAAGACTTAGATTATACCAAGTGCTTCCTCGGGAAACTTAGAAATTTCTCTAGAGACTCTCTTTTCTACATTTAGAGCCAGGCTGTATCGTTTATAACTTTGTCGCTCGTTTTGTATATGTAGCAATACTTTCATTTGCACGTGCTTTGCAGACAGTGTATTTATCACCGGCAATCCTAAGAACCTATATATCTGTTGTTTAAATAAACTGCACTTTTTTTAAGTAGCTAGTCGTTTTGGTTTCTCACTGAACGCGACCAAAGACTCGAGGGTGGCCGTGCTAGTTCATGAGCACGACTAGACTGAAGGTGCAGTCCACTATTAGTGAATCCAAATCGTCATAGTTTAATACATATTAAACGCGATTGGACTGATAGTGCTGAATTGGGCATCACTCAGAATTTAAACCTAGCCGCACCTAGCCTCCCACCTTGGTGAGGAGTGTTACAACGCAAGGGGGTTTATTTTCTGCCAAAACCACTTTGCCCCTTTTCACGCAACACTACTGCAGCATGACGAATTACAATGAGTATTAAAACCCATGAGAGATGATGGACAAAGGGTTCTAGTCACTGTATACCACAATGCAGAAGATCCATACCTCTCCAATTTATAGAGAAGGATGTTGTGGGGGACTGTGTCAAAGGCCTTACAGAAGTCCAGCTAGATGACATCCTGTTGCAGATGGAAATATTTGACACGGTTATGATTCAGCAATGATTCAAAATTTATTAATGATTTGAGGTAGATCAAGAGGTTGAATTTTAGCAGCACTTAATCATTAACCAATTTAAAGGTTTACAAAGTGATTTAACAAAATAACTGAACAGTGACTTAATTACGGATTTGAAGATGGCAAGATCCATACTGACTTACTATAAAGTATCCCAAATCAATACATACACATATGAGCAAAAGCATAAATCTCAGATTAATACATATATGCATATAAGCATGTGCACACACACACACGTGGGTCTCCAATTACTTAGGATTGGGAATTTCTTAATAGTGGGTGTCTCTAGTGAGCTGAAAGGTACTGCTTTTAGGTCCTACACGGATGGACAGAAGAACATCCATAAAGCTAATGTGTATCTCCCAACATATAGGTGGAGAGGTGGATAGAAGAGAGGCTAGCCTATAGTTAAAATTTCCCTTTCTTGGATTTAGGGTAAATGCTCACAATGCATTGGCGTTCCTCAACAGGTGTTAGTCAAGGCTTGAGAAGGGTTTTCTCATCCTGGCCTCAAGGTGTCAGCCTGAGAGGTATCTCAACTCAGGGGAGATACTGGCCACAGCCAGCTGTGATCTAGAAGAGCTTAAAGGGTTTTTACTAGAATCACTACTTATAAGATCTGAGATAATTGACTTTCATCAGGTACTTTTCCACTCCGGCCCAGCTCGGACAATGGAATATTCTGGTACTTTCCATCAGTTATGCAAGCCCAAGACTTGTTAGGACTTGGGGTCCTGGTATCCCACCCACTCTGTGGCCACGATCCATATGTTGTCAGGAGTGATCGATTATAGTTATTTTCAAACAGTAGGAGCCATGGGAACCAAGTACACTAAGGGGTTGCTGTAGTGTTCTAGTCCGTTGCTCTCCACCCTTTCTTTCTTTTATGTTAGACCATTATGTATGGTTCTGATCCATTGTATTATTACATGGCCCAGGTGGGGAGGAAATCGCGCCAAGTACCGAGAGGCCTTAAGGGGGGGTGTGTGTGTGTGTGTGTGGTTGCATCACCACACATCCCTTGTCCACTGATGCAGTCACTCCATTGTAGAAAGCCACCAGGCTGGTCAGGCAGGACTTGCCCTCGGTGAAGCCATGCTGGCTGTCTCGAATCACCTCCCTGTCCTCCATGTGCCTTAGCATAGCTTCTTGGAGGATCTGTTCCATGATCTTCCCAGGCACAGAGGTGAGGCTGACAGGTCAGTAGTTCCCAGGATCCTCCTTTCTACCCTTTTTAAAAATGGGTGCAATGTTTCCCTTTTTCCAGTCACCAGGGACTTTACCTCACTGCCATGACTTTTCAGATATCATGGAGAGTGGCTTGGCAACTCCATCAGCCAATTCCCTCAGGACCCTGGGGTGCATCTCATCAGGTCCCATAGCTTTCTGTATCTTCATGTTCCTCAGGTGGTTATGAACCTGATCTTCTCTTACAGTGGGAGGGACTTTGCTCCCCCAGTCCCTGCCTTGTGGTCCATCCACTTGAGAGGTGGGGGGAGAGAGGTTGTCAGTGAAGACCGAGGCAAAAAGACTGTTGAGTACCTCAGCCTTCTCCTTGTCTGTTGTTACCAGTTTGCCAGTCTTGGTCATCAGGGAGGGTACGCTTTCTTTGTCCTTCCTTTTCTGGCTGACACACCTGTAGAAGCCCTTCTTGTTATTCTTTGTGTCTCTTGCCAAGTTCAGCTCCAGCTGTGCCTTGGCCTTCCTGACCTCATCCCTACACAACTGGGCAGCATCCCTATAGTCTTCCCAGGATACCTGTCCCTGCTTCCACTGCCTGTGCATTTCCTTCTTGCCCTTTAGTTGGACCAGCAGGTCTCAACTCACCCATGCTGATCTCTTGCCTTCCTCTCCTGATGTCTTACACCTGGGGATCGAGAGTTCTTGTCCTTTATGGAAAGCATCCTTAAAGATCTGCCAGCTCTGTTCTGCTCCCTTGTCCCTGAGGGCAGTTTCCCAGGGGATCCTATTGACTAACTCCTTGAAGAGCTGGAAGTTTGCTTTCCTAAAATTCAGGGTCCTGACTTCACTCTTCATCTGTCCCATATCCCTCAGGACTGCGAACTCCACCAGTGCATGATCACTGCAGCCCAGGCTGCCTCCAATCTTGATGTCACCAATTAGCTCACTTGTGTTGGTGACCATCAGGTCCAGTATCACATTCCCTCTGGTGGGGCTGTCTATTACCTGGCTTAAGAAGTTCTCTTCGATGCACTCCAGTAGTCTCCTGGATTGCCTACAGCTCACCATGCTACTTTTCCAACAGATGTTGGGGTGGTTGAAGTCCCCCAGCAGGATGAGAGCCTGTGAGCGCAATGCCTCCTGTGGCTGGAGTAAGAAGGCTTCATCAACAGGCTCCCCTTGATGGGGTGGCCTGTAGTAGACACCAACCACAAGGTTCTCTTTGTTGCCTCAGTCTCTGATTCTTACCCATAGGCTTTCAACCTGCTCATGGCTATTCTTCAGAGACAGCTCTTCACACTCTAGCCATTTCTTGATGTAGAAAGCAATGCCTCCATCCCTCCTTCCTCGCCTGTCCCTTCTGAACAGCCTGTGGCCATCGATAGCTGCACTCCAGTCATGGGATTCGTCCCACCAAGTTTCAGTAATGGCAACTAGGTTGTAGCTTTCTAGCAGCATGGTGGTTTCCAACTCCTCCTGTTTGTTGCCCATGCTGTATGCATTGGTGTAGAGGCACTTCAGCTGGGTTGTTGGCCATGTCACCTTCTTAGAGGAATAACCCTTAATTCCTTTGAGGTATTTCACTGGTGTTTCCCTCTTGGCTCCTATGACCTCAGGAGCCCCTGGCTCATCTCTGTAAGACTTCGTGTGCTGCAGTGTACCCAGTACATCTCAGAGCAACAGGCTGCAGGCCCTTGCTAGCACCCTGTCCCTCTAACTGTTGCCTGTCCTGCCACAGCTTGTCACTGGCCAGCCTGATATTGCCCCCCCTCAAGCCTAGTTTAAAGCTCTGTCAATGAGCCCCGCTAGCTTGTGAACAAAGACCCTCTTGCCCCTTTGAGAAAGGTGAATCCCATCTGACACCAGCAAGCTTGGTGCCATGTAGGCCATCTCATTCTTGAAAAACCCAAAATTGTGGCAGTGACACCAGCCACAGAGTCACATATTAATAGACTGGGCCCACTTGTTTCTTCCAACATTGTTGCCCACAACTGGAAGGAGAGAGGAAAAAATAACCTGTGCTCCAGATTCCCTTCCCAGCCCTGAAGTCTCTTTTGATCACCCTTGGGCTATGTGTTACCACTTCATTGCCACCCACATGGAAGAGCAGCAATGGGTAATAGTCCAAGGGCCACACCAGGCTAGGAAGTTTCCTGGTGATGTCCTTAACCCAGGCTGGCAGCATATTTCCCTAAGAGGAGGGTCTGCCTGGCATATTGGACCCTCTGTTCCCCTCAGAAGGGAGCTGCCTACATACATAACCTGTCTTTTCTTCCTCATGGAGGTGGTTGTTAAACAGGGGGTAGGCCTTTACAGTCCTGTCAAATCATCATCCACATCAGCCATTGCCTGGCCTACCTCATCCAGAGCCTCATACCTATTGTACAGAGGCACCTGGGCAGGGAAAGGGGGCAAGGAAGGGGTTCACTTGCTGCCCCTAGTACAGACTTGCCTCCATTCACAGCTCTCCATTTGGCCACTGCCTTCAGCCTGGTAGGGGGAGGATACAGAATCCCTGTGATCTTGTTTGGTTTTTTTTTTCTCTGGTGTCTGTCCCTGTTTCTCTCTCAGAGAGGTCAGAACATGATTCCACCAAGTGCTCCCCAGGCTGCTTTTTATAGGTGGGTGGGGTGGGGTGGGGTGGGGGGAGTGGGTGGGTTGCAGTTGCTCTGGCAACCAGTTGCCCAGTCCAGATTCACCTGTGCCACTTCAATTCTAGCAGCTTGTCAATTCCACCTGCTTGTTTTGATGTTCTTCAGCAGCATGACCCTTGGTTATGCAACCATCTACATGATGTACTTTTACAACCAGATTCTCTACCCAGGCAGCAATATCTTGCCACAGTGGTGCAGCCCAGATGGGTTTCCCTCTGTGCCGCCAGTTGGTCTGCTTCCATTGGTGTAGCTACCCCCACAGAGCATTTGCCACCATCTATGAGTCAGTACAGAGTACTGACTGTTTTTTTCATTCAGCAATATCTAAAGCCAGCTGGATGGCTTTCACCTCTGCAAACTGACTCGATTCATCTCTTCCTTCAGCAGTTTCTGCAACATCACCCACACAGCAGCTTCCCACCTTTGATATTTTCCCACAATATGACAGGATCCATCTGTAAACAGAGCTTATTGCTTCTCATTTTCTGGTAATTTATTATACAGTAGGGTCTCTTCAGCATGAGTCGCCTCCTCTGGCGACACTCTGAAGTTTCTGCCTTCTGGCCAGTCCATGATCACTTCCAGGATTCCTGGGTGGTCAAGGTTTCCTGTTTGAGCCCATTGCGTTATCAGTGCAACCCACTTACTCCATGTAGCATCAGTTGCATGATGTGTGGAGGGGCCCCTCCCTTTGAACATCCAGCCCGGCTGTGGTGGGTTGACCTTGGCTAGCTGCCAGGTGCCAACCAAGCTGCTCTGTCATTCCCCCTTCTCAGCAGGACAGGGAAGAGAAAATATGACTAATGGCTCATGGGTCAAAATAAGGACAGGGAGAACACTCATTACCATCATGGGCAAAACAGACTCAATTTGGGAAAATTTAATTTATTACCAATCAAATCAGAGTAGGATAATGAGAAATAATAACAAATCTTAAAAGGCCTTCCCCCCCACCCCTCCCTTCTTCATGGGCTCAACTTCACTCCTGGCTTCTCTACCTCTTTCCCCCTGAGCGGCACAGGGGGACAGGGAATGGGGTTTGCAGTCAGTTCATTATGCTTCGCTTCTGCCGCTCCTTCCTCCTCATGCTCTTCCCCTGCTCCAGCGTGGTGTCCCACCTACGGGAGACAGTTCTCCACAAACTTCTCCATGAGTCCTTTCCATGGGCTGCAGTCCTTCAGGAACAGACTGCTCCATTGTGAGTCCCCCGCAAAGCCACAGGTCCTGCCAGAAAACCTGCTCCTCTCTATGGGTCCACAGGTCCTGCTAGTAGTCTGCTCCAGCGCAGTCTTCCCATGAGGTCACAACCTCCTTTGGGCACATCCACCTGCTCTGGCATGAGGTCCTCCATGGGCTGCAGGGTGGATATCTGCTCCACTGTGGACCTCCATGAGCTGCAGGAGGACAGCCTGCTTCACCATGGTCTTTACCACAGGCTGCAGAGGAATCTCTCCTCCAGCGCCTGGAGCACCTTCTCCCCCTCCTTCTTCACTGACCTTGGTGTCTACATAGTTGTTGCTCTTAAACATTCTTGCTCCTCTCTCCTGGCTCCAGCATTTTTTTACCCTTTCTTAAATATGTTATCACAGAGGCGCTACCAACGTCTCTGACTGGCTCAGCTTTGGCCAGGGGCTAGTCCATCTTGGAGCTGTCTGAAACCAGCTCCATCTGACATGGGGGCAGCTTCTGGCATCTTCTCACAGAAGCCATCCCTGCAGCCCCTCTGCTACCAAAACCTTGCCATGTAAACCAAATACATTCCACCCCTCACCTCTGTTAATCACATATTTAAGAATTATCATTAAAAATACATGCATTGCACAATCTACAGTCTTCACAAACTTCACTTACATCAACAAAAAGAATTTCCCACACCAAAATCAAAATAGCATCATCACAGCATTGACAAAAGTGGACAATTTACATGTACTCCACCCCTCGTCCCTTCACCTCAACTATAACAATAAAGCTTCCCCACGATTATTCCCCTCTCTAGCAATGTTCAGTCCATGTTTGGCCGTTACCACTCCCAATTACTATCCTTATCTTGAATTCCTCATGCCCCGCTTTGGGCAACAAAAAGGAGTGTGGTGGGTTGACCTTGGCTGAATGCCAGGTGCTCACCAAGCTGCTCTCTTACTCCCCCTCCTCTGCAGGATAGGGGGAGAGAAAATAAGACAAAAAAGAACTTGTGGGTTGAGATAAAGGTAGTTTAATAATGAAAAAGCAAAGGCCGCGTGCAGAAGCGAAGGAAAACAAAAAGATTTATTCTCTACTTCCCATCAGCAGGCAATATCTAGCCACTTCCCAGGAAGTAGGGCCCCAGTATGTGTAGTGGTTGCTCGGGAAGACAAATGCCTTTATAATGAATGCACCTCCCCCCCCCCCCCCCTTTCTCTTAGCTTTTATTGCTGAGTATGACATCCATCATATGGTATGGAATATCCCTTTGGTCAGTTTGGGTCAGCTGTCCTGGCTATGTCCCCTCCCAATCTCTTGCCCACCCCCAGCCTAATGGCCTTTGGGAGCAGGGAGGGTTGGAGAGGCAGCCTTGATGCTGTGGGAGCACTGCTCAGCAGTAGCCAAAACACTGGTGTGTTATCAACACCTTTCTAGCTACAAATAAAAACACAGCATGATGAGGGATGCTAAGGGGAACATTAACTCCATCCCAGCCAGATCAAATACACCAGCACAGGCAAATGAGGTGCCAAGAGGAGCTGTGCTTCAGTACCAACTACTTCTGAAGTGGATTAAACCCCTTCATATGCTGCTAGTATTTCTTTTTCAGTGTGAGTGTAGCGGGCCTCAGATCCTCTATATCCCAGGCTCCAAAACCCTAGAGGTCAAACTTGAGTTTCTCCAGGTGCTTTCTGCCAGAAGCTCCAGGTGAGACCATGGTCCTGTCTGCAGTGTAAAGTATGTTTCACAAATCTTGTCCTCTCTGGACAGGCCCAAGGGCTACCACACAAACTGTCTCCCATTTGATCTGCTCAAAGGCTTGTTGTTGCTCAGGGCCCCATTCAAAACCATTCTTCTTCTCGGTCACTCAATAGAAAGGGCTTACAATCAGACTGTAACCTGGAATATGCATTTTCCAAAAACCCACAACACCTAAGAAAGCTTGTGTTTCTTTTTTGCTAGTTGGTGGAAACATAGCTGTTATATTCATCACATCCATTGGGACATGATGATGCCCATTTTATTCCTAAAAACTGGATCTCCTGTGCAGGTCCTTTGACCTTGCTTCCTTTTATGGCAAAACCAGCTTTCAAAATTCAAAAGAATCTGAACTACTCTTTTTCCCTTCTCCAACCTTTCCCTTCTGCTTTGTTGCCCCATATGATTATGTCATCAATGTATTGCAGGTGTTCTGGAGCTCCACCCTTCTCCAGTGCAGTCTGGATCAGTCCATGGCAAATAGTAGGGCTGTGTTTCCACCCCTGGGGCAGTCGATTCCAGGTGTATTGGACCTCCCTCCAGGGGAAAGCAAACTGTGGCCTGCACTCTGCTGCTAAAGGAATAGAGAAGAATGCATTAGCAATGTCAATTGCAGCACACCACTTGGCTGCCTTGGACTCCAGTTCATACTGCAGTTCTAGCATGTCTGGCACAGCAGCACTCAGTGGTGGTGTGTCACATCCCACTCCCAGTAAAGAGGCAGGGTAAGTGACTTCAGGTTCGTAAATTCTCAACGGTGCAGACTAAGGTGAGATAAATCTCAAGGTCCATATGGAAACATTTATTAGCTTCCCAAAATGGTTAGCATAGGTCTTAACAAGTCCACAATAATTGGTTAGGTATATAACAAATTATGGCAAATGGTGAGGTATGCATTGTGTTACTTAACAGGTATAGGGCAACTTATTGTAAGCAGTACTTAAGGTCATACTTAAGGTCGTTACTTAACAACTCTAACTGTTACTTAACAATTCTAAGAGAAAAGAGAAACCGAGGGATAGAGAAAGGAAAAGACAGAGAAAAAAGACAGAGATAAAGAGATCACCGGTCCTGGTTCCAGCGTCTTTTTCAGGGAATCTTCCCAGGCATAATCTTCTTCTTTCTTGGAAAAATCTTCCCAGGCACAGTCTTCTTTCTTGGGAAGAATCTTCCCAGGCACAATCTTCTTCTATTGTTCCTTCTTTGTTCCCCCCTCCAGGGGCACTTATTTTCCCCTTTTATGTTTGCTGAATTAGCATGGTCCACCCCCCTTGCTGAGGACAGCCTTGTCTCAGGTTTCTCCCTTCTCCCAGGTGATGTGTAGCATGATTTGGGTGGAGAGACGAGTGCCATAGTCATACATGTTTAGCATGATCTCTATAATCTTCATTAGCATATGCAGGGGTGTGCGCTTTCATATGCATTTCCTGGATAATGAAGCAAAGGTCACTCATTGGACACAATGGCCTTGAGAACTGAGAACTAGCAAGCTCACCACACAAGTGGCAGAACTATCCTGTCTTCACAAGACAGTTCTCCCACACTTTCAGGCGCCAGAAGTGTGAGCCTTACCAGTTCTTTGAAGGCCAGGCCTGCATTATTTATTTCCTTGCGAGTGTTTGAGGCATTCCATTGAAGGCTTGGAGGGCCTTCTGCCCCTCATCAGGGAATTTACAGTCCGTCCCTTACATGGTGTGACTTCATTCAGGCCACGAAGGTCTACTGTTAGCCGCCAGTCTCCATCAGACTTTCACACTGGCCATATGGGACTGTTAAAGGGTGAGCGAGTCTTGCTGATCACTCCTTGGGTCTCCAGCCGACGAATCAGGTTCTGGATGGGAATCAGGGAGTCTCGGTTGGTGCGATACTATCATTGATGCACTGTGTCAGAAGCTATTGGCACCTGCTGTTCTTTAACCCTCAGCAGTCCCACCACAGAAGGGTCATCTGAAAGGCCAGGTAAGGTAGACAGCTGTGTAATGTCCTCAGTCTCTACAGCTGCTATACCTAAAGCCCTCTGATACCCTTTTGGGTCTTTGAAATACCCTCTCTTGAGGTAGTCTATGCCAAGGATACATGGAGCATCTGGGCCAGTGACAATGGGGTGCTTCTCCTATTTATTCCCAGTTAGGGTCACTTCAGCCTCCAACACAGTCAGTTCTTGAGACCCACCTGTCACTCCAGAAATACAGACAGATTCTGTCCCTTTATGATTCGATGGCAATAGGGTACACTGTGCACCAGCGTCCACCAGGGCTTTACACTTCTGTGGCTCTAATGTGCCAGGCCATTGAATCCACACAGTCCAATAAACTCTGTTGTCCCTCTCCTCCTCCTGGCTGGAGGCAGGGCACCTCTAATGTTGAAAACAACATCTACAATTAGCAGATGAGTTCCTGCAAGGACTGGAGCATCGCTTACCATGGACTGGAGCAGTCATCCTCCTGCAGAAATTCTTTCTTCCATCTGCTTTACCTTGCAACTCAAGCCTGCAGGGCCAGAGTAGATTTTTTTTATCCCACTTACTCACGTCCTCTCCATTGTTGCAGAGGCAAAGCCATAGGAAATCTGAGAGTGGATCCTGTCTCCCTTGAGTTGTTTTTGTAGGAGGGCATTTTTTCTTAATGACTGCAACCTGCATCTGTTCAGGGGAAGAGTGGGATTCTTTCCCCTTCTTAGACAGGTTTTCAAGCAGCTCATGCAAAAGTTTATCAGTTTTCTCATTTTGCTCAGCTATTGTCTTAGTCATTTTCTCCACTGTCTCAGCAATGGTCTTAGTTTGCTCAGCCATTTTCTCCACAGCTGCTACATGAAGGGGATGGGAGAGACTGTCTTCATACTGTCGCACCTTGTTATCCACCTCATTTACAGTTGTAAAATCATTCAGTATCAGATCCTCCCCAGACCATTGCTGACAATGTGTGGGAATAATTTGATGGTGCACTCTGCACAAACTTTCTCAACAAAGATAATTTGCACGGCATTTCATCAGGGTCTACATTGGCGCCCACATTGGGCGCCAATAAGTCTGTCGTGATTTTGGCCAAATTGGCCAATGGCCAGTGACAGATGCTCCCCCCCCCCAGCCTCTCATGCACAGAGAGGAGGAGGAAAGATAAAGAGAGATTTGCGAGTTTAGAAGAAACTAAACTGCTTTAATGAAATATTAATAATAAGATAAAAAGGAAAATAATGAAATAGATACAGTACCATATTAAGCTCCCAGGATGATGTCACCGTCAGGCACTGGGGAAGTCCCAGACTGGACTCAGTGATGGGTGTGAACCAGGTTCCGGAGTTGGAGTCAGGAACACACGGATCGGGATCAAAGGCAGACGAACAGACAGGGTCCTCCTCGGATGTCAGCCATTGAAGGAAGAATGTTGACCCTTTGATCCCTCAGCTTTTATACTGAGCATGGAGCAGATGGGATGGAATACCACTGTTGATCAATTTTGGGTCACCTGTCCTGTCCACTCCTCCCTGCAGGTGGGACCCCTCCACGCTTTTCCACTTCTGACCCTCCAATGGGGCAAATAAAATTAGCTGACCTTGGTTGTTATAGCAATAAGTATAAGCAAGAGCCTCTCTGCGTACCATTCCTTGGCACAAACTGTCTTATCACTCTGAACAAACCTCTTTAGACACAATATGCTGTTAATTTCAGAGAGTTAGAAGAGGCCTAGCTAAGAAATAAAATTACTGAACAGAAAGTTGGTTCTGTTTTACCTCAAACCAGGATAGTCATGCTGATCACTCCTTAGCTCTCCAAGTGATGAATCAGCTCATAGATGGGAACCAGGTTGGTGCGATATTGCCACCAGTGCACCGTCATGGTAGCAATCGGCACCTGCTATTCTTTGACACACAGAAAGCCTACCGTGAAAGGATCTTCCAAGAGACCAGGCAAGCTAGACAACTGTTTAATCTTCTCCATACTCAAGGCAGCGATTGGTAAAAGCCCATCGGTACCCTTTTGGGTCCTTGAAGTACCTTTTCCTGAGGTAGCATACTGGTTTTGGCTGAGATAGAGTTAAATTTCTTCATAGTAGCTTGTATGGGGCTATGTTTTGGAATTGTTTTAAAAATTGATTGATACCACACTGATGTTTTAGATACTGCTGAGCAGTGCTTCCACAGCATCAAGGCCTTTTCTGCTCCTCACACTGCCCCTTGCCAGCGAATAGGTTGGAGGTGCACAAAAAGTTGGGAGGGGGCACAGGATAGCTGACCCCAACTGACCAAAGGGATATTCCATACCATATGACATTATGCTCAGCAATAAAGCTGGGGGGTAGAGGTTGGCAGGGGGGACGCTGTTTGGGGACTGGCTGGGCATCGGGCGGTTGGTGGTAAGCATTCATTTGCATCGCTTGTTTTTCTTGGGTTTCATTTTCCTCTCTCTCTGTTGTTTTTTTTCTTACAATTTTTTTAAATTTCTTTTTAATTATTAAACTGTCATTATCTCAACCCACGAGTTTTCTCACTTTTACCATTCCGATTCTCCCCCACCACCACCATCCCACTGGCAGAGAGTGAATGAGTGGCTGTGCGATACTTGGTTGCTGGCTGGGGTTAAGCCGCAACAGGTGGTCTATGCCAAGGATACATGGGGCCTCTGGGCTGGTCACAATGGGGTGCTTTTGCCACTTGTCCCCTGTTAAGCTCACCTCCACCTCCAATACAGACAATTCTTGGCATCCCCATGTCACTCCAGAGATCAAGATGGGCTCCATGCCCCTATACTCTGATGGCACCAGCATACACTGTGCACCAGTGTCTACCAAAGCCATATACTTCTGTGGGTCTGATGTGCCAGGTCATTGAATCCACACAGTCCAGTATACCCAGTCATCCATTTCCTCCTCCTCGCCAGAGGCAGGGACCCTCTATTCCTATTCCTGGTTAGAGTATTCACTGTCTGGCCTTTGCAGTGCCAAACCAGAAGTCCCCTAACAAGGATCAAGGGAGGTGATCTTAGTCCTTCTGTGTCTGGGAGATCGCAGATTGCCTTTTACCTTCTCAACAGCAATTGAACTGACAGCCTTTTTGGATGACCCCTTCTTAGCAGCTGTCTTTCCCCTCAGTTGGTGTACATGGGCTTCCAACTTAAAGGTGAGCTCACCATCCCACTTCCTCATATCCTCTCCCTGGTCACACAGGAAGAACCAGTGTCACGTGGCATATGCCTGGGGCTCCCTTTCCCTCTGACCGGGGCAGGAGGGGACTGGCTCCATGGGGCACCCCTGACAGCTGAGGTGCCGGTGCATGGGGAAAAGGAGGGACAGAGATTTTCTTCAAAATTTTGGAGCCAGGAATATGCTCTCTCCACAGTTGCTGTATCCAAGTCTGGACAATACATTGTTGCCAAGCTGCTGGAATATGATTCTGGGGCATTTTGGACCACCTTCCTCCATGTCGCCTGTATACACAGGATGTCATCTGGATCTTTGGAGACCTTGTCGTTGTCTAGGTCACTGTAGATGACTTCCAGCACTGCTAATTCTCTCGAGCACTGGATGCCTTCATCTGTGGTAGTCCACTTCCCTTGGTAGTTCACAAGATCTTCCTTGAATGGATATCTTGCCCTCACACTTGACAGGAGACACCTCCAGATACTGCAAATTGTTATCTCTTTTCCAATTCCTCTCTCAATTCCCTGGTTTCGAGCAAGGGCTCCCAGTTGTTGGGTTTCCTTACCTTCTAATTGCTGACTGTTGGCCCCGCTATCCCCAGCATCGGAGCAGCCAGGCAGCAATTCGCTCACCTGGCTGGCAGCTGTAATCTTTTCGCATGTCTCAAAGTTGTCTTGAGGTCAGGGACTGGGTAGTTTCCACCTCTTGTGTGATTTCTCTCACTTCTTCCTCCCGTTTCTTTGCTGAAGGACCTCCCTTACTAATCAGTGGCATGGACCCATTGACCTCCTCATTCAGTGTTTCTTTTTCGCTACTGGAGTGATTACTGTAGTTAGGGTTTGGGTCCCTATCTCAACCATGGTGTCCTCAGATGTGGTTTGTGTCCCTGTATCAGCTATCATATTCTTAGATGTAGTTTGGATCCCAGCCTCAATGATGGCATTCTCAGAGGTGGTTTGGGTCCCTGTCTTAACCACGGTCCTCTGATAATACTGAATCATGGTTTGATAGGCACAGGCCAAGCCCCAGTACAGTGCTAGGAGCAGCTGGGTGTCATTGGGGTAGGGAAAGCACCCTTCTATCAGGTGGCATATCAGTTTACCAAGATTACTTGCCTGATCAGGTGTAAAATCCCAGGCTATGGGAGGTGATAACCATGTCTGGATGGCTGCCAGGTACCCACCAAGCCACTCTCTCACTCCCCCTCCTCAGCGGGACAGGTGGGTAAAGATAAAGGCAGTTTAGTGAAGAAAAGCAAAGGCTGCATGTGGAAGCAAAGGAAAACAAAAAGATCTATTCTCTACTTCCCATCAGCAGGTGATGTCTGGCCACTTCCTGGGAAGTAGGGCCTCAGTACGTGTAGCAGTTGCTCCAGAAAACAAATGCCTGAATAATGAGTGTCGTGTGTCCCCCCCCCCCCACCTTTCTCTTAGCTTTTATTGCTGAGCATGACATCATATGGTATGGAATAATCCTTTGGTCAGTTTGGGTCAGCTGTCCTACAATCACATTGCAAATTGATGTCCAAATTTCTGTCCATTAACTCTCATGGGTCTTTTCTGAGTTTGTTTCTGTATATTGACACCTGTCCTTTCTGATGCTTGTAGATTTTAGTTATCTTATCTGGGACTGTGTTCACCACTGCATCTCCCTGGATTGGATATCTGAAGCATGAGCAATCACATCAAGTCCAAATCCTGAGAGGTGCAAGACTCCTCATAATGTTTGTCATGACCAAGTCCATAATAAGCCATTTGCAATGTCAAACAGTAAAGATTATGCCAAACAGCGATGTTGTCTAGAGCCAGAGCTTCCTGTATTCTACAAGAATCAGATATTTCTCCCAAAATACGTTTATCAATAAGACAAACCCAGTATTTTTTGATTACTTTAAAGCCATTCAGTACAGTAAAATATACATCTGGAAAATAAAAGATGCATTTCATATGTCACTGATTTCCCAGTTATTGTAGAAATACATGGAAAGAGTTAACTCAGTTTGAAAGTCATGGCCATAACAGTCAAGATGCTGTAGATACTGTGCAGGCTGTAGCTGAAACTCAGTATTTTGTGGTTTTTGACAAAATGTTAAAATAGCCCAACTGAAATGACCTGCACTGAATAGGACTGAAATATTCTACTGAATTATTCAAATGTTTATTTACAATACTGTCAATAGAAAAACAAACACAAGGAGTTGAAATATCAAGTGAAAAGTAAAGAGAAATGTTTGTTTAACAGAGAAAAGCATCAATATGAAGCCTAATCAAGCTGGAAGGAAAATGTCCAGCATAATCATGCATTGACACAGGCTTAGGAAGACAGCTGTCATCACCTGTCACACTAGGAGTGGCACCAGCTGGCCCTTCCCCTGACTCAGCAGAAACCCTAGGACTAAACCTGCAAAGGCAGGTTTGAAATGCCAGTTTGGCTCCTTGTATTGGGAGCCTTGCAGAAGACATTGTATTCAAGGAATCGGTGATCTTGAACAGGCCATGTCTGCTCTATTTGGCTACGTACTTAGGGCCCTATGTTATTAATATCATCTGTAACTTATAATATCTTTGGGAAAGGGAAACTGTTTGTACAAGTTTCACAACTGAATGTAGTGATCCTGACCAGGAGACCGTGGCATGTTTAGGAGTTAGTCATCTACGTAACAGTTAACCTGAGTAAGCCCAGGACCGTGCTGTGCTGCATGTACAACTTGCCCTTCAGGCCTGTGCTGTGTTGCACAAATCCCTTGGCCACAGGACAAACTCAGCCAGCTTATTGTAACAGAGGAGCCCGCAGACAGCTCCACTTGGTACTGGTGATTACGCCACGTGCGTGGCCTTCCCTTTATCTAAAAGTATGCGCAGTATGCTGTGGGAAAATCTATTCGGGCTCTATCCGATGCTGCACAAACGCGGGCTGCCTGGCGTCTGAGGGGATGCAAGATTTACTTATATCTATATTACTCTCCTTATTCTGTCTTATTAAAGTAGTTATCTAATTAAGCCATTTTTTGCCAGCCCTTTCTTACTGAGATCCAGAAAGAATCCTGCACTATTTCTCTCTCACTCACCCCCCTGACGTCAATAGAATATGGTTAAAAAGTTACATAAGCGCTTTGTATTAAATTGTAATAGAACTTTGATGGAACTTTAGCTGAACTCCTAAAATTAAAACTTAATTGGGCCTTTTGCACCTGGACTAGATGTAGAAACTGATGCAGTGAAATGCCGAAGTTAAGACTCAATAGCCTTGGTGACTGTAATAAATAGAATCATGTTTGTTAATCAAATCAGGCTTTCTTAAAGGCTGGTGAAAACTTACACTGTTTCGACTCTTCACATACCTAAATCACAGGCATCCGGTGTGCTGCCTGGGGCACTTTGACACCTCAAGGCCTAAATCACAGGCATCTGGTGTGTTTTAACACTTCAAAGGGAAGAGCTAATTTGTGAGATAAGCTGAAAAGAGTCTCCCCAAGGACACTGATAAAGATGAGGAGCCTTCAGCCTCACGACCACCAGGAGGCGGGACAAGACCGACCCCCTAGCAACACGTCGCTCAGACACAGAATATACCAGGATTGACACATATACGGGAACCAGAAGAGTATATAATCAACTACTTTCGGGGAGTGGGTGTGCGCCGTTGGCGGAGCAAAGACTCCCCGGCCGCCCAGCGCTGTTTTGCTTGCTGCTGCTTGCTTAATAAACTAATTTGATTAATTGGACTGGTTCCTGTCAATTATTGGGCCTCAATCTATAACAGTTTACTTCCTCCACTCCTCTTCATCGTTGTGACCTTCTGGTGAACTGTAGGCCTCTACTCCTTTATTCTTGCTGGGGCATCAGAAGTGTTAATTTTGACTAGTCTCTGCATTCCTCAGTAATCCTGGGCCCCTTGTTTTGAGAGATAAGCTTCTACTACAAGGTTATATTGTCCTAAAGCATTCTGTCTTAAAAAATAGGAGATAAGTTCTGACATTTAGTACTACAACTGTTGCATCTGCTCTTTGTACAGCCTTAAGGCTAGTCTCCTAAATTAAGCTCCTACTCTAATTTACAGTTCTAATATATTAAGCCCCTACTTCAATTAGTTTACAGCTTTAATATATCAAACCCTACTTCAAAACAATTAAACTTAATTATGTCCTTGCACATCCACCTGGACTAGATGTAGAAACAATTAACCAAAACTTAGATCAAAGAAATTGAATTGTTGAAGGATTACTGTATTGAGAGTTTACTGAAGGTGAACAAAGCCCATGGAGGGAGTCTAAGGGAAGAGTGGCTGGAAAGCTGCCCAGCAGAAAAGGACCTGGGGGTGCTGGTGGATGGCCAGCTTAACATGAGCCAGCAGTGTGCCCAGGTGACCAAGAAGGCCAACAGCATTCTGGCTTGTATCAGGAATAGCGTGGCCAGCAGGAGTAGGGAAGTGATCGTGCCTCTGTACTCAGCACTGGTGAGGCCTCACCTCGAGTGCTGTGTTCAGTTCTGGGCCCCCCTGTACAAGAGGGACCTTGAAGTGCTGGAGCGTGTCCAGAGGAGAGCTACCAGGCTGGTGAGGGGTCTGGAGACCAGGTCATATGAGGAGAGGCTGAGGGAGCTGGGCATGTTTAGCTTGGAGAAGAGGAGGCTGAGGGGAGACCTCATTGCCCTCTACAACTACCTGAAAGGAGGTTGTAGAGAGGTGGGTGTTGGCCTCTTCTCCCAGGTGAATAATGACAGGACCAGAGGAAATGGTCTGAAGTTGTGGCAGGGGAGGTTTAGGTTAGATATTAGGAGGAATTACTTTACTGAAAGAGTGGTCAGGCACTGGAACAGCCTGCCCAGGGAGGTGGTTGAGTCACCGTCCCTAGAGGTATTTAAGAAACGTCTAGATGTGGCACTTCAGGGCATGCTCTAGCGGCAGAGATTGTAGGGGCGTTTTTTTGTGTGTGTGTGTATGGTTGGACTCGATGATCTCAAAGGTCCTTTCCAACCATGAAGATTCTATGATTCTAAGTATAGGATGATAAGACATATAGTCCTTGGAATGGAGTCTAGATAAGAGTGTGTCCGAGAGGAGCCTTAGGAGATTATAATACTACAACGCACATCCTCTTGTAAATAATGAGAACGCTAATTAAGGGGATCTCTCAAAATGTTTAAAACATTAACTTGAATGCATATGTATGATGAGGGATGATAAAGGAACTGTAGCTCACCAATCAGCTGTATCTTATCACTATAAATATTGGACTGTCAGAAATGTGTGTGTGCTGGCTGTTGTTGAATACTTAGCACCCGATTATGCCGAATTGAAATAAAGACAAATATCTTGACTGGTTTTTGCACACCGAGTGAAGAACCATTATTTAGGGACAACAATATCCAACATAAGTCAAGAAACTTAAAAGTCAGCAGTCTTGTAGTTCAGGTATTTTTCTTGCATTTCATTTCCATTCAGAAAAAAAAGTGCACTTTTGTACTTGAAAACATTTTATTGGGGGGAAATGAGATTATTTTTACCTTAAACGTTCACTTATGTAGTCTCAAGGGTACAAAAGTAGAATTTTGCAATTGGAATGTTCTATGTTTCTACAGTCAGCGAGGAAGGCAGCAACGACAACGGTAAGTGCTGCAGCTGAGCGCTAGATTGAGGTGGACAGGAGGAGTTCCCGGAGCCAGGGAAACCCGAGGAAGAGCGAAGAGCCCTACCAGGAGCCCTCAGCTCTCATGAGGGAGGCCTGAGCATTACCCGGAGCAACCGTGAGATATTTAAAGGGCCATAGGGAGCACTAGCGGCCAGGGCGTGGTGTGGCAGTTTGTGTGCAGGAAGGGTGCTGAAAGTTCTGCTAGCTTGACCAGGGAGCGATGGTATCCACTCGGCAGAAAGCCATGGCTTCTCTTAAGCTCTGCACCCACCATGACTGATGCATCTTCCCAGACAGAGCTCCGGTGGGAACATGGTGCCACCCAGGTGTCAGGCTGCAAGGTGTGCCCTGCTCTTACACTGGTACAGGATGATAGCAGTGAGCACACCTGTGGGAGGTGCACCCAGGTAGAGGATCTCCTCTGCTTAGTAACAGAGCTCTGGGAGGAGGTGACTAGGTTGAGGAGCATCAGGGAGTCTGAGAGAGAGATCAACCACTGGGATCAGATCCTACCTTCCCTGAGAGAGGCCCAAAAGGAAAACAAGATAGATAATATGGAGGGTTCCCTACCCTCTTTCCACCTGACTGAACATAGCAATCTGAAGGATAGGGGGCAATAGTGACAAGTTTCTGCCCAGTGCAGCAGGTGTGTCTCCTCAGCAATATCACCACCTTCCCAGGTGCCCTTGCATAACAGGTACAAGGCCCTGCAAGGGGAATAGAACAGTAATGAGGACAATGGTTCATCTAGCTTGGAAGTGTTGCTGAGGTTAAGTCAGCCTATGCCCTGCATCAAAACTGCTTCCATAAAGAAAAAGAGATGGGTCATTGTCATAGGTGACTCCCTCCTGAAGGGAACAGAAGGCCCAATATGCAGACCAGACCCACTCCTTAGGGACGTCTGCTGCCTCCCTTGGGTCTGGGTTAAAGATGTGGTGAGAAAACTTCCCACCCTGGTAAGGCCCTCAGATTACTATCCATTATTGATTTTTCAGGTAGGGAGCAATGAAGCTGCAACAAGAAGTCCGAGGGTAATCAAGAGAGACTTCAGAGCCTTGGGATGACTGGTTAAGGGACAAGTAGTGTTCTCCTCAGTCCCTCCAGTTGCAGGGAATGATGAGGGAAGAAACAGGAGGACCCAACAGATGAATACCTGCCTCTGAGCCTGGTGTCACCGGCAGGACTTTGGGTTTTTTGGTCGTGGGTCAGTTTACATGACACCAGGCCTGCATGTGACAGACGGGGTACACCTGTCTCAAAGGGAAAAAGGATCTTTGCACAGGAGTTGACAGGGCTCATTGAAAGGGCTTTAAACTAGATTTGAAGGGGTAAAGGGATAAAACCAGGCTCGCTAGAGACAAGCCTGGGGGCAGCACATCAATGTTTGTGGGATGGTGTGCTAGCGAGGTTGTTCAGTCTGCCAGCCCCAGTGGAGGTAGTGGATGGAGTGCCATGTGATAGCAAAGACACAAGGGATATTGATGGGCTAGAAATCACGGAAGCACCTGGGAATTAGGGCTTCTCCCCCCCAAAAGGTGATGGGATCAGAAGCCCAGCTGAAGTGCATCTACAACAATGCACACAGCATAGGTAACAAACAGGAGGAGCTGGAAGCTATTGTACAGCAGGAAAACTATGATATAGTCACCATCACAGAAACATGGTGGGATGATACACATAAATGGAGCGCTGCAATAGATGGCTATAAGCTCTTCAGAAGGGATAGGCCAGGAACAAGAGGCGGTGGAGTGGCCCTGTATGTTAGGGAGTGTTTTGACTGTCTAGAGCTTGACGATGGTGATGATTGGGTCAAGTGTTTATGGGTAAGAATCAGGGGAAAGGCCAACAAAGCAGATATCATGGTGGGAGTCTGTTATAGACCACCCAACCAGAATCAAGAGGCAGACAAAATACTCTATAAGCAGCTGGGAGAAGTCTCACAATCACTACCACTTGTCCTCATGGGGGACTTCAAGTTACCAGATGTCTGCTGCAAATACAATACAGCAGAGAGGAAAAAGTCTAGGAGGTTCCTGGAGGGTGTGGAAGATAACTTCCTGACACAGCTGGTGAGCGAGCTAACTAGGAAAGGTGCCCTGCTAGACCTGTTGTTTGCAAACAGAGAAGGACTTGTGGGTGATGTGAAGGTTTGAGGCTGTCTTGGGCATAGTGATCACTAAATGATAGACTTTTTGGTTCTTGGAGAAGTAAGGAGGGGGGTTAGTAGAACTGTCACCTTGGACTTCCAGAGGGCCGAAGCTGGTCTGTTTAGGGGCCTGGTTGATAGAGTCCCTTGTGAGGCAGTCCTGAAAGGAAAAGGAGTCCAGGAAGGCTAGACATTCTTCAAGAAGGAAATCGCTAAGGCGTAGGAGCTGGACATCCCCATGTGCCGTAAGATGAGCTGGCGGGAAGAAGACTGGCCTGGCTAAACCGAGAGCTCTGGCTGGAACACAGGAAGAAAAGGAAAGTTTATGGCCTATGGAAGAAGGGGCAGGCCACTCAGGAAGACTACAAAGATTGTGTGAGACTATGCAGGGGGAAAATTAGAAGGGCCGAAGCCCAACTGGAACTTAACCTGGCTAGTGCTGTAAAAGACAATAAACCATGTTCCTATAAATG
This sequence comes from Rissa tridactyla, assembly GCF_028500815.1. Classification (NCBI taxonomy): domain Eukaryota; kingdom Metazoa; phylum Chordata; class Aves; order Charadriiformes; family Laridae; genus Rissa; species Rissa tridactyla. The sequence continues at coordinate 26,117,072 of NC_071496.1, forward strand.
CATTAGCAACAAAATGAGGGCTAAGGAGAATCTCCATCCTTTATTGCATGCGGGGGAAAACATAGTGACCAAGGATGAGGAAAAGGCCGAGGTACTTAATGCCTTCTTTGCCTGAGTCTTTAACATTAAGATCAATTGTTCTCCGGGTTTCCCAGCCCCCTAAGCTGGAAGACAGGGACGGGGAGCAGAATGAACCCCCCCATAGTCCAAGGGGAAAGGGTTAGCGACCTGCTACACCACTTAGACACACACAAGTCTATGGGGCCAGATGGGATCCACCCAAGGGTACTGAGGGAGTTGGCAGAAGTGCTCACCAAGCCACTTTCCATCATTTATCATCAGTCCTGGTTAACCAGGGAGGTCCCAGTTGACTGGAGGCTAGCAAATGTGATGCCCATCCACAAGATGGGCTGGAAGGAGGATCCAGGGAATTACAGGCCTGTCAGTCTGACCTCGGTGCTGGGGAAGGTTATAGAGCAGATCATCTTGAGTGCCATCACGTGGCATGTACAGGACAACCAGGTGATCAGGCCCAGTGAGCATGGGTTTATGAAAGGCAGGTCCTGCTTGACTAACCTGGTCTCCTTCTATGACAAGGTGACCAGCTTAGTGGCTGAGGGAAAGGCTGTGGATGTTGTTTACCTGGACTTTAGTAAAGCCTTTGACACCATTTCCCACAGCATCCTCCTAGAGAAACTGTCTGCTCATGGCTTGGATGAGCATATACTTTGCTGGGTAAAAACCTGTCTGGATGTCCAGGACCAAAGATTTGTGGTGAATGGAGTTAAATCCAGTTGGCGGCCGGTCACAAGTGGTGTTCCCCAGGGCTCGGTATTGTGGACAGTTCTGTTTAATATCATTATCAACGATCTGGATGAGGGGATCGAGTGCACCCTCAGTAAGTTTGCAGATGACACCAAGTTAGGTGGGAGCATCGACCTGCTTGAGGGTACAATGGTTCCACAGAGGGATCTGGATTGATGGGCCAAGGCCAATGGTATGAGGTTCAACAAGGCCAAGTGCCGGGTCCTGCACTTGGGTCACAACAACCCCATGTAGCGCTACAGGCTTGGGGAAGTGTGGCTGGAAAGCTGCCTGGCAGAGAAGGACCTGGGGGTGTTGGTCGACAGCCGGCTGAATGTGAGCCAGCAGTGTGCCCAGGTGGCCAAGGCAGCCAATAGCATCCTGGCTTCTATTGGAAATAGTGTGGCCAGCAGGACTAGGGAAGTGATCATTCCCCTGTTCGTGGCTCTGGTGAGGCTGCACCTCGAATACTGTGTTTGGTTTTGGGCCCCTCACTACAAGAAAGATATTGAGATGCTAGAGAGTGTTCAGAGAAGGGCAACAAAGCTGGTGAAGGGTCTAGAGCACAAGTCTTATGAGGAGCAGCTGAGGGAACTGGGGTTGTTTAGCCTGGAGAAAAGGAGGCTGAGGGGAGACCTTATTGCTCTCTACAACTACCTGAAAGGAGGTTGTAGCGAGTTGTGTATCAGTCTCTTTTCCCAAGTAACAGGCAATAGGACAAGAGGAAATGGCCTCAAGTTGCACCAAGGGAGGTTTAGATTGGATATAAGGAAAAATTTCTTCACTGAAAGGGTTGTCAAGCATTGGAACAGGCTGCCCAGGGAAATGGTTGAGTCGCCATCCCTGGAGGTATTTAAAAGATGCGTAGATGTAGTGCGGAGGGACATGGTTGAATGGTAACTTGGCAGTGCTAGATTAATGGTTGGACTTGATGATCTTAAAGGTCTCTTCCAACCGAGTCAATGATTCTATATGTTCTTGAAGAGGGCTTTTTTATTTTTGGTTTCTTTTTTTCCTTTTTTTTTTTTTTTTATTTTTCTTTTCTTTCAATAATTCAAAGGCCTATTCCAGAAAAAGCAGTTGGGAGCTTCTGAGGAGAGTTCACCTTTGCTTATGTAAATTTGAAATTTAAAGTTACATTAGAAAAAAAAAAGTCCTTCTTCAAGTGCATATGATAATTTTTTCTATAGTTTGGTTAAAGGAAAGTAATGTTGTTAGATAATTTTGAAAAATATTTTAAATATTAAAAAAAAACAAACCCTCCAAAAACCTAAGCCTTGCTCAAGGTTATCTAGCTCAATACAAGGATGTACATATGTGTAATGGAGCCATTGGTTAGTCTTACTTTAATCACAAAAGACTTTCTCCCATCCATGCAAATTTTGGAAGCATTAGCAACTATATTACAAAACCTTTAAAACTTGTTGTAATCTTTTCCTTTGAGAAAAAACATTTCAGTTCTACTTCGTGGCATAAAATTGTCATGGGATCAGTTTCTACGGATTTGATGACTTCCCATTTAATTTTTTATCTCTTTATATGCAAAAAAAAGTAATTTTTTCTTTTTTTGTCTGGAATGTCTTGTTCTTCTAAATGATGTCCCCTCAAAGAAACCCTGTTATTCGAGTCCAGGTGTGTTAATTGAATTAGTGTATGAAGTATATGTTGTTATGTGATGATTTGTATCATGACAAGCTTGAAATAATTCCATGGAGCCTAGAGCAGACTAGTGAATAGATATAGATATTTAAATATCTAAATATTTCTAAATATATATATTTATCTAAATAAAGTGAATTTTAGTGCACTTAAAATTTGAAGAAATTATATTTGTTTTACATTTAAAAAAAAGCATGTATGATGGTCAAAGATCTGTTAGGCCCTCAAAAACTCCCCAAACCCTAGAGTAATTTTACGTGTGAAACTTCATCTCGACCTTTGTGAATACGCCTTGTAATAATTTGTTTATATGATCTCATACTTGATTCTGAATCTCCCGTATTTAATTTAGTTTTATTTAAATATTTTGTAGTTTGCTAGTAGGGTAGAGCAGAAAGTTTTATACACCTCTGGGGTTGCTGAAATCCTGTATTTGGAAAAACAGTATGCTATGCACACTTATGCACACAAATGTTTGCATGGAAAAGAAAGAGGAGATAAAATTTGTACATTGTCTAGATACTGTAGTGATTGATACTGTTTGTTGGGGGGGCTGTTATTTTGTATCATGAGCATACAGTATATGTGCTTATAACACTTCTGTAATCTGTTTTTATTGCAGCAAATGATAGTGTAAAAGAAATACCTGCATTCACATGAAAAATAAAGACCCAGTTATTTTAATATGTTTGTAGGCTACCAAAGCTTTGCAGACAATATGGATATGTGTGTATATAGAAAAGTACAATTTAGAGAAAGCAGGAATTTTCAGTTACTTTGTGCTGACATGGTGTGAAAAATTGCCACTTAAAGGGGAATATTCTTTTGAGATTTACAGATGCCTTAGAAAATTTACTGAATATCCAAGCACCTTTGTAGTAGTTAAGACACTTGGATAGAATTTCTGTAACCATGGTTTTAAAAACTCAAGCCTGAATTTCCTTAGCGTAATTCTCATTTGCTTAGTAAATATAATCTTCCTCTGGAAACAGAATTTTCAAAATTAAAAATGAACTGTTTCACTATATCTGCTCTGCTCTTGTGAGACCCCACCTGGAGTACTGCATCCAGCTCTGGGAGTCCCCAGAGCATCAAGAAAAAGAAGAAATCTTGAAGGAGAAAGAGAATTCAGAAAAAAATGCTCAAGAAAATGTCTTTGTCATGTAGAAGCTCAGAAGCAAATAGCAGAAGAAAGAAAAAGAACACAAGCAGGAACTGAAGCATGGATAAAATGGAAAGTAGTAGCATTTGTAATGTGATAAGCATCAGGACTAAAAGTAGAATAGGAGGGAGAGAAAGCAACGGAAATGCCAGCACCAATGCCATGTGAAGTTAGTGCAGAAGAAAGAAAAGGAGGAACTTGAAAAGTTTGAAAAGGAGGAGAGAGGATGCTAAAAGGAGGAAAGTATTAAGTTTCAAGAGCAGGTGCATAATTACCTGTCAATTCATGCACGTATTTGTTTTAAATTTACCTGCTTCCTCCTGTAATATAATCTTATAAATATTTTTTAAATCCTTAATAGGATTTACCCACTTAAATCTATTTTGAATTCACTATGAATAACAATATCTGTCTATGTCCAAGAAAGTGTATGAAACTTTATTCTAGACAAAGATGTTGCTTTTCCTCCTTATCTAAATTTTATGGGTTTATTTAAGCCCATATTTCCTTCTAAATACAGAGGTGATTTTGTTTACTTCAGTGTTGTCCTGGTTTGAGTGACACAGGACTAATTTCTCTTCTAATACTTGGGAAAAATCCACTTTTAGAAGACTCTAATGGCTGAATTCATGACAATATTTACTTTATAGCCAGCTAGGCTATGTGGGATTCAAGGTCTCAGTGTTTTTGAGCCTTGCCAAGTGCAGGGATGAGGAGGAGTGAGACCTGGGCACTTGACTCAGGCTGGCCAACAGGATTATTTCATACCATGAATGACACGTTCAATATAAATTAGAAAGTTTGCTGTAGTGCTCTCTCTCTCTGCCTTGATGGCAGCGATCCAGAGAACTCCTTGCCCCAGTGCCAGACCCCTGAGGACTTCCCTTCCTCCCAAAGCTGTAGCACTCACAGTGTCCGACATTTGCTGTCCACTGCTGGGAATGCATAGCTTCATAAAATCATAGAATCTTCATGGTTGGAAAGGACCTTTGAGATCATCGAGTCCAACCATACACACACACACAAAAAAACGCCCCTACAATCTCTGCCGCTAGAGCATGCCCTGAAGTGCCACATCTAGACGTTTCTTAAATACCTCTAGGGACGGTGACTCAACCACCTCCCTGGGCAGGCTGTTCCAGTGCCTGACCACTCTTTCAGTAAAGTAATTCCTCCTAATATCTAACCTAAACCTCCCCTGCCACAACTTCAGACCATTTCCTCTGGTCCTGTCATTATTCACCTGGGAGAAGAGGCCAACACCCACCTCTCTACAACCTCCTTTCAGGTAGTTGTAGAGGGCAATGAGGTCTCCCCTCAGCCTCCTCTTCTCCAAGCTAAACATGCCCAGCTCCCTCAGCCTCTCCTCATATGACCTGGTCTCCAGACCCCTCACCAGCCTGGTAGCTCTCCTCTGGACACGCTCCAGCACTTCAAGGTCCCTCTTGTACAGGGGGGCCCAGAACTGAACACAGCACTCGAGGTGAGGCCTCACCAGTGCTGAGTACAGAGGCACGATCACTTCCCTACTCCTGCTGGCCACACTATTCCTGATACAAGCCAGAATGCTGTTGGCCTTCTTGGCCCCCTGGGCACACTGCTGGCTCATGTTAAGCTGGCCATCCACCAGCACCCCCAGGTCCTTTTCTGCTGGGCAGCTTTCCAGCCACTCTTCCCCAAGCCTGTAGCGTTGCTTGGGGTTGTTGTGACCAAAATGCAGGACCTGGAACTTGGCCTTATTAAACCTCATACAGTTGGCCTTGGCCCATCGATCCAGCCTGTCCAGGTCCCTCTGTAGAGCCTTCCTACCCTCAAGCAGATCAACACTCCCACCTAGTTTGGTGTCGTCTGCAAACTTACTGAGGGTGCACTCAATCCCCTCATCCAGATCATTGATAAAGATATTAAACAAAACTGGCCCCAAAACTGAGCCCTGAGGGACACCACTGGTGACCGGCCGCCAAGAGGATTTCACCCCATTAATCACAACTCTCTGGGCACGGCCATCCAGCCAGTTTTTAAGCCAGCAAAGAGTACACTTGTCTATGCCATGATTCGCCAGCTTCTCCAGGAGAATGCTGTGGGGGACGCTGTCAAAGGCCTCACCAAAGTCCAGATAGACAATGTCCACAGCCTTCCCCACATCCAGAAGGCGGGTCACATGGTCATAGAAAGAGATCAGGTTGGTTAAGTGGGACCTCCCTTTCCTAAACCCATGCTGGCTGGCCCTGATCCCGTGGCTGCCCTGCACTTGCTGTGAGAGCTCACTCAAGATGATCCTCTCCATGATCTTTCCTGGTACCGAGGTCAGGCTGACAGGCCTGTAGTTCCCCGGATCCTCCTTCCGACCCTTCTTGTAGATGGGTGTCACATTAGCCACCCTCCAGTCATCTGGTACCTCCCCTGTTGACCAAGACTGTTGATAAATGATGGAGAGAGGCTTGGTGAGCTCTCCCGCCAGCTCCCCGAGTACTCTTGGGTGAATCCCATCTGGCCCCATAGACTTATGTGCATCTAGGTGCAGAAGCAGATCATTGACTACTTCCTCCTGGATTATGGGTGGGTTGTTCTGCTCTCCATCCTTATCTTCCAGCTCAGGAGGCTGAACACCCTGGGGATAGCTGGTCTGACTATTGAAGACGGAGGCAAAGAAGGCATTAAGTATCTCAGCCTTCTCCTCGTCCTTGGTTGCAACTTTCCCCCCCGCATCCAGTAAGGGATGGAGATTCTCCCTGGCTTTCTTTTTGTTGATGTATTTATAAAAGCTTTTTTTGTTGTCCTTAATGTTAGTGGCCAAGTTGAGCTCCTTATTCATCCAGACTGGCCATTTTCCCCGCCCTTTAATCTTGTGACACTTGGGGACAGCCTGCTCCTGGGCCTTTAAGATTTCCTTCTTGAAGAGCGTCTGGCCTTCCTGGACCCCTTTGCCCTTCAGGACTATCTCCCAAGGGACTCTCTCAACCAGTGTTCTGAACAGGCCAAAGTCCGCCCTCCGGAAGTCCAAGGTGGAGGTTTTGCTAACCCCCCTCCTTACATCACTACCAATTGAAAACTTGACCATTTCATGATCACTAAACCCAAGACGACCTCTGACCACCACATCTCCCACTAGTCCTTCACCGTTTGTGAACTGTAGGTCTAGCGAGGCACCTCCCCTGGTAGGTTGTGTCAGGAAGTTATCTTCCATGCACTCGAGGAACCTCCTAGCCTGCCTGCTCTCTGCTGTGTTGTATTTCCAGCAGATATCCAGCAGGTTGAAGTCCCCAACCAGAACAAGGGCTGGCAATTGCAAGACTTCAGCCAGCCGCTTGTAGAATACTTCATCTGTCTCCTCATCCTGGTCACGTGGTCTATAGCATACTCCCAGCACAAGATCTCCCTTATTTGCCTTCCCCTTCATCCTTACCCATAAACACTCGACTTTATCATCACTGGAATCTAGCTCTATAACATCAAAACATTCCCTAATGTACAGAGCCACACCCCCACCTCTCCTTCCTTGCCTGTCCCTTCTGAAGAGCTTATAGCCATTCATCGCAGCATTCCAGTCGTGACAGTCATCCCACCACGTTTCTGTGATGGCAACTACATCATAGCTGTCCTGCTGCACAATGGCTTCCAGCTCATCCCATTTGTTGCCCATGCTGCGTGCATTCGTGTAGATGCACTTGAGCTGGGCTACCGATTTCACCCCCATCCTTGGCCCTTGATCCCTAGGCTCATTACTAGTGGGCCTGGTTTTAGTGATTCCTACTGATATAACTGGCCGAGTATAATTCTCGTATATTTTACATTGGTATTGGGATCAATATTGGTTCTTTAGTATTATTAATCTTAACTATTTAGTCTTATCCTATTAAATCTATTTATAGTTCAACCCTCATGTTTCCTTGCTTTCCCCAATTCCCCTTCCCGAGTGGGGAGGGGTCATCGGGTGATAGAATAATTGTCTAAATGACAATAAATTGTTATGGGTTTCTCAAAACATAACAAGTGTGAAAACAGTTTGGGAAAAACACCTTAGGATGTATTACTCTTCATGCTAAAAAAAATGTTAAGAGACTTGATTGCTGTATGCAGATATGTAAGTAATAAAAGCAAGCAGTTGCTGCCCGTCTTAATTCCATGGAATAAAACCTTCTGCTATGTTTCCTGTGGTAGTGTGGGCAAAAGTCTCCTTCTCACTATGTAGATTTCTTTTGTTTACTTTGCACTTATATAAACAATAAAGATCTGATGAGCATATATAATTATTTTTGTGACTGATCAAAAAGAACAGATTTCTTTTGTCTGTTTCACTGTAAGGTTGTTTCACTCTGGTTGTAGCCGGAGACCTGTCCAGGTTTTGCAGGCCTATCAAGAGCTGGGAGGAATGCAGAAAAGAGATTGGACCAACACGCTCAGAACCACTTTTACATATTCCTTATAGTTAAGGAGGAGAACAATGGACACATACCATTATAAAAATAGTTATTTATAAACTTTTTTTATAGGCATCTGCCTATTATTTTTACAGGATTTTTCTTGCATATGAAGTGTCCAACTGTCTTCAGGAGTTTTCACAAAATTTGCTCGATCCAATGACATATATTACCTTTCTATTTTGTGAGTGTTGTATTTGAATGTTTTTTGTTATATTATTAGTGTTTTCATTATGACATAGATTTCTGTTTGTATTAAAAGTTCTTCACTAGGATCAGCTTTTTTTTATACTCCTTGAATTTCAGATTGGTATATGAGAAATAGTAACCCTGATTTTATTTGCTCCTATTGTTACCTGAAATAAAACCCCTCGAAACCAAAAGTAGTTTAGAGAGGAGATATTACTTTATTCAATGTCAGGTGCTAGGGGGAAAACCCACAAATCTAGCACACCTTACCGGGGATATTCACCCATTATTTATACACAAAAGATTCTCATAATTCCGCCTACCTAATACATAACGCCACCTAGGCTTACATATTCATTAGGATGACTGAATAGCCTTTTTGCACATGCGTATCAAATCTTGCTGCATCAGCAAAACACTTCTGCGCAGGCGTGAGCGTCTCAGTGGTCATTTGGGTAAGGAGACCCTTCCTCACGTTATCCTTTTAAGGTATTGAGTCATCTCAGGACAGTAAAGGTTCTCTGTAAGTTTGCCAACTTCTTGAGGATGATAAGGATGTTCCTTGAAGTAGCCACAGCTCTATCCTAATTGGTATAGGAGTACATACTTGATGCATAAAAGAACCTTGAAGTGATTAACTACTTCTTGTTATCCCATCCTTGGTGATTAAAAACTTTTGATTGTCTCCTCATTATCACTATCTGTAACATCAGCTCAGTGTCTATTTTCTCACACAGTAAGAAGGTCAGTAATTAGCTATTTTTTCACACGGTAAGAAGGTTAGTAAGAAACAATTATTTTAGAAACAAAGCGGAGGCCTGTCTTTGGTAACACTATTAACCCTTATGAACACTGATGGAAGTCTTGTATGCAATCTGCTACACGGTAACTTATTTCCTGAGACACGAATAATTAGTTCAAGTTACTGGATTTACCTGCAGGATATCACCAGATGTAATAAACCAACACGTAGTCATTTTACCTAATAGTATCTCGGGCACGTATTGAGCTGACTGGGAGCTCTCGCAGGCTGACAACGTGCCGTTACGAAGTAAGCAGTTACTCTCTCCCCCTCCCCGTCCTTCCAGGGTGAGGTGGACCCAGAGAGCTGAGCCACTGAGAGAGGTGCGGCTGTCCAGCCTAGGTCTGTGGGGATAGCTGGCAGACTATACTGGGGTAGTCTGCAAGAGAGCTTCACTCCCAGCAGGTGGAACCAGCAGCTGGTTGTGTCCCGCGGCAGCCGCATATGACACAGGTTGTGCGGGCCGGCCACAGGCGGGAGTAAGATGGCGGTAGCGCGGCTGGCGCTGAACTTGGGGGAGGTGGGGCGGCTGGACTTTCTGAAAGAACGGCATGTGTGTTTTTTCCAGCGTTGTCTCCAGATCCTGCCTGAGCGGTACTCGTTCCTAGAGACCAGCAGGTATGCTCAGCGGCCAGGGCTGATGGGGCTTTGGTGCGCTCCCGCCGCCCTCGGGCCCCACGGTGGAAAGGCGGGACAGACCCTGTTTCCTTTTTCCCGGCGTCCTCTGCTAGTCTCAGAGAGTTGGGGGGAAGTTTTTCCTCTCTTTGGGGCGGTTGCGTTTGACGGGAAATCTTTCCTGGAGAGCTATCTGCCCGCTCGCCTCGACTTCCCTCGAGGTGGTAGCACTGGCGAAGCAGCTGTGGGCAGGATACAGGATCTCACTGCGTCGGTAGTCTTAACAGCCGGCACAGTGGTGGTCAAAAAGAACGTCTTCTCTAGAAAAACTCTACCAGCAAAAATGTTCACAAAAATGTAAGTTTATGTAGAAGTTTAGTCTGTGCTCAGTTAAACTCCCTGATATGCATGAGAAAAAAACCCCACTTGTTAATCCTTCTAATCTATTTTTAGTCCAGTGCTTCATTCTTTTAATCTACCTTGAAAGCCGATTTTAAAATAAGTTACTTAAGTCGTCTGTAGTTCAAAGTCAGCATGCAAAATACTGTTATGTAACAGAAATCGTTTATATCTTCATTAGCTAGTACAAGCATTAAAACATGTTACTGGTAATAGTGAAATATGCCCCTTACTTTAAAGTAGAGGGACACTTGTCCATGTAATGGATTCAGAATGCATTTTTTTCAGATTCTTAATGTCTTCATGTAAGCTAATAAGTTATTTCTGATGCAGCTTGTCAGTTAAATTATTGACTATCTTGCACATTTAATAAAAACTTGGAGATGTGTAAAGGATTCAATATTTTATTAAACCAATAAAGTCATCACATTTTTTTCACTTTGTAATTTCTTGGAAGTCATACGTACTGTGAAGAATGCTCAATGACTTTGATCAAGTCCTCCTGTTAAATGAAGCTTTCCTTCAGTTGAATGTATGGACACCTGACAAAAACCATGTGTTTCTTCAGTTATGAAGATTAGTATGGATATAGTGTTGAAGCAGTGTGTGAAATAACACATAGCTTTATATTAAAAAATTTATACATTTTGATCTTAAGTAATGTATTCATTCATTAAGCCTTAGCCTGTTTCAGTATACTTTGTTATTTTAAACGGTATAAAGAACTCATCTTAGCATGCTATACACTAGCTTTATTTAGGTATTAAAGTTTGTGGAATAAATACTAAATTGGCTAAAGAATACAAAAGTACAGCATTGTTCACACATTAAGGAAAAGTATAAAATCAAGAGGCTTCTGAGGTAGAAAATAGCCGCAGCTGGCATGAAGGACACAACATCTGTGGTTCCCTGATAAGCTACATGAGGTACGGGACGGGATGCAATTATTCCGTGGCTTTACCTTATGATGTATAGCGGATACGGGAATGGGATGATACCATGACACAGATAAGCTGCCAATTAGCTGCCCGCTAGATGCTCAGAGCCAACATTTTGTCAAATTTTGATGAAATGCTGTCCTTTGTGCGAACTTTGCTCATTATAATGTCATTATAATACCAAAACACACCTCCATCCCAAAGGCTACCCGCCTCCAAGGTGCGACCACTCCTTCTTGAGTCTGCGCCCTGAATTTCTCGTAAACTATACCTTTAATTGTGAAGCGAGAGAAATTTACACCAATCATGATAAAAGTATGTATGACTAAAGTCACTCAAACTCCACCTTGAAGATAACAAATAGTATAAAAATAGCCCGAGAGAGGGGGTATACCCAGGGAAGACACCATCGCAAAGAATTCCATCACTGACTTCTGGGATCAGTCGACGGGCTGAGCCTCTCTTCCCCGCTCCATAGGGACGCCTTTGGGTAAGACTTAGATTATACCGAGTGCTTCCTCGGGAAACTTAGAAATTTCTCTAGAGACTCTCTTTTCTACATTTAGAGCCAGGCTGTATCGTTTATAACTTTGTCGCTCGTTTTGTATATGTAGCAATACTTTCATTTGCACGTGCTTTGCAGACAGTGTATTTATCACCGGCAATCCTAAGAACCTATATATCTGTTGTTTAAATAAACTGCACTTTTTTAAGTAGCTAGTCGTTTTGGTTTCTCACTGAACGCAACGAAAGACTCGAGGGTGGCCGTGGTAGTTCAGGAGCACGACTAGACTGAAGGTGCAGTCCACTATTAGTGTATCCAAATCGTCATAGTTTAATACATATTAAACGCGATTGGACTGATAGTGCTGAATTGGGCATCACTCAGAATTTAAACCTAGCCGCACCTAGCCTCCCACCTCGGTGAGGAGTGTTAGAACGCAAGGGGGTTTATTTTCTGCCAAAACCGCTTTGCCCCTTTTCACGCAACAGAATTTTGGCGTAGTCGGCAGGATTGCCATGGATAAACTGCTGCAAAAATATGATTGTGCCCCTTCCCAGGCTGGGAAGGAGTGGGCCCATAAATTTTGGAAGGATGAAGAGAAAGTGGTGGAACGTATTGAAGAGTGTCGGGCTTCACAGAAGCTCAGAGCGGGGAAAGGCAAAGGTGTGATCTGTGCGGTGTTAGGCGCCTGTTTATCTCGTGCACAACAAGAAGCTAGGGAAACCCCTGCTCCTAATCTGATTTCTGCTGTAGAATATGCAACCCTGAAATCGGAGAATGAGGTGTTGAAGTCATCACTAGCCTTTCAAAAGGAGACAGGAGAAAAATTAAGAACTCAAGTCGATAAGCTTGTGAGTGAGAATGAATGTTTAGGAAACCAGAATGCTCAACTTGGGAGTGAAAATCACCAACTTAAAATGTTATTGGAAAGGGTGGCTGGGCTCTTAGATAAAATGCAGCCCTCGACCCAAGTCCAACAAATTCGTAAATTAATGTGTTATCCAAATTCTGGAACCCAGACCGGAGATTTTTTGTCTAATAGTGAAGATGAGGAAGAAGACGAGGAGGGAAGGACTTTTACTGTGAAATCTCGAGTCTTTCCTTTACGACCACTGATTAAAACTGAAACCACAGTTGATGAGGATGATGAGGAAGTCCGCAACACTGTGCGTACTATTCCGTGGACACCAACAGAGTTAGCGAAAATAAGGGAAAAATATTCGAGGCGGCCAGAAGAATCGGCTGTTGAGTATGTGTGGCGAGTTTCTTCTGAAGGAGGAGATAGAATTATGTTGAGTGAGGAAGAAGCAGGAGACTCTTGGGGACCAGGAGTGTTTTTAACTACAATGGACGGGGATCATAATTATTCCCTAACCGCTCGAGCAGCCTTTTGGGCAGGTGGTATGGATCCGCGAGAGAGGGGAGAGCCATTAGAGATTAGAGCTACAGGCTACTCTGAACTGTTTGCGGCGATACGGAAAGCAGCTTGTCTGCAAGCCATGTATGACAGAGAGGAATTTCGGAAATCCCCAATGTCAGCCGCTATCGACCCCGATCGATTAGCCCCTCTCATCCGTGGTCTTCCCGATTGCCTGAAACCATTCATTGTCTGCACTCAAGATCGTATACGAGAGGCTTGGGATGCTCATGGGCAGGGCCGGCGTCGCTACATGCCCACCTGGAATGAATATGTACAGGAAATAGACCAATATGGGCGCCGAATGGGCTGGGCCAGCCTAACTAGTGAAAAATCCTCCGAACACCCCCAAAAGGTTCGCCAAGTCCGAACTCACACTCAAAACCCCAAACCGGTGGAAAGGTTTAAGCCTGATAAGGACCGGAATGAGTTGTGGCGTAAAGCCCTACAATTAGGGGTGCCCCGACAATTCTTGCACGGTGTCCCTACGGGAGATCTCCGTACGCTGGTCCAATCTCTAACTAGAAAGAATAATTCGGCTGGGGAGAAAAGTCTAACCAGAGAATCCCCAAGCTGTGAGAAAATTGTGCCTTCTGCACCGGAGCGTAATTTGATTGATTTGTCAGAGTCCCAGTCAAAAAACTCCTATCCCCGGGGAGGGCAGTGAGCCACCCTGTCCGGCGGGTACTGGCTATTCAATGGCTCTCTCATAAAGATTCTGAACCTATTATCGCCATTCCTGTCGGACCCCGGAGGATGTCAGTAAACTTTATTATTGATACCGGAGCCCAAATGTCTGCCATCACTAATGAAACGGCACAACTTCTAGGTATAAATCCCACCAGACGCAGAGTCAACTTTGCAGGAATTGATGGTGTGGTAAAAACATGCCCCGTTGCAAAAATTAACCTCTGGTTGCCAGGAGAGCAGCGAATGACCAGGGCGGAAGTGTTAGTGGGTGCCTCGCATACTAACCTCCTAGGATTTGACGTGCTGCGTGGGCGAATGTGGAAATTCCCAGATGGAACTGTGTGGAGTTTTGCAGGATGCGAAAAAGTAATAGACACAGTGAAATTGAGTCTATTGGAAACTTCCATGCCTTTACCTCCCTCTAAAATCACTAATGTCCGGCAGTATCCACTGCCTGCAGCTGCGCTTGCAGGAGCAGACGGGGTGGTATCAGATTTAGAAAAAAGAGACATCATTAAGAGGACTCACTCGCCTTATAATTCACCGGTGTGGCCCGTAAAGAAACCAAACGGGCAATGGCGTTTCACAGTAGATTACCGAAAGTTGAATGCCAACACTGCACCCCTCACCGCCGCAGTTCCAAATATCGCGGAAATTGTGACAATGATACAAGGAGCTGCCCATCCTTGGATGGCTGCCTTAGATGTTAAAGACATGTTTTTTATGATTCCCCTCCTTGAGCAGGACAAAGCGCAGTTTGCATTCACGTGGAAAGGAGTCCAATATACCTTTAACCGACTTCCACAAGGATACAAACATTCCCCCACTATTGCCCATAATGCTTTAGCTAAAGTGCTATCAGAGATTCCTGTTTCACAGGGATGTACGGTATACCAATATATTGATGACATCCTAATAGGGGGAGAGAACCAAGAAAGTGTAAAAGACATGATGGAAAACATCCGAAAAACATTACTTGATTTAGGATTGGAAATTCCAGACTCAAAGTGTCAGGGACCTGCACAGGAAGTTAAATTCCTGGGGGTCTGGTGGATTAAAGGAGCTGCTTCTGTCCCTCAGGATACCCTGGAAAAAATAGAGCATGGACAGAATCCATCCAGCGTGAAGGAGTTACAGCAAGTTCTGGGAACTTTAAGTTATTGGCGTAAACACATCCCTGGCTTTTCCATCATTGCTCGCCCCCTTTATAGTTTGCTCAAAAAGGGTAAATCCTGGGAGTGGACTGAACAACACACTAATGCTCTGCAATTACTAATAAAGGAGCTAAGGTTATTCCAACAGCTTGGTCCTATACATCCAACTGACCCTGTCCACGTAGAATGGGGGTTCAGTGAACATGGTTCCCATTGTAATTTATGGCAGAAGGGACCAGCAGGACCGGAGAGACCATTAGAATTTAGCTCTCACTCCTTCAATGATACTGAGAGCAGATATTCAGACCTTGAGAAGGGTTTACTGTCCCTAGTGCGAGCGTTGCAACGAACAGAGCAGATAAGAAGAGAACAGAGTGTGATCATTCGGGGACCTTTCCGCCTCCTAGATGTGGTCCGTAAAGGGACAACACCACCAGCTGGCATTGCCCAGAAACCCACAGTTCAAAAGTGGTATGCTTATTTAGAAGGCATTAATGAAATCATGCCAGTCTCTGAAGGCAGTGTTAAAGTATCCAAGCTCCAAAAGGATATAGATGGTGCCCTATTGTTCCAATCCCCACCAAATAGACCATCTCTGATCCAAGAAGCACCTCCTTTGAAGGAAGGCAGTGATCTTACAGGAGTGTGGTTTACTGATGCATCATCTCACCGTGAAAACAATAAGTGGAAATATAAGGCCGTAGCACTGGAAGTAGCAACGGGAGAAAGAGCGATTGAAACAGGGGAGGGTAGTGCACAAGTAGGGGAACTCAGAGCTGTCCTACTAGCTGCACAACATGGGGCCACCTCCATTTACACTGACTCATATGCTGTTTTTAAAGGAGCCACTGAATGGATAGGACACTGGGCAGCCAATGATTGGCAGGTGAATAGAGTCCCGATTTGGGAGTGTCGTGGTTTAGCCTCAGATGGCAACAAAGAACCACGTGCCGCTCGCTCGTGCCTTCCAAACACAGGAAGAATCGTAAGAAAAGGCAAGACTCTTGGGTTGAGACAAAGGCAGTTTAATAGAACAGCAAAGGGAACAGGCAAACAACAACAACACGGATAGGGGAATATACAAACGCGATTACGGAACCGCCGCTCCCCCGCCGCTCGCCGCTCGCTGGCCAGACCTGGGCCGCCCCAGCCCGCTTTTAAGCAGCAACTTCCTGCCCCCTCCCCCGGCAGCTCAGGGTGGGCGTGGCTCACATGGCATGGAATACCAGGAAAAGTTAACCCTATCCCCACCAGAACCAGGACATTATCCACCCCTTATTCCATACCATCTATGCCATGCCCAGCAGGTTCCAATGAATTGCCACCACTTTCCCCTGTTATATATATATATATACACACATATAATACCCTTAGTTTATGGGTCATCCCTCCAAAGTGTCCGTTGAGTTCTTTTAATCCACGGCTTTGGGCTCCATCTGTTAGAACAGTCTCTCAGGGCAGGTGAGATGCTGGGTGGTGCTGGTCTGTTGCATGCTGTATTTTTCGGAGCTTGTGACTGGTGCACCTGGTGTGGCTCATGCACGCAGTCCGTGGGCTGAAGATGTAGATCTTGAGGAAACTGCTGGGCGCCAGCTGCTGAGATCAGTTCTTATCCCATCATCCCTGTGCCTTACTTGTAGTACAACTGATAGCAATTATAGCAACGAGGACATACAGTGACAGGGTTACTTAGCAATTAACAGCACACAATCTGATTCATTGGCTATTCTCGCCCAAAATCAGATCTCCATGAGGTACACATCGGACTTCCCCATCCTTCCGCATCACCCACCAAGTGCACCCAGGTCCTTGGGCAAAAGCAATCCCACGGATGGGTTTGCCTTTGCCTGAGGCAGGACTAACCCAGACTGTCTTCCCTAGCATATTCTTCATGTGCACTACGGGGACTTTATCCCCTTCTACAGTACGTGGAAATTTTGATTGGGCAGGGCCAGCCCGATTGTTAGATCCCCTGGTGTTAACTAGCCAGGTAGCTTTTGCTAAATGTGTATCCCAGTGTTTGAAAGTCCCACCACCCATTGCTCTCAGTGTAGTTTTTAACAGTCCATTGTATCGTTCTATCTTCCCAGAGGCTGGGGCGTGATAGGGGATGTGATACACCCACTCGATACCATGCTCTTTGGCCCAGGTGTCTATGAGGCTGTTTCGGAAATGAGTCCCGTTGTCCGACTCAATTCTCTCTGGGGTACCATGTCGCCACAGGACTTGCTTTTCAAGGCCCAGGATAGTGTTCCGGGCAGTGGCATGGGGCACAGGGTATGTTTCCAGCCATCAAGTGGTTGCTTCCACCATTGTGAGCACATAGCGCTTGCCTTGACGGGTTTGTGGCAGCGTGATATAATCAATCTGCCAGGCCTCCCCATATTTGTATTTCAGCCATCGCCCTCCATACCAAAGAGGCTTCAAACGCTTGGCTTGTTTGATCGCAGCGCATGTCTCACATTCATGGATGACCTGTGCAATAGTGTCCATGGTCAAGTCCACCCCTCGGTCACGAGCCCATCTATATGTCGCATCTCTTCCTTGATGGCCTGAGGAGTCATGGGCCCACCGAGCTATGAATAGTTCACCCTTATGTTGCCAGTCCAGATCCACCTGAGCCACTTCAATCCTAGCGGCCCGATCCACCTGCTGGTTCTTCTGATGTTCCTCCGTGGCCCGATTCTTCGGTACGTGGGCATCTACATGGCGTACTTTCACAACCAGATTCTCTATCCGGGCAGCAATATCTTGCCATAGGTCAGCAGCCCAGATGGGTTTGCCTCTGCGCTGCCAGTTGCCCTGCTTCCACTGCTGTAACCATCCCCACAGAGCATTTGCCACCATCCATGAGTCAGTGTAGAGATAAAGTACTGGCCATTTTTCTCGCTCAGCAATGTCCAAAGCCAGCTGAATAGCCTTCACCTCTGCAAACTGGCTCGATTCACCCTGTCCCTCACTGGCTTCTGCAACCCGTCGTGTAGGACTCCACACAGCAGCCTTCCACTTTCGATGCTTTCCCACAATACGGCAGGACCCATCAGTGAACAGGGCATATTTCTTCTCATTTTCTGGCAGTTTATTATATGGTGGGGCCTCTTCTGCACGCGTCACCTCCTCCTCTGGTGACATTCCGAAATCCTTGCCTTCTGGCCAGTCCATGATCACTTCCAGAATTCCTGGGCGACTGGGGTTTCCCATTCGAGTTCGCTGCGTGATCAGTGCAATCCACTTACTCCATGTAGCATCGGTTGCATGATGTGTGGTGGGGACCCTTTCTTTGAACATCCAACCCAGCACCGGCAGTCGAGGTGCTAAGAGGAGCTGTGCTTCTGTATCAACTACTTCTGAAGCAGCTCGAACCCCTTCATATGCTGCCAATATCTCTTTTTCTGTTGGAGTGTAGCGGGCTTCGGATCCTCTGTATCCACGACTCCAAAACCCTAGGGGTCGACCTCGAGTCTCCCCTGGTGCTTTCTGCCAGAGGCTCCAGGTAGGGCTGTTCTCCCCGGCTGCAGTGTAGAGCACATTTTTAACATCTTGTCCTGCCCGGACTGGCCCCAGGGCCACTGCATGGACTATTTCCTGTTTGATTTGTTCAAAAGCTTGTCGTTGCTCAGGACCCCATTTAAAATCGTTCTTCTTCCGGGTTACTTGATACAGAGGGCTTACAATTTGACTGTAATCTGGGATATGCATTCTCCAAAAACCCACAATACCTAAGAAAGCCTGTGTTTCCTTTTTACTAGTTGGTGGAGACATAGCTGCTATTTTGTTGATCACATCCATTGGGATCTGACGGCGTCCATCTTGCCATTTTATTCCTAAAAACTGGATCTCCTGCGCAGGTCCCTTGACCTTACTTCGCTTTATAGCAAAACCAGCGTTCAGAAGGATTTGGACTATTTTACTCCCTTTCTCAAAAACTTCTTCTGCTGTGTTTCCCCATACAATGATGTCATCAGTGTACTGCAGATGTTCTGGAGCTTCACCCTGTTCCAGTGCAGTCTGGATCAGTCCATGGCAAATGGTGGGGCTGTGTTTCCACCCCTGGGGCAGTCGATTCCAGGTGTATTGGATGCCCCTCCAAGTGAAAGCAAACTGTGGCCTGCACTCTGCTGCCAAAGGGATTGAGAAGAATGCATTCGCTATATCAATCGTGGCATACCACTTGGCTGCCTTGGACTCCAGTTCGTACTGGAGTTCTAGCATGTCCGGCACAGCAGCACTCAGCGGTGGCATGACTTCATTCAGACCACGATAGTCTACAGTTAGCCTCCACTCTCCATTAGATTTTCGCACTGGCCATATGGGACTGTTAAAGGGTGAGCGAGTCTTGCTGATCACTCCTTGAACCTCTAGTTGACGAATCAGCTCATGGATGGGAATCAGAGAGTCTCGGTTAGTGCGATACTGCCGCCGATGCACCGTTGTGGTAGCAATCGGCACCTGTTGTTCTTTGACCCTCAACAACCCCACAACAGAAGAATCCTCCGAGAGACCAGGCAAGGCAGACAACTGTTTAACTTCCTCTGTCTCCAAAGCAGCTATGCCAAAGGCCCAGCGGTACCCTTTTGGGTCCTTAAAATACCCTCTCCTGAGGTAATCTATACCAAGGATGCATGGAGCCTCTGGGCCAGTCACAATGGGATGCTTTTGCCACTCATTCCCAGTTAGGCTCACTTCTGCCTCCAGTACAGTCAACTCTTGGGATCCCCCTGTCACCCCAGAAATACAAATGGGTTCTGCCCCTCTATAGCTTGATGGTATTAAAGTACACTGCGCACCCGTGTCCACTAGAGCCTTATACTCCTGTGGGTCTGATGTGCCAGGCCATCGAATCCACACCGTCCAATAAACCCGGTTGTCCCTTTCCTCCACCTGGCCGGAGGCAGGGCCCCCCTAATACTGGTCATAGTATCCATTACTCACTTCTTGCATAAATGACTTGGAAGTTCCTTCAAGAGGATCAGAAGCAAGATCAGGCCTTCTGCTTTGTCAGGGGAACGGCCCACTGGAAACTGGGGCGGCACTTTTCCTGGAGGGATCCCCTTTTGTGGTTGTCCTTCCTTGCAACTCCTGTACCCGTGTCCGCAGGATCGAAGTAGGTTGTCCGTCCCACTTCCTCATGTCCTCTCCGTGGTCCCGCAGGTAGAACCACAGGGTGCCTCGTGGTGTGTACCCTCTGTACTCTCTCTCTTGAGTGGGGAAATGCCTGCTTCTAATAGCTGAGATGCTGGCCCGTGCAGGTGGGGAGTAGGACATATTCTCTTCAAGTTGCTGGACCTTCCGCGACAGTTTCTCCACAGCTGAGACAAGGGGGGAAGAGAGACTTTCTTCATATCGCCGGAGCCGGCCAGCTACCTCATCCACCGTTGGTCCCTCTTCACCTTTCCATTCCATTACTGCCAGGGAGTTGGCATATGACGATGGTGCGCTCCGTACAAACTTCCGCCACAGGGGCCTTGTGCATCGCACCTCATCAGGGTCTGTGGGTAAGTCTGCATTGTCCAAGTCATAATAAATCATCTCCCGCACGGCTAATTCTCTCAGGTACTGGATACCTCTTTCCATGGTAGTCCACTTGCTTGGCTGACATACAACATCCTCGCTGAAGGGGTACCTCTCCCTCACGCCTAACAGGAGTCGTTTCCAGAGGCTGAGGGCTTGGGTCTTTTTCCCGATCGCCTTGTCAATGCCCCCTTCCCTAGACAGGGATCCCAGCTGCCTGGCCTCCCTACCCTCTAATTCCAGGCTACTGGCCCCATTATCCCAGCACCGGAGCAGCCAGGTGACAATGCGCTCGCCTGAAAGTCGGCTGAAATCTTTTCGCATATCCCGCAGCTCACTCAAGGATAGGGATCGAGTAATTATCTCTGGTTCTGCCTCTTCCTCCTGCTCTCGTGATGGCCCTGGTTCATCATCATCTCTTACTAAGCGAACTGATTTCTTTGTGTACTTCTTCTTCTGTATGGGGGCAACTGATACTGGCATGGGTTGGTTCCCTGGTTCAGTGGCAGTGGCTACCACGGGGGTTGCAGTAGCCGCAGTGTCTGTCGCAAGGATTGCAGCAGCCGCAGGGGCCGCCGCAGGGGCTGCAGCAGGGGCTTCAGCAGCCGCAGGGGCCGCCGCAGGGGCTGCAGCAGGGGCTGCAGCAGCCGCAGGGGCCGCCGCAGGGGCTGCAGGTCTGGTTTCCATCTCTTCCCCTTGAGGGTGCTGCATAATTCTGAGCAGTGCCTGGTAGATACTGGCCAGGGCCCAGCACAGCGCGGTGAGTTGTGCCTCTCTAGAATAGCCACAGCATTTTCCCTTCAAATATTCTACCACTTTATCAGGGTCCTGTAATTGTTCAGGGGTAAAGTCCCAGACCATTGGAGGTGAGTAGTTCTCTAGGTACCTGCCCATGCTCTCCCACATGCCATGCCACCCCTGACTATCCAGCCTCGGAGCAGATCTCCGGGTGGTAGTCTTAAATAGTCGCTTAACCCTAAACAAGACCTGGAACGTATTCAGGAGACATAGCACTAGGAACACGCTAGTTTGAGTATCCCAAGGATATTCAAAATTCTCAAAAGCTGTCATACCTGACCCGAAGGAGAAAAGGGAGGCAAAAGGGCTGGGGAAATTATTAACAAATTCTGAGAGACGGTGTCCAATGTACGGACAGGACAGCAAAACCACATAAACACCCCAAAATAGCCGTCTGAACAGTGATGTTATCATATCATAAACAGATATCGCACAGGACAGCAGAATGATAATCCTCATCCCTGTTCCAGACATGGTAAACAGCATCGCAGGGAGTACATAAGCCATATAGGAATTTATGTAACACAGCCATGAGAACAAACCAAGCAACATGATGACCAGTGACTACTTACCTAATAAAATAAATGCATACAAAAAAAAAACCAAAACCGTTTTTTCCACGTTCTAGTTGGATTCTGTCGTTATCTCAACCCTTCGAGCCCCACGTTGGGCGCCAAAAAGGACTGTCGTGGTTTAGCCTCAGACGGCAACAAAGAACCACGTGCCGCTCGCTCGTGACTTCCAAACACAGGAAGAATCGTAAGAAAAGGCAAGACTCTTGGGTTGAGACAAAGGCAGTTTAATAGAACAGCAAAGGGAACAGGCAAACAACAACAACACGGATAGGGGAATATACAAACGCGATTACGGAACCGCCGCTCCCCCGCCGCTCGCCGCCGCTCGCCGGCCAGACCCGGGCCGCCCCAGCCCGCTTTTAAGCAGCAACTTCCTGCCCCCTCCCCCGGCAGCTCAGGGTGGGCGTGGCTCACATGGCATGGAATACCAGGAAAAGTTAACCCTATCCCCACCAGAACCAGGACAGGGAGACAGACAGTTGGAAGCAACTGTTAGAAATAGGAGGACAGAGAACATTGCACATTGGTTGGGTAAAAGGCCATGATTGTTCGAACTCGATCACTGCTCAATTCAACCAACAGGTAGATAGCCTCACACGGCTACAGCAAATTGACATTGTAGATGATGGTCGGGAATGGGAACGCTTACTTGAATGGTTACATGTTAAGCGTGGCCACACAGGCCGTGCTGACCTGTATCAGGAAGGTCTAGCCCGGGGGTGGCCTGTGTCGGTTAAGCTGTGCGAACAAATAGTAACTGCCTGTTCACAATGTCGCCTACGACTCAGCAAAGATCATCCGAGTAAGGCGCCTCCCTTACACATTTGGGACAAGAAAACGTTGTGGCATTCATGGCAGATTGATTATATTGGGCCCTTGAGATTATCAGGTGGGAAAAGATATGTCCTGGTAGGAGTGGAGATTATCTCCAGCCTCAGTATGGCCAGCAGTTTCAAATCAGCTACCGGGGACAACACAGTGAAAGGCCTAAAAGGGTGGTTCAGCACACTTCCCCTTCCCGAGGAAATCCAAAGTGATAACGGTTCACACTTTACCGCTTTGGTGGTACAAGATTGGGCCAAAGAAGAAGGGATTCGATGGGTATTTCATACTCCCTATTATTCCCAGGCTAATGGCATTGTTGAACGCACCAATGGATTGGTTAAGCGTTTTGCAAAAACTCATGAACCTGGTTGGCATTTGCGATTGGACGATGCCATCTATCAATTAAATAACAGATGGAGTGGAGACGGCTGTCCTAAAATGAAAGCTTTCTGTGTATGTGCCAATATTATCTCTCCAAAGGCTCCCAATGAACCGGGAAAATACCCCGGAAGATTTCACTCTGGGCAACCTGTGCTAGTGAAAATGCCTCAAATTGGGACGGTACCAATGGTGCTAGCTACTCCCAAAAATCCCTATGCATGGGAAGCCAAGGACTGTTCAGGGAAGATACACCGGATCAGCACCCGGTGGATCTCACCTTCTTTTTAACCCCGTCGGTCGAATAAGACCGAGCAGATTTTCTTTTCCTTTGTGTCTTACAGGAACCTTGGATGAGCTGTACAGACGGATTGGCCTACGCTACCTTTGAGTGTCTCCAGGGAATCCTGACATTGATCCTGGCAATAATACTATTTTTATTATGTGTGGCTACCTGGAGGCCCAAATTCTAAAATGACGAATTGGCAGATGGAATTGATGCTATTCAGTTTTACCTTTTTATTCCCTGTTGTTTGTAGTCAGAGAGACCCAGAGTGGCCATGGTCTCAAGCCTTTGTTAAACACAATGCGATGGCAGGTCCTAGAAAGGGAGAATTGAGTTTGGCCACTGTAGTTCTACAGGAAAATGAGGTGTTACATGAGTGGACCTGGAATAGTTGGTACCCAGTCCTGAAAGGTAAGGCAGGGGTGGAAATCCAAGTAGGGTGTAGAATGATCAACGGCTCAAACCATGAGAAGGCCATGAGAATAGAGATATTTCACCCTCAGAACCCACGCTCAATGACAACAAAGCACTGTGTCACCAACGAGTGGGATTGCTGGTATAATTTTACTCTTGTGGAACCCACTCTTGTAACTTGTCGTTGGCAACAGGATGAAATAGCACTGCTATTTGAATTCAAGATAGACGTAGCACCTGAGCTTTGGGATAATGCATTGTCACGGTACACTGCAAGCACCGGAACACCAGAAAACAAAAGGGGTTTAAATCTCTCCACTCTGGTTATACAAGGAAGTGAAGTATATTCCAGAGATAAATGGAGATGGAATGATTCACTTCAAATGGCTAAAATCGAGGCCACCCTTGGAAAGAGAATACACATTGGTTGCCGATTTATCAATGGGTCTACTCACCACAGGCCAACTGTAATTAAAACCATCTATGTAGACTCTACCAAACCGGACAAATACAACACTGACTGTTACAAAATTATGGAGCCAAATTCAGATTGCTGGCACAATTTCACTTTCATCAAACCTACAGTAGTGTATTGTATTTGGGGCTACAAGGGCACAGAATTGTTATTTGAATTTATGATTGACTCAAATACACCTGAACTTGCTGAAATAAATCCAGAACCTACACCCCCACAAACTCTCAAAGGCGTACCTTCTAAGCCCTCCATTAGTCTAACTCCTTACATTTTCAACATTGGCCCTTATGTTATTAAACACACAGGTCAACAACAGATACTGTTTAATCCCACATATTCCCTCAAACGAGTAGAATTGTCAATGCAGATTAAAATCTCTGCGATCAAACCCACCTGCTTACCATTCCTGAGTACATCTTATGCAGGATGGTCAGCATGGTTACGCAGACGAACTCTTGCCACTTCACAACGACTGAAGAGGGATGTGACTGGTATCTTAGGAACAGGCCTGGGAGTCTTAAATAGTATAGATGCTGAGATACTTGCCAACAAACTAGTCACAACTACTAGTGATCTAGAAAAATTAAGACATCCCCTACAGTCCTCCCTATTAGCATTGGGAAACCACCAATGGCTTTTATCGAATATATTGCCTCAGTGGGAAGAAACGGGTGAAAAAGACCATCAGCTGATCACAGATGCACTTGGTACAACCCAAAACAATGTTTCCTTGGCTCTTAGTTGTATCCAAGCCCAATTGTGGATGCAATCTATGACAGCTGCAATCATAAGGGAAGGTGAAGAAGGCACCTTGCCCACTGAAATTCGAAAAGTAATATGGGATAACGCAATTGAATTTGAGAAAAAATTTCAATCCTGGTGGTATCTGGTTAATTTCACCTATGATCCCATTGAGAGCAAAGCCACAGCTTTTGTCTTAACAATACGCAATGCCTCAGTATACACCATATACCCAATCATTGCGCTGGGGTTGAATCACCAAGGAGCTATACTCTATCCAATAGAGCACAGAGTGTGGGCACAACAAAATGAGAATAAATGGCAAACTGTTGATGTTGACGCACGTGTTTCACGAGACCAACAAGGATTCATTTGTGAGAGTAATACCCTCAAAGCACAAGACATTTGTCTTGACACCAACCAGAATGTTTGTCACTTTGAGATACATCCCGATGAAACCCCAGAAACTGTGCTTGTATATATTGGGAAAGGGTGCGTTTGCATGATGTCCCCCTGTACTACTAACATTATCGGATGTGACTTCAATTATTCAGCTCCTGTTACATCTTTTCAATTGCTACAATCTAATTACACATTGATTCGAGATTTGTTGCCTACCCCTATCGGAATGAATCTCTCACTGGTGAAGAAGTTGCTACAACACGATGAATTGAAGCGACTGTTGAAAGAGGCCCAAGAAAATGGACAGAGAACTTTGATTACCGTCCATCATGATGTTGAAGAAATACACCAAATGCTGGAAAGAGTCAAGAGAGACGGAGGACATGGATGGGGAGATACTCTTTTTGGATGGTCACCGACAGTTACAGGACTTTATAACAAGATGCTCCATCCTGTTGTTGTTTTACTAATACTCATTGTTTTGTGCTTCACTTTGACAATTGTTTTGTATGTTAGACTTTGGATTATGATGAAAAGTTTAACTCGTTTGATCACTCCACGAGATGTATTTGCACTTGATATCCCTCAGCACAAGAACACATGTGATCTTTCCTATCAGTATTGAGTATCATGGAGCTTGAGTGACTGTAGTCACGGGGTGGATTATGTGGCATAAATACTAAATTGGCTAAAGAATACAAAAGTACAGCATTGTTCACACATTAAGGAAAAGTATAAAATCAAGAGGCTTCTGAGGTAGAAAACAGCCGCAGCTGGCATGAAGGATACAACACCTGTGGTTCCCTGATAAGCTACATGAGGTACAGGACGGGATGCAATTATTCCGTGGCTTTACCTTATGATGTATAGCGGATACGGGAATGGGATGATACCATGACACAGATAAGCTGCCAATTAGCTGCCCGCTAGATGCTCAGAGCCAACATTTTGTCAAATTTTGATGAAATGCTGTCCTTTGTGCGAACTTTGCTCATTATAATGTCATTATAATACCAAAACACACCTCCATCCCAAAGGCTACCCGCCTCCAAGGTGCGACCACTCCTTCTTGAGTCTGCGCCCTGAATTTCTCGTAAACTATACCTTTAATTGTGAAGCGAGAGAAATTTACACCAATCATGATAAAAGTATGTATGACTAAAGTCACTCAAACTCCACCTTGAAGATAACAAATAGTATAAAAATAGCCCGAGAGAGGGGGGATACTCAGGGAAGACACCATCATAAAGAATTACATCACTGACTTCTGGGATCAGTCGACGGGCTGAGACGCTCTTCCCCGCTCCATAGGGACGCCTTTGGGTAAGACTTAGATTATACCGAGTGCTTCCTCGGGAAACTTAGAAATTTCTCTAGAGACTCTCTTTTCTACATTTAGAGCCAGGCTGTATCGTTTATAACTTTGTCGCTCGTTTTGTATATGTAGCAATACTTTCATTTGCACGTGCTTTACAGACAGTGTATTTATCACCGGCAATCCTAAGAACCTATATATCTGTTGTTTAAATAAACTGCACTTTTTTAAGTAGCTAGTCGTTTTGGTTTCTCACTGAACGCGACCAAAGACTCGAGGGTGGCCGTGCTAGTTCATGAGCACGACTAGACTGAAGGTGCAGTCCACTATTAGTGTATCCAAATCGTCATAGTTTAATACATATTAAACGCGATTGGACTGATAGTGCTGAATTGGGCATCACTCAGAATTTAAACCTAGCCGCACCTAGCCTCCCACCTCGGTGAGGAGGGTTAGAACGCAAGGGGATTTATTTTCTGCCAAAACCGCTTTGCCCCTTTTCACGCAACAAAGTTATAATAAATTTGATACACAAATCTATTAAAATCATAGCCAGGAGGACTACACATGGCCACGTAATATGAAATGGAGAAAACATTCATAATTCTGGTGCGGATAATCCAAACTAAAACAAGATAAGATAATAAGAAGGCTAAATCCTTCTTGGAATCTTACAGCAGACTATTTTCTCCTCTATTTTTAATAAATATATATAGGTGCCTGACAAATATTTATAAAGACTGACCATAACCATTTTTTTTCAGTGTACTTTCATCAATTTTCAATACCTTGTTAAAGTTTTAGGAGGATTCTTCCAATCCTGTTATTTCACTACAATTATGTTTGTTTAGGTGGTGAATAACGGAGATCCTTTCCAATCTCTAAGATGAAATACCAGACCAGATTACAAGTAAAATATAATTTGATCATCCAAGCTTAACATTTACAGTACTTGAAGTAATGAAGGCAAAACATGCCCTGGGTTATATAGACACAAGATCAAGGGATCTATTTGGTACTTGTTATGTCACACCTGGTATGAGATACTGAAAAATTGGAGGGTCCAGCAGAGGAGGGCTGCCAAGATGACAAGAGGGTTGGAAAAATTGACATATGAATAAAGGCTAAAGAAATGGTATTTGCAAATGGTATTTGCTCAGCCTAGAGAAGAGAGGGCTCAGGGAAGATCTAAATCACAGTCTTCTACTACCTAAAAAGTAGTTGAAGAGAAATAAGGAGGTGCTCTCTTCACAAGGGAATGCAGTGACGGGACAAGAAGCAATAGGGATGAGTTGCTTTCAGGGAAATTCTATCTGGATATAAGAAAAATGTACTTCACCATGAGAGCAGTTAATCACTGGAATATGTTGCCCAGAGAAATGATGGAGTCTCCCTTAAAGACTCGGATGGGTAACCTAATTTAAGGCTCTGCTTTCAACAGAAGATGGGACCAGGTGATCTCCAGAGGTCCCTGCCAGCCTAGACATTTCTATTCCATAATTTCTGTTACCAAGCCGTCACAGTTTGCCACTGAGCTAAAGCAGAGGCTCTAGTTTACATGGCATCTTCCCTAATCTTATTTAATAATGCTAATAATAATGCTAATTGTTTTCGTATCTCTTTTGAAATTAATGACCTATCTGAGCTTAAATTTAATGTGTGGTCATAGTAGTCATGATACATTAAATAATCAGTGCCCAGTGAATTGTATATAATGGTTGTGCAACACTGAAAAAACCTTAAGTTTTCTGAAAATTTGAACCATCAGTTTGAAGCTATTTCAGGACTGCTTAATTTTTGGCTAATTGGCATAGTCAAATTTAAATCTTCAATTAGAATAAAAATCATGGTCATCTAAATTCATGCATTTGTTTAAGTCATGACATTTTTACTCACCTGGAGATTCTTGAGTTCTAATATACTGATTTTTAGATCAATGTTCTGCAGATATACATATGTCTCTGTTAACAAATTCTAAGCAGGTGATTGTGCCCGTAGTTTGACCTTGAGGGCACAAAGTTGGCCTTTTTGACAAGTTCAAGGTCACTGAGGTTAGCAAACCTCCTGACCTGGTATTGCTGCAGAAAGAAATGCTGTCATCCTTTTATTCTTACCTTCTTTGTTCCTCCATTTCTGTGGTTCCATGGTGACCCAGATTGGGGAACTTGACTAAATTACAGAGAAACTTGTAATAACAATAAAAAAAAAATAATAATTTGTCAGTGAGATTGGTTTTGGTTCACTGCACTGCAGTAGAAACAACTGCATTTGCTGTAACAAGGCAAGGTAGCAGAGGAGGAAGTTTTTTCAGCACAGTGCTAGCTGTAGTTTGTCAAAGGCTAAGGGAGTTGGTATAACTATAACAACAGCTGTCCTGGCTGTGTCCCCTCACAACTTCTTACTCACACTACTTGCTGGGGAGGGAAAAAGAGTGAGGAAAAAGAGAAAGCCTTGATGCTGTGCAAGTACTGTTCAGCAACAGCTAAAGCATTGGTGTGTTGTCAACACTCTTTTAGCCACAAACTGAAAACACAGTACCATACAGGTCGCTATGAAGAAAGTTAAGTCCGTCCCAGCCAGACCCGATGCAATCTTTACTGAAATTATTGGTCCAAAGCCCTCATGATTATTTTTATCTGTAGTTACTGCATGCAACTTCAGCAACAGTAGGTTTTCGTTAATCTGGTCTGTAAAATCTCATACACTATCAGTCATACTATGAGGTTTGGCAGGAGAATTCAGTTCTCCTGGTCTCTAAAATCTTTCAGATTGTGATATTTCATGATGCTCTTTGTAGCATGATTATTTAGCTTCTCAAATCAGTCACTTGAAAAGGTTTTTGAATTCTGAAAAACTATAGTCTTTATACTTGGCTGAAGATCAAGAGCTCTGAATCTGTTATCAGAAATGTCTTTATTTGCTTATCTTGGAGGGGACCTTAAGACCCAGGATATCTGTTACGTAAGCTTTCAGTACGTCAATTAAAAAATAAATTTCAGATGTCAAACTTTGATTTTTGACTTCCTAAATTAATACATGTTGTTTTGGGTTAACCCTGGTAGGCAGCTAAGCCCCACAGGGCTGCTCACTTGTTCCCCCCCTCAATGGGATGGGGAAGAGAATCAGAAAGGCAAAAGTGTGAAAACTCATAAAGACAATTTAATAGGGAAAGCAAAAGCTGTGTGCGGAAGCAAAGCAAAACAAGGAATTCATTTACTACTTCCCATTGGCAGGGAGATGTTTAGCTATTTCCAGGAAAGCAGGGCTTCATTGCATGTAACGGTGACTTGAGAAGACAGGTGCCATAACTCCGAACATCCCCCCACTTCCTCCTTCCCCCAGTTTTATTGCTGAGCATGATGTCATATGGTATGGAATATCCCTTTGGTCAGTTGGGGTCAGCTGTCCCAATTGTGTCCCCTCCCAACTTTTTGTGCACCTCCAGCCTACTTGCTGACAGGGCAGCGTGAGGAGCAGAAAAGGCCTTGACTCTGTGTAAGCACCGTTCATCAATAACTAAAACATCCCTGAATTATCAACAGTTTTGGTTCCAAATTCAAAGCACACCACCATACAGGTTGCTATGAAGAAAATGAACTCCCAGCCAGACTTAGTACACACATGCAATAACTATAGTTGTAGAAGGCATGAAGAAAAGGTACAGCAATAGCAATGCTAGACTTGGGGATTGTGTTAAAAAGGACTGCTCTCTCTCTGAGTTGTTCTATATGAAGTTTTTTAATTTCATGCTATGTGTCAGATAAGGTGCTGATAACAGTCTTTGTTAGTCTTAGAACACGTCCGTTAATTCTCTGTGAGGCAAAATAGCATATGAAGTAAATGTATGTAGATGGCTGTATGAGGAGTGCACTGTGTTCAGTGCTGCCTGGATGTTTTTTGCCCATTGTATGTGAATTCCAGTACTCTGTGTACAGTTAGTTTCTTAATTCTGCTGGTACAGTTAACACAGAGAATCAGCTTTGATTAAACTGAAACCATTTTCTACATTCATTTATCTGATGTATGTATTTTTCAGTATAGGTCAGGTATATTGTTTTGTCTTTTGTATGTACAGTCTTGTGGTTTTGGGCCTAGTTTACAGCAGTTCCTGGTGCTGAAATTGGCAAGGTGTTTGCACCCCTTTGGAAGTGGCTTAACTGGGTAACAGTGTGAAAATGCCTTAGTATTTGTGAAAATCGGAATGTATCATATGCAAGGTTTCAAAAATAAATTTACTGTAGCTGAACTATCTTTTAATTTTTTTCTTGTGTTTCTTAAAAAGTAGTGGTTTTGCTCAAAGTAGTGGGTTATTGTCCAGAGTCTGATTTTGGGTTACACATATCTGATCTATGACAAAAGTTGATATAAGCCTTGAAGTGTTAAGCTTACACTTTAAAAAGACAATTTTGCAGCCATCAGATCATGCTTAAATAATATTTTTGGCTTAAATGATATTTTTGTTCCATGTTTCCTGCGCAGCATACTTTTTTAGCTTTCTGTACTCAAAACCTTTATTTCTAATAATAATAAAGAGAGATTTTAGAATTAAGTGATTACAAAATAAGTTTATACTTTTTTTTGACCATGAATACCTGCACTAGTGGAGATGCATGCTATTCTGTGTTTGAAATTTTTGACAAGGACCTTAGAGTTGCATGGCACATTTTTTTGAAGAGGGAATGTTAGCATCAGAATCCATGCAGACTATAGATTAAAGTCTTTTTGTAAGAATGATACAAAGAAGCAATACAAAAACTCGGGGTTGAAGTAAAAGATACCATGAAATCAAGTAACCTCAGTGTAACAAGTTACTATTTTTCAAATGAGTTGTGATCACTGTTTGTGGTATGTAATCCTAGGTGATATCAGCTATGAAATAGAAGTTGGTTTAAAAAACTGCTTGTGACTGGCCACACGATTATTGTAACAGCAGATCAGCCCATTGATAGGGATGTCATGTTTTGTAGGGTGTGACGTTGTGTTTGAGATAAATGTCTGCTGCATCATTGTTTGGCTGCTGTGTTTTAATTAGCAGAATTATTTTAAGGTGTATTTTGGTCTGACTCACATCACCATTTTTTCTTGGCCTTAGCATTTGTGGCTCTGATGCAGAATCACAGGCAGAAATTAGATGACTATAGAGGCTTCTGTCCACATCTGTCCTGAAATTCTTCAGAGGTTCCTATTCCTGATACCTAGGATGAGTCAGGATGCCTGTGAGGTAATTGCAAATTATAACTTAGTCTCCTAAGGAAAGCTGGCATTGACTTTTTATTTTCCTAAGCTGTAGTTTCTGTCTATTTAACATCTCTTTCACAATCAGTTTATCCATTGGTCAAACAGAGCAAGAATTTAGAGCAGAAGGATAGGCAGATACAACTGTGAGAGGCAAAATGTGCATTCAGCTGATTTTCAGTTTGGGTCAGCTGTCCTGGCAGTGTCCCCTCCCAACCTCTTGTCCACCCCAGCCTACTGGCCTTTGGGAAGAGAAGGCTTTGACTGTGCATGCACTTTTCAACAGTAGCTAAAACACTGCTGTGTTATTGTGGAATAAATACTAAATTGGCTAAAAATACAGAAGTACAGCATTGTTCACACATTAAGGAAAAGTATGAAATCAAGAGGCTTCTGAGGTAGAAAATAGCCGCAGCTGGCATGAAGGATACAACACCTGTGGTTCCCTGATAAGCTACATGAGGTACAGGACGGGATGCAATTATTCCGTGGCTTTACCTTATGATGTATAGCGGATATGGGAATAGGGGGATACCCAGGGAAGACACCATCGCAAAGAATTCCATCACTGATTTCCGGGATCAGTCGACGGGCTGAGCCTCTCTTCCCCGCTCCATAGGGATGCCTTTGGGTAAGACTTAGATTATACCGAGTGCTTCCTCGGGAAACTTAGAAATTTCTCTAGAGACTCTCTTTTCTACATTTAGAGCCAGGCTGTATCGTTTATAACTTTGTCGCTCGTTTTGTATATGTAGCAATACTTTCATTTGCACGTGCTTTGCAGACAGTGTATTTATCACCGGCAATCCTAAGAACCTATATATCTGTTGTTTAAATAAACTGCACTTTTTTAAGTAGCTAGTCATTTTGGTTTCTCACTGAACGCGACCAAAGACTCAAGAGTGGCCGTGCTAGTTCATGAGCACGACTAGACTGAAGGTGCAGTCCACTATTAGTGTATCCAAATCGTCATAGTTTAATACATATTAAACGCGACTGGACTGATAGTGCTGAATTGGGCATCACTCAGAATTTAAACCTAGCCGCACCTAGCCTCCCACCTCGGTGAGGAGTGTTAGAACGCAAGGGGGTTTATTTTCTGCCAAAAACTGCTTTGCCTCTTTTCACGCAAGTTATCAACACTGGTTTAGCCACAAATGCAAAACAGCACCACATGGAGTGCTATGAAGAAAGTTGACTTCATAACTTCATTGAAGCCAGACCCAGTACATCATGCTTTCTACTACAGACTTCACTTCCCATGTTGGATACTTAGATTGACTTGCTTTCCTTTGTATCCAATGACAAGAAATAAGTAGTTCTAGATGGTAATTCATCCTGTGTGCCTATTGATACGTTGTTTGGTTATAAAGGAAGCCTAACTTGTAAGCATCTGAAATTGGATTTAGGACACAGTGGGGAGACAGCTTACTTCAGTTCAGGGTTACCTTGCACTTACTGCATGTTGATAAGATTGTTCATGTAAGAATTCATTACAGAACTAGTGTTCCATATGTTAATAACCTAGTTTGCCTTGTACTGACTTTTTCAGGTAAGCAGGATCTTAGGTTAATATCTGAATTGGCATCTCATTACTATATAAAAGAAGGGATTGCTTATATTAAGAGCCTTGTTGAGATGGATAAATCCTTAAAGTATAAAGAATATAATTTTGTCCAGTAGATAAATTTCATGCTTTCTGAGCTAGGCTCAGTATGATGTACCACTCTCAAAGGCTGAGAATTCATAGATATTTCTGTTTCTTCAACCATTTGTTAATCTCCCAATGATATTTATGGTGGGAAGTGTAAGTCTTATCTTTTTCTTTTAGGTTGACAATTGCATTTTTCGCACTCTCTGGTCTGGATATGTTGGATTCCTTAGATGTGGTGAACAAAGACGATATAATAGAATGGATTTATTCCCTGCAGGTCCTTCCCACAGAAGACAGTGAGTGAGTTTTTAATTTGGGGGTTTTTTTGTTTGTTTGTTTGGTTTTTTTTTAATTAATATTAACATCTTTACTTTTGTTTTCTACTTGGGGAATAGTGTATTGCTCTTAGTTTTTATAAAATACAAGCTTGACCTTCCTTAGGTGGTTGTTCTGATAATTTATGATAGCAGTATGTCTAGCAATTCCTAGAAATATACCCCTCTAAAGAAATAAGGCTAGAAGTGATTAGTTTAGCATTTTTTATGTGTTCATGGTGAAGCTATGAAATGAATTTGAAGACAAGACAATATAAAATACTACAGAAGTTCCACCTTTGAGCATATTCTCAGAGAATTTTTTCACCTGTTTCTAAAAGAAATGCATATGTCATATAGATATTACAGGTATATTAATGATTATATTGACTTCTGCTAATTGTAGCTATGCCAGGAGCTATAAGCACAGATGTGACTTTTGGAAAAAGGGTGTAAGGTTAAGAAGCAAAAGGGATAAACACAGTTCCCACTTTATAATGGAAGGATTATTCTTTATATATGTGAAGGTTAAATTTACCTAATGTTTTTAGAAGGAGTAATACTGTTGCTCTGTCCTAGCTGTCCTCAGATTGGAAGGTTCATAGTAGATTCAGGTTAGGGAGGGAGCACACAAGAAGTGGCCCTCTCCAGGTAACTTGACTGAAGTGGAGGGAGGTGCTATTTCTCTGGGCTAGTTGGTATTGGTATTTTTTCTGTGGTGGCTCAGATGAGTGGTTAATAGCAATAGAAGGAGTGGAAGTGAGGGAGATGTGGATGAGACACCGCCATTTTAAGAAGTGAGGTGCTGGCATGTTAAGTGCTGGTGTGGGGATAGCTCCAGGCTTGTCTTTAAAGGGGTAATTCCAGGTGCCTGTCTGTAAAATCATGAACATGTGAAGTACCTCATATGTTAGATGGTTGTAGAAATAAAATTGTGTATTTCCTTATAATATCTAGTCTAATCACATACCACAAATTAGGTGTCTTCCCTAAAGCAGTTTTATGAAATAAATAGTTTTATGAAGTGAACATATGGAAGTCAAGATTGCTGATACTTGATTTTTACAGTAATAAAAAGAACCCATTTCTTTTTCTGGCAACTTACAAACCATCAGATCTGTTCCAGACATTAGCTCTAATAGATTTTGATTTCTTGTGCTGTATTTCAGGACTGATTACAGAAAACTAAGGGGGTTGCATCACATAATTGTTCCTACAGGTCTTTTATTTATGAGAAGGTTCTTGTCACTTAGCATTAAGAAAATTTTCCAGGGTGTACGTGCTTTTTTTTCAGGAGTTGCATACTTTCTGATCTCTATCCCTGTCTTCAGGAGTGTATTCTGAAAGAACAGTCAACTTTGCAAGAAGAGAGATTAGAATAGGCATTTTTTTGTTTGTTTGTCTTTGATAGTATGCTGTAATTCTCAGTAAGCATCCTGTCACCCCACCTCCCAGCCAATTTTTGGGATAGTCACATCATTATCAAGGGCCTTCTAGGGATGACAGTATAAGTCTCAGCATGCAGCAGAGGCTAAAGATCCAGGGCACAGCTAGGATGTGCTGTCTTTTGTTGTTGTTGTTGTTTTTTTCTTGTCTCTCATCCTATCATAAAATTACAGGACAGTAGTTTTAGGGAGGATGCCTATGGCAGTGCATTCTGTGCTTATAAATAATAAATCTCTCATTTCTCCAGCAGACTAACCTTCACTCCAATCCTGTATCTTGACATCACATAATAAGAACTTTGTTTTTGTTAAGCTATCTTGCTTTTGGCATTAACACTACTCTTTATCTGGTCCCTTGACCCCTAAAATTTCAGCATTATTTTATTCCATTTTTACTTCATGTGATGGACAATAGGTTAATTAAAATGTAAATTATACCAACAGCAACAAATTGGATGCTGGATGATTAAATGTTCAGAATGGAGTGCACAACCTCCTTTAATGTCTGCTTTCAGTAAAATGCACTGACTTTCCGTTTGTTAATTCTGGATGTGTGCAATATTTGCTATATGTCAGCCTCCCACCAGTAGAGCTCTGACTCTCTTTTGGCCTGTTTGAAAAAGTAGCTAAACTGTGGTAGGCTACATCACTTGAGGCTTTTGGTTTCAACATGTTTGTACATATCTAGTTAAAGGGAATACTTACTAGCTTGATGCATCAGAATCTTTCCTAGGAAAAATCTGATTTTGCTTTTAAAGAAATATATTATTGAAACTTCCTTGACATGCATGCTGATATATCCCTCTTTCTGGGGAAAACTGATTTTTAAGCATCTAAATTCTAACACATGTATTGTGTACTTTCTAGAATAAGGGAATTCCAATAATCTTGCCTTAAGTAACTGCATTGCACTTGATGTAAGTCTTCATTACTTCTGGTTCTGCCATTGAAAACCAATGGACTTATATTTTAAATTGGAATATGTTTTTAGCTCATCTTGGTTCTTTGGTTTTGATTGCATCACTGAATGAATTCCTAAAAGGAACAAAAAGAGAATTCCTGTAATTCTTATTGGAAAAATTTCTCTGCTGTTCATGTTACTCTCTCCAAAGCTTCCATATCAGTAGTACTTTACTTGATTATTAGGCACTTTTAAAGGTGGCAAGTTCAAATTATTTTGAGAACTGCTGCTACTTTACAATGGGCTTGCAATGGATGGGGGACAGAACAGTCGATACTGTTTCTGTTTACTTTTTAAACTTTAATTTCTGTTTACTTTTACCAATAACTATTATAGTAGGGTATTATAGAAACTGGTAAAAAATTCAGAATTTGAATTTTTAGAATGCTTATTTGTTATAATCTCAAAATATACTGTGATAGTATTAAGTAATATGTTTGTATATACTAAAATGGGAAGACCTTGGTCCAGCTCAGTAAGAAAGTGTGCACACACACTTTGTGAACCTAATTGAAATGCACTCAAGGAAGCTAAAGCTTAAGGTCCATCAGGATAGACTATAGTCTTCTGTGGTTTTACTGTAAATGTGAAATATAGAAGATTCAAAAAAGTAATACCATAATTAATTTCAGCTCAAGTGTTTTAGAGCCTGACTCAATACCTGTTGTATTTTGGAGAGAATGGCATTTCATGCATCAGCTGACTCTCACACAAACCTAACAGTCTTAGCTGGATGCTTGGTTTCCTTGTTGACTTCTACTTATTTGAAAGGACTCTGTCTTCTATAACTTTTGCAAATAGTTTGGTTTTTACTTCCACAGCTTTTGGCCATTGCTACCTTTCCTTCACATTTAGTAAAACCTCTGCCTCATTACATGACTAATAGCATGTGTTTGTTTTTGTAATAAATAGCCAGATCCCTTAAACAGAAATGGCACTTATTTTATTATAGGGACCAAGTCAATAAAGCAAAAGCACAGCGCTGGGTGCATGACTCAAGTCAGAGGCACACCAGCTAACACTTCAACCATGTCTTATATACATTCAATATTGCATACCTATTCACTATTTTAGGCAGAGTAATTGTTTATAATGATTGATTATTATTAGTCCTTTTTCTCTTCTATTTGTGTGTTTCCTTCTGAATTGTTCCTGAGGATCGATGATCTTCAGTTCCCTTTTCCCATGCATCTGTTTCCTTCTGGTAGGATCAGCTCCCTTTTCCCATGCATGTGTTTCCTTCTGGTAGGATCGATTATCATCAACTCCCTTCTCCTATGCATCTGTTTCCTTCTGTTAATCATTTGTGGGGTCTTTTGGAGAAGTTCTCTTTTGTTTCTTCATGATGTTTTTCTTCATAGCTGCTGTTAGTTGTTATCTTTGAGGTTTCTCATGTTTCCTAACTTACTAAAGGTTAGTTATCCTTATAAGTCAAAGATTTATAGCCTTGTTATTATGGCGAAAGCCAACAATACCTTCACTATTTTTCACATTTTGTTTATGTGTTGAAGGGGAAATTCAAATTGTAACTGCTCAGCAGTGGTAATTTGTGACTGAGGAATGATCTGGCATGGAGGGCAAGAAGGCCCAACTACAAGAAGGGGTTAAAATGGCTGGAAGCAGGAATGCCAGAGACAGAATGACTTCCTGTAAGAAGGGAGAAAAGTTTCCCTGGGTGATAAGAAACAGCCACAGCATTGTCTTGTAGCCATCCTGGAATGGGAGTGCTAGTGGCCACCTTTGTCAGCAGACCTGGTGCTGGGGGATGGGTCCACAGCCGCCTGAGGTGCCCCATTGCAACCGCAATTGGTGCTGGTGCAAGTGTATATAAGGAATCTGCTCCTGACTGGTCTTTGCAGACTCTTTGTAGAACCACTTATGGTGGCAGGACCCTGCCCAATGCATTGTTCGTTATTTTTTTCTTTTATATTTAAGCACAAGCATGTTTTTAATTCGCCTTGAGGGGTACCATAAAAATTCTCCAACGGTGTTCATTGTAGTAAGACCAAACTGTATTTCCTTTTAGAAGGACACTGAAATTTTGAAAAAGCCTTCCTTTTTTTTCATTAGGAGGGGGGCTGTGCTCTTTTACAAGTCTTATTAGAAATTATATCTTTAGAATAAGACATATTTCCTAGTGTTAGTGAAATTAGAAAAGGATTGACAAAAGACCCTGTTTCAACTCCTTGTTCTTGAGATTCTTGTCATGTTATAATGTTACTGTTTTCCCTCTCATAAAGCAGCTCCTAGACAGAATTTAAAATTTATTATAAATATCTTGAAGTGCAACTATTAGCAACGTGAGAAAGAGGTATCCCAGTTGTTTCTTGCAGGTCACATGTAAAATCACTTCAGTACTTTAAAAAGATTGTGAATCCAGAGCTCTGGGCCGAAGTAAGGTGATCCAGACCTACAGTGGACGTAGGTTCCTTGGCCATATTCATCTGCCATCCTCCCGTATAGCAACACTGGCACTTGTTTGACCCTGCTGGGAGCTGGTTTAACTTGCTGAAGTGGCAGAAAAGCATGTATATGTGTGTGTGTGTGTGTGTGTGTGTGTATGTATGTATGTATGTATGTATCTATCTATCTATCTATCTATCTATCTATCTATCTATCAGAACGGTTAGCTTTGCGTTGCCTTTGTGAACTGAATTGGCTGGGAATGCTAGTGCCAGTCCACTGGGGAAGAGGGAGCAAGATTACATGCTTTGACAGCTGGATGTTTCACTGGCTTTGCTGTACTAAGAAACTGCACCCTAAGTAAAGCTGAGACATCTTTCACTTTCTGGTCTGAACTCCAAGGATCCATGCATTAGCAGGCTGAAAGCCATTGCTCTAGACCAGAGACCTAAAATGTTTGTGGGTTGTTTTGGGTTTTTTTTTGTTGTTGGGTTTGGGGTTTTTTTTGTGAAGATTGAATTTAGATTTGTATTAATGCCGCACTTTTGTTCTCCATGTGCACTAATAAAAATGGGGAAAATGTCATTGACTGTTTTTGAGATCCTAGTTACATTTGAGCTTTCTGATCATCAATTTCTTGAGCAGAAATATGAATTCTCCCCTAACTTAACCTTTTTTACTGGATGGTTTGAAGTATTTATCTGGATTTGTAGCGGATTGCTGTTTTAGAGAATGTAACTTTACATTTTATGATACATTCCAGTGCTTTGATTTATAAGAATAATCTATTTTTTAGCCCTAGTTCAGTAAGAATTGCTCATGTTTACTTTTATCTGGGTATACGATGTCAGCCTATGTTAAAGTTATGACAACTTCATGTATTTTAAGCTATTGATGGTGTATTTAAAATTACTCCTGTACTTAGCAAAATGAGAAAAGCCTAGGAACCAGGGGAATGCATATGTACCCTGAAGGGGAAGAAGTAGTGGTAGAAGTTACCACTCTTCCCATCAAAGGTTAATCATAAAGGTCACATAACGGAAATGTCCTTTCTCTAACATAAGAGATCCTAGGATAAACCTTCTGTGGTCATCACTGTGAGCTCTGTTACACATCATAAGGACTTTCTGATCTATACTTAAGTAATGTGATTTTCTTCAAGGTAAAGTTTCAACTCTTGATGTAAACATGGAGTCTTTTGACTTGGGAAAAGGGTCACGTTTATTTAGTTCTGTTGTCAAATAAGACAAGTTTTCCCAGGGTTTTTTTTGTTCTGCTTTCAACAGTCGTACAGTGATTGACAAAATGTTCATTACTTTTTGTTGTATGTTAAGCTCTTTCAGAAAGTGGTTAAATATGCTTAACTCTGAAAGCAAATGCTAGGTGGTACCATTTCATAACTGCATGTGATGCTGCAACTGACTATGCAGGTGCTGAACTTATCACTTTATCAATTTTTTTACAAGGGACATCAGTATCCTTTTAATTAGGATTAAATTAATTAATTAGGAATTAATACATTAATTAGTTATTTCTCATTCTGACTAGCTGTTTGCGATTCAAGAAAGTAGGGAAGAGTTGATTAGCACTACTAAGCTGTTATGTGAGATAAGAAGTACAAGTAGCCTGCAATAAAAGAGTAAAACCAACTTCACCAAAAGTGAGATGATGCGCATAAGCTGAAAGATGAAAGATGGGTCTTTTTCATTAAATAAATGTTTCCCCTTTAGATTTGAACTTGTATGTACACAGGAAGCTTTAAAAAAATTAAAAAATAGAGATATGACATCAGTGTGCCAAAATAATCTGTTTAGAAATGAGCTGTTTTCACTTCCCATTTGGGGTTTCAGATGAGCATTCTATTTTTAAATTCAAGAATTGCAGCTATAACTTTAGCAATTCACTTCTAATCCTGAAGCTCTAGGAAGCATTTATTGCATGCACATTAACAACAAAGTTCTTTTATTTGGAAAAGGAGATAAAGCTTTCCTTTGGAGATTATGTAGTAGTGAGGACACTGAAGAATCATGTTGTCCTTTGTGGACCTGAGACTGTGTTTCTCCTAGGAGCCAGTGTGTAAACTCTGGAATTAAAGACCAGAAGTCACTTAAATAAATAGACAAAATAAGTTTTAAATCAATTATAGCAATACAGTTAAAAATCCAGCATTTGAAAATTAACAATGATGAGATTTGGTTGATAACAGTTCAGTAGTACGAGAAAAGTTTTAAAACATTACACAAAAATTGAGCAGCTAAAGGGAATAATAGATTCTGATTTAAGTACTTTATTTTTAATAACACTTTTTAATGGTAGCTGTCATGTAAGAAGGGAATTGAGGTAACCCACTAACAGCATACCTGCACTTGGGTCTCATACTGCCATTTCTACTTCAGTAATGAATTGTAAACTACAGTCTAAAAGGCAGGTGCTGGGTATGAATCCTTCCATCTAGCAATGAGAAGCCAAGTTCTGCTTAACTGAAGAGCTGTCCTCATTATAGCACATTTTTATTTCATAGAATCATAGAATGGTTTAGGTTGGAAGGGACCTTAAAGATCACCTAGTTCCAACCCCCCTGCCATGGGCAGGGATACCTTCCACTAGATCAGGCTGCTCAAAGCCCCATCCAGCCTGGTCTTGAACACCTCCAGGGATGGGGCATCCACAACTTTTCTGGGCAACCTGTTCCAGTGCCTCACCACCCTCACATTAAATAATTTCTTCCTAATATCTAATCTAAATCTCCCCTCTTTCAGTATAAAACAGTTACCCCTCATCCTATCGCTACACTCCCTCATAAAGAGTCCCTCCCCATCTCTGCTGTAGGCCCCCTTAAGTACTGGAAGGCCGCTATAAGGTCTCCCTGGAGCCTTCTCTTCTCCAGGCTGAACAACCCCAACTCTCTCAGCCTGTCCTCATAGCAGAGGTGCTCCAGCCCTCCGATTATCTTCGTGGCCCTCCTTTGGACCCTCTCCAACAGCTCCATGTCCTACTTATGTTGGGGGCCCCAGAGCTGGATACAGTACTCCAGGTTGGGGTCTTATGAGAGCAGTGTAGAGGGGGAGAATAATCCCCCTTGACCTGCTGTTCACGCTTCTTTTGATGCAGCCCAGGATACGGTTGTCCTTCTGGGCTGTGAGTGCACATTGCCGGGTCATGTTGAGCTTCTCGTCCACCAGCACCCCCAAGTCCTTCTCCTCAGGGCTGTTCTCAATCCATTCTCCGACCAGCCTGTATTTGTGCTTGGGATTGTCACGACCCAGGTGCAGGACCTTGCACTTGACCTGGTTGAACTTCATGAGGTTCGCACGTGCCCACCTCTCCAGCCTGTCAAGGTCCCTCTGGATGGCATCCCTTCCCTCCAGTATGTTGACCGTGCCACACAGCTTGGTGTCATTGGCAAACTTGCTGAGGATGCACTCAATCTCACTGTCCATGTCACCGACAAAGATGTTCAACAGCACTGGTCCCAATACGAGCCCCACTCATCACTGGTCTCCACTTGGAGATCGCCACTGACTGCAACTCTTTGAGTGCGGCCACCCAGCCAGTTCCTTATCCACCGAGTGGTCCATCTGTCAAATCCATGTCTTTCCAATTTAGAGACAAGGATGTCATGTGGGACAGTGTCGAATACTTTGCACAAGTCCAGGTAGATGATGTCTATTGCTCTTCCCTTATCCACCAACACTGTAACCCCGTTGTAGAAAGCCACCAAATTTGTCAGGCGTGATTTGCCTTTAGTGAAGCCATGTTGGCTATCACCAATCACCTCCTTATTTTCCATGTGCCTTAGCAGAGTTTCCAGGAGGATCTGCTCCATGATCTTGCCAGGCACAGAGGTGAGACTGACTGGTCTGTAGTTCCCTGGGTCTTCCTTTTTTCCCTTTTTGAAAATGGGGGTAATGTTTCCCCTTTTCCAGTCACTGGGAACTTCACCAGACTGCCACAGCTTTTCAAATATAATGGATAGTGGCTTAGCAAACTTCATCTGCCAGTTCCCTCAGGACCCGCAGATGTATCTCCTCAGGTCCCATGGATTTGTGCACCTTCAGGTTCCTCAGATGGTCTTGAATCTTCTCTTCTCCTACAGTGGGTAGTACCTCATTCTCCCAGTCCCTGCCTTTCACTTCTGTGTCTTGGGCAGTGTGACTAGAGCCCTTGCTGGTGAAGACTGAGGCAAAAAACATCATTGAGTACCTGTTAAAGAATTTCACTAGACGGTGGGTACCTCTAGGTTTGCTTTATTGACAACTCAGAGTTGGGCCATCACCTCAGTGAGTGGCAAAGACTGACAAGGAATAATCTCATATATATACAGTTGAAACAGTTACATAATTGGTATTTTTATCTGAGAGGGTCTGGATGTTCCTTCACGACTTCTCAGTTCTCTCTTCTTTAGTAATTTCAAAAGTCCATACAATTCCTCTGTCTCAGGTGATTCTTTATCATCTCGTTCCAGTTCTCCTTTTGAAGTTGCAGCTCACTGGTGCAGTTTCTGGTCACCACAGTCT
Source organism: Rissa tridactyla (assembly GCF_028500815.1). Classification (NCBI taxonomy): domain Eukaryota; kingdom Metazoa; phylum Chordata; class Aves; order Charadriiformes; family Laridae; genus Rissa; species Rissa tridactyla. The sequence goes on from NC_071496.1 coordinate 26,160,076, forward strand.
CTTGTCTTCTTTAAACAATCTTCACCTGTAGGATTCTCAGGAACTTAAGACATTCTATTAATTATATGCTTTAGTCTATGTCTATTTTTGAATGCTCAACCTTTTCTAAGTTAATCACTTATTTCCTATCTATTATTCTGTTTTACGCCTACTATTTACATTCACCATTCTGTTGATTCAGCTTGACTGGGTTTTAAGCCAGCCATGGTAAAGGCTATACAAAGGACAAATGAGCAGTACTTTTTTTATGGTTGCCTAGTATTTTCTTACCACCTGCATATCATTAATCAATTCTACAATGCTATAATCTATCTACTCATTGATATATAATTATTCTCTATATTAAAAATTAAGCTTGGTCATGGTTCGCTGTTGCCTAAGAGTCTACAAGCCTATTCCTTTTACAGCACCTCAGCCTTCTCCATATCCTAGGTGACCAGGTCTCCTGTTTCCTTCCGGAGAGGGCCCACATTTTCCCTAGTTTTCCTTTTATCACTGACATACCTGTAGAAGCTTTTCTTGTTGCCCTTGATGTCCCTGGCTAGAATTAATTCTATCTGGGCTTTAGCTTGCCTAACCTGGTCCCTGGCTGCTTGGACAATTTCTCTGTATTCCTCACAGGCTACCTGTCCTTGCTTCCACCCTCTGTAGGCCTCCTTTTTGCTTTTGAGTGTGTCCAGGAGCTCCTTGTTCATCCATGCGGGCCTCCTGGCATTTTTGTCTGACTTCCTCTTTGTTGGGATGCATTGCTCCTGAGCTTGGAGGAGGTGATCCTTGAATACTAACCAGCTTCCTAGGGTCCCTCTTCCCTCCAGGGCTTTATCCCATGGTACTCTACCAAGCAGGTCCATCAAGAGGCCAAAGTCTGCTCTCCTGAAGTCCAGGGTAGTGAGCTTGCTGTGCACCCTCCTTGCTGCTCTAAGGATCACCATCTCATGGTCACTGCAGCCAAGGCTGCCCTTGAGCTTGACATTCCCCACCAGCCCCTCCTTGTTGGTGAGAACAAGGTCCAACATGGCACATCTCCTCATTGGCTCTTCTATCACTTGGAGAAGTAAGTTATCATTGACACATTCCAGGAACCTCCTGGATTGCTTATGCCCTGCTGTGTTGTCCCTCCAACAGATATCATGATGGTTGAAGTCCCCCATGAGGGACAGGGCTTGGGAACGTGAGGCTGTTCCTATCTGTCTATAGAGGGCCTCATCCGCTCAGTCTTCCTGGTCGGGTGGCCTGTAGCAGACCCCCGCTGTAACATCACCTGTCCCCGCCCTCCCTTTAATCCTGACCCATAAGCTCTCAGTTGGCTCCTCATCCATCCCCAGGTGGAGCTCCATGCACTCCATTCTGGTCCTTGACATAGATGGCAACACCCCCTCATCATCTTCCCTGCCTGTCCTTCCTGAAGAGCCTGTATCCTTCCATTCCAACACTCCAGTCATAGGAGCCATCCCACCATGTCTCTATGATGCTAATAAGATCATAGCCCTGCAGGCAGACACATGTCTAACTCCTCTTGTTTATTTCCCATGCTATGTACATTTGCATAGAGGCATTTAAGTTCGGCTCCCAATGAAGCTGACTCACTGGCTGGAGTGGTTGGAATTCCTTTGTGCTGCACTCCAGGTGCTCTCCTGCTGACCTGTGATCCTTCTCCAGGCATTTATTACTGGTATTTGCATCAAACTGGTAAGAGTGGGATGGATTGAGGTTCCCCTCCCCCGGCAACTCTTCATGAGCTTGGCAAGCCTATGACCAAAGATGTTCTTCCCCTTCTCTGACAGATGGACTCCATCAGTCCCCAGTAGACCTTGTTTCTCAAAGTGAGTCCCATGGTCTAAGTAGCCGACCCCCTGGCTGTGGCACCAGTCCTGTAAGCATTTGTTGACTTGCCAGATTTGACTGGCCTTTTCAAACCCCTTCCATTTGACCGGGAGGATTGATGAAAATACTACCTGCTCTCCAGAGTCCTTTACTGCCGTTCCCAGGGCTCTATAATCCTTCTTGATACTCCTCAGGCTGCTCTTGGTGGTATCACTGGTGCCCACGTGAAACAACAGCAGTGGATAATAGTCAGTGGACTGTATGAGGATTGGTAGTCTCTTTGTGACTTCCCTGATATGAGCCCCAAGTAAGCAGCACACCTCTCTAGAGAGTGCATCAGGTTGGCGAATGGGTGTCTCCATACCTTTCAGAAGAGAGTTGCCTACTACTATCACCCGTTGCCTTTTCTTAGTTGCCCTGGTTGTTATACGTGGAGCAGATCAGGTTGCCTTACTCAGCTCCAGTGTCTCTCCTGATGTGACTGGTCTTTCCTCTTCAGTCTGCAGAGTGGTGAAGCAGTTCTGCAAGGGCACCTCGGTTTTTGGGGGAAGTCTCTTCCTCCTGCTGGTCCTTGCCTTACAAGCTTCCATTCTTCTGCATTACTGGCCCCCCTCGTGTGCTGGTGGGGGAGTTTTTGGTTGTTTGGCTGTGGAGGCCATAACAGCTATGTACCAGTAGGCTTACAACTCTTTTCTGGGTGAAGGATTTCCACATCTGTGCCTTTCTTTTAAATTTATTTTGTAGTTTGCATAAGCACATTTGACACAGATTAAATTGTGCCCATTGCCTCTTGTCCTGTCACTGGACATGACTGAAAAGAGCCTGGCTCTGTCTTCTTTGCACCCTCCCTTCAGGTATTTGCACATATTGATGAGATTCTCCCTGAGCTTTCTCTTCTCTAGGCTGAACAGTCCCAGCAATCTCAGCCTTCCCTCATAGGAGAGACACTGCAGTCCCTTAATCATCTTTGTAGCCCTGTGCTGGTCTCTCTCCATTATGTCCATGTCTCTCTTGTACCGGGGAGCCCAGAACTGGACACAGGACTCCAGGTGTGGCCTCACCAGTGCTGAGTAGAGGGGAAGGATCACCTCCCTCGACCAGCTGGCAACAAACCCAGGAATGTGAAAGCACAAAAGTATTTGAAATTAGTAAGCGGGATCCAAGACTGAAAAGAAATCTTCAAGAAAAGCCAGAGGGCAAAGAAAGAGGAGAAATACAGAGAAAAAAGACAAAGGGGAACATAAGACATACATTGGTGCCTGGGGTTGTTCTTCCCACAGTGCAGGACTTGGCACTTTCCCTTGTTGAACTGCATGAGGTTCCTGTCAGCCCATTTCTACAGCCTGTTGAGGTCCCTCTGGATGGCAGCACAACCCTCTGGCATATCATCCACTCCTCCCAGTTTTGTGTCATCTGCAAACTTGCTGAGGGTACACTCTGCCCCATCATTCAGATCATTAATGAAGATCTTAAATGGGATTGGATCCAGCATTGACCCCTGGGGTACACCACTAGTTACTGGCCTCCAACTAGACTGCCATGATTTCCAGAATTAGCTACTCCATCACCTTCCCAGGGATTGAGATAAGGCTGACCAACCTGTAGTTCCCTGGGTCCTCTTTCTTGCCTTTCTTGAAGATAGGAGGGACATTTTCTTTCCTCCAGTCTTCAGGCACCTCTCCCAATCACCATGATCGTTCCTAGATTATCGAGAGTGTCCTTGCAGTGACATCTTCCAGCTCCCTCACCACTCGTGGGTGCATCCCCCCATGGACTAATTATGTCCAATTTGCTTAAGTAGCCCCTGACCTGATCCTCTTCCGCCAAGGGTATGTCTTCCTTGCTCCAGCCTTTTCCCCTGCTCTCTGGGACCTGGGATTCCTGAAGGCCAGTCTTGCTAGTAAAGACTGAGGCAAAGACGACATTCAGTACCTCAGCCTTTTCCATGTCCCGTGTCATCAGGCGCCCTGCCTCATTCAGCAGTGGGCCCACATTTTCCCTAGTCTTCCTTTTGTCTCCTATGTACTTATAGAAGCCCTTCTTGTTGCCTTTGACATCACTTGCCAGATTTAACTCCAGGTGGGCTTTGGCTTTCCTAACCTCATCCCTGGATGCTAGGACAATGTTTCTGTATTCCTCCCAGGTTACCTGTCCTTGCACCCACCTTCTGTATGCTTCCTTTTTGTGTTTGAATTTGGCTAGGAGCTCCTTGTTCATCCAATGCAGGCCTCCTGGCATTTTTGCCTGACTTTGTATTTGTTGGGATGGACTGCTCTTGAGCTTGGAGCAGGTGACCCTTCAATATTAACCAGGTTTCTTGGGCCCCCCTTCCCTCCAGGGCCTTATCCCACGGGACTCTTCCAAGCAGATCTTTGAAGAGGCCAAAGTCTGCTCTCCTGAAGTCCAGGGTTGTAAGCTTGCTTTTTGCCCTGTTCCTTCCTCTCAGGATCCTGGACTCTACCATCTCATGGTCACTGCAGCCAAGGCTGCCTTCGACCTTCACTTCACCCTCATTGTTGGTGAGTATGCTCCAGCAGAGCACCTCTCCTCTTTGGCTCCTCTGTCACTTGGGTCAGGAAGTTGTCATCGATGCCTTCCAGGAACCTCCTGGACTCCTTATGTCCTGCTGTGTTGTCCCTCCAGCAAATACTGGGGTGGTTGAAGTCCCCCATGAGGACCAGGGCCCGTGAAAGTGAGGCTGCCCCTATCTGTCTGTAGAGGGCCTCATCCGCTTGTTCTTCCTGGTCAGGTGACCTATAGCAGACGCCCACTACAATGCCACCCATATTGGTCTGCTGTTTAATCCTTACTCATAAGCTCTCAGGTGTCCCCTCATCCATCCCCAGGCAGAGCTCCACACACTCCAACTGCTCTCTTACATAAAGGGCAACTCCCCCTCCTTCATCTTCCCAGCCTGTCCTTCCTAAAGAGCCTATATCCCTCCATTGCAGCACTCCAGTCATGGGAGCCATCCCACCACATCTCCACGAACCCAACAAGATTGTAGCCCTGCAGCTGCACACAGATCTCTAACTCCTTGTGTTTATTCCTCATACTGCGTGCGTTAGTGTACAGGCACTTCAGAGAGGCACCCCAGCACATTGACTTCCTAGAAAGGGTTTTGGGGATTTTTCCATAATGGTGCCTTGTAGGCACTTCTTTGCTTACATGCAAATGCTGGAGGTGACCCTGCTTAAGCCCTGTTTTGTTGATTTTGTGATCCCTTCCTGTCACATCATCCCAGGCCCTTTGCTTGTCAACCCTGTCCATCACTCCCTCTGTTGGTTACTCTCTCCCTCCCCCATCGTTCTTAGTTTAAAGCCCTTCTTATGAGGTCAGCCCTCCTGTTGGCAAAAATACCTTTGCCGTGCTTAGTGAGGTGGATCCTATCTCTCCCAAGCCAATGTTGATCTGCAAACAGGGCCCCATGGTCATAGAACCCAAAACACTGTTGCCAACACCAGCTCCGCAGCCATTTACCTGCATTATCAGTGTCCTGCTCCTCACACCCTTTCCACTCACCAGCAGGATCAAGGAGAACACCACCTGGGCCCCCATGCCCTTGACTACTGCCCCCAGAGCTCTGTAGTCACTTTTGATACTCTCTAGGTTGCCCCTGGCTGTATCATTTGTGCCCACATGGAAGAACAGCAGGGAGTAGCAGTCAGAGGGCAGACGAGCTTCAGCAGTCCCTCCACAACATCCCACATCCAGGGCCCTGGCAGGCAGCAAACCTCTCTAGATGACAGGTCAGGTTGACAGATGGATGCCTATGTCCCCCTCAGCAGGGATGACTCGCTTCTTCCTGATGGTCTCGCATAGTTTGGGATCAGGTGGTCCAGATCCTTTGCTTGAAGGCACATCTGGCTCCTCTTCAATTTTGCAGCCTAGGGCTTGGAGGGACGTATCTGCCATCTGAAGCTCCACCTGCATTGAAGCCTCTACCCTATCAAGGACAGCTGCTCCAACATGTGCTGGGGAAAAACGCCCTGTGGCGTCACCACCATACCTGAGACTGTTTATGCTGGTACGAATTCAGCTGAGGTCCCCTTCTTTGAGCCTTTTTCACTTTGTTGGTATGACTATAAGATAGAAGTTTTTAATACTCACTACAAGAAGGACATTGAGGTGTTGGAGCGTGTCCAGAGAAGGGCTACAAAGCTGGTGAGGGGTCTGGAGGACAAACCTTATGAGGAACGACTGAGGTAGCTGGGGGTGTTTAGCCTGGAGAAGAGGAGGCTAAGGGGAGACCTTATCACCCTCTACAACTACCTGAAAGGAGGTTGTAGAGAGATGGGGGCTGACCTCTTCTCCCTGGTGACAAGTGATAGGACAAGAGGAAACGGGTTCAAGTTATGTCAGGGGAGGTTTAGATTGGATATTAGGAAACATTTTTTCACTGAAAGGGTTATTAAACATTGGAATAGGCTGCCCAGGGAGGTGGTGGATTCACCATCCCTGGAGGTGTTTAAAAAAAGGGTAGATGGGGCACTTAGGGACATGGTTTAGAAGTATTTTTTGTCAGGGTAGGTTAATGGTTGGACTTGATGATCTTAAAGGTCCCTTCCAACCTCAGCAATTCTATGATTCTATGATTCTAATGCACGATGAACTGACTTCATTACACTTGTCATTTAAAAAAAAACTTTTGGTTGAAAGGTGGATGGTGGAGGAAGTGGAGAATTGCAGGTGTTTTCTTATGTTAAATGATAGTTCACTCCATAGAAGTTATATTCAGAGACTTGTCTGATAGAGAAATTGCACACTGTAATTACATAGAAGCTTGTATCAGTTGTAGTACTTCAAATTTAGATGTTGCATATATGCAGAATGTATTTAAAGTTAGAAGTTAATGTGTTGATAAAGTGGACTACAATTGATGTACGACATTGCTTAGTGATCTTTTTTAGGGCTTTCAACATTATAACTATTTTTCTTCACTTAGTCTGGTGCAAATTTCCCGAATTTCCATGAGGATTTTTAGATTTGAGGCTGAAGCTGGGGGGAGAGGGAGAGAATTTAAGAACACCTTGGTGCTGATGAATTAGAGCACTCATTAGGATTTTACCTTTGGATGTTGAGGAGTGAAGCAGTTGAGATTTTGCGGTGCAGAAGCGGATTTGAGCCCTGGAAACCTGTACTTAGCTCTAGACAATATGCGGTACACACTTCTCTGTACTTCATGCTCAGATACCATGTCACATTTAAAACAAGTCACATCTGAATCACTGAAAAATGTTTGATTGGTAAAATGTTTTTGTACCTGAATTTTAGGTGGGAGAGGAATAGCTCCATTAAAAATTTGTCTTTCATATTGTTTTAAGTATTTCATTCTGACTGTATTGAGTTAAATCAGTACTAGCTTAAAACTGTAAATTGTTTGTCCTTGTACATGTTGCAAAGTATTTTAAAACAATTCTATTTAGGAACAGATAGTATAACCAGGCAGGAATGTAGAGCAGAGAAAAAAAATCTGTTAACTCTCCGCACTTTTCCAGGGGAGTAATTTTTTAAAGATTTTTGAGAGCATTTTGTATGCTGGCATGAACAATATATTTCCACCAAAGAAAAAATGTCTTGCTTTGTCATTACAACAGGACCCAGTTTGCTTTTGGTTTTCTTTGTTTTATTTTATTTTGGGGTTTTTTTGTTTTATTTTATTTTGGTTTTTTTTTCCTTTTCATAATGATAACAAGCTGAGTGAAGTGAAGACAAGGTTCATGACCACCTGAGGAACCTGAACATATACAAGTCTATGGGACCTGATGAGATGCACCCCAGAGCCCTGAGGGAATTGGCTGATGTAGTTGCTAAGCCACTCTCCATGATATTTGAAAAGTCATGGCAGTCAGGTGAAGTCCCTGATGACTGGAAAAAGGGACACATTGCACCCATTTTTAAAAAGGTTAGAAAGGAGGATCCTGGGAACTACTGACATGTCAGCCTCACCTCTGTGCCTGGGAAGATCATGGAACAGATCCTCCTAGAAGCTATGCTAAGGCACATGGAGGACAGGGAGGTGATTCGAGACAGCCAGCATGGCTTCACCAGGGGCAAGTCCTGCCTGACCAACCTGGTGGCCTTCTATGATGGAGTGGCTGCATCAGTGGACAAGGGAAGAGCAATGGATGTCGTCTATATGGACTTCTGTAAGGCCTTTGACACGGTCCCCCACAACATCCTTCTCTCTAAGTTGGAGAGATACGGATTTGATGGGTGGACTGTTCGGTGGATAAGGAACTGACTGGATGGTCACACACAGAGGGTAGTGGTCAATGGCTCGATGTCCAGATGGAGAGGGGTGACGAGTGGTGTCCCTCAGGGATCCGTACTGGGACCAGTGCTGTTCAACATCTTCATCAGTGATTTAGACAGTGGGATCAAGTGCACCCTCAGCAAGTTTGCAGATGACACCAAGCTGAGTGGTGCGGTTGACATGTCAGAGGGACGGGATGTCATCCAGAGGGACCAGGACAAGCTAGAGAGGTGGGCCTGTGCAAACCTCATGAAGTTCAACAAGGCCAAAGTGCAAGGTCCTGCACTTGGGTCAGGACACTCCTCCTCATTATCAATACAGGCTGGGGGATGATGTGATAGAGAGCAGCCCTGCAGAAAAGGACTTGGGGGTACTGGTGGATGAAAAGCTGGACATGAGCCAACAATGTGCACTTGCAGCCCAGAAGGCCAATTGCATCCTGGGTTGCATCAAAAGAACTGTGGCCAGCAGGTCGAGGGAGGTGATTCTCCCCCTCTACTCTGCTCTCATGAGACCCCACCTGGAGTACTGTGTCCAGCTCTGGAGTCCTCAGCACAAGAAGGACATGGACCTGTTGGAGAGGGTCCAGAGGAGGGCCACGAAGATGATCAGAGGGCTGGAGCACCTCTCCTATGAGGACAGGCTGAGAGAGTTGGGGTTGTTCAGCCTGGAGAAGAGAAGGCTCCAGGGAGACCTTATAGCGGCCTTCGGTACCTGAAGGGGGCCTACAACAAAGCTGGGGAGGGGCTGTTTGCAAGGGCATGTAGCCATAGGACAAGGGGCAATGGTTTTAAACTAGAGCAGGGTAGGTTTAGATTAGACATTAGGAAGAAGTTCTTTACAATGAGGGTGGTGAGGTACTGGAACAGGCTGCCCAGAGAGGTGGTGGAGGCCCCATCCCTGGAGACGTTCAAGGCCAGGCTTGCTGAGGCTCTGAGCAACCTGATCTAGTTGAAGATGTCCCTGCTTACTGCCGGGGGGTTGGACTAGATGACCTTTAAGGGTCCCTTCCAACCCAGCACATTTTATAATTCTATGAGGTTGGGAATATACTGTAAGGACACATACAGATGCTGGTAATACTGCGAATGGTGTTGAACTAACAGGTTTTGATCTTGACTGGAGAATTATGGTTTATAATGAATGTTTCAGCAAAGCAAATTAGTTGACTCTCTCTTTTTCTTCCTTTTCTAGGCTCAAATTTGAATCGCTGTGGATTCAGAGGCTCTTCATATTTAGGGATGCCATTCAATCCATCCAAGGTTAGTTAAGTGTGGGGGAAAAAGATTTTCAATTAGGCAGTAAATGATCACGGGCAGTTTTTTTTTTAATATTAACTACAGAATTGTGGAAAATCTGGGAAACATGGTTTTTTGCACTGTTAGTATACTGAAGCAATTGCAGAGATTTTAAGAAATGTGCAGTACTCTTAAAAATGGTACTGCTTGTGTTTCCAGGGGCAGTGACATACAAATTGTGGCTTGTCTCAGTTCACTTCTCTGATCTATAACTGGGGAGGGGAAACTTCTCCAGGTCAACAACTGTCTGTGGACCTGGAAGTGAAGGGCAGAACAGCTCTGTATCAGGTGGTACAGCACATGCTGTTCTTCAGTGTTCCTCTTCCTTTGATGAAACATGGGGTGTTTGATTGTACCTGGTATCCATTCAAAAACAGGCAAGGCTTTGCTCATCCCAGTCTGTGGTGGGAGACCATAAGAGAGGATGCTTTTAAGCCCATGGAACTGAGGTTCAAGAGAATTAAGTCTGTATAGGAAAAGAAATTGCCCTTAATACAGGGGAGAAAGGAGGTGAACAGAGGCTGCTAAAGATGATACAGAAGGCCTGATAAGGTTGGAAGATGGAAATAGGGGCCAGCGTGCAGGAAGGACTATGAAAAAGATACAGAAGTTCTGTGCTGCGTTTGAGAATGAAAAGGCAGATCCACTAAAGAGTGGATGAAACATCTGAGAGTCCTAAATTATGAACAAGTATTTGATTTTTCTAGAGGACAGATAAAAAAATTTTAGATATGAGTATGAATACTGGGATACAAAATTGAAAGCGAGGATGGACATCTGATATGGTTATGACTGTAGATGAGTGTAAAACTGCTAGAACTAGCTTGAGTATGAAGCATCTTGTTTTGACCTCATTTTTATTTACTCTGACAGCACAGCTTTACGTTTCTGAGTAGCTTGTGGGAATGTTAATCTACAATAGAGTAATAACCACTTAATGCCTCTTCTTGTCAGCCAAGTATTCATAGTAGTAATATTTAGAAGTTATGCTTTATAACAAGGGAAAAATAATTATAAAGACAATTTTGTATGTCTCTACATCAGGTGCTACAGCAGTGTGTGACAGACAAGGTAATCTCTCTCTTGGTTTGCTTTGGTATTTAGCCCCTTTACACTAGAGATGGTGTCTGCAGTGAGCTTCAATTGTAGTAGTAAGATGAAGTCATCATCTGTTTTAATTGGAATTCACCTCAGTGTCAATCTTACCTCCAACTGAGCTTGAAGGAAAGAAGGAAAATTTCTGCTTAAAACAAAACCTAAAACAATAAAGACATAATTTTTGAAACCAAAATAATAAAAATGTATCGGTCATGTTTTCCCAAAGGTCTGGTGAGTCAATGCCATGCCATGTAGTACATTAAAAAGAGCACATACTTTTGGGAAACTTTTTCAAATCTTCCCCAGTGCATAAAGCTTGAAGAATGAGTTTTGCATATAGTTCTGAGATGTTGTAAAGCCCTTTGAAGATGAAGATTTCAAAAGAACTGGAAAGCGTCATTGTAGTTTGACAGCACTTTCTGGTGTTTTAATTTACTACTCAATTTCCAATAGTACATGCTTCAAGCATAAATATTCTCTTTTCAGGAAATGCACTGCGGCCCATCATGTGTCTCATAACCTGTTAGTTAATCTGTAGAAGAAACAAAGTGTAGAATCATGTAACCTGTGGAAACTAATTACAAGGTTGTTATATATGGAAAACTGTTTGCAGAGGGATGTGCTTTTTATTCAAGCATCATAATACTTTTTATTGCATCTGCATTAAAGGGATCAGATCTGCTGATTTATTGGCATACAAAGGTTTAAAGTATTTCCAGAGTTGTTCCCCTAAAATGTTCTGAAATTACTCAAAGAAAGAAATACTTAAAGTCCACTGTGATAACTTTGAATTATGTTTAGTAGTCTTGTTGTTTTTCTTTATTTGTCATTAAAATATGCTCAATTAAATCTGTGTCTTCAAAAATAAAAGAAACCTGTAAGGTTTTTGGATTTGTGTTGGCAGTTATTTATTTCATGCTGCTACAGTGATTTAATTTTTGGACTCTGAGAAGGTGCAATACTGGAACTAGACAAATATCTTTTATCACTAGAGACACTTTTAGGTAATAGAAAAAAAAAAGCAGGGGATATGTTAGATCCTCCCAACTTTACTAAATGTTACCAGGACAACTCATTTGTTCTCTCTTTTTTTTTTTTTTTTTTTACCATTATCCTTTTAGTGTTTGATTGTAGCGTCTATGCAGCTCTTTGGGATGGTAGCAAAAATGAAGCACAACCATATCCCCTTGACCAGCTCCCCATGCAGTCTTAACAAGCCTTAACATTCTTAACTCTAAATGAAGGCTAAGAGTGCCACTTTTATCAGTGCATTTAAACATGAATTGTTTCAAATTAGAAAATAATAATTTTCTGAAATGCCTCCAGATTCTTTGGTCTCTCATATTTAGTGTTACTTGAGTTTAAAATAGCTTTCAAAATTAGGGGGTAACAGTCTCCTTACAGTTTCAGACAGGCCTAGGTCTTTTCAATCTATTTATAAAGTGTTACAAATCAGTTTTAGGGGCTAGATTTAAATCCAGTGCCTAGAACTTCTTTGTAAGAGTGCGTGAGGTAACATATGTTTTCACTTGTAAAAAAAAAAAATCTGTTTTGTGTTCCCTATACAATGCTGTATTCTCTCAAGGCTGAAACACTCCATGTTTATAACACTGATACCAAGTGAGAAAAAAACTTTTTGAAAGTCTGACTCTGCCTGTGTAGCAGTATGTTTGGGAGCACTCTTTAGTGTTTGGAAAGATCATGCCTACATTTTTGCAGCATAGGTAGCTTTTTAGCTGTCTCTGCAGTGGTCAGCAAAAACTGTTGATAGCTGTGAGTTAAGTTTAAATAGTTGTTCTGGGTAATGTGTTATGGAGCATTATCAGGTCACTGAACTAGATATAAATGTTTGAAAGCTTTCCCTCACCTTGCATCCTTAGTGTTAATTCTTTAAAGGAAGACTCGGGTTGTGAAGACCATGATGGTAGCTTTCATAGAGTAGGACTGGTTTACTCCATTACACGGAATGTCAGAATGGTAGGGGTCGGAAGGGACCTCTGGAGATCATCTAGTCCAACCCCCCTGCCAAAGCAGGATCACCTAGAGCAGGTTGCACAGGAATGCATCCAGGCGGGTTTTGAATATCTCCAGAGAAGGAGACTCCACACCACAACCTCTCTGGGCAGCCTGTTCCCATGCTCTGTTACCCTCAAAGTAAAGAAGATTTTCCTCATGTTGAGATGGAACTTCCTGTGTTCCAGTTTGTGCCCGTTGCCCCTTCTCCTGTCACTGGGCACCACTGAAAAGAGCCTGGCCCCATCCTCCTGACACCCACCCTTTAAGTATTTATAAGTGTTGATAAGATCCCCCCTCAGCCGTCTTTTTTCCAGACTGAAGAGACCCACATCCCTCAACCTTTCTTCATAAGAGAGGTGTTCCAGTCCCCTCATCATCTTGGTAGTCCTTTGCTGCACCCCCTCCAGCAGTTCCCTGTCCTTGAACTGAGGAACCCAGAACTGGACACAGTACTCCAGATGTGGCCTCACCAGGGCAGAGTAGAGGGGGAGGATGACCTCCCCCGACCTGCTGGCCACGCTCTTCTTGATGCAGCCCAGGATGCCATTGGCCTTCTTGGCCACAAGGGCACATTGCTGGCTCATGGTCATCCTGTTGTCCACCAGGACTCCCAGGTCTCTTTCAGCTGAGCTGCTCTCCAGCAGGTCAGCCCCCAACCTGTACTGGTGCATGGGGTTATTCCTCCCCAGGTGCAGCACCCTACACTTGCCCTTATTGAATTTCATAAGGTTTCTCTCCACCCGACTCTCCAGCCTGTCCAGGTCTCTCTGTATGGCAGCACAGCCTTCTCCTGTGTCAGCCACCCCTCCCAGCTTTGTGTCATCAGCAAACCTGCTGAGGGTGCACTCTATCCCTTCATCCAGGTCATTGATGAATACATTGAACAGGACTGGACCCAGTACTGACCCCTGGGGAACACCACTTGTCACTGACCTCCAACTAGACTCTGTGCCCCTAATTACGACCCTCTGAGCTCTGTCTTTCAACCATTTTTCTATCCATCCCACTGTCCGTTCATCTAGCCCACTCTTTCTAAGCTTCCCTATGAGGATGCTGTGGGAGACCGTGTCGAACGCCTTGCTGAAGTCAAGGTAGACAACGTCCACTGCCCTCCCCTCATCTATCCATCCAGTCATGCCATCATAGAAGGCTATCAGATTAGTCAGACGTGATTTCCCCTTGGTGAATCTATGTCGACTACTTCTGATAGCTTTCTTTTCCTCGACATGCCTTGAGATGATGCCCAGAATGAGCTGTTCCATCATCTTTCCAGGGATGGAGGTGAGGCTGACTGGCCTGTAGTTCCCCAGCTCTTCCTTCTTGCCCTTTTTGAAGACTGGAGTGACATTGGCTTTCCTCCAGTCCTCAGGCACCTCGCCTGTTCTCCAGGACCTTTCAAAGATTATGGAGAGCATCCCAGCAATGACTTCCGCCAGCTCCCTCAGCACTCTTGGGTCCATCAGGACCCATGGACTTGTGGATATCCAGTTTACTTAACTGATCTCTCAGTTGATCCTCCTCAACCAAGGGGAAGTCTTCCTTCATCCAGACTTTTCCTGTTACTTCCAAAGTCTGGGACTCCTGAGGGCTGGCCTGAGCAGTAAAGACCAAAGCAAAGAAGGCATTCAGTAACTCTGCCTTCTCCGCATCCTTCATCACCATGGCTCCTGTCTCATTCAGCAGCGGGCCCACATTTTCTCTAGTTTTCCTTTTGCCTCCGATATACTTGAAGAAACCCTTCCTGTTGACCTTGACATCCCTTGCCAGGTTTAATTCCAAGGAGGCTTTGGCTTTCCTCATTTCATCCCTGCATCCTCCGACAGCATTCTTGTAATCTTCCCAAGGGGTCAGTCCCTTCTTCCATGTGCTGTAAACTCCCTTTTTCCACTTGAGCTTTTTCAGAAGCTCCCTGCTCAACCATGCAGGTCTCCCGATTTCTTGCTCTTAGGGATGCACCGATCCTGAGCTTGGAGAAAGTGGTATTTGAATACCAACCAGCTCTCTTGAGTCCCCCTACCTTCCAGAGCCCTAGCCCATGGGATCTCTCCAAGCAGTTTCTTGAAGAGGTCAAAGTTAGCCCTCCTGAAGTCCAAGGCTGCAATCCTACTTGTTGTTTTGTGCATAATACCCATGATCCTGAACTCTCATGATCACTACAGCCAAGGCTGCCCCAACCTTAATGTCCTCCACCAGTCCCTCTGTGTTTGTCAGTACTAGGTCCAGGAGTGCTCCTCGCCTTGTTGGCTCCTGCACCACCTGAGTCAAAAAGTTATCATCAATACACTGGAGGAACCTCCTGGACTGGACATTCCTGGCTGTGTGGCCTTCCCAGCAGGTATCAGGGTGATTGAAGTCCCCCATGAGAACCAAGGCCTGTGATTGTGAGGCTACCTTCAGCTGTCTGTAGGAGGCCTCATCAGCTTCCCCATCCTGATCAGGTGGCCTGTAATAAACACCCACAACAGTGTCCCTCTCATTAGCCTGCCCCTTAATCCTTACCCACAAGCTCTCGACCCTCTCTTCGTCCCGCCCCCCCAGGGAGAGCTCAATACATTCCAGATGCTCTCTCACACAAAGAGCAACTCCACCACCTCGCCTTGCTGGCCTATCTTTCCTGAAAAGGACATAGCCATCCATGACTGCATTCCTGTCATGTGAGCTGTCCCACCATGTCTCAGTAATTGCAGTGAGATCATGGCCCTATGACCACACACTGATCTCCAGTTCTTCCTGTTTATTCCCCGTGCTGCGTGTGTTGGTGTATAAGCATTTCAGAGAGGGAGTTGAATGTGTAGTTTTCACCCTTGAGGGGTGGTAGGCCTTCTGGTTCTCAAAAATATTAGCACGCTGCCCCACAAGTGCTGAGCTACTACACCCAGGCACCTCTCTGGCAAGCCCAGTTGCATCTCCATCCCCCTTTGAATCTAGTTTAAAGCTCTCTCAATGAGCCCTGATAACTCTTGTCCTAGGACCCTTTTTCCCCCTGCGAGATAAGCTATTCCCATCCGTTACCAGCAGGCCTGGTGTCTTGTAAATCAAGCCATGGTCAAAGAACCCAAAGCTCTGCTGGTAGCAGCAGGCTCGGAGCCAGGCATTGATCTGCTGGCTCTTCCTATTTACCCCCTCATCATTTCCCGGAACTGGAGGGATAGAGGAGAACACGACTTGTGCTCCCGATCCCTTGACCAGTCGTCCCAAGATCCTGAAATCTCTCTTCATTGCCCTTGGACTTCTTCTCACTACTTCGTCGCTGCCTACCTGAAAGATCAAAAGGGGGTAATAATCTGAGGGCCGTACCAGGGAAGGAAGCTGCTTCTTTACATCCTTAACCTGGGCCTCAGGGAGGCAGCAGACCTCCCTATGTAGCGGGTCCGGTCTGCATATTGGGCCTTCCGCTCCCTTCAGCAGCAAGTCGCCTATGACAGTGACCCGTCTTTTATTCTTTACTGCAGAGGTTTTGATGTGGGGGGTGGTCTGACTAGACCTCGCTGACACCTCCAAGGTAGGAGAACTATCATGTTTGTCATCATCCAGGTTCCCTTGCAGAGCACTGTACCCGTTATGCAATGACATCTGGGAAGGTGAGGTAGTCGCTGGGCAGACGCGACTGTGTGAAGAAGCTCAGAAGCAAAAAGCAGAAGAAAGGAAAAGACCTTCTTGCGTTCTTTCAATACTTGAAGGGGGCTTATAAGAAAGATGAAGAAAGACTTTTTGCCAGGGCCTGTAGTACAGGACAAGGAGCAACAGTTTTAAATTGACAGAGAGTAGATTTAGTTTGGACATAAGGAGGACATTTTTTACAATGAGGGTGGTGAGACACTGGAACAGGTTGCCCAGAGAAGTTGTGGATGCCCCATCGCTGGAAGTATTCAAGGTCAGGTTGGATGGGGCTTTGAGCAACCTGATCTAGTGATCATCCAGGTTGGACCTAGATAATCTTTAAAGGTCCCTTCTGACCCAAACCATTCTATGATTCTATGTTTGGAAACTTAGTTTTCTTCATAGTTGCCCATGTGACTTTTTCACCTTCTCTGTTGAGTAGCTAAAGCTTTTTCAGTGCTGCTGCAGCCACGTTCACCTTGTTTTGTGCCTGCCTACTGCAATGTGATTCCCTAGTATGAGAACAGTGGGCAATAGGTATTTTTATCCTAGCTTCTTATTTAAAATAACATTTTCTGGCTTGGAAAACAAGCATGATTTGGCCTGAAAAATACTGTGTACCCGCAACATAATCTCATTTAACTTGTTTTTGTACTGCTTTTTGCATGTCTTTTTAATATGAATTGCAAAATAAAAATGGCAATTGACATAATCCTAGTAAAATGTGCTGTAAAAACTTGTCCATCTTTGCTGCTCAGTACAGAAATAGCTCTTTTATCCTGTTTAAAATAAAAAAAACTCATCTTTCAGTTCTTCCAAATTGATCCATCTTAAGTACCATCCTAAGTATCCAAAGTCATCTTGTTACATGTGGTTTGTGTTGTCATGCATCAGTATAGTCCAGGATGTACCTAATAAATATCACAAGGAAAAATAATAATTTTAGGACAGATGTATCAATCTCCCTCCTTTTTGGCTTTGTACCATGTAACTAGTCAACTGACAGAGAGATTACAAATAATCCTTCACACTACTTTCTACTTGTAGATCATTAGGTTCTAAAATCTTTGCAGAAAGAACCTGTAGAGGTATGGCTATTTAACAGAGAGTTCCCCCAACTGCCAGGGAACTAATGCCCAGTAGTGTGTCAGGATAAACTTAGATATGGTTCAGCACATTTGATTCTTTTCGCTTAACTCTTGCGTGAATCAGTGTTGGCGTAGTCCTGTTCCACAGCTTCCTACTGACGAGCTGTTTACAAGGGTAGCAGAGCTGTGCAGTAATTTAGTTTCATCCAGAAAAGTTGAGTGGGATGCGATCAGTCTAACCATAATTAGTGAAGGGAAATGAACTTTACCTCTTTAATAATAAAAAATGAATACATGATTGTAATATCTTATGATGGTTTATTATTTCTTTCTTTTTCTTTTCCCCTTAAGGGTCCTGGTATGCCTCACCCCTATGATAGTGGGCACATAGCAATGACTTACACAGGTCTTTCATGTCTGGTTATTCTTGGAGATGATTTAAGTCGAGTAAATAAAGATGCCTTACTGGCAGGACTGAGAGCTCTCCAGCTGGAGTATGGAAGGTAAAAGATATAAAATATGTTACAACTCTCTGGAAGGTTAATAGAAAACACAAGTGTAGAATTAAACATAATACAGTTTTATGAAAATAGTTGTATAATATTTTCTTTCCATCAGAAAATATTTTGGTGGGGATAAGCAATAGAACAACATTCTAGTTTACAGGACCAAAGAGCTCTTTATGTCCAGAGTTGCTTTCATACTGGAGAATGATGATGTTTGCTCACAGCTGTAGAAACATCCTATTGGAAAGTTAATGGTTTAGCTTGTGTCTTGGGGATAGTTGTTTTGTTTGTTTGTTTATTTCTTATATCTTTCAGATAAGCGAGTTTTTTCTCTATTCGTATTCTCTGGTTTTGCAAGGCCCTGGTGGAGCATGACGTTTGCTCTGCTTTGTGGGAGGGTGAGCTTTATTTAGTTTTGAGAGATTCAGTCCATT
The DNA here is from genome assembly GCF_028500815.1 of Rissa tridactyla. Taxonomy (NCBI): domain Eukaryota; kingdom Metazoa; phylum Chordata; class Aves; order Charadriiformes; family Laridae; genus Rissa; species Rissa tridactyla. Next base: position 26,178,196 of record NC_071496.1, read on the forward strand.
AATATAAAGGATTAATTAACCTATAACTTATAATAGGAATATAATATTATTAAAATTCATTGTGAGATTCATCCTTTTTGCATGAATTTTAAAAAAGATGGTATATACCCTTTGAGCTACATCTGTTTGGGTTTTATGTAGGCTGGAGCTGGTAGCTAATGAAAACTTCTGCTAGGTTACATGATCTGTCTGTGTACTTAGATTTTACTGAATATCACTTTTTAAAGAGTTAAGAAATGCATAACTGTAGAAATCTTATTCCTGAAGAAATTATGTTTTACTTCATAATGAAATTGCTGTCCCCATTTACTAGCTACGAAAGCCTTTGTTTTGGTCAAATGGCTTTGTATTGCCTAGAAGTGTCCTATAATTAAAACTTTTTTTAAAATGGAGCATAACTATTAAAATGCAGTGTTACATGTGTAGGTTAAAAAAAACCAAAACCAAACAAACACCTCCCCCCTCTGGAATGTTCTAAATGTAAGTAGTGAATATGAACTAGATGATCTACAATTTCCTGTTACTTATAGCAACAGACTGACCTTAATGGGCTAAATTCTAATGTATGTATATATGGATTTGTTGGTTTACTTCCATTTGCAACATCTTCTAGCGCATGGGGGTACTTCTACCACTGCTATATACATTCCTATTATATGTTGTACCATTTTTGTCGTTAAAGTTTATTCAAGAGGAAGGAGTTAGTGATGAGTTCCTCCAAACCTGCTAGCATCTTGAAGTGGTTGCTTGTCATCATGCCTGATTACAATAATAAACTGCACACAGTTAATCTGTTCTACATGTTTGTATCATGTATGGTTTTAATGTACAGACTGATACCTCTTCTACTATAAATTGAAGTAACTAACTTATTTTAAAAGGAAAAATAATGCAATTCCTAAAATGCTTTTCATATTTTCTAATGTAACGGGATATAAAATGTATATGCAAGAAACCTTTCTTTCAGTTTCTGTGCTGTGCTGGAAGGAAGTAAGAATGATATGAGGTTTGTGTACTGTGCTTTCTGCATCTGCTACATACTTGATAACTGGTCAGGCATGGATACAAAAAAAGCAGTAGACTACATTAGAAGTATGGTGAGTATTCCCAAAGTGTTATTTCTCAATGCATTTTCAAGTTAATAGCTTTAGTTCTTTACTATGACTAAAAATCTATCCATCCAAATAGAAATATTACAGTAATTTTTTTCTTTTCTATTCCTACTTCAATGAGTTGAAAATTAAAAGTACATTCCTTTTTGTATTTATATTTTCATTGTAATGTTTGTACTAGCAAAGTAATCGTATTGGTTGTGTATGTTTGTTGCAAGTTAAATTAAGTCTGATCTTTTTTCTTTAATATTTGATTTAAAATTTAAAGCAAATTTTTAAAAATTGAAGCCTGAAGTTCCTATAACTTTAAAAAATGCATAAGTAAAGCATTGCATCACTAAAATCCTCAAATTTCAACGAGCTCTAGTCCTCCTTTTTAAAATCATATACAGAATCAATGGAAAAACTAATTATTGAGATCAAGTCAAGCTTATTAAATGTTCCCAGTCCAGTACATCCCCTTACAGTACAGCAAGGATGTACATCATCTCTGTAATTGTATTTTTATTACATCTTCTCTGCAAAAAAGATGAAGTATTCTCAGAATACTTTTGATGCTTTGTTTGTCAGTGAAGCTCCTCCTTTTTATTTCACTTTACAAAGCATTTTTTACAGCATTTAAAAAATAATTTTAACAGCAGTTATTTTATAGGGCAGGTAAAGTTCAATGCCAAATAGTATGCTTAGTATGTTGTTGCTTCTGCCCCCCCGCCTCGCCAGTCTTCAGTTTTTGAAAGGCCGATGCTCTTGCTCTATACTAGAGCATTTCTTGTGCTTCAGCATTGTACATACAGTAGTACTGTACATTATGCCTTCATGTACATTAACCATCTTTTGGGTTAGAGACAGATTTTATTTATGCACTTCAATTTTGTTTGGAATTATGTATCCATTTTCCCTTTTTAGAAAGGCCCAAAAATTGTAGGGCTTTTTAAATGGTTATCTACACTGCATGTTTTCCCTTTTTGGCAAAGAAATGTTTACCTAATTCCAGATTTTTAACATATATCACAACTGAAATGAACTCCATGCTCTTTGATTGAAGAAAAAAGTCATAAAACCTGCCTGTATTGAAACAACACTGATTTGTGCCAAGAGCTTTTTGAGACATAGGTTCAGAATTTAACTAGATTAAAATGATGGAATGGTCTGATAATAATTTTGCTAATAAATGGATAAATTGTAATGTCTGTAAAAGTGATTTCACTCTGAAGTAACTGGTTTGTGGATTTTTTTCTTTAGTCTTATGATAATGGCCTGGCACAAGGAGCTGGACTGGAATCTCATGGTAAGAATGTTAACATGTTCTATACCCATTTTTAAGACTGGAATTGAGAAATGCTGCAAGAAGTGCAGGGTATGTCATGCTTTTCCTTCTTTTCTGGTTTTAAGGAAGTGGGAAGAAGAGGAGCAAATCCAAAACGTGCCTCAGAATATGTCGTCTTCTCTTAGTTCCAGCTTAATATCAGACCAGATGGGCTCTTAATATATCATCTCTGTTATTCTACCTCATGAATGTTTTGTTGAAAGGTGTTGGCTGTAGTTCTTGTCTCTTGCTGACAGAGCAACCTATTTCTACATGTACCATTGGTATTCTGTGGATTTATCTGAAGAGATCTTGTACAATGCACTTGATAATTTCCAGTTTCAGCAGATATCAGTAAAGTCTAGAAACATCTACTCTGCTAGATTACAGCATCCATTGGGGACTCAAATCTTGAAGCTGCAGTTAATTTTTCTAAATAGGTGGTAAGGGATTTTAGGAGCAGTCGCCTCCTTGAGTAGCTCCAGCCCAGACTGAGAACAGGGCTGCTACTTTCCTGCCTGCAGGTTCAACCACAGTAGCAAAGATGAGCACCTATCCAAGAGACACACACACATCTTTTATGTAAAACAGATGAAGTGTTCTCAGTCCAGTTAATGCACATCACAGGAAGCTTTCTGGCAGACCACTATATACTGGTTAGGAACATAGTTTTCTTCAAATGTTCTTTTTCATAAAGTCAGTCTGATTCATATGCTGTTCATTAATGACATAAGCCTGCATATTGGAATGAAGAGTATGAACAAAATTTTATACTGTCACACTTGTATTGCTTTTAATGCCTGAGCTAACCTGTTTAATGTTAGCTAATATGTTACTATTCTGCCCTGTGGTATAGCCATACTCTCAGGCCTAAGTTGCTATAGGATATGGTCAGTTTATATATTGTGCAGTTCTAAACAATATTCAGTGTTTAGAATGCCCTAGACATGCAGTGTTGATTGTTAAGGGATGTTAGGAGCGGTTGCCTCCTCCAGCAGCTCTGACCCTGGACTCCTGCCTGCCTGGTTGCTGAAGCCCAGCCTGGGGACCCAGGGTCTCTGCCCAGGCTGAGGGACGCAGCTACCCGCTTTCCTGTTTGCAGGTTCAACCAGTAGCAAAGCTGAGCACATAACCCAGACACACACACACACACACACACAGAGGACACTGACAAGGCCACCTTCTCAGTGGTACCCTATTCCCCTGCACTGCTCGGGGAGGAGGTAAAAGAGTTGGGAATGAAGTTGAGCCTGGGAAGAAGGGAAGGGTAGGGGAAGGTATTTTTAGATTTGTTCTTATATCTTGCTATCCAATTCTGTTTAACTGGCAATAAATTAAATTAATTTCCCTAAGTCGAGTCTGCTTTGCTCATGATGGTAATTGGTGAGTGATCTCCCTGTCCTTATCTGGACCCACGAGCTTTTTGTCTTATTTTCTCCCCTTGTCCTGTTGAGGAGGGGGGTATGATAGAGTGGCTTGGTGGGCACCTGGTGGCTAGCCAAGGTCAACCTACCCCACTTACCAGTTACACAGAATTTCTAGCAATTAGCATAGCTTTCCTATTACCTAAAATTTCAGTTACCTAGACTTTTCACTCACCTGGACCCTCTGCAGATTGGGTCAAATTCTTAATAATCTGCACACAATACAATAATCATAATCTAGACTCTGACTTTAAAAAAGTACACGAGTCATTCACTCAGTCCTCGGAGGAAGAAGAATGATGGAAGCGGTGTCACAGTACTCTGGCCAACAGTGAGGATACTCCCCTTTCCCCCTCCATCATGGTGCAGGCATCCCCTGTATCACACCAGGAAGCATGAAGGCCTCAGCAGACTGTCTGCTGTTGGATCTCCTTCAAAAGCCTTTTGGATAAGCTGATATCTTTATACCTCTCAGTCTGGGGGTTTAGTCATTACCATTTCCATAAGTTAGTGGATTCTGAAGAGGCTGCCAGACAAACAATATGCAATAGTTTTGTCTGCAGGAGACAGCAAGCTGCAGGTGTCAATGGCCGCATAATGATCTTTATCTCTTCCTGTCCATTGTGTTCTGCTTACCCTTTGACCTAATGGTGCTTCTCCCAGCATACATCAGGCCTTAGCATGAGCTGTGTGTTAGACAAAATCTGAGGAAGAGTTGAGTGACCAGTCACAGAAGGCATTCCTGATCACTGGGAGATCATGGGTTTTGCCATCCAGAATATCTCACGTGCTGTTACGCTTCCCTGTTCCATAATGGGTGTCACCATATCCTGGCAACAATGCTGTACCAGGTGTCAGAAGCAGGGGGTACTGGTCCCACCCTGGTAGCACTGCCCAGACCCCCAGGCCCTCTTATTTGCTTCATGGGTCCCCTACTTGCCGGCTTGTCCAGCTTGATGCTTGCTAGCAAACATGCACTCACACGCTTGTCCCGCAGGCACTCCACATTCGCAAGTTCTCCTCGAATACCACCAGCACAGTCCCTCTGGCTGATACCCCTGCCCAGACTCAGGGCTTCCTACTTGCTGGCTAGTCCAGCTTGAAGTTTGCTAGTGAATACACATGCACACCCCATGCACCACCAGATTTGGGGAAATACAGACACTCAGTCTCCCCCCATCAGCCAGCACCAGGCACCAGACTGACCTGCAGTCCTGCTCCAGCCACTCGCCTCACTAATCTGGTCCCTCCCAGTAGCTGCTTTTTTGGGATGCACCTCATTCCTGCCGTAGTGGATGGTGGCCAAGACCCCCCACCCGGTCCAGTAGTTGACACCATAGCCCAGGGGCACCTAGAGCCCTGGTCTGATTCCTCCGGTAAGTGGCACCAAATCCACTCACACAGGTCTCCCTAGTAGCTGACGCTTAGTCCTCACAGCACACATGCACATGGGATACGATACAGTTTATGCAGAGACAGTTAAGAAAGGATTTAATAAGAAGATAGATCAGACTGCAGTGATCAGGTGCAGGGCTCAGTCAGACAACTGTATTGACTGGTGCCATTTTAGACATGACCAGTCCTTTTTATACCCTTTTCTGTCTATTCCCGTTTTGTTCCTCCCTGCTCCCCCTTCCCCTGCATGTTCCCTCATCTGTTTGCATAGTTCCACCGACCTCCCCTCCAACATCCTGGACCCTGAGGTTTGCATCCTTATCAGTTGTAAAGTCCAAGTTGCCTCTGGTTTCTTGATAGCCCATCAATTAGTGTGACTGACCAGGTTTGTTTCCTGTCTTTGTCTCCATTTTGTTTGCTGTCAGGTTTGTGTCTCTATGTTTTGTTTATGGCTTCCTCCTTTTCCTCGTTTGACAAGGTCCTTGCTCATATAATCTTAATGGAATAAATATTCCCACACTCCATATATCCTTACCAATTAGTGTGACTGACCTGGTTCCCTTATTGTTTGTTGGTCAGGTTTGTGTCTCTGTATGTTTTCTTGTTTATGGCTTCCCCCTTTTTCTTAATATCCCCTTTTGCACTGAAAAGGCCCTTGATGAGATACCCTTAAAGGAACAGACTCTCTTTCCTTCCACATACAACGGTATTCACACAGATATGAACAGCACAGACAACTTGATGCTGTTCCTCATCTCCAGTTGATCAAGATAGTCCATCCAGCAGCTGGCCCCTAGACCTCTGGCAAAGTTGAAAAATTTAAATTATACCCCTACATATTTTAAAATGTAATTCAATAAGTTGCTGTAGGATGCTAGCGATAGCAAATATCATTACTTCAGTATCCTTCCTGCATTTCAACATCAGAATGAAAAATAATCCTAGATTTCATGGGGTTTTCTAGTGCCATAATAGCGTAGCAGTGGATCTTGATCCCCATGGCTTGTATCAACAGCTTACTTACAGGCTGTAATTATATAATTACCATGTAATAGACTCAGAATGAGCTTTGATGGGTTTTTAAAAGTGATGGCAAAGATACACAGACAGAGAATATTAATTTCTCTTCTAATTTCAAATTCCTTGACAATAAAAAAAATCTTTAGAAGCATAATTTGTGTCTTTGCTACAACCATGAGAATCCTCCAGTTTTTTCATAGCATTAACCATGTCTTTTGGGTTTTGTGGTTTTGCTTTTGTTTTTTTCTTACTGCTTGTCAGACACGTATCCTTCAGTTTAGTTTTCTTCTCTGGGGAGTTGTGCCTGTGACTGCCTTTGGCATCTCTGCTTCAGTCTGATGGTCTGATTGCTGGTTTCCCATTAGCTTTCTTGTGCAAGTAACATATCAAGAAATGTCTTCTGTTGCATTACCATTTACTCATTCCCATTGTACTGTTTTTAGAAATCCATTGGTTTAATTGATATTACTGTAGTTAAAATTCTGATCGAGATCATACAGGCTTCAGTGAAAATCTGGGTATCTTAAAACGTTGCATAAACAACTGTTTCCTCATAGGTGGCTCTACATTTTGTGGTATTGCATCACTGTGTTTGATGGGTAAACTGGAGGAAGTTTTTTCAGAAAAAGAACTGAACAGGATAAGAAGATGGTGTATAATGAGACAACAGAATGGCTACCATGGTCGACCCAACAAACCTGTAGACACCTGCTATTCCTTTTGGGTGGGAGCAACTTTGAAGGTAGTGTACAGAAAACCTACAGGATATTTATTGACTTATTTTGATTTTTTTAACCATCTTGTTTTACTTGGAAGAGCTACATATTTGGTGCAAGTACAAAGAATATGCAAAGATCACTATAAAGGTTTTTCATCTTGAAAAAAATGCAAGATAAGGATGTTTAACAGATTAGTGCTATATCACATTACTTATCTATGTAAATAGACATTCTATTTGAATACTTAAAAAGTTTTGTATATTACCGTAACATTCTAACTTCTTTTCAGCTCTTGAACATATTCCAATATACAAATTTTGAGAGAAACTGAAATTACATCCTGTCAACTCAAGATCGTCTTGTTGGTGGATTTGCTAAGTGGCCAGATAGACATCCAGGTAAATTTACTTCTCAAAATTATGGTGAGTGTCTTTTAAGCTACAAATATATTCCAGCAGTCAAACATCTGAGAGGTGTAAGAGAGGGATTTTTTCCCCTGTCTTCTTCAAATAATGGAAAAAAAAAAACCTTAAAATATGAGATTTTCCTGATTTAGAGGGAAAGGGATATAGATTTCCTTGTTCAGCATCAGAGCAAGTGAGCTGCTGTTGTTTAGACTATCACCAAAACAATGTCACTCTTTTTTTAGAGGTGGACAAGTTTTTCCATATGTGTTTAACCATTCGAATTAAAAATCATACTGTGCAGTGAGTATCTTTGTAAAGGGTCTGAGTAAAATATTTCAGAAAGTTTATTTCCTTAAGAAATTAATTCTTTGATGTATTTAAAATACTTAACTCAGAGTTTAGATAGTTACATATTATGATTTACAGATTATAATTACACATAGAAATTATACATAGTATATCTGAAATAGTTATTGGTTGCATTTTGGAAGTGGAAACTGATAATTTGAAAAGATGCTAGAATTCAAAGGAGATACTGTAAAGATATGAAAATAAACTTTGTGCCAGTAGTAATGTTCAGTGGCATTTTGTACAAAGAAGATAAACAGTCCATAAACTCACCAAACAAGATAAAAACATAGTTATAATAAAGGAGGAGACAGAATCTGCACAGAGATATTTCAGCATGGCATCATTTCATTTTGAAGAACAGTAGACAATTTGTCAGAGTGGACCCACACTGATAATATAGTGCTCATGACATGCTTTCCCCCTGAAAACCAGTTTAGGATTCCTGAGGACTAGCTATATTTGGCGTACATTATGTAGACCAATCAGTATCACTTAGAGGAAATATTTCTGTTTGTCTTGATGAACTATTTACTTAGGAAGTTAGGAAGAAAAACAGTATGTTTAAAACCCCAGTCATGTAAAAGGTTCCTCAACCTGTCCTTTAAGATTTGAGGAAGGCAAGACCACTAATAAAGCTGTTTGCTTTGATTTGTATGGTGTTCCTGCCTGTACAAACAAGAAGATTGAACTAGAGTACTAAGGATTAACTAGATTGTTGCTTTATGAATCTACAGAAGTTTTGCTGGTATGCCAGATTTTTTCTAGCTACGACAATTTATAGAATATGTCTTATAAGATTGCATATCTTCTGGGAAAAACTTGTTTGGTGTTTCCTTTGGTACTGTTGAATTTTAATGGTATAGGATTTTTACAGAAAAAACTAATCAGTTTATACTTTTGTGATAGGTGAGTTTATTGCAGCATTCTTTCCTCAGGCAGATGGTGATGTAAGTCTGTGTTCATGTTTTGAAGAAAAATAGTAAAACAGTTAATGAAGTTCTAATCTGAAGAATGACTGTAAATGCAGCATCATTTATTTTTTTTTATGGATCTGTAGTTTCAATGCGATATATACTCAGCTGAGCTTCCTACAAGATCTGTCTACTATCTGAAAGCCAAGCTGTCTTTTTGAACACAATAAAGATTTCCCACTTTATTAACGTGAAGTGTCTGTGCAGCTCCATTGTTTTCAGAAGCCTACTGATGGTTAAATGTATACAGTCCTCTTGACATCTGTGTAAATGCAAAATGTGAAAATAACGAGACTGGTATGGGTCATCTCACAAATGAGTTAATAGTTATGTTGAGGTCAAATAAGGACAGAAATGATTAATTCTCCTTGAAGCATTTAGCTTTTGTAAAGCTGAGAATAGTGGCCTCAGTTTGGTTTTGTTGCAAAACTCAGGTGTGACAGAATATGCCAGGGAAAGGTTGCGAAATAAGCATATACAGTTTTTTCATAGGTGCTTTCTAAAATAGATTCAGAAATTGAATTTCTGTAGCTCCTACTTTATGCAAAAAGCTCTGTTTAAATATTACATGGACTACCAAAATTGCACGTAACTTTTCACAACTGATGATTCAGGAAAATATTATTTTGTAGTCCTGATGTCCCCATGCTAACAGATGTTAATACATTGTTGGCTTTAGAGGTAGCAGTGTTTCTTGATTTCTTGATTTGGACCAGTGCGCCTGTTGAGCAGTGATCTTAGAAAACTATTTCTTGCCTTTGAAAATCAATCTACAAGTCTAAAGTCTTTTAAAATGATAGTAATTCTCTGAAATCATGAGCATACCAAAGTGAATCATGAAAAGTTTTTAGTATTCTCTACAGGTAAGCATCCACATAGGGTTGTCAAACGCAGGAAAGGCTATCAGAAGTTTCCTGATAAAAAGCAGTTAGATCTGCTATCTTATGTTAATGCTACTTATTACAAATATTAAAACCCCAAACATTAGGGTTCTACAGAGCTGGGGATTTTGTTAGAACACAACCAAGTCATTCATTTTTTTCTAGATTTGAGCATAAATCATGATAAGATTTAAATAAATCTCTCTTAAGCTACTAGATGTACTGCTGATGCATCTCACTTGATATCTTTAAATGATACAAAAGAATTGGAAATGTGTGAATTACAGGTGACGCAAAAGAAATATTAAAAGATCTAACATGATAAAAAGAGAGGGAGAGAATGAAAATGGGTGTGCACATTTACTAAATGTAAAACACTGAAGTGAGATTTCCACTAGTAGAAGTATAAATCCACCTTGTATTTTTGTTTGGTTTTAAGACAGCTGCTCAGTAGTTGTGAGATTACGTACTGCCATGTATCTGTGAGTTGCTCATGAAACAAAACATTTGGACCTATGTTTTTCAACCTTGAAAAGGTTTTATAGCTTTAAAGAGAGAAGTACACAGGCTGCATAGGTGTGTTATGGCTACAATGGAGTTGTGTATTAAGTTGATATGGATTTGCACAAGTGTAGAACTTCATGGTTAAACTCACCAAATATCCCTATATAGGTAAGTAGGTTTGTATATGGATTTTAGTGAGTATCAATACAGCTTTCCATAGGAGTTAATATACTGTATTTCCTGAAGTTGAGCTTGCCTTGCCTGACATACTTTCTGCAAGGTCAATAGGCACTATACCGAATGTGCATTTGTCTGCATGTTAATGCTGATAAGCAGAAGCCATCTTTCAGAGAAGGTATCTGGCTAGTGAGACTCTAGCCATATAACTTCTTGTAATATCATTTTAGTCAGACATGAAATTAGTGATACCTCCAAAAGATTACCAGGTGTTGAGAATTTGGAAGGGACACATTACGGTCACATCCTCTTTCCATCTTTAGGCTGTGATTTCTTGGGCTGATAATCCAACCTAATGGATTATTGTTGCCCAGAGGGGGCAGGTTCACACATCTTCCTCCCAGCTTCCTTAAGTACAGCTGCATGTCCTTTCCCCTTTTTGCACTAGATTTGGTGCATATCGTGAACGCTTCTGCAAACCAGCTTAATTCTGATTAACTCTGCTGATCAAGCTACTTCATGAATTCATATCTTTAGGGTATTTTCTCTGGAAGGGGGGAGATTAGAGAAAGTAATGATTTTTTTCATACTTCTAAATCTTGCTGTTTGGGTACTGGTGCTAATTTTGGTGTTTCAATAGTCAGCTGTCCACTAAGTAGCCAGCTATCCACCTGACCTTTCATTTGCAAAAAGAAAAAAAACCTTCATGTTGTGGGGGGAGGAAGGATTTACTCTGTTGCAGGAAATGTATTTACAGCTCCTAAAATGATTTTGCTGTTTGGCCTGAGAATTCAGAAGTTAAGTAGCGGGCAAGAATTGTTATAAAATAAAACAGTAAAACAGACTCTAGTCTTAGAGATTGCACACCATCATTTCATGCTGGAGGGTTTGGGCAGAAATTCTTTTCTTGTTTCAAATCCTAAGTTTAAAATGCAGCATCTGGTTGTAATTATTCAGGGGTTTTGGAATCCAGGAACAGTTGGCTGTTACAGCCTGACAGAAACATAATTTTCTTTTTCATTTTCTGTCCTGCTTTCAGATGCTTTACATGCCTACTTTGGGATTTGTGGCTTGTTGTTAATTGGAGAAACTGGTATTTGCAAAGTTCATCCTGCCCTGAATATAAGCACAAGAACCTCAGAGCACCTTCACCACCTCCATCAGATCTGGAAAACAAGGACTCTAAACAGTGTTAAGATGACATGCACATCTCTACATGAATGATTTAGATTTGATTTTAGTTCTGACAGCATAATTGTATCCCAAGGTTAAAAGCAATGTATAACCAGTGTGCTCTTTTAAGTGCTGAAGTCATACAATCAGAACTGTGTTGCTGACATCACTTTGATAGGTAATTGCCTCCAGAGAGTTATTCCCCACTGAGGAAAAAAGGAAATATTTTGGATATATAGAAGTTTGTCACCACAGATGGTAAATAGATCTTGTCGTGGTTTAGCCTCAGACGGCAACAAAGAACCACGTGCCGCTCGCTCGTGCCTTCCTAACACAGGAAGAATCATAAGAAAAGGCAAGACTCTTGGGTTGAGACAAAGGCAGTTTAATAGAACAGCAAAGGGAACAGGCAAACAACAACAACAACAACACGGATAGGGGAATATACAAACGCGATTACGGAACCGCCGCTCCCCCGCCGCTCGCCGCTCGCCGGCCGGACCCGGGCCGCCCCAGCCCACTTTTAAGCAGCAACTTCCTGCCCCCTCCCCCGGCAGCTCAGGGTGGGCGTGGCTCACATGGCATGGAATACCAGGAAAAGTTAACCCTATCCCCACCGGAACCAGGACATTATCCACCCCTTATTCCATACCATCTATGCCATGCCCAGCAGGTTCCAATGAATTGCCACCACTTTCCCCTGTTATATATATATATATATACACACATATAATACCCTTAGTTTATGGGTCATCCCTCCAAAGTGTCCGTTGAGTTCTTTTAATCCACGGCTTTGGGCTCCATCTGTTAGAACAGTCTCTCAGGGCAGGTGAGATGCTGGGTGGTGCTGGTCTGTTGCATGCTGTATTTTTCGGAGCTTGTGACTGGTGCACCTGGTGTGGCTCATGCACGCAGTCTCTAGGCTGAAGATGTAGATCTTGAGGAAACTGCTGGGCGCCAGCTGCTGAGATCAGTTCTTATCCCATCATCCCTGTGCCTTACTTGTAGTACAACTGATAGCAATTATAGCAATGAGGACATACAGTGACAGTGTTACTTAGCAATTAACAGCACACAATCTGATTCATTGGCTATTCTCGCCCAAAATCAGATCTCCATGAGGTACACATCGGACTTCCCCATCCTTCCGCATCACCCACCAAGTGCACCCAGGTCCTTGGGCAAAAGCAATCCCACGGATGGGTTTGCCTTTGCCTGAGGCAGGACTAACCCAGACTGTCTTCCCTAGCATATTCTTCATGTGCACTACGGGGACTTTATCCCCTTCTACAGTACGTGGAAGTTTTGATTGGGCAGGGCCAGCCCAATTGGTAGATCCCCTGGTGTTAACTAGCCAGGTAGCTTTTGCTAAATGTGTATCCCAGTGTTTGAAAGTCCCACCACCCATTGCTCTCAGTGTAGTTTTTAACAGTCCATTGTATCGTTCTATCTTCCCAGAGGCTGGTGCGTGATAGGGGATGTGATACACCCACTCGATACCATGCTCTTTGGCCCAGGTGTCTATGAGGCTGTTTCGGAAATGAGTCCCATTGTCCGACTCAATTCTCTCTGGGGTACCATGTCGCCACAGGACTTGCTTTTCAAGGCCCAGGATAGTGTTCCGGGCAGTGGCATGGGGCACAGGGTATGTTTCCAGCCATCCAGTGGTTGCTTCCACCATTGTGAGCACATAGCGCTTGCCTTGACGGGTTTGTGGCAGCGTGATATAATCAATCTGCCAGGCCTCCCCATATTTGTATTTCAGCCATCGCCCTCCATACCAAAGAGGCTTCAAACGCTTGGCTTGTTTGATCGCAGCGCATGTCTCACATTCATGGATGACCTGTGCAATAGTGTCCATGGTCAAGTCCACCCCTCGGTCACGAGCCCATCTATATGTCGCATCTCTCCCTTGATGGCCTGAGGAGTCATGGGCCCACCGAGCTATGAATAGTTCACCCTTATGTTGCCAGTCCAGATCCACCTGAGCCACTTCAATCCTAGCGGCCCGATCCACCTGCTGGTTGTTCTGATGTTCCTCCGTGGCCCGATTCTTTGGTACGTGGGCATCTACATGGCGTACTTTCACAACCAGATTCTCTATCCGGGCAGCAATATCTTGCCATAGGTCAGCAGCCCAGATGGGTTTGCCTCTGCGCTGCCAGTTGCCCTGCTTCCACTGCTGTAACCACCCCCACAGAGCATTTGCCACCATCCATGAGTCAGTGTAGAGATAAAGTACTGGCCATTTTTCTCGCTCAGCAATGTCCAAAGCCAGCTGAATAGCCTTCACCTCTGCAAACTGGCTCGATTCACCCTGTCCCTCACTGGCTTCTGCAACCCGTCGTGTAGGACTCCACACAGCAGCCTTCCACTTTCGATGCTTTCCCACAATACGGCAGGACCCATCAGTGAACAGGGCATATTTCTTCTCATTTTCTGGCAGTTTATTATATGGTGGGGCCTCTTCTGCACGCGTCACCTCCTCCTCTGGTGACATTCCGAAATCCTTGCCTTCTGGCCAGTCCATGATCACTTCCAGAATTCCTGGGCGACTGGGGTTTCCCATTCGAGTTCGCTGCGTGATCAGTGCAATCCACTTACTCCATGTAGCATCGGTTGCATGATGTGTGGTGGGGACCCTTTCTTTGAACATCCAACCCAGCACCGGCAGTCGAGGTGCTAAGAGGAGCTGTGCTTCTGTACCAACTACTTCCGAAGCAGCTCGAACCCCTTCATATGCTGCCAATATCTCTTTTTCTGTTGGAGTGTAGCGGGCTTCGGATCCTCTGTATCCACGACTCCAAAACCCTAGGGGTCGACCTCGAGTCTCCCCTGGTGCTTTCTGCCAGAGGCTCCAGGTAGGGCCGTTCTCCCCGGCTGCAGTGTAGAGCACATTTTTAACATCTTGTCCTGCCCGGACTGGCCCCAGGGCCACTGCATGGACTATTTCCTGTTTGATTTGTTCAAAAGCTTGTCGTTGCTCAGGACCCCATTTAAAATCATTCTTCTTCCGGGTTACTTGATACAGAGGGCTTACAATTTGACTGTAATCTGGGATATGCATTCTCCAAAAACCCACAATACCTAAGAAAGCCTGTGTTTCCTTTTTACTAGTTGGTGGAGACATAGCTGCTATTTTGTTGATCACATCCATTGGAATCTGACGGCGTCCATCTTGCCATTTTATTCCTAAAAACTGGATCTCCTGCGCAGGTCCCTTGACCTTACTTCGCTTTATAGCAAAACCAGCGTTCAGAAGGATTTGGACTATTTTACTCCCTTTCTCAAAAACTTCTTCTGCTGTGTTTCCCCATACGATGATGTCATCAATGTACTGCAGATGTTCTGGAGCTTCCCCCTGTTCCAGTGCAGTCTGGATCAGTCCATGGCAAATGGTGGGGCTGTGTTTCCACCCCTGGGGCAGTCGATTCCAGGTGTATTGGATGCCCCTCCAAGTGAAAGCAAACTGTGGCCTGCACTCTGCTGCCAAAGGGAATTGAGAAAAATGCATTCGCTATATCAGTCGTGGCATACCACTTGGCTGCCTTGGACTCCAGTTCGTACTGGAGTTCTAGCATGTCCGGCACGGCAGCACTCAGCGGTGGCGTGACATCATTCAGACCACGATAGTCTACAGTTAGCCTCCACTCTCCATTAGATTTTCGCACCGGCCATATGGGACTGTTAAAGGGTGAGCGAGTCTTGCTGATCACTCCTTGAACCTCTAGTTGACGAATCAGCTCATGGATGGGAATCAGAGAGTCTCGGTTAGTGCGATACTGCCGCCGATGCACCGTTGTGGTAGCAATCGGCACCTGTTGTTCTTTGACCCTCAACAACCCCACAACAGAAGAATCCTCCGAGAGACCAGGCAAGGCAGACAACTGTTTAACTTCCTCCGTCTCCAAAGCAGCTATGCCAAAGGCCCAGCGGTACCCTTTTGGGTCCTTAAAATACCCTCTCCTGAGGTAATCTATACCAAGGATGCATGGAGCCTCTGGGCCAGTCACAATGGGATGCTTTTGCCACTCATTCCCAGTTAGGCTCACTTCTGCCTCCAGTACAGTCAACTCTTGGGATCCCCCTGTGGCCCCAGAAATACAAATGGGTTCTGCCCCTCTATAGCTTGATGGTATTAAAGTACACTGCGCACCCGTGTCCACTAGAGCCTTATACTCCTGTGGGTCTGATGTGCCAGGCCATCGAATCCACACCGTCCAATAAACCTGGTTGTCCCTTTCCTCCACCTGGCCGGAGGCAGGGCCCCCCTAATACTGGTCATAGTATCCATTACTCACTTCTTGCATAAATGACTTGGAAGTTCCTTCAAGAGGATCAGAAGCAAGATCAGGCCTTCTGCTTTGTCTGGGGAACGGCCCACTGGAAACTGGGGCGGCACTTTTCCTGGAGGGATCCCCTTTTGTGGTTGTCCTTCCTTGCAACTCCTGTACCCGTGTCCGCAGGATCGAAGTAGGTTGTCCATCCCACTTCCTCATGTCCTCTCCGTGGTCCCGCAGGTAGAACCACAGGGTGCCTCGTGGTGTGTACCCTCTGTACTCTCTCTCTTGAGTGGGGAAATGCCTGCTTCTAATAGCTGAGATGCTGGCCCGTGCAGGTGGGGAGTAGGACATATTCTCTTCAAGTTGCTGGACCTTCCGCGACAGTTTCTCCACAGCTGAGACAAGGGGGGAAGAGAGACTTTCTTCATATCGCCGGAGCCGGCCAGCTACCTCATCCACCGTTGGTCCCTCTTCACCTTTCCATTCCATTACTGCCAGGGAGTTGGCATATGACGATGGTGCGCTCCGTACAAACTTCCGCCACATGGGCCTTGTGCATCGCACCTCATCAGGGTCTGTGGGTAAGTCTGCATTGTCCAAGTCATAATAAATCATCTCCCGCACGGCTAATTCTCTCAGGTACTGGATACCTCTTTCCATGGTAGTCCACTTGCTTGGCTGACATACAACATCCTCGCTGAAGGGGTACCTCTCCCTCACGCCTAACAGGAGTCGTTTCCAGAGGCTGAGGGCTTGGGTCTTTTTCCCGATCGCCTTGTCAATGCCGCCTTCCCTAGACAGGGATCCCAGCTGCCTGGCCTCCCTACCCTCTAATTCCAGGCTACTGGCCCCATTATCCCAGCACCGGAGCAGCCAGGTGACAATGTGCTCGCCTGAAAGTCGGCTAAAATCTTTTCGCATATCCCGCAGCTCACTCAAGGATAGGGATCGAGTAATTATCTCTGGTTCTGCCTCTTCCTCCTGCTCTCGTGATGGCCCTGGTTCATCATCATCTCTTACTAAGCGAACTGATTTCTTTGTGTACTTCTTCTTCTGTATGGGGGCAACTGATACTGGCATGGGTTGGTTCCCTGGTTCAGTGGCAGTGGCTACCACGGGGGTTGCAGTAGCCGCAGTGTCTGTCGCAAGGATTGCAGTAGCCGCAGTGTCCGTCGCAAGGATTGCAGCAGCCGCAGGGGCCGCCGCAGGGGCCGCCGCAGCCGCAGGGGCCGCCGCAGGGGCCGCCGCAGGGGCTGCAGCAGCCGCAGGGGCTGCAGGTCTGGTTTCCATCTCTTCCCCTTGAGGGTGCTGCATAATTCTGAGCAGTGCCTGGTAGATACTGGCCAGGGCCCAGCACAGCGTGGTGAGTTGTGCCTCTCTAGAATAGCCACAGCATTTTCCCTTCAAATGTTCTACCACTTTATCAGGGTCCTGTAATTGTTCAGGGGTAAAGTCCCAGACCATTGGAGGTGAGTAGTTCTCTAGGTACCTGCCCATGCTCTCCCACATGCCATGCCACCCCTGACTATCCAGCCTCGGAGCAGATCTCCGGGTGGTAGTCTTAAATAGTCGCTTAACCCTAAACAAGACCTGGAACGTATTCAGGAGACATAGCACTAGGAACACGCTAGTTTGAGTATCCCAAGGATATTCAAAATTCTCAAAAGCTGTCATACCTGACCCGAAGGAGAAAAGGGAGGCAAAAGGGCTGGGGAAATTATTAACAAATTCTGAGAGACGGTGTCCAATGTACGGACAGGACAGCAAAACCACATAAACACCCCAAAATAGCCGTCTGAACAGTGATGTTATCATATCATAAACAGATATCGCACAGGACAGCAGAATGATAATCCTCATCCCTTTTCCAGACATGGTAAACAGCATCGCAGGGAGTACATAAGCCATATAGGAATTTATGTAACACAGCCATGAGAACAAACCAAGCAACATGATGACCAGTGACTACTTACCTAATAAAATAAATGCATACAAAAAAAAAACAAAACCGTTTTTTCCACGTTCAAGTTGGATTCTGTCGTTATCTCAACCCTTCGAGCCCCACGTTGGGCGCCAAAAAGGACTGTCGTGGTTTAGCCTCAGACGGCAACAAAGAACCACGTGCCGCTCGCTCGTGCCTTCCTAATACAGGAAGAATCATAAGAAAAGGCAAGACTCTTGGGTTGAGACAAAGGCAGTTTAATAGAACAGCAAAGGGAACAGGCAAACAACAACAACAACAACACGGATAGGGGAATATACAAACGCGATTACGGAACCGCCGCTCCCCCGCCGCTCGCTCGCCGCTCGCCGGCCGGACCCGGGACGCCCCAGCCCGCTTTTAAGCAGCAACTTCCTGCCCCCTCCCCCGGCAGCTCAGGGTGGGCGTGGCTCACATGGCATGGAATACCAGGAAAAGTTAACCCTATCCCCACCGGAACCAGGACAGATCTTCAAACGGCTTTTCTTCTAAGAAATACCTTGAGACAATTGAATTTAATTTTTTTTATTTACTTTTAAAATTCATGCATACTGTGTCAAAATATATAATGGCAAAGTATTTTCAAAATCTGTTTACATATCATACAGTGTAGCACAGAACCTTGAAGTTTTTTTATGACCTTGATGTTTGACATATTTTTGGGTAAAGAATCTCCCATATTAAGTCTCAGTTAAAAGTTAGCTTTTATCATCTACTTTCAGATTCCATAAACTTTGTTTGGGTTTTTTTTTTTAAGTAGATACAAATAAAATTATTTTATTCAATATACTGGACTTTTAAAGTTGTATGGCCTTAGTAAACGGATTAGTAAAATTCTGGGGAATTTTTTACTACTTCTTTTTAAATGGGATGGGCTGTTGAAAGACACTGATAAGAATGTATGAAACAGCACAGAGGAAAAACATGACCTCAAGGATCTGAATTTCCCATGCTTTCCTTCTGTGTGGGCAACAGAGGTAGAAAGATAACAGCACAGCCGTCATGAAGACAATATCTGAATGTCTCCCTCCCTGCCTCCATCACCACTCTAGGCTTTCTAACAGGAATGGTTCAATATTCTTTCTGTCTACTACACATATTCTGACTGATTCTTGCCTCCACACAGGTTCCTCTCCTTCCTTTCCACTTCTCTGTACAGACAGACTAAAACTCTGACCCAACCAATGCGGTGCTGTTATCAACTCTTAGGCAACATTTTTAAAATTATATATTTAAAATTAATAATGCTCCTGCTGCCCTCTGCTCTTTCCAGTCCATTAAAAACATGAAGTGAGAATGTATCATTCTCCTGCCTACAGGGTGAACTACTCACTCATCCCTGCATTTCAAAGCCCCATGAATTGGTCTGACTGAAGGTAGTTTACATCCAAGTCAACAGGGAAGAGACAGGTATAGTTCTGATCAACCAGTGGAAATGTAAGGATAAGTCAATGCCCAGACGTAGGGCAGATGACAGTATAAGTGAAAAGTCCTGCTGTTAGCCATTTTAAGGTCAGTCCTTTTTCTCTCCATGTGAATTTGCGATTGAGAACGTGTCAAATCTCACCTTACATCATGCTTTTCAAGCTCATTTATGCTTCGCATAAGGAGAAAGATCCATTGCAGGATCTGAGGCAGGAGTAAACGTAGCAAACTGAAAAATTCAGTCCTAATGAAAAGGAAGGGGCACACAGGTATGGCACCATGCCACAGCAGAAATCAAGGAATTGTACAAAAATTAAATCCTTGGGAGATCCCTTGACAATGCAATGGGACAATCCTATGCCTCTCACTACAAAAAAGCAAGCTTATACAGTGTCAGGCAGATAGTTCTAACTAATAGATAGATGGTTACAATTAACATACATCCCTGGAATAACTCTTTTGCTGCAGTGTAGGAATATTTTCATTCATTATGGATACCAAATGTTATACAATATGTAGTGGGTGTAAGAAGTAGGAAAGTCTAGAACCTGCTAGTGCTGTTTATTTCAACAGGAACACTGTACATAGAAGGAATGGCATAATGTCTTGAGGCTTCAGAGTCCCTGGCTCCACAACATTAGCTTACACATGAATATGTGAGAATGAAAAGAACCAAGAACCAGCCATTCATTTTTATACCTGTTTCAAAAAGCAAAGCAAAGCATTCTAGTTTCATGTATAAGTTTCTATTTCAATAGACACTTCCCAAGTAAATACTTAAAATTATTCTTTCCATACAGGAATAACTCTTATAATCAACAATGAAACTTAACATTTATCACTTCCATTATATTCTACCCTAGAATAGACTGCCAAAACCACAGAAAACATATATTTTTTAAATTGACTCTTAGAGATGGGTTCCTATGATAACAAATGGCAATTCTTGATAGATTCAAGATTCTTCAGATCGGGCATACATATCCTTTTCAAGACGCTTACCCTTTCTCAAGCCACTACTTCATTAAAGTACTATTATTAGCTCTCATCAGATGATGGAATGGAAGCCTGAAACAGGGAGGGAAGCTCCCAGACTCCAGCCTCCCAAGGCAGGCTGTGAAATGGAGACTCTCTGCAATCTCAGCAAACAGCTTCACTGAATGTTGTAAAAATCCAAGGGACGCTAAACATTCCTCTGACCTATCACTACATATATATATTGCAACAAATATAGTATTAAAAACATTCTGAAAAGCTACTCAATATTACACCGACTTTCTAAAGTGACAAACTTCGGTCATTTTTGCCTTCCTCCAGAAAGACTCCATCTGCAAAGACTCTAGATGAGGGGAGGGCAGTGGACGTTGTCTACCTTGACTTCAGCAAGGCTTTCAAAACGGTCTCCCACAGCATCCTCATAGGGAAGCTTGGGAAGTGTGGGTTGGATTGAAAACTAGTTGAAAGATAGAGATCAGAGGGTAGTGATTAGGGGCACAGAGTCTAGTTGGAGGTCAGTGACAAGTGGTGTTCCCCAGGGGTCAGTACTGGGTCCAGTCCTGGTCAATATATTCGTCAATGACCTGGATGAAGGGATAGAGTGCACCCTCGGCAAGTTTGCTGATGACACAAAGCTGGGAGGGGTGGCTGACACAGGAGAAGACTGTGCTGCCATACAGAGAGACCTGGACAGGCTGGAGAGTTGGGCGGAGAGGAACCTTATGAAATTCATCAAGGGCAAGTGTAGGGTGCTGCACCTGGGGAGGAATAACCCCATGCACCAGTACAGGTTGGGGGCTGACCTGCTGGAGAGCAGCTCTGTGGAAAGAGACCTGGGAGTCCTGGTGGACAACAGGATGACCATGAGCCAGCAATGTGCCCTTGTGGCCAAGAAGGCCAATGGCATCCTGGGCTGCATCAAGAAGAGCGTGGCCAGCAGGTCGAGGGAGGTCATCCTCCCCCTCTACTCTGCCTTGGTGAGGCCACACCTGGAGTACTGTGTCCAGTTCTGGGCTCCCTGGTTCAAGAGGGAGAGGGAACTGCTGGAGAGGGTGCAGCAAAGGGCTACCAAGATGATTAGGGGACTGGAACATCTCTCTTATGAAGAAAGACTGAGGGATTTGGAAAAAAGATGACTGAGGGGGGAATCTTATCAACACTTATAAATACTTAAAGGATGGGTGTCAGGAGGATGGGGCCAGGATCTTTTCAGTGGTGCCCGGGGACAGGAGAAAAGGTAATGGGCACAAACCTGAGCATAGGAAGTTCCACCTAAACATGAGGAGGAACTTCTTTCCTTTGAGGGTGGCAGAGCACTGGAACAGGCTGCCCAGAGAGGTGGTGGAGTCTCCTTCTCTGGAGACATTCAAAACCTGCCTGAATGCATTCCTGTGCAACCTGCTCTAGGTGACCCTGCTCTGGCAGGGGGGTTGGACTAGATGATCTCCAGAGGTCCCTTCCAACCCCTGTGATTCTGTGATACACATCTAAATGTATATACGCAAAAAGAAAAGTATAGATGGCTGTATATAAAAAATCATTTTCACAGCAATTTCTCTGACTTCAAACTCCCTGCCCTTGGTTTCAGATAGCTATCACTACTGCACTTTCTGAAGAAGTCATTTTGAGGAATGAGAAGAGCCAAACCTCTTTTTTCTGTATCAAGCAAAATTTCTGTACAAGTGGTTTATGAAACTTTAACCATAAAAATATTTTAAGTGATTTTTCTTCGCTCTACTTCAGGTCCCATTTCAGGCAAGCACTCTATCAAAGAGTGAAAAAGTTATTTTGCTTTAAGCAAATTTTAAAGTATTCTGGTAGGTTTTTTGTGGGTTTTCTTTGTTTGCTTTTTACATTGAGCTCACTTATCAGTCCAAGTTTTAGAGTGAAATTAGACCTTCTGTGGCGGTGTGCTGGACTAGGAAATACAATCAAGCTGCCTCCCTGTTACATCCCGGTCTGACTACATTGGGCCCAGGAGAGGTTCGCAATGATTCCAAGTGTGATATTAAGACACAAACAAGGTCAGATGCTGCTCACTGCAGGTTTATTGTTATTCCCCAGCAATAGTAAAGGCAGAAAAGAGAAGCAGTATTACAGAGCATAGCAAGAGTATAGTCACCACCACAGGCCTGACGACGTCTTGGCGGTCCTCTGGAAGTTCAGCAGCATCCCATTGATCCATGGTTGATGGTGGTGGGGGTCTCAGTCCCGATTCCCAAGTTGTGGTGGGTCGCCACACAAGTTATAGTCCAGGTAGCCCAGGTAGGTCTGTAGCTTGACGGTGGCCTTTGCCAAGCTAATTGTCATTTTACATGGTTGCCATATAAGCTTTTCCTGCCCCCTTGCTGCTTGGGCAGCGCTTGGCTCATCTCCAGCAATTTTGGAGTTAACTGCACAGGCTCATGATCTCTTATCCTGTGTTGGAATGAAGTAATGTGAGAGGACAGAAGTGCTTGAATCATTTGGGATTATCATCCTAGTCCTTGAATGGGAGTTCAATATTGCTATCAAGATCATATAATGAGTTCTGCAGCACTTAAACTTCAAAGATACACCATTAAAACTAGATGATTTTAAGACAAAAGTTCAAAATGCATGGCTCTATTTTACATTTCAGTGTTTAATCAGGAAAGACAGGTTTGTTTTCAAAGAAAGTTCTTAGAGAATCACACCCACTGTTCAGTGTGCACATGCTTTCATATATTTAATAAATTTACAGTAGGCAAAAATACAGTTAAAACAGAGAAGACATCTTCCTGCTTTTACAATACTCTTCATTTAGTGTACTGCACTAGAAAAAACTTGGTCTCACACTTTGCTTGTAAGACTTATGGTTCTAATACTGAAATAAAGTCCTCTGAAAATGAAGAACTTTGTCCAATTCATATTATGGATTTTACATTTAGATATTTAATATTTTAGAACAGAGAAGACATGCATGGCACATTTTGACTAAAAAATGTCCACGTCTTCTGTATCATTTCATTATAGTGTTACTGAAATTATTACTGTAGCATTTTAATACAGTTTTTTTCACTTAACTACAACATACTTATTCTGCTTCCCACCTTACAAAATACAGCTCTCAAGGCCCTGGTTGAATGGAAATATGTTTTAGTTGAGCTATATTTTTTTCAGAAATCAGACCAAAGCTCTCCATTCATCCATACATTAAACAAGAAAAGGTGATTTAAAGAGCTCTACACACATTTCTGTATGAAAGTGACAAAAAAAAAAAAAAAGAACTGCTCACATGTCCAGTCGTAACTGTGCTTATTGAAATGGGAGTCAAACAGACAAGTCTTTGCCACAGCTAAAAGAAAGTACTTCAACAGGAATCTTTCCCCAGTCAGATCTGTGACAGTGTATGCCTAAATATTTATGATCTTAAAGAACTTGTTCAGAGGTCCAAATGCACTCAGGCTTATTCTTAAAAAAATCAAACACAAAGTCCAAGCCCACAACTCATCCAGTCCCTTTACTGTCACCCATAAAGGATTAGAATAGTATCATTTTCATATCCATGACATCTGCAGTCCAATTTTGAATCCATATTACTCCTTCTGTTTAAAGTACCACAGTCATTGCCTGATATGTCAAAGCCAAGCAGCCCTTTCCGGCAAAGATAAGCCGAGAAGCATAATGGATTTGTATTTCTAAGGGCAACTAGATTTAAAAACGTTGTTGGGAAATCTATTTTACAATTCAGTCATGCTGAGACAGCTCTTATCCACCAAACTTTCAGATGTGTGTTCTGAAGGAAGATGATCAAGTCATCATACATAAAACAATGTAAAAGAAGTTGCAAAAAAAAAAAAAAAGGCTGGAATACTTATTTTTAGTAAACATATTTACAGTAAAAGTTCACTCAACATCTGTCACTGGTGGCTCCAAATGTGCAATATTATAACTTTATCAATTATACTACTGTGTAAAACTGTAAAATAACAAAATAATTCACTGTGTTCCAAAAAAAGCTACATACTTGGAAAACTACTGGGAAAGAGAGGAATCACAGGCTGGAATCTACTAAGAAAAGGAGGGTCTCCAGTAAAATTTGTCCCCTATTACTTGCTGACAAATTCTTCTGTTACTAGGTGTTATAGCTTGGGCCCAGTTGGCCAGCGACAAGACAACAAATACAACCCCACATCTCACTCCAAGGAGAAGAAGAAGAGAGATAAAGAGATTTGTGAGTTTAGAAAAAAAACCTAAACTACTTTAATGAAATATTAATAATAAAATAAAAAGGAAATAATGAAATAGATACAATATATACAAACAGATACAAAACCATATCAAGCTCCCAGGGAGATATCATTGGCAGGCACTATGAAAGTTCCAGACTGGACTCAGTGACAAATGGAACACACTGACCAGGATCAAAAGGCAGACAAGCTGAAAGGGTCCTCCTTAGGCATCAGACATCAAAGAAAAAGAACCATTAAGGAAGAGACATCCTAACCCCTTTGATCCCTCAGCTTTTATACTGAGCATGGCAGACAGGATGGAATACCCTGTTGGTCAGTTTGGATCACCTGACCTGTCCACTCCTCCCCACAGGTGCGACCCCTCCATGGGGTAAACAACCAAGACAGCTGACCCTGGTTGCCACAGCAACAAGTGTAAGCAAGAGCCTCTCTCACTGAGCAGAATGTTGTCTGCTTCATCCCAAATCAGGACACTTGACTAAACCTGCTCTGCCGATATCTTCTTTTAAAAAAATTACACACATGAAAGTATCAGATTTGTTCATGTTAATAAAGTGCTCTTCCATCAAAACCTCTAGCAATTCTTAAAGGTGACTATCCTCTCCAGCTCCATCACCACCACAAACCACAAGCCTGTATACAGAAGCTCCACACCTTGCACAGACTAAAATCTCTTGAATGAGCTGACAATTCAGATGCGTAAGGTTATGCCCTTTTGGCTCAAATTGTAAAAAAATATCTCTGTGACTCTCTCATCCACAGCTTGAACCTCAATTTAGTTATCTTCCTAATTACATGAGCTGGTGATACCCTAACAGGAAACATTTTGGAATCCGCTGATCATTTCTGTATACTGATGCAAGATAAACTCTTTTCCCATAGCTGGTCTCACTCACAAAGACAGTGCGGGGATACGGTAGGAAAGGCAATGTGGAAACAGCTATACTGTTCACACATCACCTGGCACATCTCTCATAATGGGTGACAGTTTACATACTTCTCATCTGTATATACTCTGCTAATTCTTTATACTTGGCTCTGAAAGTGACTGGTTGTAGAATCCTTTTCTGAACAGAACTGTAAAACCAGTACTTTCTGGTTCTGCATTTCTCTTGTCACTAATTCACTATACAGTCTGCTAGCTGACGATAACTTTTGTTAACTGCCAGCCTAGGAAATTCAACCTGGTTAGTGAAAGCAGACAAGCTTGGTTTTTTTTATTCTGCTTTAAAAGGGCTCTAGGCCAAAATGCTTTCCTTTATGTGTGTGACATGTAAGAGATGACAATCTCGTGGTTTCCAAAGTATGCTACGCTACTCACTCTTTGTATGCTCAAGGATTTACCTACCGAAGCCAGAGCAAGGTAAAAATCTGAAAAATTGATCAGAGCTGGGGGTGCCTATCAATATTCAGTGGCAGAAAATACATGGGCAAAGGACATTAAAGCATGATTTGTAGCTATATCATATTGAATAAATGTTTGCTCAGCATTTGGAGAATGGGTATAAGACACGGAATCTGGCAAAGAGATCTCACATTCAGAGCTCCGAACTGTCAGTAGGGTATATAAACTTTGGACAGTATGCAAGTTCTGTTAGCATCAAAGCATCAAAGCCAGAAAAAGTCCAGTTTCCTCATTTAACAACAATTTACAAGACTAGAGAAATATAGATGCCGAGGCAGAGTCTGTGCACCTGTCTGAAGTTGAGTACCTAGCACATTAAAACTGTTAGTCACATGATAAATCTGTTATTTTTAGATCTACAAACTGAAATAGAAAACAACTACTATCTTCCATAGCCACCTCACAGTGATAATTTAAAAGACTTGCTGGCTTGCCTGACAAACAGAAAAAAAGCTGTCAGTTTGGAGAAAAAGAAACATTATTTCACGTTTCTTGCTGCATTTCTCAACTGATTAAAAATCAAAATTCAACCAAGCACTAAAAACGTATTGTCAGCAAGTCATCATCCGAAATGTGATAATCATGTAAGGAAAATAAGTTAATGTAAAAAGGTTAACCCTAAAAGGCTACTCAAATTCTAGTTTCCTAAAATTAACCCTGCAATCTCTGCAAGGCTATTCTAAGCAGACAGAAACAGAAGATCGGAGACACCAAAATGTTGGTGCTGTTCTGTCGGAGGATGTCGGAGTGGGAGACGGACCCGGAGTAACGATGGAATCTCAATATGAGTATGATCGTTCTCCCTTTATTCAAGTTTTCACAGAGTATATATAGACAGGCAATAAGAGCACGCGCTAGCGGCAGCTATATGATTGGCTTACAGTCTCTGTTCACGCGCTGTCCATGCAGTTCATTCACAGATCAGGTTGGTTACAAGAATTCACATAGTAAATTACTTAGTCATTAGCACAACATGTTTTCTACCTTCTCAGTTCCCGTTTTTCCCATGTACTAATTCCATCTTCTACCACCTGTTTTGCTCTTAATCTAATCTCTCATAGTAGGGAGGCTGGCTCACGTGACCATTTTCTCTCAGACACATTCCTACAATACCCCCTTTTTCTTCTTGAGCCAGCCAGACCTTATGCATGGCATTTTCTATCATGTCAGTCACTTTGCGGAGAACACACGAGGGTACCATAATCAATAATAATATAACCAACAATAGCATGAGCCCTTGCTTTAGTAAGTCTGATAACCATCCCGTTATACCCCATGAGTTTGACCAATCATCGAAACCATTTTTGACCGCTTTTAATTTGGACATGTTATCCTTGTTGTGACGCTCTTAGCAGGTTATATACTAAACACAATTAAAAACAGAATCAAAAAGAACCCTGCTAAGGCAATAAATACCCAGATTCCTAAATTTAGCCCAGAAAGCCAATTTCTTTGGATTTACCCACGAGAAATCCTTTTGTAATATTTCAAATACATTGTGGTTCATTAAGTCTTGAATCTTTAGTATTTGAGCTTTTAGCTGATCATGTAAAGGACGAATATTTTTTTTTTTTTTTTTTTTTTTTTTGCAACGACATGTCAAATTGTGATAACCAAGGGTCAAGGTCATCCTTTTTGATGGGGACATGTATGTGGCTTGGATCCATTCCAGAAAGCCGGTGACAGCACAAACGACCCTGGAAAAACAATCGTGGTAACATTTCAACCATCGTAGTTACTGGTTTTGAAAAGGTATGTGGCAAAAATACCCACTCTAATGCAGTCAGGCTCTTTGCGAGTGCATCATCCCACTGTCCTATCAGGGCATAAAGTTGAAATTCTTGTAGGAAGGTGTTCAATGCGTCTTGCAGCAGTAGTAGACTATATCTTATCTTGCAACATGCTGTAATGCCTTCTGAGCTGTTGGGGTTAATGAACATAGAACTTATGGGGGGGGCAGGGGCAGACACAGTGCTTCAGGGTATCCCCTGTACCTTCAAAGTGTGCTCATGTCTCTCTCCCCCTCTCTGACCCGAGGCAGCCTCCTTATATCCTGCACTGGATTGAGTGGAGAAGTACAGGCTAGAGTCGCTGCACACGTGGCCAGTGTATGCAGCGAGTCTCACCAAACTCATGATCCAGCTTTGCTAACAGCGGCTGTCTGATACGTGACTACATTGTTGTAATCCCTTCTTGTTATCTTCTTCTGTGAAGGTCAGGTTCTCATGGATACACACATAGTTTTTAGAGCAACATATGCTACAACTCGTACAAGGGTACGATGCAAAGCGGCATCTACAACTGATCGTATAATGCTTATTAAACACGGCAAACAGCATACTAAACATAACAGACAAATTCCTTCCACACAGGCGATGAGTATAATTTGCTTCAACCAACCCCACCCCCAAGTCCATCCAGCAAAGAGATTTCACCCAGTGGTCTCCACAAGTTGCTGGTTCGGTCGGTGCAGTTCCTGCAACTGGGCATGGATGGATTTGGAGTGGTCACTTAGATTCATACAATACAGTCCTTTAAAATCTTGACAACCATGTCTGTGAGCTGAAAGCAAAAAATCAGTAGCAGTTCTGTTTTGCAACATCGTATATCGAATACTATCTACATCTAGCAATAACTCAGAAATAGCGGTACTAGTAGCATTGTTAAACTTATCCTTGGCAGCAAGAGAGTCCTTGTTATCAAGAATCCTTGGCAGCAAAAGAGTCCTCGTTAGCAAGAGAGCATGCGGACTCCCTGTTCTTGCTGGTACTGTGCTTTGATCTTCTTCCACAACAGGCCAAGATTCTCAAACAGCTAGATAAGGTGTCTGTGAGTCCATTACAGGCTTATGTCATCCAAATGTTTTTCTTGCCAGCACCCGAGACTGAATAACAATTGGTGTGATATCTGTGTTTTCCAGCACCCAGGTGCGAGTCCCTTGCGTGTATTTACAGTCCTCCTCGCCGATTTTCCGTTGCTTTCCCATATTCCACCCCCTTGCTCAAGAGACCGCTTCTGCTGGGGTTCATTTTAGTCTCGCAGGGTATAACACAGAGCAATCTACTAAGGCATGCAATAACATATACACATATAGGAAAAAACCAAAAACATATCTCTATGGTACTGCTTTGAATCAGGTGTCCTATTTCTCTTTTTCTGATGCTTTCTCGTAATGCTTATGGCATACTTTTGTGCTAACCTGGCACATTTCCCATCTAATTGTTCCTGTTTGGTTTCTTTTTTTTTTTTTTCCTCTTTTTTTTTTTATTATTTTTCTTTTTTTTTCTCTTTTTTTTTTATTTTTCTTTTTTCTTTTCTCTTTTTTCTTTTTTTTCTTTTTTTTTTTTTTTTCATCACTTACGACTGACATAAAAGTCTGCCTTTGCAACAAGAGCTCAGTTTCTCATTTTTCCTTAAGTTTCTCATTTTCATACAGAGCATCCTATAGATTTTGGCTCAACTCCTTTTCCCAATCAACCATGACCTTATAGACAAACAACAAACAACCAGTGATACGCCCTGCACGGGCGAGCCGTTCCCGAGAGTGTAAACGTGTCGGCTCGTGAAAACTCCCCCAATATTTCAGGACTTCCATCAGTTCTACAGCTCATCCTGGTATACCTACCTGGGGCTCGCCTTACGTCTAAACATTGTGTATACACAAACTTCTTCACTTGACAGAGTGTCAGCCCTAGTTGCATACGAGAACAGTACCACACCGGGCAGAACACCTGCTCAAGTGGAGTCACCTAACGACACTGCACACAACAAAAAGCAAACAGTAGCACAGATGCTGATCAGCAGGTATAAGCTGGCGCCCACACACACTTACACAGCAGACATACAAAAACAGCACTTTTATCTCAGGGAGACGACTGGGGAGGGGAGGGGGCGAGGCGGGCGGGCAATGTCAGGAGCAAACAGCTCCGGCTCTGTCCTTCTCTGCTGGCATTCTGCCTCCTCCCTCGGCCTCAGGTGGAGCAGAGGGGATCAGCAGGGGATTGTCCCAGACCTTCGGACCTGGCCTGTTCGATCCCCCTCCCGTGGGTTGTAACGCTGCAAAAGCCCCGGCTGCTGTGGCTCGCTCCGCCTTCATATCTTGTAAGGTCAATAACACCAACCACCATGTCGTCGCTAACGGTGATGCCTCTTTGTCTCCTTTACTTATCACTTCCCACAGTTTATTCCCAACAGCCTCCCATATTTCTGGTTTAAAAGCTGTCTGGGGCTCTGGTGCGAATCCATTCTCTCTGCACCAGGTTAACAACCTTCGGAGCATACGCTCATCGTATTTCACCCCTCTCTTAGAGAGGATATGCAGGAGAAGTCTTAATATAGCCCCTTCTTCTTTCGTTACTTGTTGCCCCATCTCCTGCCCCGGCTTAATCAGTTTGAGCAACGGTTTCGCTGGTGTTTCAATCCCTCTCTTAGAGAGGATCCCAGCGAGTAGCGTGGCCGCAGCTTCTGTTTCCATAGCTGCGCCTGGGAGGTGAGGAGCGACCTCACGCCGTTGTCTGCTCCCGCTGATGCGCCCAAGCAGCACGTCTCCCAGCCGAAGTTTCCCACTCCCCTCCTCTAGCTGCTTACCGCAGTCTCGGAGAACTCAGTCGCGCTGAACCATCCTCTGCTACCAGATGTCGGAGGATGTCGGAGTGGGAGACGGACCCGGAGTAACGATGGAATCTCAATATGAGTATGATCGTTCTCCCTTTATTCAAGTTTTCACAGAGTATATATAGACAGGCAATAAGAGTACACACTAGCGGCAGCTATATGATTGGCTTACAGTCTCTGTTCACGCGCTGTCCATGCAGTTCATTCACAGATCAGGTTGGTTACAAGAATTCACATAGTAAATTACTTAGTCATTAGCACAACATGTTTTCTACCTTCTCAGTTCCCGTTTTTCCCATGTACTAATTCCATCTTCTACCACCTGTTTTGCTCTTAATCTAATCTCTCATAGTAGGGAGGCTGGCTCACGTGACCATTTTCTCTCAGACACATTCCTACACTGTTCTGGGAAGGAAGAAAGCCAGTGCTGCCACATATGTCACCTTTACCCTCCCAGCCAAAGGGCCAGTCCACAGCCTGCCCCTACGCTGACACTAACTCAACCAACCCAGGTTGCTCTAACTCATTCAGCACTCTCTCATCCAACTGGGGTAATTCTGTATCTACAGTCTCCCATACTGAGGGACATCTCTGACACAGGTAAGATGCTAGCAGGTAAAATTGATGATTTGTAAGGACGCAAAATGTTTTACCTGCTGCATAGCAAGTCAAAATGCCTTTGTTCAACAGGAACAAAATTAAAAATTACTTAGGTTTTCGGGTTGCCCTGTGACATCAGAAATTTCAAGATGTAGATGCTCTGACACAATTTTAAAACCAGATTTTTTTTTTTTAATTAGAATCTCTACCCCCTTCTGTGACTCATGATGAATTAGTGACCCCAGAGCTACAAAATTTATTTCCAGTTTGTAAATGGGCACCAACAAATTTTGGATGGAAAAGTGTAACACCATGAATCCAGAAAAGAATAAAAGCAAAAAAAAACAATCAAAAAAACCCCCTCGGTGTCCTGTTTGCCACTTGCTTTCACTCCTGCCTTTGAGTTTTCCTCCTTTCTGCTTCTGTTCCTAACTGCCTCTTTCTTTATTGCCACTCTTGCCTATCCTGGTGAGTTTTCCCATTCATGTCATGCCAGACATGTCTCACATTGTTCACAAACTTCACCTAGGCTTCATACACAATCTCTTGTTTCATATTCTCTTTCTATTTTGCACAACTTCTGTTATAATTGATTTTATTTTTGGCTGACACTGTTTTTTATGATTGTCTAAGGATAGCAGTTCTTGGGACAAGGGACAACTTTTTGCTTTCTGTAAACCACTGTGAAAATCTGTAGACCATATTAATATCAGAGAATAAATATCAACAATACATGCTGGCAAAGGAAATTGAATTATCTGAGCTTTCCTTCCAGACTGGGTCTAGTTTTTCTATTTCTGATTTCATTGCTTCTTTGTTTTGATATCTGCCCTTTTATTTGGGCTCTGTCTTACAGCCCTACCTCTCTGATTCTATATGGTCACAGCTATTCTTCTATCACAGGAGAAAACCCTTGTCCCTAAGAGGGAACAGAAGTGTTCAGTGCAATTGCTCTCATGTTAAACGCATGATAATCAGTGATGACGATGCAACAGTCTTCATTTCACTGGTGATAGGATTTCAAGTGAATGAAATAAAAGGGTAAGTCTGAACTCAGTTAAGGAATGGCTCAATGCACTAACAGTAGTTAATTCCAACCTGGATTTCCTCCTTGAACTGAAATTTGTCTGCAACTGAATTCCAGGCAGACAACCTGACACAACAGGAGAAGCAAGGAGAGTCTTGAAGAAAAATCTGTCTGATATGTCGAAGCGTAGGAATGAGTGTCCTGGTTCCGGTGGGGATAGGGTTAACTTTTCCTGGTATTCCATGCCATGTGAGCCACGCCCACCCTGAGCTGCCGGGGGAGGGGGCAGGAAGTTGCTGCTTAAAAGCGGGCTGGGGCGGCCTGGGTCCGGCTGGCGAGTGGCGGGGGAGCGGCGGTTCCGTAATCGCGTTTGTATATTCCGTTGTTGTTGTTGTTGTTGGTGTTGTTGTTGTTGTTGGTGTTGGTGTTGGTGTTGGTGTTGGTGTTGGTGTTGGTGTTGGTGGTGTTGTGTTGTTGTTTTGTTGTGTTGTTGTTTTGTTGTGTTGTTGTGTTGTTGTGTTGTTGTTGGCCTGTTCCCTTTGCTGTTCTGTTAAACTGCCTTTGTCTCAACCCAAGAGTCTTGCCTTTTCTTACGATTCTTCCTGTATTAGGAAGGCACGAGCGAGCGGCACGTGGTTCTTTGTTGCCGTCTGAGGCTAAACCACGACAATGAGATAGAACAAATGTGAGAAAAGGGAGATCTGGCAGTGACCAAAAGGAAGCTTTTGATGGGGTAGGAGCAGATAGGTGCCTGAAATCCATAAAAGGAGTTATAAAATGTTACTGCCTGATAGCAAAAAGTATACATTAAATAGAGGTTTTAATCAGCCAACACAGAAAGAACTTGTTACACAAACATTAGTTACTTCTGTGCAGCCACAGAATTTACAAACACCTGATAAATTTTTTAATGGCTCTAACAGGATCATAGATGCTTATGCAGTCATGGCTATGAACAAACCTGCTCTATACCTAAGAATTGTACTGATCCAACTGAAAATCCTGTGTGTCAACGCTCTCAAATGAGCCTGACAGTGCCTTTACAGTACTGTAGTTTATGACCAAGTAAAGTGAGTATTGCTGTCAGGGGTAACAAAAACAGGTTGTGCGGACATAGTTTCTACCATTTCTTACCATTTCAAAGGGTTGTCAGAAGGAATGGAGATGCTAAATTTTTGGCATCTCTTGCTTTACACGCGCACACAAAGTAAGTGATTTTTGCCATAATGAAGCAAAATCTCTGAAAAGGAAGAGGCAATTTCTAACAACAGGAAATATTTTGCTTTTGACTCTAGCTTAACGTATACTATTTTAAATTTCGAATCAAACATTTCCAAAGAAGAGATCAGAAAGGCAGAGAATAAATCAATACTTTTTCTTTCCATTTTGTTCTTCAGGAATAAGCTACAGGAACATATTTTGACTGTCTGCATTTAAAGAGGAAATTGCTTACTCTTTGCTATCCAGGAAAGCATCCTGGAGAACAGTTATCTTTTAACACTGTACAGCAGAAAGATGCTGTCAACTGTGCATGGAAACAAAACCCAAGTTTCTTATTTAACCTCCTGAGAGCAACTCCTTCTGACAAGCACTTCAAAGAAAAAAAAAAAAGGAAAGATAAAAAACCCCAAAACAACAAAAACATGAATACCAAAACACATAAAAAAATGTTAATTAAGTAATGCACATAATATAAAGAGCATAGTCATCAGACAGAACTGTTGAGGGGTTTATCTCAAATTTTTGTAATTTGTATTACCAAAAAAACAAATCTTCCTGCTTAACTTCTATATATTTCTGCAAAACTACGAAACAGTCTTTACTGAGGAACCTTATAAAATATCAAATCTACTGGTAACATTGCTATCCTATACAACACATACAGACCAAGTCTCATGTCTGCTCAGAGTCAGGCCAAAACCAGCAGAGTTGAGATCTCTAACTGCCTCATACAGACTGCCTGCATCCAGAAGACAAGATGTCTTGTGGTTTTTGATGTGAGGAAGAAACAACTGAAGACTGCTTTGAGAGGATTAAGGGAGTGAAACAGACAACTATCCTCAGAAACAGAAGAAATGCAGAGGATCTGAGTGAGAAACTAAAACAGAAAAGAACTGGATTCCTCAGGATGATAGGACAAACAATTCAAGCAAAGCAAAAGGAATCAAAAGGAAGGGGACGTTATCCTCACACAGTACCTGGTTATGAAACACGTTGACTCATACAATCCTCCTTTGGTAGCTTCCATTTGAAAATTGCTCATGATTCTCCTTGCACTGTTCAGTATTCCACTGAAGCAGAACTTTTTCAGAATACTTTATCATACAAGTCCAATGATTTCTGTCCTTTGGTATTTTCTCTTTCCCATTAATGCATACCACTAAAAACAAAGTTATCATTAAAATAATGCATACATGCCCCAAATCCCAATATTTCTTTTTCATGTTTCATGGCATCCTAATATAAGCTGTTGAACTATTGATGTGTCCCCAACTCGGTACTAAGAGGAACTAGTACTCGGTACTAAGAGAAACTAGTAAATGAGTATCTGAACACACAGATTGGAAGCTCTTTTCTTTTCACCAGACAGTATTTTATAGGTAACTGCCCTGACATTCATAAGAATATTTGTGAAATAGAACATAACCAGAAAGAGAAAAATATTCACCATGTACCCCAAGTCACTGTAGTTTGAGGACAAGAACCTACAAACTCCATTTCCTTCTGCCAACCTCTAAGATTTCCTCTTCCTCTCAAATTATAAGGTTTCCTCTCCATTTAACAGCAGTGAAAATACACCCAAGTGTGTTCTGAGGAAGCCACTTCTGAACACACTGAAATCTCATGAACCTGGGACACAAACTGAGTTACTAGCTGGCATTATCTTACACTTAATTTTCCAAAGAGTTTATAAATCCAGCTATACGTTTGCTGGAACAGCCACATTCAATAACACAGCAATGCTAAAAGCATAAATAACACTCTCAAGCAAGCTCTGTCTCTGCCCTGTGAACCTGCAGATGTATCATAAAATGACTCTCTGTTTTCACAGTGCTAGTCTCATTCCTTTGAAGTTCTGTTGGCTTGGAAGGAGGGAACCAAGGTAAACAGAAGCATCAGCTATGATTCTGCTTGAGGTCTCCATTCTCTTAGTAATTAAACTGGTGTTGGATGTAAAGAAATTAAGCAGAATTGTTCTGGCGACAATTAAAAAGCAACTGAGACACTGTGCAAAACCCAAAGAAGACACGGAAGAAACTGTGCAGCGGAGTGTGTCATCTCTCCTTGCAACTTTCAGACACAGGCAAGTGCGCAAGCTGAATGACGCCTTGGGATCTTCCCCTAACAGTTCAGGGCCCTAA
The DNA here is from genome assembly GCF_028500815.1 of Rissa tridactyla. Lineage (NCBI taxonomy): Eukaryota > Metazoa > Chordata > Aves > Charadriiformes > Laridae > Rissa > Rissa tridactyla. Next base: position 26,213,543 of record NC_071496.1, read on the forward strand.
GGGCTGCTCCCCTAACAACCAGCTCCACAGCATGCTGCAGCGCTGCAAAGGGTCCCCTCTGCAGCCTCCTTGAGACCACTCTCCTTGGCAGCTGTCTTCAATTTGGGAGCATCGCAAGGTAACAACTCCATAAATACTTTTTGTACAATGGCCTTAATATACATCATCTTCCATCTGTCACAGGTGAGACACCTGTCTGCTCCTGTAAAGGTCCCTTGTGACCTGCCTCCATCCCTCTTACAATTTCCCATCAAGTATGGTATCAAAAGAGTAGTCCTCACATCAGCCCAGAATGCATATCCATCATCCTGTTATCCTCATGTTCTCCAAATGTCTGCTGAACAATGTCAGTTTATTCCTTAAAACAGTAATTTTCCTGGATGTATATAAAGAAAAGGAAGAAAGACCATAAAGCTAGGGGAAGTGCCATCACTTCCACATTTTTTTCTTTTCTTTCAAACAGAAGCCGTGAAGACTAGTCAGATTTTCATCCAGGCCAGAAAATTTTTCAAGAGCTTTCTAAATACAATTACAGCAACTCCACCGAGTGTGTGGAAAGACCATACTAACTGTTTGACAGGGCCTAAGGAGAGTTACAGAAGTGCAGGTGTAAAAGCCCCAATACTGTCAGCAGTAATTAATTATTGATAAATTTTTCTCTAATAACTCTTTACACAGGCAATGGTGAATTTATTATTTTGTAACAGGTAAGATTATTTTGCTACTCATCAGTAAGGTACATGTTATCTGAGCTAAAGTCAGGGAGGTTTCTGGACAAAAATAGGGGAGGAGGTACTGATGCACTGTTTAATTTTGCAACTGTTGCCATGGAAATATCTTTTTTACTGACTGCTGATGATTATCTCATGTCTGAAATGTGATTTATGCACATTCTACATGAGAGCAGAGAAGCATATTTATAGATGGGTAAACCAAACATTAAAATGCAGCATGCTCCATGTACTTTTCAGAAATACATAATTTGTCAAAATAGACTATTAATCATGCAAATATACTGGCCTCCTGCAGTATATAACCCAATTACCAGAGTAAAGCAGAAGCCCTTCCCAGATCTGAAATCAACAGGAACAGGAAACGTAATGCAATTCCAACTTTCTTCCTCTTATCCTCTCACAGGAAAGGAGAGAGACAGAACCAGCTGTCCAGCAGCTGCTATTGTTATGAATTTACAAATGCACAGGCTGCATGAAGACGTATTCAGTCTACTGCTGCAGGATCTTTGTCAGTTTTCTTCATTATCATTTCTTCATTGTCACTTTTTCTTCTTTAACTTTTGTGCCTAAAACTCATTTTTAGAATCAACAGTCCTCCACAAGCTTAAATGCATTGTTTTATCTGCTTTGTCCTGATATTTGCCTGACAATCAATCATCTCTCATTCCACACACATGATCCAGCTACCACAAACAGAGAAACCATACGCTTACTTTGTGTGCATGTGTAAAGCAAGAGATGCCAAAAATTTAGCATCTCCATTCCTTATGACAGCCCCTTGAAACGGTAAGGCCAGAAAGTGAGGTTTTCTTTATCACTTGCAATGAAAGACAATGAATGAAGCCAGCAAGGATGAAAACAAAATGGATGTTGGTGACTAGAGTAGCTTCAAATGCAGGAAAAAAGGTTTCTTACTGCAGACTGATAGAACAAAACACATAGCCCTGTGAGGAAGTCACAGCAGTCAAAAGAAAGGACCTATCTGAGAAATGAGACCTTAATGATAGCTTCAGTGCAAAGCAACTTACACTACTGAGAGGCAGTATGAGCATCTAAGAATCAAGGAAATAAGCATTGTACCTTTATACTTAAATATAGCTTGTTTATATTATCACATACAACTTGCAGTGCAACTCCTGAGTAGCAGGGGTAAGGAGATGTTTCTGTTGCATGGAAGGACATGCATTTGTGGGCAGCAGTAGGTATGATCATCTCTTCTATTAATGAGCTAGTCTAGATGTACTGTAACTTTATACTTATGGCTGACTTTCGTGCTGAATACAAAGGTAGAGGAAGAATAGATTAGAAAGTGCCATCCTGGTCGAGCAACAGATAGAACAATCACAATATGTAACTGCTGGAACTAAGATGCCCACCATTATCAGGTGTATACAATATAGAAATATTTAAATTTACTCAGAATATTCCTCTCTTTTGTAAAATTTGTCTTTGCTATTATCTGTAAAATTATCAAGAGGAAGCCTGATGCTGGAAGGCACACCAGTAGAGACAGATTTCTTTTCTTCAGGAAATAAAGGTACTTAATGTATGTTTTTAACTAGTTCTGGGTATGTCTACATCTAAGAGCTTAGAGATATAAAAATAAAAACTCTTCAGAATTAAGAAGAATTACAGTTATGGAGCAATGGATAACTAGATAAAAAGAAGAGGTATTGAAAATCGCAGCTATAAGGTGCAAAAAGCAACGTATAATTGCAAAGCCTGCCTTAAGTCACAAGAACCCAAAAGTCTCATATTGATCAGCCTGTGTAGCCAGCTGCACAAAAGCAATTTCAAGGTAAAGGAAGGAGGAACTGGATCAGAGAAAGTAAACATAGAACAACAGGTCACACAAATTGAAAAGACTCTATAATTGTACAGAGCCACCCAGAATATGCTCAGTATTTGAAGTAGCAGCAAAAATGCAGAAAATTAAATGCCTGTTCTCCCACACAAATAGCCAAAAATTTAGCCATAAGACACCTACAAATTGCTGAACTCAGATGTGATCAAGTTGTTCTTGTGTATAAGGTATCACAGCTGGAATGGGGGACATATAAGGAAGCTGTCCGAACAGCAGGAGACCTGGTGAGAAAAGCTAAAGCTCAGTTAGAATTAAATCTAGCCAAGGAGATCAAGGGAAACTGCAAAAATTTCTATAGGTACATTAATGGTAAGAAAAAGACTAGGGAGGGTGTGGGCCCCCTCAGAAAGGAAACGGGAGAACTGGTGACAAGTGATATGGAGAAGGCCGAGGTTCTCAATGACTTCTTTTCCTCAGTCTTCACTGGCAAGGGCTCCAGCCACACTCCTGGCATCACAGAAGACAATAGCAGGGGTTGGACAGAACTGCCCATTGTAAGTGAAGATCAGGTTCATGACCATCTGATGAACCTGAAAGTGAACAAGTCCATGGGACCCGATGGGATACACCCACGGGTACTGAAGGAACTGGCGGATGAGGTTGCTAAACCACTCTCTATTATATTCCAAAAGTCATGGCAGTCTGGTGAGGTCCCCACTGACTGGAAAAGGGGAAACATAATCCCCATTTTCAAAAAGGGAAAGAAGGAGGAACCAGGGAACTAGAGGCCAGTCAGTCTCACCTCCGTGCCTGGTAAGATCATGGAGCAGATCCTCCTGGAGGCACTGCTGAGGCAGAAGAATAACAAAGAGGTGATTGGGTACAATCAACACAGCTTCACCAAGGGCAAATCATGCCGGACAAACCTGGTGGCCTTCTACGAGAAGGTCACAACATCAATAGACAAGGGGAGAGCAACTGACATCGTTTACCTGGACCTGAGCAAAGCCTTTGACACTGTCCCGCATGACATCCTGGTCTCCAAGCTGATAAAATATGGGTTTGATGGACTGACAATTCAGGGGATAAAGAACTGGCTTGATGTCTGCAGCCAAAGAGTGGCTGTCAATGGGTCCATGTCCAAGTGGAGGCCAGTGACGAGTGGAGTCCCTCAAGGATCAGTATTGGGACCGGTCTTGTTTAACATCTTCGTCAGCGACATGGACAGTGGCATAGACTGCACCCTCAGCAAGTTTGACGATGACACCAAGCTGTGTGGGGCGGCTGACACGCTGGAGGGAAGGGATGCCATCCAGAGGGACCTGGACAGGCTGGAGAGGTGGGCCCATGCCAACCTCATGAAGTTCAACAAGGCCAAGTGCAAGGTCCTCCATCTGGGTCGGGGCAATCCCAAGCACCGATATAGGCTGGGCAGTGACTGGCTTGAGAGCAGCCCTGAAGAAAAGGACTTGGGGGTGCTGGTGGACGAGAGGCTCAACATGAGCCGTCAGTGTGCACTAGCAGCCCAGAAAGCCAATCTTATCCTGGGCTGCATCAGGAGAAGCATGGCCAGCAGGTTGAGGGAGGTGATTCTGCCCCTCTACTCCACTCTCTTGAGACCCCGCCTGGAGTACTGCATCCAATTCTGGAGCCCCTACTACAAGAGAGGTATGGACGTGCTGGAACGTGTCCAGAGAAGGGCCACGAGGATGATCAGAGGGCTGGAGCACCTCTCCTATGAGGACAGGCTGAGAGAGTTGGGGTTGTTCAGCCTGGAGAAGAGAAGGCTCCAGGGAGACCTTATAGTGGCCTACCAGTATCTTAAGGGGGCCTACCAGAAAGCTGGTGAGGGACTTTTTAGGATGTCAGGTAATGGTAGGACTAGAGGGAATGGATTAAAACTAGAGATAGATCAATTCAGACTGGATGTTAGAAAGAAGTTCTTCACCGTGAGGGTGGTGAGACACTGGACCAGGTTGCCCAGAGAGGTGGTGTAAGCCCCATCCCTGGAAGTTTTTAAGGCCAGGCTGGATGGGGCTCTGAGCAACCTGATCTAGTGGGAGGTGTCCCTGTCCATGGCAGGGGGGTTGGAACTAGATGATCTTTAAGGTCCCTTCCAACCCTAACAATTCTATGATTCTATGATTCTATAATTACACAGTACAGTGGTTTCCAAATTACGATTTAAGAGGGTGTCCTGGTTCCAGTGGGGATAGGGTTAATTTTTCCTGGTATTCCATGCCATGTGAGCCATGCCCACCCTGAGCTGCCGGGGGAGGGGGCAGGAAGTCACCGTTTGGAGCGGGCTGGGGCATCCAGGGTCTGGTCGGTGAGCAGCGGGGAGCGGCGGTTCCGTAATCGTGTTTGTATATCCCTCTATCCGTGTTGTTGTTGTTGTTTGCCTGTTCCCTTTGCTGTTCTGTTAAACTGCCTTTGTCTCAACCCAAGAGTCTTGCCTTTTTTTTCTTCCGATTCTTCCTGTATTGGGAAGGCCCGAGCGAGCGGCACATGGTTCTTTGTTGCCATCTGAGGCTAAACCACGACAGTCCTTTTTGGCGCCCAACGTGGGCCTCGAAGGGTTGAGATAATGACAGAACCCAACTAGAGCTTGGAAAAATGAATTTTTTGTATGTGTTTATTGTATTAGGTAAATAGTCACTGGTCATCATGTTGCTTGCTTTGTTTTCATGGCTGTGTTATGTAAATTCCTATATGGCTTATGTACTCCCTGCAATGCTGTTTATTGTGTCTGGAAGAGGGATGAGGATTATCATTCTGCTGTCCTGGGCGATATCTGTTTATGATAACATCACTGTTCAGAGAGCTATTTTGGGGTGTTTATGTGGTTTTGCTGTCCTGTCCGTACCTTGGGCACCGTCTCTCAGAATTTATTAATAATTACACCCAGTCTGTGGGGGAAACGGGGGGGGACACTTTCCCCAGTCATTTTGCCTCCCTTTTCTCCTTCAGGTCAGGTATGACAGCTTTTGAGAATTTTGAATAACCTTGGGATGCTCAAACCAGCCTGGTCCTAGTGTTATGTCTGCTGAATATGTTCCAGGTCTTGTTTAGGGTTAAACGACTATTTAAGACTACCACCCAGAGATCTGCCCTGAGGCTGGATAGTCAGGGGTGGCGTGGCATGTGGGAGAACATGGGCAGGTACCTGGAGACCTTCTCACCTCCAGTGGTCTGGGACTTCACCCCTGAACAATTACAGGACCCTGATAAAGTGGTAGAACATTTGAAGGGAAAATGCTGTGGCTATTCTAGAGAGGCACAACTCACCGCGCTGTGCTGGGCCCTGGCCAGTATCTACCAGGCACTGCTCAGAATTATGCAGCACCCTCAAGGGGAAGAGATGGAAACCAGACCGGCAGACACTGCGACTACTGCAACTCCTGCGACGGACACTGCGGCTACTACAAGCCCTGCGACAGACACTGCAGCTACTCCAACCCCCATAGCAGCCACTGCCACTGAACCAGGGAACCAACCCGTGCCAGTATCAGTTGCCCCCATACAGAAGAAGAAGTACACAAAGAAATCAGTTCGCTTAGTAAGAGATGATGATGAACCAGGGCCATCACGAGAGCAGGAGGAAGAGGCAGAACCAGAGATAATTACCCGATCCCTATCCTCGAGTGAGCTGCGGGATATGCGAAAAGATTTCAGCCGACTTTCAGGCGAGCACATTGTCACCTGGCTGCTCCGGTGCTGGGATAACGGGGACAGTAGCCTGGAATTAGAGGGTAGGGAAGCCAGGCAGCTGGGATCCCTGTCTAAGGAAGGCGACATTGACAAGGCAATTGGGAAGAAGACCCAAGCCCTCAGCCTCTGGAAACGACTCCTGTTAGGCGTGAGGGAGAGGTACCCCTTCAGCGAGGATGTTGTATGTCAGCCAAGCAAGTGGACTACCATGGAAAGAGGTATCCAGTACCTGAGAGAATTATCCGTGCGGGAGATGATTTATTATGACTTGGACAATGCAGACTTACCCACAGACCCTGATGAGGTGCGATGCACAAGGCCCATGTGGCGGAAGTTTGTACGGAGCGCACCATCGTCATATGCCAACTCCCTGGCAGTAATGGAATGGAAAGGTGAAGAGGGACCAACGGTGGATGAGGTAGCTGGCCGGCTCCGGCGATATGAAGAAAGTCTCTCTTCCCCCCTTGTCTCAGCTGTGGAGAAACTGTCGCGGAAGGTCCAGCAACTTGAAGAGAATATGTCCTACTCCCCACCTGCACGGGCCAGCATCTCAGCTATTAGAAGCAGGCATTTCCCCACTCAAGAGAGAGAGTACAGAGGGTACACACCACGAGGCACCCTGTGGTTCTACCTGCGGGACCACGGAGAGGACATGAGGAAGTGGGATGGACAACCTACTTGGATCCTGCGGACACGGGTACAGGAGTTGCAAGGAAGGACAACCACAAAAGGGGATCCCTCCAGGAAAAGTGCCGCCCCAGTTTCCAGTGGGCCATTCCCCAGACAAAGCAGAAGGCCTGATCTTGCTTCTGATCCTCTTGAAGGAACTTCCAAGTCATTTCTGCAAGAAGTGAGTAATGGATACTCTGACCAGTATTAGGGGGGCCCTGCCTCCGCCCAGGTGGAGGAAAGGGACAACCGGGTTTATTGGACGGTGTGGATTCGATGGCCTGGCACATCAGACCCACAGGAGTATAAGGCTCTAGTGGACACGGGTGCACAGTGCACCCTAATACCATCAAGCTATAGAGGGGCAGAACCCATTTGTATTTCTGGGGCCACAGGGGGATCCCAAGAGTTGACTGTACTGGAGGCTGAAGCGAGCCTAACTGGGAATGAGTGGCAAAAGCATCCCATTGTGACTGGCCCAGAGGCTCCATGCATCCTTGGCATAGATTACCTCAGGAGAGGGTATTTTAAGGACCCAAAAGGGTACCGGTGGGCCTTTGGCATAGCTGCCTTGGAGACGGAGGAAGTTAAACAGTTGTCTACCTTGCCTGGTCTCTCGGAGGACCCTTCTGTTGTGGGGTTGTTGAGGGTCGAAAAACAGCAGGTGCCGATCGCTACCACAACGGTGCATCGGCGGCAATATCGCACTAACCGAGACTCTCTGATTCCCATCCATAAGCTGATTCGTCAACTAGAGGTTCAAGGAGTGATCAGCAAGACTCGCTCACCCTTTAACAGTCCCATATGGCCGGTGCGAAAATCTAATGGAGAGTGGAGGCTAACCGTAGACTATCGTGGCCTGAATGAAGTCACACCACCACTGAGCACTGACGTGCCGGACATGCTAGAACTGCAGTATGAACTGGAGTCCAAGGCAGCCAAGTGGTATGCCACAACTGATATAGCGAATGCATTCTTCTCAATCCCTTTGGCAGCAGGGTGGAGGCCACAGTTTGCTTTCACCTGGAGGGGCGTCCAGTACACCTGGAATCGACTGCCCCAGGGGTGGAAACACAGCCCCACCATTTGCCATGGACTGATCCAGACTGCACTGGAACAGGGTGAAGCTCCAGAACACCTGCAATACATTGATGACATCATTGTATGGGGAAACACAGCAGAAGAAGTTTTTGAGAAAGGGAGTAAAATAGTCCAAATCCTTCTGAACGCTGGTTTTGCTATAAAGCGAAGTAAGGTCAAGGGACCTGCGCAGGAGATCCAGTTTACAGGAATAAAATGGCAAGATGGACGCCGTCAGATTCCAATGGATGTGATCAACAAAATAGCAGCTATGTCTCCACCAACTAGTAAAAAGGAAACACAAGCTTTCTTAGGCATTGTGGGTTTTTGGAGAATGCATATCCCAGATTACAGTCAAATTGTAAGCCCTCTGTATCAAGTAACCCGGAAGAAGAATGATTTTAAATGGGGTCCTGAGCAACGACAAGCTTTTGAACAAATCAAACAGGAAATAGTCCATGCAGTGGCCCTGGGGCCAGTCCGGGCAGGACAAGATGTTAAAAATGTGCTCTACACCGCAGCCGGGGAGAACAGCCCTACCTGGAGCCTCTGGCAGAAAGCACCAGGGGAGGCCCGAGGTCGACCCCTAGGGTTTTGGAGTCGTGGATACAGAGGATCCGAAGCCCGCTACACTCCAACAGAAAAAGAGATATTGGCAGCATATGAAGGGGTTCGAGCTGCTTCGGAAGTGGTTGGTACAGAAGCACAGCTCCTCTTAGCACCTCGACTGCCGGTGCTGGGTTGGATGTTCAAAGAAAGGGTCCCCACCACACATCATACAACTGATGCTACATGGAGCAAGTGGATTGCACTGATCACACAGCAAACTCGAATGGGAAACCCCAGTCGCCCAGGAATTCTGGAAGTGATCATGGACTGGCCAGAAGGCAAGGATTTCGGAATGTCACCAGAGGAGGAGGTGACACGTGCGGAAGAGGCCCCACCATATAATAAACTGCCAGAAAATGGGAAGAAATATGCCCTGTTCACTGATGGGTCCTGCCGGATTGTGGGAAAACATCGAAAGTGGAAGGCTGCTGTGTGGAGTCCTACACGACAAGTTGCAGAAGCCAGTGAAGGACAGGGTGAATCGAGCCAGTTTGCAGAGATGAAAGCCATTCAGCTGGCTTTGGACATTGCTAAGCGAGAAAAATGGCCAGTACTTTATCTCTATACTGACTCATGGATGGTGGCAAATGCTCTGTGGGGGTGATTACAGCAGTGGAAGCAGGGCAACTGGCAGTGCAGAGGCAAACCCATCTGGGCTGCTGACCTATGGCAAGATATTGCTGCCCGGATAGAGAATCTGGTTGTGAAAGTACACCACACAGATGCCCATGTGCCCAAGAATCGGGCCACTGAGGAACATCAGAACAACCAGCAGGTGGATCGGGCTGCTAGGATTGCAGTGGCTCAGGTGGATCTGGACTGGCAACATAAGGGTGAACTAGTCATAGCTCAGTGGGCCCATGACACCTCAGGCCATCAAGGAAGAGACGCGACATATAGATGGGCTCGTGACCGAGGGGTGGACTTGACCATGGACACTATTGCACAGGTCATCCACGAATGTGAGACATGCTCTGCAATCAAGCAAGCCAAGCATTTGAAGCCTCTTTGGTATGGAGGACAATGGCTGAAATACAAATATGGGGAGGCCTGGCAGATTGATTATATCACACTGCCACAGACCCGTCAAGGCAAGCGCTATGTGCTGGCAATGGTGGAAGCAACCACTGGATGGCTGAAAACATACCCTGTGCCCCATGCCACCGCCCGGAACACTATCCTGGGCCTTGGAAAGCAAGTCCTGTGATGACATGGCAGCCCAGAGAGAATTGAGTCGGACAACGGGACTCATTTCTGAAACATAGACACCTGCCTCATAGACACCTGGGCCAAAGAGCATGGTATCGAGTGGGTGTATCACATCCCCTGTCATGCACCAGCCTCTGGGAAGATAGAACGATACAATGGACTGTTAAAAACTACACTGAGAGCAATGGGTGGTGGGACCTTAAAACATTGGGATGCACATCTAGCAAAAGCTACCTGGCTAGTTAACACCAGGGGATCTAACAATCGGGCTGGCCCTGCCCAATCAAAACTTCCATGTACCGTAGAAGGGGTTAACGTCCCCATAGTGCACATGAAGAATATGTTAGGGAAGACAGTCTGGGTTAGTCCTGCCCCAGGCAAAGGCAAACCCATCCGTGGGATTGCTTTTGCCCAAGGACCTGGGTGCACTTGGTGGGTGATGCGGAAGGATGGGGAAGTTCGATGTGTACCTCATGGGGACCTGATTTTGGGCGAGAATAGCCAATGAATCAAATTGTGTGTTGTTGATTGCTAAGTAACACTGTCACTGTATGTCCTCATTGCTATAATTGCTATCAGTTGTACTACGAGTAAGGCACAGGGGTGATGGGATAAGAACTGACCTCAGCAGCTGGTGCCCAGCAACTTCCTCAAGATCTACATCTTCAGCCCACGGACTGTGTGCAGGAGCCACACCGGGTACACCATTCACAAGCTCTGAAAATACAGCATGCAACAGGCCAGCACCACACAGCATCTCACCTGCCCTGAGAGACTGTTCTAACAGAGCCCAAAGCCATGGATTAAAAGAACTCACCAGACACTTTGGAGGGATGGCCCATAAACTAAGGGCATTATATCCGCATGAATATATATGTGTATATATATATGACAGGGGAAAGTGGTGGCAATTCATTGGAACCTGTAAGATCTGGGCATGGCATAGATGGTATGGAATAAGGGATGGATAATGTCCTGGTTCCGGTGGGGATAGGGTTAATTTTTCCTGGTATTCCATGCCATGTGAGCCATGCCCACCCTGAGCTGCCGGGGGAGGGGGCAGGAAGTCACCGTTTGGAGCGGGCTGGGGCATCCAGGGTCTGGTCGGTGAGCAGCGGGGAGCGGCGGTTCCGTAATCGTGTTTGTATATCCCTCTATCCGTGTTGTTGTTGTTGTTTGCCTGTTCCCTTTGCTGTTCTGTTAAACTGCCTTTGTCTCAACCCAAGAGTCTTGCCTTTTTTTTCTTCCGATTCTTCCTGTATTGGGAAGGCCCGAGCGAGCGGCACATGGTTCTTTGTTGCCATCTGAGGCTAAACCACGACAGTCCTTTTTGGCGCCCAACGTGGGCCTCGAAGGGTTGAGATAATGACAGAACCCAACTAGAGCTTGGAAAAATGAATTTTTTGTATGTGTTTATTGTATTAGGTAAATAGTCACTGGTCATCATGTTGCTTGCTTTGTTTTCATGGCTGTGTTATGTAAATTCCTATATGGCTTATGTACTCCCTGCAATGCTGTTTATTGTGTCTGGAAGAGGGATGAGGATTATCATTCTGCTGTCCTGGGCGATATCTGTTTATGATAACATCACTGTTCAGAGAGCTATTTTGGGGTGTTTATGTGGTTTTGCTGTCCTGTCCGTACCTTGGGCACCGTCTCTCAGAATTTATTAATAATTACACCCAGTCTGTGGGGGAAACGGGGGGGGACACTTTCCCCAGTCATTTTGCCTCCCTTTTCTCCTTCAGGTCAGGTATGACAGCTTTTGAGAATTTTGAATAACCTTGGGATGCTCAAACCAGCCTGGTCCTAGTGTTATGTCTGCTGAATATGTTCCAGGTCTTGTTTAGGGTTAAACGACTATTTAAGACTACCACCCAGAGATCTGCCCTGAGGCTGGATAGTCAGGGGTGGCGTGGCATGTGGGAGAACATGGGCAGGTACCTGGAGACCTTCTCACCTCCAGTGGTCTGGGACTTCACCCCTGAACAATTACAGGACCCTGATAAAGTGGTAGAACATTTGAAGGGAAAATGCTGTGGCTATTCTAGAGAGGCACAACTCACCGCGCTGTGCTGGGCCCTGGCCAGTATCTACCAGGCACTGCTCAGAATTATGCAGCACCCTCAGGGGGAAGAGATGGAAACCAGACCGGCAGACACTGCGACTACTGCAACTCCTGCGACGGACACTGCGGCTACTACAAGCCCTGCGACAGACACTGCAGCTACTCCAACCCCCATAGCAGCCACTGCCACTGAACCAGGGAACCAACCCGTGCCAGTATCAGTTGCCCCCATACAGAAGAAGAAGTACACAAAGAAATCAGTTCGCTTAGTAAGAGATGATGATGAACCAGGGCCATCACGAGAGCAGGAGGAAGAGGCAGAACCAGAGATAATTACCCGATCCCTATCCTCGAGTGAGCTGCGGGATATGCGAAAAGATTTCAGCCGACTTTCAGGCGAGCACATTGTCACCTGGCTGCTCCGGTGCTGGGATAACGGGGACAGTAGCCTGGAATTAGAGGGTAGGGAAGCCAGGCAGCTGGGATCCCTGTCTAAGGAAGGCGACATTGACAAGGCAATTGGGAAGAAGACCCAAGCCCTCAGCCTCTGGAAACGACTCCTGTTAGGCGTGAGGGAGAGGTACCCCTTCAGCGAGGATGTTGTATGTCAGCCAAGCAAGTGGACTACCATGGAAAGAGGTATCCAGTACCTGAGAGAATTATCCGTGCGGGAGATGATTTATTATGACTTGGACAATGCAGACTTACCCACAGACCCTGATGAGGTGCGATGCACAAGGCCCATGTGGCGGAAGTTTGTACGGAGCGCACCATCGTCATATGCCAACTCCCTGGCAGTAATGGAATGGAAAGGTGAAGAGGGACCAACGGTGGATGAGGTAGCTGGCCGGCTCCGGCGATATGAAGAAAGTCTCTCTTCCCCCCTTGTCTCAGCTGTGGAGAAACTGTCGCGGAAGGTCCAGCAACTTGAAGAGAATATGTCCTACTCCCCACCTGCACGGGCCAGCATCTCAGCTATTAGAAGCAGGCATTTCCCCACTCAAGAGAGAGAGTACAGAGGGTACACACCACGAGGCACCCTGTGGTTCTACCTGCGGGACCACGGAGAGGACATGAGGAAGTGGGATGGACAACCTACTTGGATCCTGCGGACACGGGTACAGGAGTTGCAAGGAAGGACAACCACAAAAGGGGATCCCTCCAGGAAAAGTGCCGCCCCAGTTTCCAGTGGGCCATTCCCCAGACAAAGCAGAAGGCCTGATCTTGCTTCTGATCCTCTTGAAGGAACTTCCAAGTCATTTCTGCAAGAAGTGAGTAATGGATACTCTGACCAGTATTAGGGGGGCCCTGCCTCCGCCCAGGTGGAGGAAAGGGACAACCGGGTTTATTGGACGGTGTGGATTCGATGGCCTGGCACATCAGACCCACAGGAGTATAAGGCTCTAGTGGACACGGGTGCACAGTGCACCCTAATACCATCAAGCTATAGAGGGGCAGAACCCATTTGTATTTCTGGGGCCACAGGGGGATCCCAAGAGTTGACTGTACTGGAGGCTGAAGCGAGCCTAACTGGGAATGAGTGGCAAAAGCATCCCATTGTGACTGGCCCAGAGGCTCCATGCATCCTTGGCATAGATTACCTCAGGAGAGGGTATTTTAAGGACCCAAAAGGGTACCGGTGGGCCTTTGGCATAGCTGCCTTGGAGACGGAGGAAGTTAAACAGTTGTCTACCTTGCCTGGTCTCTCGGAGGACCCTTCTGTTGTGGGGTTGTTGAGGGTCGAAAAACAGCAGGTGCCGATCGCTACCACAACGGTGCATCGGCGGCAATATCGCACTAACCGAGACTCTCTGATTCCCATCCATAAGCTGATTCGTCAACTAGAGGTTCAAGGAGTGATCAGCAAGACTCACTCACCCTTTAACAGTCCCATATGGCCGGTGCGAAAATCTAATGGAGAGTGGAGGCTAACCGTAGACTATCGTGGCCTGAATGAAGTCACACCACCACTGAGCACTGACGTGCCGGACATGCTAGAACTGCAGTATGAACTGGAGTCCAAGGCAGCCAAGTGGTATGCCACAACTGATATAGCGAATGCATTCTTCTCAATCCCTTTGGCAGCAGGGTGGAGGCCACAGTTTGCTTTCACCTGGAGGGGCGTCCAGTACACCTGGAATCGACTGCCCCAGGGGTGGAAACACAGCCCCACCATTTGCCATGGACTGATCCAGACTGCACTGGAACAGGGTGAAGCTCCAGAACACCTGCAATACATTGATGACATCATTGTATGGGGAAACACAGCAGAAGAAGTTTTTGAGAAAGGGAGTAAAATAGTCCAAATCCTTCTGAAAGCTGGTTTTGCCATAAAGCGAAGAAAGGTCAAGGGACCTGCGCAGGAGATCCAGTTTACAGGAATAAAATGGCAAGATGGACGCCGTCAGATTCCAATGGATGTGATCAACAAAATAGCAGCTATGTCTCCACCAACTAGTAAAAAGGAAACACAAGCTTTCTTAGGCATTGTGGGTTTTTGGAGAATGCATATCCCAGATTACAGTCAAATTGTAAGCCCTCTGTATCAAGTAACCCGGAAGAAGAATGATTTTAAATGGGGTCCTGAGCAACGACAAGCTTTTGAACAAATCAAACAGGAAATAGTCCATGCAGTGGCCCTGGGGCCAGTCCGGGCAGGACAAGATGTTAAAAATGTGCTCTACACCGCAGCCGGGGAGAACAGCCCTACCTGGAGCCTCTGGCAGAAAGCACCAGGGGAGGCCCGAGGTCGACCCCTAGGGTTTTGGAGTCGGGGATACAGAGGATCCGAAGCCCGCTACACTCCAACAGAAAAAGAGATATTGGCAGCATATGAAGGGGTTCGAGCTGCTTCGGAAGTGGTTGGTACAGAAGCACAGCTCCTCTTAGCACCTCGACTGCCGGTGCTGGGTTGGATGTTCAAAGAAAGGGTCCCCACCACACATCATACAACTGATGCTACATGGAGCAAGTGGATTGCACTGATCACACAGCAAACTCGAATGGGAAACCCCAGTCGCCCAGGAATTCTGGAAGTGATCATGGACTGGCCAGAAGGCAAGGATTTCGGAATGTCACCAGAGGAGGAGGTGACACGTGCGGAAGAGGCCCCACCATATAATAAACTGCCAGAAAATGGGAAGAAATATGCCCTGTTCACTGATGGGTCCTGCCGGATTGTGGGAAAGCATCGAAAGTGGAAGGCTGCTGTGTGGAGTCCTACACGACAAGTTGCAGAAGCCAGTGAAGGACAGGGTGAATCGAGCCAGTTTGCAGAGGTGAAAGCCAT
The DNA here is from genome assembly GCF_028500815.1 of Rissa tridactyla. NCBI lineage: Eukaryota > Metazoa > Chordata > Aves > Charadriiformes > Laridae > Rissa > Rissa tridactyla. The sequence continues at coordinate 26,228,716 of NC_071496.1, forward strand.
TCAGCTGGCTTTGGACATTGCTAAGCGAGAAAAATGGCCAGTACTTTATCTCTATACTGACTCATGGATGGTGGCAAATGCTCTGTGGGGGTGATTACAGCAGTGGAAGCAGGGCAACTGGCAGTGCAGAGGCAAACCCATCTGGGCTGCTGACCTATGGCAAGATATTGCTGCCCGGATAGAGAATCTGGTTGTGAAAGTACACCACACAGATGCCCATGTGCCCAAGAATCGGGCCACTGAGGAACATCAGAACAACCAGCAGGTGGATCGGGCTGCTAGGATTGCAGTGGCTCAGGTGGATCTGGACTGGCAACATAAGGGTGAACTAGTCATAGCTCAGTGGGCCCATGACACCTCAGGCCATCAAGGAAGAGACGCGACATATAGATGGGCTCGTGACCGAGGGGTGGACTTGACCATGGACACTATTGCACAGGTCATCCACGAATGTGAGACATGCTCTGCAATCAAGCAAGCCAAGCATTTGAAGCCTCTTTGGTATGGAGGACAATGGCTGAAATACAAATATGGGGAGGCCTGGCAGATTGATTATATCACACTGCCACAGACCCGTCAAGGCAAGCGCTATGTGCTGGCAATGGTGGAAGCAACCACTGGATGGCTGAAAACATACCCTGTGCCCCATGCCACCGCCCGGAACACTATCCTGGGCCTTGGAAAGCAAGTCCTGTGATGACATGGCAGCCCAGAGAGAATTGAGTCGGACAACGGGACTCATTTCTGAAACATAGACACCTGCCTCATAGACACCTGGGCCAAAGAGCATGGTATCGAGTGGGTGTATCACATCCCCTGTCATGCACCAGCCTCTGGGAAGATAGAACGATACAATGGACTGTTAAAAACTACACTGAGAGCAATGGGTGGTGGGACCTTAAAACATTGGGATGCACATCTAGCAAAAGCTACCTGGCTAGTTAACACCAGGGGATCTAACAATCGGGCTGGCCCTGCCCAATCAAAACTTCCATGTACCGTAGAAGGGGTTAACGTCCCCATAGTGCACATGAAGAATATGTTAGGGAAGACAGTCTGGGTTAGTCCTGCCCCAGGCAAAGGCAAACCCATCCGTGGGATTGCTTTTGCCCAAGGACCTGGGTGCACTTGGTGGGTGATGCGGAAGGATGGGGAAGTTCGATGTGTACCTCATGGGGACCTGATTTTGGGCGAGAATAGCCAATGAATCAAATTGTGTGTTGTTGATTGCTAAGTAACACTGTCACTGTATGTCCTCATTGCTATAATTGCTATCAGTTGTACTACGAGTAAGGCACAGGGGTGATGGGATAAGAACTGACCTCAGCAGCTGGTGCCCAGCAACTTCCTCAAGATCTACATCTTCAGCCCACGGACTGTGTGCAGGAGCCACACCGGGTACACCATTCACAAGCTCTGAAAATACAGCATGCAACAGGCCAGCACCACACAGCATCTCACCTGCCCTGAGAGACTGTTCTAACAGAGCCCAAAGCCATGGATTAAAAGAACTCACCAGACACTTTGGAGGGATGGCCCATAAACTAAGGGCATTATATCCGCATGAATATATATGTGTATATATATATGACAGGGGAAAGTGGTGGCAATTCATTGGAACCTGTAAGATCTGGGCATGGCATAGATGGTATGGAATAAGGGATGGATAATGTCCTGGTTCCGGTGGGGATAGGGTTAATTTTTCCTGGTATTCCATGCCATGTGAGCCATGCCCATCCTGAGCTGCCGGGGGAGGGGGCAGGAAGTCACCATTTGGAGCAGGCTGGGGTGTCCTGTGGTTCTGTAATTGTGTTTGGAGTGGGCTGGGGCGTCCCGCGGTTCTTTAATCGTGTTTGTATATTCCTCTATCCGTGTTATTGTTGTTGTTTTCTTGTTCCCTTTGCTGTTCTGTTAAACTGCCTTTGTCTCAACCCAAGAGTCTTGCCTTTTTTTTCTTCCGATTCTTCCTGTATTGGGAAGGCCCGAGCGAGCGGCACGTGGTTCTTTGTTGCCGTCTGAGGCTAAACCACGACAGAGGGCAAACAGACCACAAGCCATCCGTAGATGCCTTAACCCTCACACTGACAGAGGCACACTCTTAGTACGTGGAAAATCTCTGCATGAAAATACCCAAACTGCAGAAATGCTTCTCCTAGGCAACGCAAGCCAGACTCTTTGGATACACTCCTGTGTATTTGGTCTCATTTCTGAACCATACAGCTGGGGAAGGAAACCTGCTAGTGGAGTGAAAGACTAGAATTCAACTGTACTTTGTTCACTATGAAAGTAATATACCTATGCATTTCAAGTTTGGTTCTGCAGCTAAAATTCATCTATTACCTACATTACCTACCAAAGGACTTTTTTCCATCTACTTATTTTTGGCAATCAAATCATCTGACAAAGTATTTTTGCTAATGAACACATAAAAACCTGAAGGTGCTGCCAGCATTCGTATAATAGCTGATGACACGATAAGAGCATCAGTTCAGACAGAGACTGAAGGTAGAGATGGCAAAGGCCCAAGCAGAAAATTTTAAGGTCGGTCCAGGTAAAAATCTAATTTGTGATGAAAGACAAATGCCTGGGACACCTACTCTTATCTGATGGAACCCAGACAATGAATCTGAAGCCACTTTTAAATCTGAAATTACAGAGAGTGTTTCAGAAGACCCAGTTGCAGAATATGCCAGATTAAATTTATTTTGAGCACTGTGGCAATTGCTACATGAAAATAGCTTTGCAACCAACAGGACAAATACTCCTGACAGGAGAGCCAAGTCACCTTCTACAGTCAAGACTGTGCCTACACATAATGACCACTGGTGCCCAGCACTACAGTCACAGCAAATTGAGACATCAGTAGAGTATCAAGGCAACACCAACGGGAAACACCTAACACTGTGTTAGCATACATAGCACACAAAGAATAGCACAAGCAAGAACCGACATTTGCACCAGCAATTAGAACTGCCACCACAATCTTTAGAAATGCACTTTATATAAGAAGTGTCAGTAAAAAAAATAACAAGTGTAAATAGGTTATGCATTCTGTCTTGACAGTATGACATGTATGACAGTTTCATTCGGGCACTGCATGAAGAAACAGACTCAGAGAGTAGTAAAGACTGAGCTCTGACCAGTTAAGTGTTAACAATACCTGATACACATGGATAAGGATTAATCATGGACTTATCAGGACTGTTATAATAATGTCTGCTTGAAATGCTGTTCAGTGGAAGAGATTCTAAAAATGAGAATACATCCACTTAGCAGTATATTGCAGTGCTCTCTTTAAAATTAATCATGAATAATCATTAGAGGGCTTCTGGTTGGAGGGAGGGAGGGAGGATTTCACATGGCCCAAATCCTGGCTGTAAATCTACACAGATGGGATTATAGCTGTCTGGTATATAATAATGAGAGCTCTGTTTCAGATTTACACCTTTTATTTCACTCTTGGTCTCTAATATTGGGAAGCAATGACAGAAAGTTCAGCAGCTTTAGCCAACAAACATGCTGATATTGATAGGGTTGTCAAAGACATATACTGGAGAGAAAACTCTGATTTCTGCCTGTGGAAACCTTTTTTTTGCTGTGTTGCAACTATGTTTTTATGCATTCAAACCTAATGTAGTAATGTTCTTAACGCTGTGCTTAATTATAAGTAGCCGAATAGTCTGATTAAGACACTGTTCAACTGCTTAAAGTTAGATGTCAGGATGATTCAGTTGCTTAAAATTAAGTATGCATACAATTATACTGGCAAATTGGGTTCTTTTTTAGTCCTGTGGGTAGTACTGGATACAGCAATGCTGTTGACAGTAATAATAAAGCAGCTAGAAAGGATAGAATGCAGCTGAATACTTTTTTCCATAACAAGAATTCAATAGTCGATGGATGCTGTTGTTTCTCATATCAAAGTTAAAAAATTAACTGCAGACTAATAATGCAGAGGAATATCCCAAATTTTGAATTTCTTCCATTCCAACTCCAATACCCTGATTACATTGCCAGCCTTGCTTCCTTCACTTTGAGTTTGTCTTACTAGTCTTCCTAGAGACAGACTAGAGTTACTTCCAGTCTACTACTAACACCAGCAATTCAGCAAAAGGATTATATTCTTTCCTATTAGAAAAAAATTCTTCCCTATCATAGTTGTTCACTCCTAAAAATGAACTGAGCGCACTATTTTAATTTCTTTCTCCTTCTGTTGTAGTCAGGTACACTGTCTCATTCCCCCATTAATCTGTGGGTCAAATATTAAGATCCTTGAATGCAAATTCTATTTAATAATTAATTTAGGGCCAAATACTGCTTAGATATGATAAGCACCTGTCGTGGTTTAGCCTCAAACGGCAACAAAGAACCACGTGCCGCTCGCTCGCGCCTTCCTAATACAGGAAGAATCGTAAGAAAAGGCAAGACTCTTGGGTTGAGACAAAGGCAGTTTAACAGGACAGCAAAGGGAACAGGCAAACAACAACAACAACACGGATAGGGGAATATACAAACGCGATTACGGAACCGCCGCTCCCCCGCCGCTCGCCGCCGCTCGCCGGCCGGACCCGGGACGCCCCAGCCCGCTTTTAAGCAGCAACTTCCTGCCCCCTCCCCCGGCAGCTCAGGGTGGGCGTGGCTCACATGGCATGGAATACCAGGAAAAATTAACCCTATCCCCACCGGAACCAGGACAGCACCTGAAGTTCTAATGTGCATGAAGGTTAAATACTCGTCAAAAAAAATCTTATGTTCTCACATCTAAATTACCTCTCAGGAAAAAACAGATTTCTCATTCATGCCATAATGTGTCACCTATAAATTTGTAGTCTTGAATTTACAATACATATAGACAGATTCATATATACTATAAAACAATGTATATACTGTTATATGGGGAAGTGCCTTTTCAGCCATAGGGATGCAAGCTGTTGATCAATGTGAATGGCATTGACGTCTGTATTTGTGAACTTTATACATACTACATAAATGCTGTGATGACACTAGTGAAGGATATTGGTAAGCAACACCAAAGTGTAATTTAAGAAGACATCAGCAGTCTTTGGCCACACCAAAATTCTCCCTCTCCCCAAGAGGTGAGCTTTTAATTTCCAGATGAGGTGGCTTCATCACTATTTATGATGGTTTGCTTCCATTTTTTTCTTTTTTTTTTTTCTTCTAGTTTCTCACTGTGTGATTTAATTTTTTTTCTTCTAAAGGAAGGAAGGTTTTCTATTCTTTGCCTGCTGTGGTATGCCTTGCATCAAGGCATCTGCAATTATTTATTCAGCATTTCCTGCTGTGGTACAGGTGAGGATATATTTCTGGAAGTAGCTGGTTATATATGGTTCCTGTGAATTTATGCTAAAAAAAAAAAAAGCAAGGTCAGCTTTTATTTAGTCCAGCAATTTTACTCTATTAGGTTTCTTATTCATCAAATGCATCTTGATGAGGTCCACCTATCTACTTCCCAACAGAAAGAAAAGTTTTCCCTATGTTAACATGCAACTGATGTTAGACTGCTTTGTTTTCCTGCTTACACTCTTCTCAGTGACATATGCCTTGAGCACAGAAAAACATTGTGGAGAGGTTACGTGCAAAGTCTTTGCTCAGCAGAAACTGAAAATACTTTGAGGAGCTGAGAGAATGCATGAAGGCCTTCAAATCCAGTTTGGGCTAAGCATTTTGTCAAGGGCTGGAGCAAAGTGCTATATATCCCAGCCAAGATTCAGGGTCTTCCTGCCTGAACAGGAGCTGTGAAATAATAGATTGACCATGATGCTTTGCCCAGCAAAGGCTCATGGATTGCTTTTGCTGCTATCCACTACAGGACATGATCCTTGGCTCCTTATCTCCACAGCAGTAGAGAGTGCAGGGAGACCTCTGTCCTCACAAAGGGTGATGCAATGCAGATCTGCAGGCCTGTCTTGGGCCTTCACACAGCTGAAGTTCAAGGGTCTACATTTACATGTCAGAAAGGCACAAAAGCCTGTTCAGAAGAGAAACTACTATTTTTATGGAAAAAGATGAGGAGAAGACCTCAGAAAAAAAGGCAGATCAACCAAAACACCATGTCCTTGTCTTTACCCCAAAATCTCAGACCCACACTTTCTGCCACAATGTATGGTATTTACACAAAGTTTTTTCATCTACGTTAAGTATTGTTGAGCTCATATTTTGTTATTAAACCTTAATATTTAAGGATCTACACAGTTAGCTGCACTTTAACACTGTGGTCCACACAGTTGGAGGAGTGTCCAGGAGCTGCCCCCAGTATTTGTCACTTCAGAGCAAATCATTTACCCTCAATTATCTTTACCCAACTGTAAAATAGGGGCAATAAGCCACATATCAACTTTGAAAAATAAGTGTTATTAATGCTTGTTTAAGTGCTTTGCTATGCTTGAATGGAAAAGGAAATTATTATAATTTTTTAAGTGAAGCTTAATTATAAAACTGTTAACATAAGCATATTAGAAAAATGAACTCTGACTTGCAAGCCAGCAATTACTCACTTACTCTTAGAAGAATACAAATGATTTCATATGCATTTTGCTATCACTAATCTCCACTTTTCTAAATCCTAAATTTGTTTTCCACATTAAAGCTAAGAAGAGACAACATGCAAATTAAATTTAGTGTCTAATCAATCAATAAACAACATCCACTATCTTACTTGGTGGTATGCCAACACTGGAATCTTGATTAAAAAAATAGCCTCCATCCAAAACTATTCTGTTTGCTATTGTAATGGGTTTGCATGGCAAGGTTTTGGTAGCAGGGGGCTACAGGGGTGGCTTCTGTGAGACACTTCCCCTATGTCCAATGCCAGATGGCTCCAAGATGGACACACTGCTGGCCAAGGCTGAGCCAATCAGCAACAGTGGTAGTGCCTCTGGGATAACATATTAACGAAGGGGGAAAAAACTGCAACACCAGCAACAGTCAGATGAGAGAGGAGTGAGAATATGTGAGAGAAACAACTCTGCGGACACCAAGCAGCCTTCCAGTACCTGAAGGGGGGCTACAGGAAGGATGGGGAGGGACTCTTTATCAGGGAGTGTAATAATAGGACACAGGGTAATGGCTTCAAACTGAAAGAGGGTAGATTTAGATTGGATATCAGGAAGAAATTCTTTACTGTGGTGAGGCACTGAAACAGGTTGCCCAGGGAAGTTGTGGATGCCCCATCCCTGGAAGTGTTCAAGGCCAGGCTGGATGAGGCTTTGAGCAGCCTGGCCTAGTGGGAGGTGTCCCTGCCTAGGGCAGGGGGGTTGGAACTAGATGGTCTTTAAGGTCCCTTCCAACCTGAACCATTCTGTGATTCTGTGATGGTCAGTGAAGAAGGAGGGGAAGGAGGTGCTCCAGGCACTGGAGCAGAGATTCCCCTGTAGCCTGTGGTGAAGACCATGGTGAGGCAGACTGTCCCTCTGCAGCCCATGGAGGACCCCATGCCAGAGCAGGTGGATGCGCCTGAAGGAGGATGTGACCCTGTGGAGACCCTGTGATGGAGCAGGCTCCTGGCAGGACCTGTGACCCTGTGGAGAGAGGAGCCCAAGCCGGAGCAAGTTTGCTGGCAGGACTTGTGACCCCATGGGGGACCCACGCTGGAGCAGTCTGTTCCCGAAGCAGTGCACCCCATGGAGGAGACCCACACTGGAGCAGTTCATGAAGAACATTGGAGAAGTTTGTGGAGGACTGTCTCCCTTGGGAGGGACTCCATGCTGGAGCAGGGGAAGAGTGTGAGGAGTCCTCCCCCTGAGGAGGAAGGAACAGCAGAGACAACATGTGATGAACTGACCACAACCCCCATTCTCCGTCCCCCTGCTAGGCATGTGATTGTCACTGGCACAACTCCTAACCTGGAAAATAGGCTAATTTACCGTGATCAACGTACCAAGTTAACTTAAAATTTGTAATAAGATTCTCTTGCAATGCTATACACAAATCCTAGACAGTACAGCTCTTCCTTTAATCAAACATCAATATAAAATCCTTTAAGTGGCTTGCTTAGAAGACAACTTAGGACTTACAAAAGTATATGATACTGAAGATAGTACAGTTTTTGGAAGGAAAGAATTAAGCAAAATAACTTGCTTTTACCTGACATAGCTTATTTGTCAAAACAAGTATCACTTCAAATCCTCACTCCCAAATTTTCTGCAAGTATGTTCTATGAGCTTAAGCTCTGTCACATATACAATTTATGCAAATAAAGACAGAACTCCAGGCTCATTTTCAGACAATAAACAGAAAGAAAACCCCACTATCTCACTCCATTTCCCCCTACTTGTACTTACCACCTACTTGTACTTCAAAGGAAGAAGTAAATAACCACAAAATCTGTTTAAATGAGGCACTGCTCACAAACCTTTTAAAAAGAAGATAAGTATTTGACACTAAAACAATGTGTCTTTAAAAAGGCTCCTCTATAGTTGTGTGTTAGTGCTACTCCCTGCCCAGAATTGGTATCTCTTTGAGAAGGCAACAGTAGTTTTCAGAAAGTCACATGAAAAGAAAATAAACACTTCATGCTGGGGAGGGGTGTGTGAAGCAACAAAAAACTAAAACCTAAATTGATATCCAGGAACCCCCATCTTGAGATGCATGAACGATTGTTGTCCAATATTAACTGAAAGCAAGTGTCTGTCAGCAAACAGGATTTGAGCAGAACTGAAGGAGACATTCATTCTTCACTGAATGCCAACAGGAATATTTCATTTAAATTAAATGTTGTAAGCTTAAAAATCAAGACTTAAAAGGAGACACAGCTCTCTAGATTTAAAACAGCAGTTTTAAACAGGAAAAAACGGGAAAACTGTCAGTAAAATCAAGAGATTTCTGTCAGTCATGGTCATGAGACACAACAGCACTCAGGTGTTCCACACCTGGAACAAGGGAATGCACAGCAGATGGTCACCACTATTCCTCTCCCATCTGTATTGCTCTTGGAGCATCATCTCACATGCCACCCCCAGCACCCCTCCCCAAGGACAAGATGAGAGAGGGAAAAATAGAAAAATGGGAGAGTAAATTCGCCAAAATGATTTGACAGAATGTTATAGTTGAATTTAAAATAAATTCGAGTCCAAAATAGATTCAATAAATATTTATTGAGGTAGGAAGGCAAAAGCAGCGCTGGGCGGCCGGGGAGTCACAGCTCCACCAAAGGCTCGCAAATTCAAGCAAGCTGAGCAGCTCTTTTTATCTTCACGGAGGTCGGTTTCGACATCTTCGGTACGCCCCTCTGTAGCTTCTTGCTTGAGGTAGTTTAGATAAAATGTTGGTCACAGAATCAGCTCAAAACAATACATTCCGATAACATTGTGGTTAAGCTTTTTGTCAAACAGGAGTTCCCATGTTGGTGTAGCAAGATAACATTGTGGACATGTCTCTTCTGGTTAAACAGGGAGTTCTCAAGACTGCCACAATGGGTTCGTTCCTCTTGCTTAACTTGTTCGATCAGCAAATCACCTTTAGTTACTTATTACAATCCCCCCCTTCTTTTATTTATAAGTGATTTGCTGATCAAACCTAGACAATACCTCACAAGCTGCATCTAATTCAGGATTTTCGTTCGGTATAATTTTCATTGCCAGTTCTGATTGCTTCATCACCATTAGCTGCACTTTTTCTAACCTGCTTTCAACAAAGGTTACAAATTTGTTAATGACACAGGGTCCAAAAGTCAGAGCCAATAGCAACACCATGAGGGGTCCCGCCAAAGTAGAAATTAAGGTAGTCAGCCATGGTGACTGATTAAACCAAGATTCATACCAGGAGGACCGAGCCTCTCGCTCTCGTTTTCTTTTCTCTAATCCCTCTCTCAGTTTAGCTAACGAATCTCTTACTACCCCTGTATGGTCAGCATAAAAGCAACATTCTTCACCTAGGGCAGCACATAATCCTCCGTTTTGCAAGAACAAAAGGTCCAATCCTCTTCGATTCTGTAAAACTACTTCCGACAATGAGGTCAATGATTTCTCTAAATAGGAAATAGATTTTTCTATTCGGGCCAAATCTTCGTCTACTGCAGCTCTTAGAGATGTTAGACTCTGCTGTTGTTGCACCAAGGAGGTTATGCCAGTGGCGGTCCCAGCGACCCCTAAACCAAGTAGAGTAGCTATAGTAATTGTAGATATTGGCTCTCTTTTGTTGATTTTATGTCCTAAATTGCTCCAATGTAAATACATAGTTTCTTCCCCATGTAAGAGGATTCTAGGTACCACAGTAACCTGTACACAAAATTCTGAGATATTTTTCTTGAGAACAGCAGTGGACAAACACGGTGTTAATCCGGTTATGGAGCAGACCCACCATGCCCCAGGACTAGGCAGAACCCATTTAGTATTAGATGTAAAGTTTTGAGTCTGGTTGGTACATAGAGTTCTTCTCTCGTTCGTTACCTTCCCTATACACCAACCGCTCCCTCTGACCTGTTGGAGAGTAATCCCCGCCTTCCGTTCCTTCCAATTACATCTGGAGGGATTGTCCTCGGTAGAGGTATTAAAAGGAGATGACACAGCTATCCCCTCATAAAAAGGGGGCTTTATGTCATAACATAACCAACAGGAAATGGTAAAATTTGGATTTGTTGTATTTAAAGCTTGATAGGCTGCCTGCATTACAGCCCGTAAGGGTTCATTGTCTTTGGGTATTTTCTCCACTTTATTTGTAGAGGTTAGGTATGTCCCTGGGGTGACTGAGGCTGTGGAGTTTCCTACCTTTGGCTTCTTCTTTTTCCCTTTTTGCTTTGTGATGACTCAATTGGGCCCTACTGCTTGTGGCATTTTAACTTCCCGTTTTTGAATGAATATTAGTCCTCCTCTATCAGTTCCAGATTCCCAATATCGCATTCCCCAGGTTCGTCCAAATAACCATCCGTGGTCATTAGGCTGCAGGATTTCTAGTATAACATGCTTACAGTTGCCAAGGTGGGGGCCCTCTATGTGTCCATCCCAGCTAGGAGCTGGCGGGTTGCATCCTCTGGGTCCCCATGTTATAGTTAAAAATCTATCTTTAATGGCTACGTCCCAGTTTGAAGCTATGGTTTCACATCCCCAATATGCACAGTAATAGTGATTAGGGAAATTGCAATAGCTTTTCCCTGGATTCGAACTGGGGCAGAGATAAAAAGGTTTTATTGCTCTTTCTCGTCGGCCAGGTGGGTCTAGTTCATAAAAGACTAAATCTTCCAATTTAACTTGGAATTCTGGGGGTCCGGCTGTCACATTATACCGAACTTCCATTGAATCTTCCCATCGACCTAAGGTCCAATTGAAGGGTTGATGTTCATTTTCTAACGTCATGGTAATCAATACCATTAATAGGATACCAGCTTTCATTTCCCCACTGTTTAGTACCTCTCTGCCTTCCTCGTCTACTCCTTTGCAGAGAGCAACGGGATATCAAGATCTTCTCGGCAGCAGCAGATAGTCTTCAGGGGAATTTTGCTGTTATCCTGTCAATAATTTCCAACGTCTAAAGAGTTAGTTATCTCTCAAATATATTTCCACCTATGTGGTTGTTGTGCCCGTTTCCAGGCGAATCTTATAGCACACTGTCTTAAAACTCTATACCAGTCTGTTTCATATACTTCCCAAAGTTCAGGTACTGACAGTTCCCACCCACAAAATAATTTACGAATTTCCACTGGATCCTCTGGTCCCCTGGCACGTATCAAATCATTGCGACATTTCATACAGTAGGGTTGTCTCTTAAATGAAACACAGGACCAATCTCTATTACAATTTAGACATCGGCAAACAACCCAACATAAATGTCCGGAAGTAGGGTGTTTTAAGCAGGGTATTCCCCAGAGATCTCCTATTCTGGGCGATTCGGGTATCTCCGTCTCTGTTTCGCAACAAAATGGAAAAACCTGGGGAGTTCCTGTTAGTTTGTATAATCCACCCCCCCCGTTTGGTCCGGTATCCTTTCTTCACTCCAAGGTGCAAAATATACCTTTTGTAGAGTATTTCCTGGTGGTATTTGGAACCATCGATATAAACTATCTCTTACTTCCCTTCTGGAGTGGTTCATTTACCGGTCTCGCTTTTCCTTATCTTTACTCGAAGATCTCCTGGTTCCGACATCACAGTCCACTTCTCTGGGAAGATAGGTCCCTTAATTCTACTAGCATGAGTCCATCCTTTTTCTGCTGTCCGTACAGCCGTGTCTGTGGTAAGTAAAACAACAAAGGGTCCTTCCCAACGGGGTGTTAGGGAGGTTTCTTTCCAGGTTTTGATTAGTACCTGGTCTCCGGGCTGGATTCGGTGTATGGAAATGTCCAAGGGAGGTCTTTGTACTACCAAGCCCTTCTTTCTTAGTTCCTGTCTTCTTTTTGTAAGTTCTAAAATATATTCTGTTAAAAGTTTATCCTCGACTTTTGGGTGTTCCACTAATAACCCAAAGTCATAAGGCATTCCATACAACATTTCAAAGGGGGATATACCAGTATCTGTTCTTGGCTGAGTTCTAATGTAAAGCAAAGCCAATGGTAAACATTTAACCCAATTCGGTTTTGTTTCCACCATAAGTTAGGTTAGGTGTTTCTTTATCTCCCCATTCATTCTTTCTACTTTCCCAGAACTCTGTGGGTGCCAGGGAGTATGGTATTCCCATTTTGTACCAAACAATTCAGTTGTCTCTTTAATTACTTTGGATGTGAAATGTGGACCTCGGTCTGAGTCAATTACCACAACAGTCCCATATCTTGGAATAATTTCTTCCAAGAGAATCTTAATAACTGTCTTTGCAGTAGCTCTTACCACTGGAAAGGCTTCTACAAAGTGCGTAAGGTGATCAACCAAGACCAATAAATACTGATATCTCCCCACCTTTGGCAATTCGGTAAAATCCACCTGTATTTTCTCACAGGGTCTTTTAGCCAATTCACGACCTCCTTGAACCTTTTCCCTAAGTTGTCGTTTAGTCACTTTGTGACAGGTTAAACATCCCTCTAAAATCCTTTTAGCTAGACCGTATATTCCGACACAGGCATAGTTTGTCTCAAACTGATCCACTAAAGCTTGAATTCCCCAATGAGTTTTATGGTGTAATTTATTCAGTATTCCCCGAGCTAATCCTTTTGGAAGAATTTCCCTGCCGTCTGGTAGCAGCCATTTATCACCATCTCTTTTTGCTCCAATTTGTTTTAGCTTATCCAATTCTTGGAGAGTGAAAGTTTTATCTAATTTTAGCCTTTCGGGTTCCTCTCTCAAGGTCTGAACCATTAATAATGCAGCCCGTTTTGCCTCCGCGTCGGCTAGATTGTTTCCTCTTACAGTATGGGTTAGTCCCTTCTGATGTCCTTTTACATGGACTATGGCTATCTTTAGTGGACCTCTTAATGCCTTTAAAACTTCTAAGATTAGCTTTTCATGGACTAATCCTTTTCCCTGGGTGTTAATTAAGCCTCTCTCTTCCCAAATTTTTCCAAAAGTATGTACCACCCCAAAGGTATACTTTGAATCTGTATAAATAGTTCCAATTTTATTTTCTAAGAGCTTTAATGCCCTTAGCATAGCATATAACTCACACGCTTGTGCGGACCAGGCTTTACTTAATGGTCCTGATTCTTTTATCTTAAAAGGATACCCATCCACAATAGCGTATCCTGATTTCCGTTGTCCTTCAACCACTCGTGAGGAGCCGTCCACAAATAATTTTTCTCCTTCATCTAATTCATCGTCTTCTAAGTCCTCCCTTATTTTAGTCTGCAAATTTATTAGTTGGAGGCAGTCATGTGTCAAATCTTCTTTAGGTTCTCCGTATAAAAATTGGGCAGGATTCTGAATAGAAGTGGTTTCCATTTCTAGTCGAGGGGAGTTAATTAAAATTCCCTCATATTTTAGCAGTCGACTATCTGTAAGCCACTTATCAGCCCGTTGTTGCAATACTCCTCGAATGTTATGGGGGGTGTATACTTTTAGTTCACCTCCCAAGGTGACTTTTCCAACTTCTTCTACTACTAATGCAGTGGCCACTATTGCTTGCAAGCAGGTTGGCCACCCGCGGCTTACAGGATCCAGTATTTTAGAATAATATCTTACAGGCTTTCTCTGCCCTGCCCATCCTTGGGTCAGAACCCCATAAGCTGTCCCGTTATCTACATTGATAAAGAGTTGAAAGGGTTTACGGATATCGGGTAAACTGAGGACAGGTGCTTCTACCAGATCTCTTTTTATATTTTCCCAACGATTCTCATCTTCAGGGGACCATTTTACCAACCCGTTTTTAGTTAATTTTTCGTACAAGAATTTTACTTTACTGCTGTAATTTTCTGTCCACTGTCGACAATACCCTAATAATCCCAGTAACTGTCTTATCTGTCTTTTATTAGTGGGCGCTGTTAGAGACAAAATTCCTTTTACTCTTTCGGGATCTAATTTCTTGTGTCCCTTTATGAGCCAATGCCCCAAATATTTTACCTCTTCTTCAGTAAACTGTAATTTGGACTTAGAAACCTTTAATCCCTTGAGGCCTAAAAAGTTCAATAATTTGATGCTCTCATTTCTGACTCCTTCTTGAGTTCTTCCAGCGATCAATAAATCCTCCACGTATTGTATTAGAATTAGTCCCTGACTTAATTCATAAGATTCCAGTAACTGTTCCAGAGCTTGTCCAAACAAGTTCGGAGACTCTGTAAATCCCTGGGGCAAAACGGTCCACCGTAATTGTTGTTTTCTATGGGTCTTGGGGTTCTCCCACTCGAAAGCAAAATAGTCCCTACATTTTCCTTCTAAGGGACAAGCCCAAAAAGCATCTTTTAAATCTATAACACTATACCATTTATAATCTGGACTTAACTGATTAAGTATAGTGTGCGGGTTAGCCACCACAGGGAACCGGGTAATGGTTCGTTCATTTACGGCTCTCAGATCTTGTACTAAACGATAGGACCCATCCGGCTTCTTTACGGGCAATATGGGAGTATTGTGGGGAGACATACAGGGTTCCAAAAGCCTCTCAATTACTGGCTGCAACCCTTCTCTCCCCTCTCTAGAGATGGGATACTGTTTTATCCTAATTGGCTGGTCTGGGTCTTTTATGGAGACCGTGATCGGTTTGATATTTAATTTTCCCACCGACCCTGGGCTATACCAAGTTTCTGGATTAATCTTGGCTTCATCTTCCGCAGTTAATAAGCATAATCTTACTTTTAATTTCTCTTGCTCTACTTCCAAATTGATTCCTAATTCCACCATCAGGTCTCATCCCAAGAGGTTATACTCAGCTTCTGGGACCAATAAAAATGTTCCCACTCCATATTTATTTGGGGCTTCTATTGTTACATTCCTTATCAGGGGCACCTTAAAAGGTTCCCCCTTTGCACCAACTACTTGGAGTTTATCCTTTGATTCAACACATCCAGATGGTAACTTTTGGACTGTTGATCTTTCGGCACCCGAGTCCACAAGGAACTTGAACACTTCGTGCTGAGGACCCAATTTCAATTTTATCAAGGGCTCGGTAACCTTAGGGGTCCCCAGCAAATAGAGCCCCTGACCCCCCTAATCTTCCTTAAAAATCTCCTCCTCCTGCCTTCTTTTCCGACAATTTCTCTGTAGATGTCCCTTCTTGCGACAATAAAAACATTCTATGTCCTGCGAACTAAATCTTCTTCTTCTCGGTTCTACTGGGCCCTTCCGGGGACTTTCTCCTCTCCTGCCCTGATTTTGTCCTTCCCTTACAGCTGCCATCAGGATTCTGGCTTGTTTCTTCTGATTTTCTTCCTCCCTTCTCACATACACCTTCTGAGCTTCTCGTAATAATTCATCTAACCCCCTTCCCTGCCAGTCTTCTATTTTCTCTAACTTTCTCCTTATATCTGTCCAAGATTTAGCTACAAATTGAGTTTTCAGCAGGGCTTGACCCACTTGGCTATCGGGGTCTAACCCAGAATATAGCTGTAAACTTTTTCTCAATCTTTCCAGCCATTCGGTGGGGGTTTCATCTTCCTTTTGTTGTTCATTAAAGGCCTTATTAATATTTTGCCCTCTGGGTACAGAATCTCTAATCCCCTGAATTATCATATCCCGGAGATCAATCATGTTATTTCTATGTGCGGGGTCTTGATTGTCCCAATTGGGCCACTGTAAGGGCCATTTTACATCTCCGGCGGGACCATGCTGATGCCTCTGATCCCAATGCCTCATGCCTGCCGTTCTGATCATTCCTCGTTCTTCGTTTGTGAACAAGATCTTTAAAATAGATTCCATCTCGTCCCAAGTATAAATGTTAGGCCCGAGGAATTGATCAAAACGTTCTGCTACCCCTAATGGGTCCTCTAACAAGTGTCCCATTTCTTTCTTAAATTCCCTCACATCCCCGGAGCTGAGGGGTACAGATACAAATCCAACTCCGGGTTGTGGTCCCCCCATAGCAGTCTCCCTTAAGGGATACAACAAGTTTTCCTCCCTCCTT
Organism: Rissa tridactyla; assembly: GCF_028500815.1. NCBI lineage: Eukaryota > Metazoa > Chordata > Aves > Charadriiformes > Laridae > Rissa > Rissa tridactyla. Next base: position 26,245,144 of record NC_071496.1, read on the forward strand.
TCTCTAGTTTGACTTCTAGTTATTCTTCGATTAGAAGGAGGAGCCTCTTCCCCAGGTTCTGTGGGGGCTGCTGGAGGGAGATCTTGCTCAGGACCTTGTGGAGGGGGGACATAGGGTGGGGGAGACGCTGGAGGTTCGTCTACATCCCACCTTTTCTTTCTATCATTTTTCTTTTCTTTTAATGGAAACAAATTAGCGGCCTGAGCCGTGCCCAGGATCCATAAAAAGGCGTATTCACTCTCCTCCTTATTAAATGGTCGTTTGTTGTTAACATATATGTTTAATTGTTGGCATATCCAATCCTCTAAGGATCCATGAATTGGCCAATATAAATCTTTTCTTATCTGTTTTCTTCCCCATACCTCCATACAATAATAGACCAATTTCTCCTTGGACTTCCCTTTTCGAGAAGGGGAACTATCCCAATATCGAATCATTAGGCCTAACGGGCTATCTTGGGGTATATCGGGGAGCCCACCTGTGGAGGAATGGCTGAGTGAGAAGGGACATGACCTGATTGCGATGAACAATCCAGCCTTTCACATGAGCCTTGAGGAGAAGCCTGTTTAACTACAGGCCCGAATGTGACCGTGAACTCTCCTTGAAATTCTTCAAGGAGCAGAAGTAACAAGGCGGTAAACAAGATAAGAGAAACCACATCTGTGAATAGAGAAAGAAAGTTGTGCTACATAGCAAGGGGTGGACACAGGACGTGTACCAATGAAATAATTGCCTTAATCACATAAACATAGGTTGTAAACCAATCACATATCTGTTGCTAACGCTTGTTCTTATTGCCTGTCTATATATACTCTGTGAAAACTGGAATAAAGGGAGAACGATCATACTCATATTGAGACTCCATCGTTACTCCGGGTCCATCTCCCACTCCAACATCTGGTAGCAGAGGATGGTTCAGCGCAACTGAGTTCTCCGAGACTGCGGTAAGCAGCTAGAGGAGGGGAGTGGGAAACTTCGGCTGGGAGATGTGCTGCTTGGGCGCATCAGCGGAAGCAGACAACGGCGTGAGGTCGCTCCTCACCTCCCAGGCGCAGCTATGGAAACAGAAGCTGCGGCCACGCTACTTGCTGGGATCCTCTCTAAGAGAGGGATTGAAACACCAGCGAAACAGTTGCTCAAACTGATTAAATTGGGACAAAGATGGGGTCACTTTTCTGACACACGTGTTGCTTTCGGTCTCGGAATGGCGGGAATTTGGAGGGACAATGTGGTATAAAATAATTGAAGGAGATGAAAAAGATGAAAAAGAAATAAAAGCCGTCCGTGGGCTATGGAATACAGTGTTAGAGACTTTGAAAGCCATGAAAGCGGAGCGGGAAGTAGCCTGTGCAGCAGCTCAAATGTTAAGTACAGGAGCCACTGTTACACCACCTACAAGTAAGCCTGGACCTATTGCGCGGCTTTTCAGTCTGCCCGCTGTCAAAGGAATGACTGGGACAGTCTGTCAATCTGTGGCGGAGATTCGAGCGAGAGAGATTCCGGGTCCGACCGAGAGAGGGAAGGACTTGTTGCCTGACCCTTTGCAAAGCGCAGGGAAAGAGGAAGTGGCTGCGGCGAAGCCAGAGTCAAACAATAACCATCATACGGAAGTGCCGCCAACAAAAACTCCAGTAGGGGAGGAGGTAAAAGCCACATCTGACCTCATCGATCTGGGAGGAGCGACGTGCAGACCTCCGTCTGCAGCACCGCCCCTGTCAATTTCAACAACTCCGCCTGCGGCGCCGCCTCTCCGGTCGCCTCTCCCGGCGACTCCGGCCCCCTTGTATCCACCCTTGCCCTCGTCTACTGAATCGTCTAGGCCACCGACTCCACCTGCTGGCAGGAATAGGACATCGGCACCCAACGCCACGGATGGACTGTTACAGTCGGTGCTACAGCGGCTTGAGAAGTTAGAAACAACTATTAAACCAACAGATAATAGACCTTCCTGGTTAATGAACCCTACAGTGCCTCCAAGAACCACGCGATGGAGTGGTATCATTAGAGACGCTATACTAGAAGGACAATGGGGGGCAGCTGCTAGCTTGGGCGGGGCTCCACCGCTTGCCTGTCCTGTTGTGCATGCTAATGGCACGGGAAAGTGGGAATCACATGATTGGAAAATCCTGCAGCAAGCACATACCACCACTTCAACCTATGGAGTAAAATCTGAAGCTACCCGACAAATTGTTAGCTGGATTTTTTCGGCTGACCTGATGTGTCCGTATGATTGTCGTAACCTGATGAGACTGTTACTCACTCCAACGCAATTCCTGCTGTGGGAGTCGTCCTGGCAACAGCGAGCTATGAATGAAGCTGTTCGTCGGCAGGGAGAAGGCGACCCTCTGAGAGGAGTAACAGCCGATATGTTTACAGGAGCTGGACCGTATGGCAATTTGGATGTACAATTGACGTTCCCGGCAAACCTGTTGCAGCGATCTGCGCAGCTAGCTCTGGAAGCCTTTCTCGGCCTACCCAGATCTGCCAGCCCATCATTTAGTACGATGATGCAAGGAACTACCGAAAAATATAGTCATTTTGTTGACCGGTTGTGGGACGCTGTCATGAATCATCCTGATTTAGATGATAATAATAAACAGCAAATGTTTAAAATATTGGCCTTTGACAATGCCAATAAAATGACCAGGCAAATTTTAGCCAGTCTGCCTAAAGGAGCAGGCATTGAAGAAATGTTGATGAGAGTAGAAAGAGCTGAAGCTCAGCGGCAGAGTTCTACGGTTGCCGCCACCGTGCAAGGAGCTGTCCGAGAAATTGTGCAGCCTTTGTCCGCAGTCGTACAAAAGAAGTCATTGAGGTCATCCGGTGGACCCTTCCGCGGGAACTGTTACCGTTGTGGGGAGTCCGGCCACGTTAAACGTCACTGCCGCAAAGTCGTATGGTGCGATAAGTGTCAAAAGACCACTCATGCCACAAGAGCCTGTACGGGAAACTGGAAAGCGAGCGCGGAGAGCGGCCGCGTGCAGACACAAATAAACCCTCAGAACGAAAAAAAGGTTTTCTTCAACAACACCAACCAGCAACCCGAGGGAGTACGGGGATCGACGTGGAAACTACAGTAGATGTTACTCTTATCGACTCTAAAGTTCAAAAAGTTCCCAGTAACACAATGGGGCCTTTATTTCACCAGACCAGTGCTATTGGGGGGCTGTTACTGGGTCGATCATCAGCAGGAATAAAAGGACTGATTGTATTGCCTGGCGTAATCGATGCTGACTACACAGGTCGCATTTACGTTATGGTTTATACTGTTTGTCCTCCCTTGTTCATTCCTAAAGGTAGCCGAATTGCTCAAATAGTTGCCATTGATAATCCGTTGGGCTATCCTTCAGAATCAGAACTTTATCGTGGTGATCGAGGTTTTGGATCTACGGGACCTGCTGTCTGCTTTACCACACAGATGAACCAGCGTCCCGAGATAGAGATAACCATCTCACAAAATGGCCAAGCTAAAGAGATTCTTGCCATGCTAGATACAGGAGCTGATGTTACAATTATAAGTCGAGATATATGGCCAGTAGGTTGGTCTGTAGAACTGCCAACGTCATCTATTAATGGCATTGGAGGGCACTCCACACCCTGGATCAGCAAACAGCCAATACAGTTGAAATTCCCGGAAGGTCAACAAGTAAGCCTGAAAGTTTATGTGCTACCGTTGCCAGGGACATTGGATGCCTTGATCGGTCGTGATGTATTAAGTCAGATTGGAGCAGTGTTGACAACGAACCATTTTCCATCACGGGCACTGGTGAGCAGTCGCCCAACCCACCGTTGACTTGGATTTCCAATGCACCCGTGTGGGTTGACCAGTGGCCCATGACAGAAGAGCGACTGCAAATCGCCAGACAACTAATTGCTGAGCAGCTTGCAGCTGGTGATATTAAACCCTCTGTTAGCCCTTGGAATACACCCATCTTTGTAATCCCAAAGAAGAGTGGAAAATGGCGACTTTTACATGATCTACGCAAAGTTAATGCGCAAATGCAGACTATGGGTGCATTACAGCCTGGGATGCCATCTCCAAGCATGCTGCCAAATGGCTGGCACATTTTGATAGTAGATTTAAAAGACTTTCTTCACCATTCCTTTGCATCCTCAAGACACACAGCGATTTGCCTTCTCAGTACCAGCAGTTAACAAAGCGTCACCTGTAGACCGTTATGAATGGATTGTATTGCCACAAGGGATGAAGAATTCACCTACCCTATGTCAACTTTATGTGGCATGGGCGTTGCAGCCACTGCGGAGCCAGTGGCCAGAGACAATCATCTATCATTATATGGATGACATTCTCTGTTGTCAAAAAGAGCCCTTTACTGATGAGTCTTTATGGCAGCTCACCGACATATTGTCAAAAAAAGGACTTGTTATTGCCCCTGAAAAGGTGCAGCGTACGGCTCCTTGGAAATATCTTGGCTGGTCTATCATAGACTCTAAAATTCGACCTCAAAAGACGGAAATAGCTACCCAGTTGCGCACCTTAACTGATGTCCAGACACTGTTAGGAGACGTTCAATGGGTGTGGAACTGCGTAGGCATCTCAAACACCGATATCGCCCCCTTGACAGAATTGCTGAGAGGCAATCATCCAGCGGATAGCGTCATTTTAACACCGGTGCAACAAGCAGCGCTACAACGCATCGCGCAAAAGCTGCAATCGACATGGTCGTCTCGGCGCCTCTTACTGTTGGCTATATCCTTACTCATATGTAATACCAAAGAGTCACCATATGCCGTCATTTGTCAGTGGCAAAACAGGAAGGAGGACATGAATCCTCCCGCCGCCTCTGTGGGTGATGCCACTGACAAATGCGAAGGAAAGAGAACAAAAGAGGATGTGTTCCATGTTTTGGAATGGGTATTTCTAGGGGTACAACCAAAAACGAGTATTCAAACGAGAACTGAAGCAATAGGGGAACTGATACGGAAGGGTCGATCCCGAATTATAGAAATCAGTGGTAAAGAACCAGAGGACATTAGCATACCTGTCAACGCCGGACACTTAGAATGGTGGCTGCGCAATGACATTACCATACAAGAGGCCTTGTTAGGATATAGCGGGAGAGTTCATTCACAACAGCCCCAGGGAAAGCTATGGCAAGTTTTAAAGAGAAATCAGTGGATAGAAAAACCTAAAGTACGGGGAGACCCACTGTCCGATGGTATCACTGTATATACAGATGCAGGTAAACGCTTGCGACGTGCAGCCTGTGTTTGGCAGAAAAAAGATCAATGGTGTCAGCATATCATTAACGGAGACACCCGAGATTCCCTTCAAACATTGGAATTAACCGCAGTAGTTTGGGCCTTGAATAACTGGCTGAATGTTCCCTTGAATGTGGTAACAGACTCTTTATATGTGGCTGGAGTAGTGCCACGCCTGGAAGACGCTCTACTCAGAGAAACCACTAATCATCGACTGGGGAGTTTATTTATCCAGATGAGATCTGTCCTTGACCAACGAACAGCCGCCTGTTGTGTTGTACACATTCGTAGCCATCAGTTGAACTTAGGATTAGGCCAGGGCAACCAACTTGCTGATAGCCTGGTTAGTTCCGCTTGCCATGTGCCCCCAACGGATAAATTCCAGCAGGCTAGGCAAAGTCATGAGAATTTTCACCAGAATGCTAAAGGGTTAAAAAGACAGTTTAATTTAACAGACAATGAGGCTCGAGGCATCATTCAAGCTTGTCCAAAATGCGGGAACCATGGTCCAGGGATAGGGGTAGGAGTGAACCTAAAAGGGCTGAAAGCCTTAGAGTTATGGCAGATGGATGTTACGCACATATCAGAATTTGGTCGTTTGAGGTATGTGCATGTGACCATTGATACTTTTTCAAAAATGGTTTGGGCAACTGCATTACCCGGGGAAAAGGCGCATCACATATGTAAACATCTGCTTGCCTGCTTTGCAGTATTGGGTGTACCTGAGCGCATTAAGACCGACAACGGACCTGCTTATGTTAGACAAAAGGTTAGGGTTTTTTTGCAAAGATGGGGGGTCGAGCATACAACGGGAATCCCGCACTCACCTACAGGACAAGGGTTAGTGGAACGCACGCATCAGGTATTGAAAGACTATTTAGATAGACAAAAGGGAATGGAAACGGATGCCCAAAGGTTACATCGCGTGCTCTTTACATTGAGCTTTCTCTGTCTCATGGGTGATAGGGAAGAGACACCAGTGGTAGTCCATCACCAGAATCTTAAATTCAACAGTGCAACAATAATCCCACAACTTAAAGTAATGTATAGAGACCCAGCTTCTGGAGTCTGGATGGGACCTGTCCCAGTTATATTTAATGGTCGAGGTTATATGTGTGTTTCCACAGATCACGGTCCAGTGTGGGTGCCCAGTCGGTCCGTAAAACCTGCTCTGACTCAACAGGATCCACCTGACAACCAAGATGCTCAAGATCCTGATCCTAGGGATGATGACCCCGACGGTAATAACTCTCCACAAGATTGAACCCAGGGAAAACATGTGGGTTACCTGGGCGAACAGAACAGGGCAACAAGCTTTTTGCTTATCGCTTGCTTCTGCTACAGAGCCTTTCAGAACATGCTTGATAGGAATACCCAGCTTTAAGGTAGAAGAATTTCGCTCCTATAGTACCAGTAATTGTAGTGCCTCCTCAAGTGTTAGTCAGTGTAGCGCCAAACTTGGTGGTGGTTTGAATGTTACGTTGCCCTGGGACCCCCAAGAGTTGGATCTGTTAGGGTCTATGAGAATTGGCAATACCTCAAAAAATTGGACTCAAACTTGTATATTTTTTGGAGGACCTGGCGTCAAGGGTTTGAATGCTTTTCGAACATTAGATTGGACAGGATGGACAAATGTTACATCTAAGGCACACTATTATGACTATCAAAATCGAAATTCCTTTTGCGGCACGAATGATACAAGCAGAGATGGCCTGGGAGCCTATGGGGCTGAAATGAAACGACCAATGCCCCTCTGGAACAATGGCACCCCAAAAGCTCTGCCACCAAATGTGTTCTTAATACGTGGTGACCGAGCATGGCAGGGAATTCCGAAAAACCTGGTGGGTGGTCCATGCTATTTTGGTAAACTAACACAGCCCCAAATATAAATTGGTGGAAGAACGTAACCAAGGATTCCCATTCCAGATGCCTAAAGCGCAATGTTATGGGTCTCACACCGAATTGCAATGATGAAATAACCTTACTTAGTGCCACTGAAAGAGTGTTTTTATCTTTATTTGTGCCCGGAGTAGCGGCAGGCAGGGCCTTAAAGGACGTAGGACAGTTGGCTTGTTGGGCTGAGAAACAAGCGAATGTCACCACGGAGATTATAGAGAATTTGTTGGAAGATCAAAATAGCATGCGCCATGCAATTTTGCAAAATAGAGCAGCAATTGATTTTTTGTTATTAGCCCAAGGGCATGGTTGTGAAGATTTTGAAGGTATGTGCTGTATGAATCTGTCTGATCATAGCGAATCAATTCACAAACAGTTGCAGTGGCTAAAAGAACATGCAAACAAGATTCGTCAAAGTCATAACTTTCTAGATGAGTGGCTAACTAATTTGTTTGGAAGGATGCCACCATGGCTATTAGGATTGCTTGTTAAAGGCTTGCGCATTATACTAATTCTTCTAATCGTAGGTTTGTGTTTATGTATAGTCCTTTTGTGTATTAAGAGAGCTATGTTAAAAGTAGTAAACCAAGCCTGGATTGTTCAAAAACAAGAAGGGGGAATTGTGGAGGAATGGCTGAGTGAGAAGGGACATGACCTGATTGCGATGAACAATCCAGCCTTTCACATGAGCCTTGAGGAGAAGCCTGTTTAACTACAGGCCCGAATGTGACCGTGAACTCTCCTTGAAATTCTTCAAGGAGCAGAAGTAACAAGGCGGTAAACAAGATAAGAGAAACCACATCTGTGAATAGAGAAAGAAAGTTGTGCTACATAGCAAGGGGTGGACACAGGACGTGTACCAATGAAATAATTGCCTTAATCACATAAACATAGGTTGTAAACCAATCACATATCTGTTGCTAACGCTTGTTCTTATTGCCTGTCTATATCTACTCTGTGAAAACTGGAATAAAGGGAGAACGATCATACTCATATTGAGACTCCATCGTTACTCCGGGTCCGTCTCCCACTCCAACACCCACCCCCACCCCGTATCTCCTGCATGGAACCAGAAGTCCTACTTTGCTTCTGTCCCATCTTCCGAAAGTGCCCTCTTTCACTCAAAATTCACTCACTTCCCTCCGTTCGTGGCCCACGCCCTCGCGGACAATGGGAACCGCACTATTAGGAGGTCCACACTCACTTCGTCCGGTGGGCTACTAAGCCCAGTGGACGTCTCAGTCACTCGCACCCGGGTACCCAATCCCCGACCGAACGGAACCGCAATATACTTACTCACTCCCGAGTCTTCGTCCGGCTCTTCGTGCACAAAAATTACGGGGAACTGCAGTATCTCCTTTCTCTTTTCTTTTTGCTTTCCTATCTCAGTTCGGAAAATCCAGGTGAGCTAAGTCGGAATCTCCTCCGGGACCATCCGAAGATGGGGCGCCCTCCCAGAGTTGAATTCCGAGTCGGCTGTCTGGATCCGAGTCACGGCACCAAATTTGTTATAGTTGAATTTAAAATAAATCGAGTCCGAAATAGATTCAATAAATATTTATTGAGGTAGGAAGGCAAAAGCAGCGCTGGGCGGCCGGGGAGTCGCAGCTCCACCAAGGGCTCGCAAATTCAAGCAAGCTGAGCAGCTCTTTTTATCTTCACGGAGGTCGGTTTCGACATCTTCGGTACGCCCCTCTGTAGCTTCTTGCTTGAGGTAGTTTAGATAAAATGTCGGTCACAGAATCAGCTCAAAATAATACATTCCGATAACATTGTGGTTAAGCTTTTTGTCAAACAGGAGTTCCCATGTTGGTGTAGCAAGATAACATTGTGGACATGTCTCTTCTGGTTAAACAGGGAGTTCTCAAGACTGCCACAATGGGTTCGTTCCTCTTGCTTAACTTGTTCGATCAGCAAATCACCTTTAGTTACTTATTACAAAATCATTCTAATATGCTCTGGTCAGATCTGTTGTTATCTCAACCCTTTATGCCCCATGTTGGGTGCCAAAAAAGACTGTTGTCGTTTAGCCCCATCTGGCAACAAAGAACTATGCAGTAGCTCACTCACTCCCCCTGCTCCCCTGGGGAGAATCTGAAGAAAAAGGCAAAACTCATGGTTTGAGATAAAGGCAGTTTAACAGAACAGCAAAGGAAAGAGGAAAAACAACACACTCCCAAGCAGCAATTCCTCTACCCTTTCTAGGCTAACTCCACCAGCTATATACTGGGCATGGTGTCACATGGTATTGAATACCTGTCCCTCCCAGCTCTTTGTGAAAATTAACCCTATCCCCACCAGAACCAGGACAGCTGTATAGCCACATTCAAAGACTTACAGTCAGTGGCTCAATGTCCAAGTGGAAACCAGTACTGAGTGGTGTCCCTCAAGGGTCCATATTGGGACCAATACTGTTTAATATCTTCATTAATGACATAGACAGTGGGATCAAGTGTACCCTCAGCAAGTTTGCAGATGACACCAAGCTGAGTGGTGCTGTTGATAAACTAGAGGGAAGGGATGCCATCCAGAGGGACCTGGACAGGCTTGAGGAGTGGACCCATGTGAACCTCATGAGGTTCAACAAGGCCAAGTGCAATGTCCTGCACCTGGGTCAGGGCAACTGAATGGGATCACCCAGACAAACCGGTTTTGGAGCACAAAAGGTGAAGTTGTCACAAAAGGGAGTTGTTGTTCAACTCGCTCCATCTAGCCTTGACAGATGCTTATGGATCCTTATCTATGCAGAGATAACCTGGGAGGAGCTGTGGAAATGGCTCAGCCCGGGTTGTCTCAACACTGCATCACAATAAGAACCTACACCAAAATGGTGCCTGTCGTGGTTTAGCCTCAGACGGCAACAAAGAACCACGTGCCGCTCGCTCGTGCCTTCCAAACACAGGAAGAATCGTAAGAAAAGGCAAGACTCTTGGGTTGAGACAAAGGCAGTTTAATAGAACAGCAAAGGGAACAGGCAAACAACAACAACAACACCACGGATAGGGGAATATACGAACGCGATTACGGAACCGCCGCTCGCTCGCCGCTCGCCAGCAGGAGCCGGGCCGCCCCAGCCCGCTTTTAAGCAGCAACTTCCTGCCCCCTCCCCCGGCAGCTCAGGGTGGGCGTGGCTCACATGGCATGGAATACCAGGAAAAGTTAACCCTATCCCCACCAGAACCAGGACATTATCCACCCCTTATTCCATACCATCTATGCCATGCCCAGCAGGTTCCAATGAATTGCCACCACTTTCCCCTGTTATATATATATATATATACACACATATAATACCCTTAGTTTATGGGTCATCCCTCCAAAGTGTCCGTTGAGTTCTTTTAATCCACGGCTTTGGGCTCCATCTGTTAGAACAGTCTCTCAGGGCAGGTGAGATGCTGGGTGGTGCTGGTCTGTTGCATGCTGTATTTTTCGGAGCTTGTGACTGGTGCACCTGGTGTGGCTCATGCACGCAGTCTCTAGGCTGAAGATGTAGATCTTGAGGAAACTGCTGGGCGCCAGCTGCTGAGATCAGTTCTTATCCCATCATCCCTGTGCCTTACTTGTAGTACAACTGATAGCAATTATAGCAATGAGGACATACAGTGACAGTGTTACTTAGCAATTAACAGCACACAATCTGATTCATTGGCTATTCTCGCCCAAAATCAGATCTCCATGAGGTACACATCGGACTTCCCCATCCTTCCGCATCACCCACCAAGTGCACCCAGGTCCTTGGGCAAAAGCAATCCCACGGATGGGTTTGCCTTTGCCTGAGGCAGGACTAACCCAGACTGTCTTCCCTAGCATATTCTTCATGTGCACTACGGGGACTTTATCCCCTTCTACAGTACGTGGAAGTTTTGATTGGGCAGGGCCAGCCCAATTGGTAGATCCCCTGGTGTTAACTAGCCAGGTAGCTTTTGCTAAATGTGTATCCCAGTGTTTGAAAGTCCCACCACCCATTGCTCTCAGTGTAGTTTTTAACAGTCCATTGTATCGTTCTATCTTCCCAGAGGCTGGGGCGTGATAGGGGATGTGATACACCCACTCGATACCATGCTCTTTGGCCCAGGTGTCTATGAGGCTGTTTCGGAAATGAGTCCCATTGTCCGACTCAATTCTCTCTGGGGTACCATGTCGCCACAGGACTTGCTTTTCAAGGCCCAGGATAGTGTTCCGGGCAGTGGCATGGGGCACAGGGTATGTTTCCAGCCATCCAGTGGTTGCTTCCACCATTGTGAGCACATAGCGCTTGCCTTGACGGGTTTGTGGCAGCGTGATATAATCAATCTGCCAGGCCTCCCCATATTTGTATTTCAGCCATCGCCCTCCATACCAAAGAGGCTTCAAACGCTTGGCTTGTTTGATCGCAGCGCATGTCTCACATTCATGGATGACCTGTGCAATAGTGTCCATGGTCAAGTCCACCCCTCGGTCACGAGCCCATCTATATGTCGCATCTCTCCCTTGATGGCCTGAGGAGTCATGGGCCCACCGAGCTATGAATAGTTCACCCTTATGTTGCCAGTCCAGATCCACCTGAGCCACTTCAATCCTAGCGGCCCGATCCACCTGCTGGTTGTTCTGATGTTCCTCCGTGGCCCGATTCTTTGGTACGTGGGCATCTACATGGCGTACTTTCACAACCAGATTCTCTATCCGGGCAGCAATATCTTGCCATAGGTCAGCAGCCCAGATGGGTTTGCCTCTGCGCTGCCAGTTGCCCTGCTTCCACTGCTGTAACCACCCCCACAGAGCATTTGCCACCATCCATGAGTCAGTGTAGAGATAAAGTACTGGCCATTTTTCTCGCTCAGCAATGTCCAAAGCCAGCTGAATAGCCTTCACCTCTGCAAACTGGCTCGATTCACCCTGTCCCTCACTGGCTTCTGCAACCCGTCGTGTAGGACTCCACACAGCAGCCTTCCACTTTCGATGCTTTCCCACAATACGGCAGGACCCATCAGTGAACAGGGCATATTTCTTCTCATTTTCTGGCAGTTTATTATATGGTGGGGCCTCTTCTGCACGCGTCACCTCCTCCTCTGGTGACATTCCGAAATCCTTGCCTTCTGGCCAGTCCATGATCACTTCCAGAATTCCTGGGCGACTGGGGTTTCCCATTCGAGTTCGCTGCGTGATCAGTGCAATCCACTTACTCCATGTAGCATCGGTTGCATGATGTGTGGTGGGGACCCTTTCTTTGAACATCCAACCCAGCACCGGCAGTCGAGGTGCTAAGAGGAGCTGTGCTTCTGTACCAACCACTTCCGAAGCAGCTCGAACCCCTTCATATGCTGCCAATATCTCTTTTTCTGTTGGAGTGTAGCGGGCTTCGGATCCTCTGTATCCACGACTCCAAAACCCTAGGGGTCGACCTCGAGTCTCCCCTGGTGCTTTCTGCCAGAGGCTCCAGGTAGGGCCGTTCTCCCCGGCTGCAGTGTAGAGCACATTTTTAACATCTTGTCCTGCCCGGACTGGCCCCAGGGCCACTGCATGGACTATTTCCTGTTTGATTTGTTCAAAAGCTTGTCGTTGCTCAGGACCCCATTTAAAATCATTCTTCTTCCGGGTTACTTGATACAGAGGGCTTACAATTTGACTGTAATCTGGGATATGCATTCTCCAAAAACCCACAATGCCTAAGAAAGCCTGTGTTTCCTTTTTACTAGTTGGTGGAGACATAGCTGCTATTTTGTTGATCACATCCATTGGAATCTGACGGCGTCCATCTTGCCATTTTATTCCTAAAAACTGGATCTCCTGCGCAGGTCCCTTGACCTTACTTCGCTTTATAGCAAAACCAGCGTTCAGAAGGATTTGAACTATTTTACTCCCTTTCTCAAAAACTTCTTCTGCTGTGTTTCCCCATACAATGATGTCATCAATGTACTGCAGATGTTCTGGAGCTTCACCCTGTTCCAGTGCAGTCTGGATCAGTCCATGGCAAATGGTGGGGCTGTGTTTCCACCCCTGGGGCAGTCGATTCCAGGTGTATTGGATGCCCCTCCAAGTGAAAGCAAACTGTGGCCTGCACTCAGCTGCCAAAGGGATTGAGAAGAATGCATTCGCTATATCAATCGTGGCATACCACTTGGCTGCCTTGGACTCCAGTTCGTACTGGAGTTCTAGCATGTCCGGCACAGCAGCACTCAGCGGTGGCGTGACTTCATTCAGGCCACGATAGTCTACAGTTAGCCTCCACTCTCCATTAGATTTTCGCACCGGCCATATGGGACTGTTAAAGGGTGAGCGAGTCTTGCTGATCACTCCTTGAACCTCTAGTTGACGAATCAGCTCATGGATGGGAATCAGAGAGTCTCGGTTAGTGCGATACTGCCGCCGATGCACCGTTGTGGTAGCAATCGGCACCTGTTGTTCTTTGACCCTCAACAACCCCACAACAGAAGAATCCTCCGAGAGACCAGGCAAGGCAGACAACTGTTTAACTTCCTCTGTCTCCAAAGCAGCTATGCCAAAGGCCCAGCGGTACCCTTTTGGGTCCTTAAAATACCCTCTCCTGAGGTAATCTATACCAAGGATGCATGGAGCCTCTGGGCCAGTCACAATGGGATGCTTTTGCCACTCATTCCCAGTTAGGCTCACTTCTGCCTCCAGTACAGTCAACTCTTGGGATCCCCCTGTCACCCCAGAAATACAAATGGGTTCTGCCCCTCTATAGCTTGATGGTATTAAAGTACACTGCGCACCCGTGTCCACTAGAGCCTTATACTCCTGTGGGTCTGATGTGCCAGGCCATCGAATCCACACCGTCCAATAAACCCGGTTGTCCCTTTCCTCCACCTGGGCGGAGGCAGGGCCCCCCTAATACTGGTCAGAGTATCCATTACTCACTTCTTGCAGAAATGACTTGGAAGTTCCTTCAAGAGGATCAGAAGCAAGATCAGGCCTTCTGCTTTGTCTGGGGAACGGCCCACTGGAAACTGGGGCGGCACTTTTCCTGGAGGGATCCCCTTTTGTGGTTGTCCTTCCTTGCAACTCCTGTACCCGTGTCCGCAGGATCCAAGTAGGTTGTCCATCCCACTTCCTCATGTCCTCTCCGTGGTCCCGCAGGTAGAACCACAGGGTGCCTCGTGGTGTGTACCCTCTGTACTCTCTCTCTTGAGTGGGGAAATGCCTGCTTCTAATAGCTGAGATGCTGGCCCGTGCAGGTGGGGAGTAGGACATATTCTCTTCAAGTTGCTGGACCTTCCGCGACAGTTTCTCCACAGCTGAGACAAGGGGGGAAGAGAGACTTTCTTCATATCGCCGGAGCCGGCCAGCTACCTCATCCACCGTTGGTCCCTCTTCACCTTTCCATTCCATTACTGCCAGGGAGTTGGCATATGACGATGGTGCGCTCCGTACAAACTTCCGCCACATGGGCCTTGTGCATCGCACCTCATCAGGGTCTGTGGGTAAGTCTGCATTGTCCAAGTCATAATAAATCATCTCCCGCACGGCTAATTCTCTCAGGTACTGGATACCTCTTTCCATGGTAGTCCACTTGCTTGGCTGACATACAACATCCTCGCTGAAGGGGTACCTCTCCCTCACGCCTAACAGGAGTCGTTTCCAGAGGCTGAGGGCTTGGGTCTTTTTCCCGATCGCCTTGTCAATGCCGCCTTCCCTAGACAGGGATCCCAGCTGCCTGGCCTCCCTACCCTCTAATTCCAGGCTACTGGCCCCATTATCCCAGCACCGGAGCAGCCAGGTGACAATGTGCTCGCCTGAAAGTCGGCTAAAATCTTTTCGCATATCCCGCAGCTCACTCAAGGATAGGGATCGAGTAATTATCTCTGGTTCTGCCTCTTCCTCCTGCTCTCGTGATGGCCCTGGTTCATCATCATCTCTTACTAAGCGAACTGATTTCTTTGTGTACTTCTTCTTCTGTATGGGGGCAACTGATACTGGCATGGGTTGGTTCCCTGGTTCAGTGGCAGTGGCTACCACGGGGGTTGCAGTAGCCGCAGTGTCTGTCGCAAGGATTGCAGTAGCCGCAGGGGCCGCCGCAGGGGCCGCCGCAGCCTCAGGGGCCGCCGCAGGGGCTGCAGCAGGGGCTGCAGCAGCCGCAGGGGCCGCCGCAGGGGCTGCAGCAGGGGCTGCAGCAGCCGCAGGGGCTGCAGGTCTGGTTTCCATCTCTTCCCCTTGAGGGTGCTGCATAATTCTGAGCAGTGCCTGGTAGATACTGGCCAGTGCCCAGCACAGCGCGGTGAGTTGTGCCTCTCTAGAATAGCCACAGCATTTTCCCTTCAAATATTCTACCACTTTATCAGGGTCCTGTAATTGTTCAGGGGTGAAGTCCCAGACCATTGGAGGTGAGTAGTTCTCTAGGTACCTGCCCATGCTCTCCCACATGCCATGCCACCCCTGACTATCCAGCCTCGGAGCAGATCTCCGGGTGGTAGTCTTAAATAGTCGCTTAACCCTAAACAAGACCTGGAACGTATTCAGGAGACATAGCACTAGGAACACGCTAGTTTGAGTATCCCAAGGATATTCAAAATTCTCAAAAGCTGTCATACCTGACCCGAAGGAGAAAAGGGAGGCAAAAGGGCTGGGGAAATTATTAACAAATTCTGAGAGACGGTGTCCAATGTACGGACAGGACAGCAAAACCACATAAACACCCCAAAATAGCCGTCTGAACAGTGATGTTATCATATCATAAACAGATATCGCACAGGACAGCAGAATGATAATCCTCATCCCTGTTCCAGACATGGTAAACAGCATCGCAGGGAGTACATAAGCCATATAGGAATTTATGTAACACAGCCATGAGAACAAACCAAGCAACATGATGACCAGTGACTACTTACCTAATAAAATAAATGCATACAAAAAAAAAACAAAACCGTTTTTTCCACGTTCTAGTTGGATTCTGTCGTTATCTCAACCCTTCGAGCCCCACGTTGGGCGCCAAAAAGGACTGTCGTGGTTTAGCCTCAGACGGCAACAAAGAACCACGTGCCGCTCGCTCGTGCCTTCCAAACACAGGAAGAATCGTAAGAAAAGGCAAGACTCTTGGGTTGAGACAAAGGCAGTTTAATAGAACAGCAAAGGGAACAGGCAAACAACAACAACAACAAAACAACAACAACAAAACAACAACAACAACAACACCAACAACAACACCAACAACGGAATATACAAACGCGATTACGGAACCGCCGCTCCCCCCGCCGCTCGCCAGCAGGAGCCGGGCCGCCCCAGCCCGCTTTTAAGCAGCAACTTCCTGCCCCCTCCCCCGGCAGCTCAGGGTGGGCGTGGCTCACATGGCATGGAATACCAGGAAAAGTTAACCCTATCCCCACCAGAACCAGGACAGTGCCTTTAACAAACAAAATGCCCTAAGTCACATCCCAGCACTATTCAGTGACTTTGTGTACCAGACATCACAAAGTAAACAATATGACCTAAGGGGCCATCAAACCACCAGAGATAACCATTCTAGATAGTGTAATCCATTCAGGCACAATCCTGCCCACCCATTGAATCAGGATATATAAACCTTAAGGTTTGGGGAGGAAAATGGCGAGTCTTCCAATGATACAGCTGGCCTGCAGGTAACTTCCCCGGGGATTTAGGGGATTTAGAAGCCTTACGTGAGAGATTAAGAAACATACATATGATATTTGGCATGCTTTAAGATCGTGATTAGTGCACTCTTTTAAGGTATTAAAGAACCCTAACCTGTACCCTGCTTCACACTCCAGCACCCAAAACAAGGGCAGCATTGTTGAATGAGATAAGCCCAGCTCCAAAGGTACTAGCTGCCTCCAGGGAACACTGTGAGAAACTGGAACCTCAAAATAATTGTCTCAAAGCTTGCTTAAGCTTCTGCAAATTGACAGCAGGCTTTCAGGCCAATAAGAAGCTTGCTTGTGTCTATTTAGCACTTTCTGCAGACCATTCTTTTGCTTAGCAGTCACCACCCAAGATTGCCACCAGCTGAAAAGGGTGTAGGCCTTTGGTTATCAGAGTGGACAGACCCTGCCTACCCTAGGGCTTGCCTGCTACCCCAAACTTGCTGTGTCACGATGACTGTGCTAAGCTAAGCTCTGCCCAAGCAACAGAGGTAGGAAGAGCTCATAAGGTGATCGTGTCAAATGACAATTAGCTGGGCAAAGGCCACCGTCATGCTGATTGGTCAAGCTACGGACCGACCTGGACTATAACTGGTATGGTGACCCACCACAATTGGGAACTGGGATCCCCAAGTCTCATTGGCAGTTGCTTCGAGCCACGAGGGGTATCATCTTCTCGGCAGCAGGGGTAGTCTTCAGGAGAATAAATGCAATTTTTAGTCGCTTGCTTCTGTGCATTTCAGGTGAATCGCACTGAACCCCTTTAAGTGTCTTGCGACAACACACTTTAATAATGTCAATTACAAATGGAGCAGGTTCGCGAGGGTGATAGCAATAGTACTCTGGTTTAATACCCCGTGCAAATATCTCCCGCCATTCACTAGATTGCTCCTGGATTTCACCATTAAATATTTTTATGTTTAGAGCCAATTTGGTGAGCTCACGCTCTTTGTCCCCACAAGGTTGGCAAACCCCTCGAGGGGGTATCCCGTAACGGCAATGGGTCCCCCTCCGTTCTTGACACCCTTTACAAATAAAACAAATAAAAAGGATAACAATTACAGCTCAGAATGTCACACTTGATTCTTATGTCCCCTGTATCACCGTAACCGTACCCCACCGATATGCTGTAGTCGCTCACTTGTACCACAGTTATATGTGTGTCCATTTACAACCTCCAGAAGGCAATCTTCAGATCTCCAGGCGGGCTTGTCACTTCCCAAGAATAGTCTTTTAATGGTCCTTTTACGCGGCTCGCATGGGTCCAGCCTCTCTCTGCTGTCCGGATGGCTGTTTCTGTGGTGAGTAAAACGAGATAGGGCCCTTCCCAACGGGGGTTAATGAGGACTCTTTCCATGATTTGATTAGCACTTTGTCTCCTGGCTTTATGTTATGCATGGCTACATCCAAGGGGGGTCTCTGTACTACTAAGCCCTTATTCCGCAGCTTTACTCTCCTAGCCATGAGTTGAATTATATAAGGTCTAATTTGTGAATTTTCAAGTTGGGGGTGGTCCTGCGGAATTTCTAAATCGTATGGCATCCCATATAACATTTCAAAGGGGGAAATTCCTACATCAGTTCGGGGCTGTGTTCTTATATTCAATAGTGCTAAGGGGAGGCACTTTACCCATGACATCTTAGTTTCTAACATCAATTTTGTGAGCTGTTTCTTTATTTCCCCATTTACTCTTTCTACCTTTCCCGAGCTTTGTGGATGCCAGGGAGTATGATATTCCCATTTTGTCCCCAAAGAGGAGAGAGCTTCCCTTGCTATTTTTGAAACAAAATGGGAGCCCCTATCAGAGTGTATTACCTCAATGGATCCATACCTAGGGATTATATTTTCCAGCAAAGTCTTCACTACGGTTTGAGCGGTGGCTCTAGCTGTCGGGAAAGTTTCCACAAAATGGGTTAGGTGGTCTATGATTACTAATAAGTATTTATATCGTCCCACCTTTGGAAGTTCAGTGAAGTCTAGCTGGATTTTAGCAAATGGTCTGTGAGCCAGTTCCCTTCCCCCCAGGGCTTTTTCTCTGTAACTGATGTTTATTGACCCTTTTGCATGTCATACATTCGCTAACTATTCTCTTTGCTATGTTGTATATACCAATGCACACATACTTTGTGGCAAACTGATCCACTAACGCCTGAGTTCCCCAATGGGTGTTCTCATGGAATTTTTGCATGATTTTCAAAGCCAGAGGTTTTGGGAGAACTTCCCGGCCATCCGGGAGTTCCCACTTTCCTTTTTCTGTCTCCCTGATTCTCATCTGAGTCAGCTTATCTTTTTCCTGCACTGTAAAACTCAGGATTGAGTGAATTTTTCCGTGTAGATGGCAATGGCTATACTTGGGGTTGTCACACTCATCATAAATTAGACATCTGCAAGGGACTGCATCGATTCCAAAATCCTTCCAACACTCATAACATGGAAATTCGTCTGATTCCTTTCCACAAGTTATACAGTCCTCCCGAGTTCTTTTAGTCTGGATCACCATTAATGCCGCTCTTTTTGCTTCTTGATCAGCAAGATTGTTTCCTCTGACTAATGGGCTTAATCCTTTTTGGTGTCCTTTTAAATGTACTACGGCTATTCCCGCCGGTCCTCGTAATGCTTGTAAGACCTGGATTATTAATTCCTGGTGTATTAATCCTTTTCCTTGAGAATTTATTAAACCCCTTTCTTCCCAAATTTTTCCAAAAGTATGCACTACGCCAAAGGCATATTTTGAATCCATATATATGGTTCCAATTTTACCTTTTAAAAGTTGCAAGGCTCTTAATACAGCATATAGTTCACAAGCCTGTGCAGACCAACTAGGGCTCAGAGGTCCCGATTCTATTACACTAAATGTTTTTCCATCAATGATTGCAAATCCTGATTTTCTCTTTCCTTCAACTACCCGGGATGATCCATCTACAAATAGCTTTTCTCCTTCTCCAAGTTCTTCCTCATCTAAATCTGGCCTGATTTTTGTTTGCTCCTCAATGTTGTAAAGACAATCATGATTTATTTTGTCACTCGGCTCCCCATACAAAAACTGTGCTGGATTCTGCACGCTTGTTACCTCGAGTTCCAGTTTGGGAGAGGAAATTAGGATGCCTTCATATTTTAGGAGCCGGGGCATCTGTTATCCATTTGTCAGCTTTTTGTTGCAAAATTCCCCTGATGTTGTGAGGTGATAATACCCTCAATTCTCCTCCAAAGGTAATTTTATGGGCTTCCTCTACCAAAAGGGCTGCGGCTACTACCACTTGAAGGCAGGTAGGCCAACCCCTACTTACAGGGTCCAGGAGTTTAGATAAGTATCCCACAGGTTTCTTTCTTCCTGCCCATTCTTGTGCTAATACCCCAAATGCGGTCCCTTCATCAACACTGATAAATAGATAAAATGGTTTCTTTACATCTGGCAGGCTCAAAACTGGGGCATTTACTAAATCAGTTTTTTTTAGTGTTTCTAATTGTTTATCATCATCCTCCGACCATTTCCATAATCCATCCTTAGTTAATTTGGTATAGAGGAACTTCACCTTTTTGCTATAGTTCTCAATCCATTGCCTGCAATAGCCAAAGAGACCTAATAATTGCCTAACCTGTCTTTTAGTTCTAGGAGCCGGTAATGACAATATGCCATTCACCCTTTCGGGGTCTAATATCTTAGTTCCCTTGCTTAGTCTGTGTCCCAGATATTTTACTTCTTTCTCAACAAATTGTAGTTTTGATTTTGATACCTTCAATCCTTGTAAACTCAAAAAATTTAGTAACTTAATACTTTCCTGCCTCACTTTTTCTTCGCTATCACCAGCTAGGAGCAAATCATCCACATATTGGACCAGTGTGACTCCTTCACTTAACTCATACCCCTTCAGGATTTGTTCTAAGGCTTGTCCGAACAAGTTCGGAGATTCAGTAAACCCTTGGGGCAATACCGTCCACCGTAATTTTTGTTTCCGATGGTTATCTGGGTCTTCCCATTCAAAAGCAAAGTAATCTCGGCAATCTTCTTTGAGAGGGCATGCCCAGAATGCATCCTTCAGATCTATTACACTATACCATTGATTATCGGGCCTTATTTGACTCAGGAGGGTGTGTGGACTCGCCACCACCGGGAATCTAGCTATTGTTCTCTGGTTAATTTCTCGTAAATCATGTACTAACCTATATTTTCCATCCGGCTTTTTTATTTCTGGGTTCCTTATTGTTACTGAAAAGGGTTCAATATCTAACTTACCTACTGTTTCCGGGGTGTACCAGACTTCAGGATTTATTTTCTCTTCATCTATTACTCGTAAGGGACACAGTTTAAATTATTTTTTTTTTTTTTTTTTTTTTTTTTTTTTTAGTGTTTCATTTTTTACTTCTAAGCCAATTCCTAATTCAATCATCAAATCTCGGCCCAATAAATTATAGTCTGCTTCAGGCATGAGTAGCAGGGACCCCACCCCTACCTTAGAATGGGTTTCAAAAAACACATCTTTTATTACGGGTATTCCAAAAGGTTCTCCTTTTGCTCCAATAACCTGTATAGTCGCCGAGGATATTTTACATCCTTGGGGCAATTTTTGAACGGTAGATCTTTCTGCTCCCGAGTCCACTAGGAACTCAATTTCTTGTTGCT
The DNA here is from genome assembly GCF_028500815.1 of Rissa tridactyla. Classification (NCBI taxonomy): domain Eukaryota; kingdom Metazoa; phylum Chordata; class Aves; order Charadriiformes; family Laridae; genus Rissa; species Rissa tridactyla. The sequence goes on from NC_071496.1 coordinate 26,266,477, forward strand.
GGGGACCCACTTTTAGTTTATCAAGGGCTCTGGTGTGGTGTTTTTTTTTTTTTTTTTTTTTTTTTCTTTTTCGGGTTCCCAGCAAATAGAGCCCCTGACACCCCTAGTCTTTGAACATTTTCTCATCCATCATTCTCTTTCTGCAGTCCTTTTTAACATGCCCTTTTCCTCCACAATAAAAACAAACCACAGTTTCCCATTCTCTCCCTCTTAAAGGTTTTCGGGTCTCCTGTCTTATCTGGCGAGCTTCAAACCCTTTTCCAGGGGTTGACGTCCTTTGCCCTTCTCTGACTGCAGCTACCAACATTCTGGCTTGTCTCTTATGTATTTCCTCCTCCCTGCGGACATACACTTTCTGGGCTCATCCAAACCCCTATCCTGCCAATCCTCCACTTTCTCCAGCTTCTTTCTAATGTCCGTCCATGATTTAGCTACAAATTGGTTTGGTTTTTTTTTTTTTTTTTTTTTTTTTTTTTTTTTTTTTTTTTTTTTACCCCCCTGTTTCTTCTCTCTCAAATGATATAGATTTACTCTAGTCTCTGACCTTATCCACAAGTGTGCATATTCACTCTCCTCCAGGCTAAAGGGTTCCTTAGAATTAACATAAATATGTAAAGCCTGGCATATCCAATCTTCAAAGGACCCAAAAAAACGGGCCAATACAGGTGGTCACTTCTAATTTGTTTCCCACCCCAAACTTTCATACAATAACGTATCATTTTTGCTTTATCCTTACCCTGCCTAGAAGGGTAATCATCCCAATATTTAATCATTAATCCTAACGAACTGTCTGGCGGTATCTGGGGTAACCTAACCTTAGGCACCGACCCACCCATGGGATCAGAAGGCTTGCTTTTCTTCTGTCCCATCTTCCAGAGTGCCTTCACACACACACACAATCTTTTCCCCCTGTTCGTGGCCCAGTCCCTCGCGGGAGATGGGAACCGCACTACTAAGGGGTCCGCACTTGCTTCGTCCTCAAGTGGACGTCTCACACAGGCACACTCCGGGATACCCAACCCCAACCGAACGGATCACCGGCCTATACTTACTCACTCCTGAGTCTTCGTTCGGGTCTTCGTGCACAAAGTTTACGGGGTTGCCGGCTTTTATTTGCTTGCTGCCGAATTTCGAGTTCGTCGGTAGAGGTTTTGGGTGTAAAAACCCCCAACAGGGGCCGCTTACTCAGCGGGGCGCCCCCCCTGTGAGGTTTACAGCCAAATTGCCTCTATCCGAGTCACGGCACCAAATTTGTTATAGATTGTGGCCCAATAATTGACAGGAACCAGTCCAATTAATCAAATTAGTTTATTAAGCAAGCGGCAGCAAGCAAAACAGCGCTGGGCGGCCGGGGAGTCTTTGCTCCGCCAACGGCGCACACCCACTCCCCGAAAGTAGCTGATTATATACTCTTCTGGTTCCCGTATATGTGTCAATCCTGGTATATTCCGTGTCTAAGCGACGTGTTGCTAGGGGGTCGGTCTTGTCCCGCCTCCTGATGGTCGTGAGACTGAAGGCTCCTCATCTTTATCAGTGTCCTTGGGGAGACTCTTTTCAGCTTATCTCACAACTTAGCTCTTCCCTTTGAAGTGTTAAAGCACACCAGATGCCTGTGATTTAGGCCTTGAGGTGTCAAAGTGCCCCAGACAGCACACCGGATGCCTGTGATTTAGGCCTTGAGGTATCAAAGTGCACCAGATAGCCCGCTGGATGCCTGCGATTCAAGTATGTGAAGAGTCGAAACAGTGTAAGTTTTCCCCAGCCTTTAAGAAAGCCTGATTTGATTAACAAACATGATTCTATTTATTACATCATGACTTGAGAACTATGGATCAATGAGACACTGCTGAATTCCAGAGGACCGTCGAGATGTTGTTGGGCCTGTGGTGGTGACTATACTTTTGCTGTGCTCCATAATACTGCTTCTCCTTTCTGCCATTTCTCTACTTCTGCCTTTACTCTAGCGCTTGTCTCAGTGACTATTGCTGGGGAATAACAATAAACCTGCAGTGACCAGCATCTGACCTTGTTTGTGTCTTAATCTCACACTTGGAATCATTGCGAACCTCTCCCGGGCCTAACACAGTCTGACCGGGACATAACAAACATATGGTAAAAACATGGAAAAAAAAAAAGATGAAAACATGCAGTGAATGCATGGAGAATGTATCCAGCCAGAGATTTTTGGTCTTTCACCAGATGGTGCACACCAACCAGCACCTCAGACCCAGAAATCAGATGGATCTAAAATTTTCTCTCCCTGACATTTGGCAATATTTGTCTGGATAATTAACGGCCCATCATCATCTCTGTCAGCCATTCACCCTATTCATCTACCACATTACAACTCACACACTCTCCAGACTAGCGTAGCTTCTTGTGATTCTTATGACTGAAAAGCAGGACACCCTAATGTGTTTTGCAGAGTGTGAAACCACAGAATCTTGCCAGTGTCTGCCTTTTCTTGATCTCCTAGGAAGGAAGTATGTGATTCCTTGTGTAATAAGTAACTAAAGGTGATTTGCTGATCGAACAAGTTAAGCAAGAGGAACGAACCCATTGTGGCAGTCTTGAGAACTCCCTGTTTAACCAGAAGAGACATGTCCACAATGTTATCTTGCTACACCAACATGGGAACTCCTGTTTGACAAAAAGCTTAACCACAATGTTATCGGAATGTATTGTTTTGAGCTGATTCTGTGACCGACATTTTATCTAAACTACCTCAAGCAAGAAGCTACAGAGGGGCGTACCGAAGATGTCGAAACCGACCTCCGTGAAGATAAAAAGAGCTGCTCAGCTTGCTTGAATTTGCGAGCCTTTGGTGGAGCTGCGACTCCCCGGCCGCCCAGCGCTGCTTTTGCCTTCCTACCTCAATAAATATTTATTGAATCTATTTCGGACTCTATTTATTTTAAATTCAACTATAACAAATTTGGTGCCGTGACTCGGATCCAGACAGCCGACTCGGAATTCAACTCTGGGAGGGCGCCCCATCTTCAGATGGTCCCGGAGGAGATTCCGACTTAGCTCACCTGGATTTTCCGAACTGAGATAGGAAAGCAAAAAGAAAAGAGAAAGGAGATACTGCAGTTCCCCGTAATTTTTGTGCACGAAGAGCCGGACGAAGACTCGGGAGTGAGTAAGTACATTGCGGTTCCGTTCAGTCGGGGATTGGGTACCCGGGTGCGAGTGACTGAGACGTCCACTGGGCTTAGTAGCCCACCGGACGAAGTGAGTGTGGACCTCCTAATAGTGCGGTTCCCATTGTCCGCGAGGGCGTGGGCCACGAACGGAGGGAAGTGAGTGAATTTTGAGTGAAAGAGGGCACTTTCGGAAGATGGGACAGAAGCAAAGTAGGACTTCTGGTTCCATGCAGGAGATACGGGGTGGGGGTGGGCTCCCCGATATACCCCAAGATAGCCCGTTAGGCCTAATGATTCGATATTGGGATAGTTCCCCTTCTCGAAAAGGGAAGTCCAAGGAGAAATTGGTCTATTATTGTATGGAGGTATGGGGAAGAAAACAGATAAGAAAAGATTTATATTGGCCAATTCATGGATCCTTAGAGGATTGGATATGCCAACAATTAAACATATATGTTAACAACAAATGACCATTTAATAAGGAGGAGAGTGAATATGCCTTTTTATGGATCCTGGGCACGGCTCAGGCCGCTAATTTGTTTCCATTAAAAGAAAAGAAAAATGATAAAAAGAAAAGGTGGGATGTAGACGAACCTCCAGCGTCTCCCCCACCCTATGTCCCCCCTCCGCAAGGTCCTGAGCAAGATCTCCCTCCAACAGCCCCCACAGAACCTGGGGAAGAGGCTCCTCCTTCTAATCGAAGAATAACTAGAAGTCAAACTAGAGAAAGGAGGGAGGAAAACTTGTTGTATCCCTTAAGGGAGACTGCTATGGGGGGACCACAACCCGGAGTTGGATTTGTATCTGTACCCCTCAGCTCCGGGGATGTGAGGGAATTTAAGAAAGAAATGGGACACTTGTTAGAGGACCCATCAGGGGTAGCAGAACATTTTGATCAATTCCTCGGGCCTAACATTTATACTTGGGACGAGATGGAGTCTATTTTAAAGATCTTGTTCACAAACGAAGAACGAGGAATGATCAGAACGGCAGGCATGAGGCATTGGGATCAGAGGCATCAGCATGGTCCCGCCGGAGATGTAAAATGGCCCTTACAGTGGCCCAATTGGGACAATCAAGACCCCGCACATAGAAATAACATGATTGATCTCCGGGATATGATAATTCAGGGGATTAGAGATTCTGTACCCAGAGGGCAAAATATTAATAAGGCCTTTAATGAACAACAAAAGGAAGATGAAACCCCCACTGAATGGCTGGAAAGATTGAGAAAAAGTTTACAGCTATATTCTGGGTTAGACCCCGATAGCCAAGTGGGTCAAGCCCTGCTGAAAACTCAATTTGTAGCTAAATCTTGGACAGATATAAGGGAAAAGTTAGAGAAAATAGAAGACTGGCAGGGAAGGGGGTTAGATGAATTATTACGAGAAGCTCAGAAGGTGTATGTGAGAAGGGAGGAAGAAAATCAGAAGAAACAAGCCAGAATCCTGATGGCAGCTGTAAGGGAAGGACAAAATCAGGGCAGGAGAGGAGAAAGTCCCCGGAAGGGCCCAGTAGAACCGAGAAGAAGAAGATTTAGTTCGCAGGACATAGAATGTTTTTATTGTCGCAAGAAGGGACATCTACAGAGAAATTGTCGGAAAAGAAGGCAGGAGGAGGAGATTTTTAAGGAAGATTAGGGGGGTCAGGGGCTCTATTTGCTGGGGACCCCTAAGGTTACCGAGCCCTTGATAAAATTGAAATTGGGTCCTCAGCACGAAGTGTTCGAGTTCCTTGTGGACTCGGGTGCCGAAAGATCAACAGTCCAAAAGTTACCATCTGGATGTGTTGAATCAAAGGATAAACTCCAAGTAATTGGTGCAAAGGGGGAACCTTTTAAGGTGCCCCTGATAAGGAATGTAACAATAGAAGCCCCAAATAAATATGGAGTGGGAACATTTTTATTGGTCCCAGAAGCTGAGTATAACCTCTTGGGATGAGACCTGATGGTGGAATTAGGAATCAATTTGGAAGTAGAGCAAGAGAAATTAAAAGTAAGATTATGCTTATTAACTGCGGAAGATGAAGCCAAGATTAATCCAGAAACTTGGTATAGCCCAGGGTCGGTGGGAAAATTAAATATCAAACCGATCACGGTCTCCATAAAAGACCCAGACCAGCCAATTAGGATAAAACAGTATCCCATCTCTAGAGAGGGGAGAGAAGGGTTGCAGCCAGTAATTGAGAGGCTTTTGGAACCCTGTATGTCTCCCCACAATACTCCCATATTGCCCGTAAAGAAGCCGGATGGGTCCTATCGTTTAGTACAAGATCTGAGAGCCGTAAATGAACGAACCATTACCCGGTTCCCTGTGGTGGCTAACCCGCACACTATACTTAATCAGTTAAGTCCAGATTATAAATGGTATAGTGTTATAGATTTAAAAGATGCTTTTTGGGCTTGTCCCTTAGAAGGAAAATGTAGGGACTATTTTGCTTTCGAGTGGGAGAACCCCAAGACCCATAGAAAACAACAATTACGGTGGACCGTTTTGCCCCAGGGATTTACAGAGTCTCCGAACTTGTTTGGACAAGCTCTGGAACAGTTACTGGAATCTTATGAATTAAGTCAGGGACTAATTCTAATACAATACGTGGAGGATTTATTGATCGCTGGAAGAACTCAAGAAGGAGTCAGAAATGAGAGCATCAAATTATTGAACTTTTTAGGCCTCAAGGGATTAAAGGTTTCTAAGTCCAAATTACAGTTTACTGAAGAAGAGGTAAAATATTTGGGGCATTGGCTCATAAAGGGACACAAGAAATTAGATCCCGAAAGAGTAAAAGGAATTTTGTCTCTAACAGCGCCCACTAATAAAAGACAGATAAGACAGTTACTGGGATTATTAGGGTATTGTCGACAGTGGACAGAAAATTACAGCAGTAAAGTAAAATTCTTGTACGAAAAATTAACTAAAAACGGGTTGGTAAAATGGTCCCCTGAAGATGAGAATCGTTGGGAAAATATAAAAAGAGATCTGGTAGAAGCACCTGTCCTCAGTTTACCCGATATCCGTAAACCCTTTCAACTCTTTATCAATGTAGATAACGGGACAGCTTATGGGGTTCTGACCCAAGGATGGGCAGGGCAGAGAAAGCCTGTAAGATATTATTCTAAAATACTGGATCCTGTAAGCCGCGGGTGGCCAACCTGCTTGCAAGCAATAGTGGCCACTGCATTAGTAGTAGAAGAAGTTGGAAAAGTCACCTTGGGAGGTGAACTAAAAGTATACACCCCCCATAACATTCGAGGAGTATTGCAACAACGGGCTGATAAGTGGCTTACAGATAGTCGACTGCTAAAATATGAGGGAATTTTAATTAACTCCCCTCGACTAGAAATGGAAACCACTTCTATTCAGAATCCTGCCCAATTTTTATACGGAGAACCTAAAGAAGATTTGACACATGACTGCCTCCAACTAATAAATTTGCAGACTAAAATAAGGGAGGACTTAGAAGACGATGAATTAGACGAAGGAGAAAAATTATTTGTGGACGGCTCCTCACGAGTGGTTGAAGGACAACGGAAATCAGGATACGCTATTGTGGATGGGTATCCTTTTAAGATAAAAGAATCAGGACCATTAAGTAAAGCCTGGTCCGCACAAGCGTGTGAGTTATATGCTATGCTAAGGGCATTAAAGCTCTTAGAAAATAAAATTGGAACTATTTATACAGATTCAAAGTATACCTTTGGGGTGGTACATACTTTTGGAAAAATTTGGGAAGAGAGAGGCTTAATTAACACCCAGGGAAAAGGATTAGTCCATGAAAAGCTAATCTTAGAAGTTTTAAAGGCATTAAGAGGTCCACTAAAGATAGCCATAGTCCATGTAAAAGGACATCAGAAGGGACTAACCCATACTGTAAGAGGAAACAATCTAGCCGACGCGGAGGCAAAACGGGCTGCATTATTAATGGTTCAGACCTTGAGAGAGGAACCCGAAAGGCTAAAATTAGATAAAACTTTCACTCTCCAAGAATTGGAGAAGCTAAAACAAATTGGAGCAAAAAGAGATGGTGATAAATGGCTGCTACCAGACGGCAGGGAAATTCTTCCAAAAGGATTAGCTCGGGGAATACTGAATAAATTACACCATAAAACTCATTGGGGAATTCAAGCTTTAGTGGATCAGTTTGAGACAAACTATGCCTGTGTCGGAATATACGGTCTAGCTAAAAGGATTTTAGAGGGATGTTTAACCTGTCACAAAGTGACTAAACGACAACTTAGGGAAAAGGTTCAAGGAGGTCGTGAATTGGCTAAAAGACCCTGTGAGAAAATACAGGTGGATTTTACCGAATTGCCAAAGGTGGGGAGATATCAGTATTTATTGGTCTTGGTTGATCACCTTACGCACTTTGTAGAAGCCTTTCCAGTGGTAAGAGCTACTGCAAAGACAGTTATTAAGATTCTCTTGGAAGAAATTATTCCAAGATATGGGACTGTTGTGGTAATTGACTCAGACCGAGGTCCACATTTCACATCCAAAGTAATTAAAGAGACAACTGAATTGTTTGGTACAAAATGGGAATACCATACTCCCTGGCACCCACAGAGTTCTGGGAAAGTAGAAAGAATGAATGGGGAGATAAAGAAACACCTAACCTAACTTATGGTGGAAACAAAACCGAATTGGGTTAAATGTTTACCATTGGCTTTGCTTTACATTAGAACTCAGCCAAGAACAGATACTGGTATATCCCCCTTTGAAATGTTGTATGGAATGCCTTATGACTTTGGGTTATTAGTGGAACACCCAAAAGTCGAGGATAAACTTTTAACAGAATATATTTTAGAACTTACAAAAAGAAGACAGGAACTAAGAAAGAAGGGCTTGGTAGTACAAAGACCTCCCTTGGACATTTCCATACACCGAATCCAGCCCGGAGACCAGGTACTAATCAAAACCTGGAAAGAAACCTCCCTAACACCCCGTTGGGAAGGACCCTTTGTTGTTTTACTTACCACAGACACGGCTGTACGGACAGCAGAAAAAGGATGGACTCATGCTAGTAGAATTAAGGGACCTATCTTCCCAGAGAAGTGGACTGTGATGTCGGAACCAGGAGATCTTCGAGTAAAGATAAGGAAAAGCGAGACCGGTAAATGAACCACTCCAGAAGGGAAGTAAGAGATAGTTTATATCGATGGTTCCAAATACCACCAGGAAATACTCTACAAAAGGTATATTTTGCACCTTGGAGTGAAGAAAGGATACCGGACCAAACGGGGGGGGTGGATTATACAAACTAACAGGAACTCCCCAGGTTTTTCCATTTTGTTGCGAAACAGAGACGGAGATACCCGAATCGCCCAGAATAGGAGATCTCTGGGGAATACCCTGCTTAAAACACCCTACTTCCGGACATTTATGTTGGGTTGTTTGCCGATGTCTAAATTGTAATAGAGATTGGTCCTGTGTTTCATTTAAGACAACCCTACTGTATGAAATGTCGCAATGATTTGATACGTGCCAGGGGACCAGAGGATCCAGTGGAAATTCGTAAATTATTTTGTGGGTGGGAACTGTCAGTACCTGAACTTTGGGAAGTATATGAAACAGACTGGTATAGAGTTTTAAGACAGTGTGCTATAAGATTCGCCTGGAAACGGGCACAACAACCACATAGGTGGAAATATATTTGAGAGATAACTAACTCTTTAGATGTTGGAAATTATTGACAGGATAACAGCAAAATTCCCCTGAAGACTATCTGCTGCTGCCGAGAAGATCTTGATATCCCGTTGCTCTCTGCAAAGGAGTAGACGAGGAAGGCAGAGAGGTACTAAACAGTGGGGAAATGAAAGCTGGTATCCTATTAATGGTATTGATTACCATGACTTTAGAAAATGAATCTTGGTTTAATCAGTCACCATGGCTGACTACCTTAATTTCTACTTTGGCGGGACCCCTCATGGTGTTGCTATTGGCTCTGACTTTTGGACCCTGTGTCATTAACAAATTTGTAACCTTTGTTGAAAGCAGGTTAGAAAAAGTGCAGCTAATGGTGATGAAGCAATCAGAAGTGGCAATGAAAATTATACCGAACGAAAATCCTGAATTAGATGCAGCTTGTGAGGTATTGTCTAGGTTTGATCAGCAAATCACTTATAAATAAAAGAAGGGGGGGATTGTAATAAGTAACTAAAGGTGATTTGCTGATCGAACAAGTTAAGCAAGAGGAACGAACCCATTGTGGCAGTCTTGAGAACTCCCTGTTTAACCAGAAGAGACATGTCCACAATGTTATCTTGCTACACCAACATGGGAACTCCTGTTTGACAAAAAGCTTAACTACAATGTTATCGGAATGTATTGTTTTGAGCTGATTCTGTGACCGACATTTTATCTAAACTACCTCAAGCAAGAAGCTACAGAGGGGCGTACCGAAGATGTCGAAACCGACCTCCATGAAGATAAAAAGAGCTGCTCAGCTTGCTTGAATTGGCGAGCCTTTGGTGGAGCTGCGACTCCCCGGCCGCCCAGCGCTGCTTTTGCCTTCCTACCTCAATAAATATTTATTGAATCTAATTTGGACTCGATTTATTTTAAATTCAACTATAACAAAGGGATTGAACGAGGATTCACACCAGGATTAACACAAAGCCTTGCATGAAGATTCACACTGAGGTCTTCCTCAGGGGCCGGTACTGGGAGCGGGACCATTTAACATCTTTGTTGGCAGCATGGATGTTGGGATCGAGTGCACCCTCAGCAAGTTTGCTGATGACACCAAGCTGTGTGGCACAGTCGACATGCTGGAGGGAAGGGATGCCATCCAGAGGGACCTGGACAGGCTAGAGAGGTGGGCCCATGCCAACCTCATGAAGTTCAACCAGGCCAAGTACTACACCTGGGTGGGGGCAATCCCAAGCACAAATACAGGTTAGGTGGAGAATGGCTTGAGAGCAGCCCTGAGGAGAAGGACTTGGGGTTGTTGGTAGATGAGAAGCTCAACACAAGCAGGCAATGTGCGCTCGCAGCCCAGAAAGCCAACCACATCCTGGGCTGCATCCCCAGCAACATGACCAGCAGGGAGAAGGAGGGTGGCCCCGCTCTGGGGCCACCAACACAAGAAGGACATGGATCTGATGGAGCGGGTCCAGAGGAGGCCCACGGAGATGTTCAGAGGGCTGGAGCACCTCTACTGTGAGGACAGGCTGAGAGAGTTGGGGTTGTAGTGATAGGATGAGGGGTAATGGCTTCAAACTGTAAGAGTGTAGATTTAGATTAGCTATTAGGAAGAAATTATTTAATGTGAGGGTGGTGAGACACTGGAACAGGTTGCCCAGAAAAGTCATTGAGGCCCCATCCCTGGAAGTGTTCAAGGCCAGGTTGGACAGGGCTTTGAGCAACCTGGTCTAGTGGGAGGTGTCCCTGCCCATGGCAGGGGGGTTGGAACTAGATGATCTTTAAGGTCTCTTCCAACCTAAACCATTCGGATTCACACAAGGATTTGCATGAGAATTCATAGGTGGCTGGGTAGGGTTGGGGGATGGAGGAGGGGGATGGGCGATGGTGCACAAGGCCTTGCACAAGGAGTTGTAGGGGGTTGGGGGATGTAGGCGAGGGATTTGAGGGGGTTTTGGGGGGGGGTGGATGATGGTGCACGGGTTCACATGAGGTCTTGCAGGAGGGTTTGCTCAAGGGTTTTGAGGGGGCTGTGGGGGAGTTGGACAGTGGGGGAGGGGTTTGAGGGAGGATTTAAGGGGTGTAAGAGGGGGGAAGGGGGTGGGTGGCGGTGGACAAGGGGACTGTAGGAGGATTCACTGAGGGTTTGTAGGGGACTGCGGGGGAGGGGTGTGGGAGAGGAATTTGAGGGTGATTTGGAGGGTGGGGGGAAGGGGGATGTGTGTGGATGATGGTGTGTGGTGTGTGAGGGTTTGCACGAGGCTCTGCATGATGGTTTGCACGAGGGTTCACCGGGGCTGGGGAGGGTGGGGGAGGGGAAGTGGGGGAGGGGCCATTTGGGTCACAGAGGGAGGGGAGGGGGGTGGGAGTGGGGGCTCGCACTGGGGTTCACAAGAGAAGTCATGGAGGAGGTTGGAGCTTGGGGAAGGGGTTTGAAGGTGGACTTTGGGGGTGGGTGAGGGGGTGGGAACTGAGGAGTGGGGCACAAGGGGCCTCACACATGGATTCACTCAAGAATTAAGACAAGGCCTTGCACGAGTGTTCACACGAGGCTTCATAGGGGGGTGGGAAGGGTAGGGCAGTGTGGATAGGGGTTGAGGGAGGATTATGGTGGTGGGGGAGGGTAGTGGGGATGGACGGTGGTGCACAAGGGGGCTCACACGATGATTTGCACAAGGGTTCATATAAGAGTTCCATGGGAGCTGATGGGGCATTGGGGGGGAGGGGGCAGAAGGGATTTAGCGATGGAGAGGGCGGGGGGGGGTGGGAGTGGCACATGAGGGGGTCCATACAAGGGTTCATAGAGGGTTGGGGGGTGTTGAGGGGCGAATTGGGGGTGGGGGAGAGGAGGTGGTAGCACAGGAAAGGGCTGCAGGACAATTTGCATGAGTGTTGGGGGTGAGGGGATCTGAGGGGTGGGGGAGGGATGGTGGGGGGGTCAGACTTGGGGTGTGGGGGGAGGGGTTGAGGAGGGATTTAGAGAGTGGGGGAAGGTGGAGGGGTGTAGATGATGGTGCATACAGAGGCTTACATGAGGATTCATGCAGGATTAACACAAAGCCTTGCACAAGGACTCATATGAGGGTTCGTAGGATAGGGTTGAGGGGAGAAGGGAGGGGCGTGGCAGGTTGGATAGGAGGGGATTTTGAAGGAGGATTTGCACAAGGCCTCACATGAGACTTTGCGCGAGGGTTCTTCAGGGTCTGGGGGTATATGGGGTGGTGGTGAGGGTTTTGGAGGGGGGTTGGGGGCGGAGGAGTGGATGCTGGTGCACGGTGGGTACTCGCACGAGGGTTTGCACGAGGGTGCGTAGGAGGCTGTGGGGGTATTGAGTGGAGAGGTGGTTGGAAGGTTTGGTGGAAGAGGGTTGATTATGGTGCACGAGGGGATTTGCAAAAATGTTTGTAGGGGTTTCAGGGACTTAGGGTGTAGAATGCAGCCAAGGGCCAGTGAGGGCAATAAACAGTTTTGCCTCTTTACCTTTTTCCACTCTTGCCAGGGCCAGACTCAAAAATATGAAATGTCCAGCAATTGTTCCCACACTGAAGGTGCCAAAAGGGAAAAGTGGTGATAGTTCTCACCACTGTCTCTAGGAAACGTTTTCATCGCCCCACAAACCTTGGGGCTCACACTCTTCCAAGGGCTGGGCTAAAATATCACACATCTGGAGATTGCTCCCACATAGAAGGTGCCAGGATGGAAAAGAGGTGCTTGTTGTCACTGTTTCTGGGAACCGCTTTCATTGCTTCAAAAGCCTTGGGGCTCACCTGATTCCCAGGGATGGTCTCAAAAAATATCACACATCTTGAACTTGCTTCCACATTCAGGGTGCCAGGAAGGAAAAGTGCTGCTTGTTCATGGTGTCTCTGGGAACAGTTTTCATTGCCCCACAAGCCTTGGTGAAAACACACTGCCAGGCATGGGCTCAAAAAGAGCATTCACCTGGAGATTGCTGCAACAGGGAAAGTGCCAGGAGGGAAAAGTGGTGCCTGGTTCCACTGTCTCTGGGAACCGCTATTATAGCGCCTCTAAACTCTTTGCGAACACGATCTCTAGATATGAGTTCAAAAAGAGTAAATGCCTGGAGATTGCTCCCACATGGAAAGCGCCAGGAGGGAAACATGCTGCTAGTTCTCACTGCCTCTGGGAGCTGCTCACATTGCCCCTCTAAACTATGTGCCAACTCTCTCCCGAGAGGTGGGCTTGAAAACAGCAAACGTCTGGTGATTGCTCCCACATGGAAAGTGCCAGGAGGGAAAAGTGGTGCCTGATCTCACTGCCTCTGGGAACAGCTCTTGGTGACCCTCTAAACCTTGGGCTAACACTCTCCCCAGAGCCGGGCTCTACAACAGCAAACGTCTAGAGGTTGCTCCCACATGAATAGTGCCAGGACAGAAAAGCTGTGTCTGTTCTCAATGTCTCTGGGAACCGCTCTCATTGCCCCTCTAAACCTTAGGCTAACACTCTTCCCAGAGCCAGACTCAAAACAAGCAAAAGTCTGGAGTTTGCTCCCACATTGCAAGTGCCAGGTGGGAAAAGATGTGCCTGCTCTCACTGTCTCCGGGAACCGCTCTCATTGTCCCTCTAACCTCTGTGCTGACACTGTCCCCACAGCCAGGCTCAAAAACAGCAAACGTCTGGAGATTGCTCTCACATGGAAAGTGCCAGGAGGGAAAAGTGGTGCCTGATTTCACTGCCTCTGGGAACTGTTTTCATTGCCCCTCTAACCTCTGTGCTAACACTCTCAGCAGAGCCAGGCTCAAAAACAGCAAATGTCTCGAGATTGCTCCCACACGGAAAGTCCCAGGAAAGAAAAAAAGTGCATGATCTCAGCGTCTCTGGAAACCCCTCTCATTGCCTCTCTAAGCTCTGTGGTAAAACTCTCCCTAGACCCGGGCTCAAAAACAGGGAATGTGTTGAGATTGCTCCCACATGGAAAGTGCCAGGAAAGAAAAGTGCTGCCTGATCTCACTGCCTCTGTTAACCGCGCTCGTTGCCCTTCTAAACCTTGGGCTAACACTCTCCACAGAGATGGGCTCAAAACCAGAAAACGTCTAGAGGTTGCTCCCACATGAATAGTGCCACGAAAGAAAAGACGTGCATGACCTCAGAGTCTCTGGGAACTGCTCTCATTGCCCCTCTAAACCTTGGGCTAACACTCTCCACAGAGACGGGCTCAAAACCAGCAAACATCTGGAGATTGGACCCACATGGAAAGTGCCAGGAGGGAAAAGTGGTGCCTGATCTCAGGGTCTTTGGGAACCGCTCTCGTTGCCCCTCTAACATCTTTGTTACCAATCTCCCCAAGCCAGGCTCTAAAAGAGCAGGCATCTGTAGATTGCTCCCACATGGAAAGTGCCAGGAGGGAAAAGTGGTGCCTTATTCCACTGTCTCTGAGGACCACTCTTATAGCCCGTCTAAACCTGGAGCTAACATTCTCACCATAGCCAGGCTCAAAACTAGAAAACGTCTGGAGATTGCTCCCACATAGACAGTGCCACGAAAGAAAAGACATGCCTATGCCTGTTCTCACTGTCTCTGGGAACCGCTCCCATTTCCCCTCTAACCTCTGTGCTGACACTGTCCCCACAGCCAGGCTCAAAACTAGAAAACGTCTGGAGATTGGACCCACATGGACAGTGCCATGAAAGAAAAGACATGCCTGTTCTCACTGTCTCTGTGAACCGCTCCCATTTCCCCTCTAACCTCTGTGCTGACACTGTCCCCACAGCCAGGCTCAAAACTAGCAAACGTCTGGAGATTGGACCCACATGGAAAGTGCCAGGAGGGAAAAGTGGTGCCTTATCTCACTGTCTTTGGGAACTGCTCTCGTTGCCCCTCTAAACCTTGGGCTAACTCTCTCAGCAGAGCCGGGCTCAAAAACAGCAAATGTCTCGACATTGCTCCCACATGGAAAGTGCTAGGAGGGTGTCCTTGTTCTGATGGGGATAGGGTTTATTCTCCCCAGGGCACAGGTATTCCATCCCATGTAAGCCATGCCCATCCTGAGCTGCCAGGGGAGGGGGCAGGAAGTCGCCACTTGGACCAGGCTGGGGCGTCCCGGGGTCCGGTCCATGAGCAGCGGTGAGCGGTGGTTCTGTAATCGTGTTTGTATATTCTTCTATCCGTGTTATTGTTGTTTTCTTGTTCCCTTTGCTGTTCTGTTAAACTGCCTTTGTCTCAACCCAAGAGTTTTGCCTTTTTCTTCCGATTCTTCCTGTATTAGGAAGGCCCGAGCAAGCGGCACGTGGTTCTTTGTTGCCGTCTGAGGCTAAACCACGACAAGGGAAAAGCGGTGACTTATTCCACTGCCTCTGGGAACCACTCTTATAGCCCCTATAAACCTGGGGATAACATTCTCGCTATAACCAGGCTCAAAACCAGCAAATGTCTGGAGATTGCTCCCACATGAACAGTTCCAGGAGGGAAAAGTGGTACCTGATCTCACTGTCTCTGGGAACCATTCTCATTGCCCCTCTAACCTCTGTGCTAACACTCTCACCAGAGCCAGACTGAAAAACAGCAAAAGTCTGGAGATTGCTCCCACATGCACAGTACCACGAAAGAAAAGACGTGCATGACATCAGAGTCTCTGGGAATCGCTCTCGTTGTCCCTCTAACCTCTGTGCTAACACTCTCACCAGAGCCAGGCTCAAAACCTGCAAAATCTGGACGTTGATCCCACATGGAAAGTCTCAGGAAAGAAAAAAAATGCATGATCTCAGCATCTCTGGGAACCCCTCTCATTGCTCCTCTAACCTCTGTGGTAAAACTCTCCCCACACCTGGGCTCAGAAAAAGGGAACGTGTTGCCTTTGCTCCCACGTGGACAGTGCCACGAAAGAAAAGATGTGCATGACCTCAGAGTCTCTGGGAACTGCTCTCATTGTCCCTCTAACATCTGCTAACACTCTCCCTAGACCCGAGC
Source organism: Rissa tridactyla (assembly GCF_028500815.1). Taxonomy (NCBI): domain Eukaryota; kingdom Metazoa; phylum Chordata; class Aves; order Charadriiformes; family Laridae; genus Rissa; species Rissa tridactyla. The sequence goes on from NC_071496.1 coordinate 26,282,189, forward strand.
CCTAAAACAGAAAACGTCTGGAGGTTGCTCCCACATGGAAAGTGCCAGGAGGGAAAAGTGGTGCCTGACCTTAGGGTCTCTGGGAACTGCTCTCACTTCCCCTCTAACCTCTTTGCTACCAATCTCCCCAAGCCAGGCTCTAAAAAAAGCAGGCATCCGTAGATTGCTCCCACATGGAAAGTGCCAGGAGGGAAAAAGTGGTTCCTGATCTCACTGTCTCTGGGAACCGCTCTCATTGCCCCGCTAAACCTCTGTGTTAATATTGTCCCCAGAGCCAGACTCAAAACCAGCAAACATCTGTAGATTGCTCCCACATGGAAAGTGCCAGGAGCTAAAAGTGGCGCTAGTCCCACTGTCTCTGGGAACCACTGTCATTGCATTCTAACATCTCTGCTAACACTCTTCCAGAGCTGGGCTCAAAACCAGCAAACATCTGGAGAGTGCTCCCACATGGAAAGTTCCAGGAGTGAGAAGTGGTGCCTAATCTCACTGTCTCTGGGAACCGCTCTCATTGCCCCTCTAAGCTATGTGCCAACACTCTCCCCACAGCCAGGCTCAAAACCAGCAAACATCTGCAGATTGCTGCCACATGGAATGTTCCAGGTGGGAAAAGTGGTGCCTGATCTTGCGAGAAACGCTCCTTATCCAATAACCAGGGCTCAGGCAGTGAGCGATATGAAACACATTTTATTTAAACATTCTTACAAGAATGGATGACCTAGCAGGTAGGCACACCTGAGGTCCCAAAATAACTTCTTTTTATTTCTTATCCCTGGCCGAAATTTCCCTCCCCTGTTTCCCCATTGGCTAGGTACTCCAGGGTTTACAGCCTATCTGATTTGCCTAAAACTACTTCCGTTCGCTCTGCCTCTGTTTACTTCTCCCCATCACCCCTCCTAAACCCCTTGCTTCACCTGTTTATTTCTTCCCTTTTTTGGTATTATTGCCCATGGTAGCTGGTCTCAGTTAAACGTTCATCCTCCCATTAAACTACCGATGTGGCATAGACTGGTTTCTCCTTTGTCTAAGGGATGACCATTCTTGCATGTCTCTTGATCAGCCTTTCTGTTGTTAATCATTCTCTAGCTATATCATTGCAGACTGGCCAAGTTGTTTCTTTGCAAAAACAATATTTAGATTTTTCTTACAGGAGGGAAAAGATTTGCCTGATCTCAGGGTCTATGGGAACTACCCTCATTGAAGCCCTAAACTCTGTGCTAACACTCTCCCCAGAGCCAGACTCAAAAAATGCAAACGTCTGGAGGTTGCTCCCACATGGAAAATGACAGGAGGGAAAAGTGGTGCTTGATCTACTGTCTCCAGGAACCGCTCTGATTGCCCCTCTAATCTCTGTGCTAACACTATTCCCCAGAGCCAGGCTCAAAAAATTCAAACGTCTGGATATTTCTCCCAGATAGAAAGTGCCAGGAGGGAGAAGTGGTGCTTGTTCTCACTGCCTCTAGGAACCACTTTCTTTGCTCCTCTGAACTCTTTGCTAACACTCTCCCCAGAGCCAGACTCAAAACAGCAAATGTCTGGAGATTGCTCCCACATGGAAAGTTCCAGGAGTGAAAAGTGGTGCTCGTTCTCACTGTCTCTGGGAAACTCTTCACCCTTCATGTTCGGTGATTATCAATGTATTGGGTATTCGTGATGATTGTTGAACAGTACACTCTGAATTGTATCATGTGAATGAAACACTATGGATTCAAGTATAATCAGATGTCACTTCTTTAATATCAAAGAAGACCCTATTTTGCTTTTTTTTTTCAAAGGGGTTTAATTTATTTGAAAAAACAGAATTTTCCCAGTTCCTGGCTCTCATTAAAAAAATCCCAACAAATTAAGCTGGAGAATCTTCAAGAAGTGAGAACAATAATCCCTCTCTGCATGCTCAGCAGATCCCAATTCTGCCCAGGATACACTGGAAACCTTTCTTAATAACAATATGCTTCCTAAACTGTTTTGTCAGTATGGCAATCTTTAAGTGTCTGTAATCAGCATCCATCAAGTCAAGAAGATTACATATAGTCCTTACCAGATGCACTCATATAAGCCATCACTCATCAGCACTCTTAAGTATGTACTTAATGACTGTTTATTGGCACATAATCTATGTTGTGCTAAGCAGGATCTCTGTTGAGAGAACGTTGTAGCCTCAGGAAGCTGTACATTGTGTAAGATGCAGTTTCCCTTTTCTGATACTGGTACCCAGATTAAAGACCTGTATTACGACATGCTTTCCTAACCTCAGCCAAGATTAACCAGTTGTTTTGCACCAGATGGTGGTTGTTCCTTAGGGTCCCAGTAAGAAGGGTACTCCACACTCTGTATATCACTTAAAATTTCCATTTATCGGAGCTAACTTCCTTTTCTGGAGCCAAAACAATTAGCATGTTTGGAGTCTACCTTGAAGATGGAATTTGTTCTTGGCAGGCCTATTTCATCAAGAAGAAGAAAGTTCTGCTGTATGGTTGAGTGCAACGTACATTCCCAAGGTAGGAAGAAAGCTTCCCTGATATTCAGTTGTTCAGTGTGTCTGCACAACTTCTGGAAAAGAGAAACAGTCCGTGGTTCGACTGATTTTTTTTCCCATCTGCATTTCTGGGCACTACCAAGCAATTACCTGTGTTTTGTTTTTGTGGGGCAACCCTGTATGCACCTACAACTGGAAGGGCTATCTTGCAAGTAGCATTTAAATGGCCTGTTTTACCAGACCATACATAGAAATTTCCCAATACTGTATCATCTCAGATACTCAAGTCTTAATACAGTTAAGTTTTTATCTTTCTTTCACTTTATTGCTTTTCAATTGCCCCCCACCTCCACAAAGAAAAAACCAAAAAGGGGGTGAGAGAGAGGTTTCAGTTATCTAAGGGGTTACAAGGCACAAGCTGGCATTATCTTTATTTTTTCCACAACTAACTAATTTCCTATATACATGGACACAAAAATCTAGGAGATTTCTGGCTTGTCTTCCAGAGGAGCCAGAAAATGGATTTGGTTTCATAGCGTACAAGGCTTGAGGCTTGTGTTTCCATTCCTGATGACTTGGATTACAATTAAAAGTAGAACATAGCTTATGCTGAAGAGACGTAAGAAGAAATCTGTATTTTCTATATAGCTGCCACCCCTATGAACATGAATTTATCAAAGAAAGCTACTTTAAAATTAAATAGTTAGGCTGATGATGTAGTAAATCTGTTAAATTGCATTAATCTTTCAAGTCATGCAAACAATTAAGGCTGCTGTATGGGCGACTACAGACTTTGGTAGCCAGATATGCAATGATCATAGAAGTATAGAATCATAGAATACCAGGTTGGAAGGGACCTCAAGCATCATCTGGTCCAACCTTTCTTGGCAAAAGCACAGTCTAGACAAGATGTCCCAGCACCCTGGTGTTGCGTGAAAAGGGGCAAAGTGGTTTTGGCAGAAAATAAACCCCCTTGCGTTGTAACACTCCTCACCAAGGTGGGAGGCTAGGTGCGGCTAGGTTTAAATTCTGAGTGATGCCCAATTCAGCACTATCAGTCCAATCGCGTTTAATATGTATTAAACTATGACGATTTAGATACACTAATAGTGGACTGCACCTTCAGTCTAGTCGTGCTCCTGAACTAGCACGGCCACCCTCGAGTCTTTGGTCGTGTTCAGTGAGAAACCAAAACGACTAGCTACTTAAAAAAAGTGCAGTTTATTTAAACAACAGATATATAGGTTCTTAGGATTGCCGGTGATAAATACACTGTCTGCAAAGCACGTGCAAATGAAAGTATTGCTACATATACAAAACGAGCGACAAAGTTATAAACGATACAGCCTGGCTATAAATGTAGGAAAGAGAGTCTCTAGAGAAATTTCTAAGTTTCCCGAGGAAGCACTCGGTATAATCTAAGTCTTACCCAAAGGCGTCCCTATGGAGGGGAAGAGAGGCTCAGCCCGTCGACTGATCCCAGAAGTCAGTGATGGAATTCTTTATGATGGTGTCTTCCCTGGGTATCCCCTCTCTCTCGGGCTATTTTTATACTATTTGTTATCTTCAAGGTGGAGTTTGAGTGACTTTAGTCATACATACTTTTATCATGATTGGTGTAAATTTCTCTCGCTTCACAATTAAAGGTATAGTTTACGAGAAATTCAGGGCGCAGACTCAAGAAGGAGTGGTTGCACCTTGGAGGCGGGTAGCCTTCGGGATGGAGGTGTGTTTTCGTATTATAATGACATTATAATGAGCAAAGTTCGCACAAAGGACAGCATTTCATCAAAATTTGACAAAATGTTGGCTCCGAGTATCGAGCGGGCAGCTAATTGGCAGCTTATCTGTGTCATGGTATCATCCCATTCCCGTATCCGCTATACATCATAAGGTAAAGCCACGGAATAATTGCATCCCGTCCTGTACCTCATGTAGCTTATCAGGGAACCACAGATGATGTGTCCTTCATGCCAGCTGCGTCTATTTTCTACCTCAGAAACCTCTTGATTTTATACTTTTCCTTAATGTGTGAACAATGCTGTACTTTTGTATTTTTTAGCCAATTTAGTATTTATTCCACACCTGGTCATCTGAATCTTAGAAGTGTCCAATGTTGGAGAATCCACCACTTCCCTGGTGAGATTATTCCAATGGCTGATTGTTCTCATTGTGAAAAATCTTCCTCTTGTGTCCAATCAGAATCTCCCCAGGAGTAAGTTGTACCCATTACTCATCTTTTCCATGTGACTCCTAGTAAAAAGGGAGTCTCCATCTTCTTTGTAGCCACCCTTTAAATACTGGAACGTGGAGATAAGATGTCCCCTAAGCCTTCTTTTCTCAAGGCTGAACAAACCCAGTTCTCTCAGTCTTTCCTCATATGGCAGGCTTACCAGTCCTTTGATCATCTTGGTGGCTCTTCTCTGGACCATCTCCATATCTTTGTATAGCGGGGACCAAAACTGAACACAGTATTCCAGGTGTGGCCTGACAACTGCTGAGTAGAGTGGGATAATGACTTCTTTATCTCTGCTGGTGATGCCCTTGTTGACGCAGCCCAGCATCCTGTTGTCTTGCTTTGCCTCGGCAGCACTCTGTTCACTCATATTGAGCTTGTTGTCCACCAGGACCCCACAGGTCCCTTTCCCTTACCTGCCAGGTAGGTCCCAGCCTGTGCTGCACTGCTGGATTATGTTTTCCCAGGTGCAAGACCTTACCTTTGTCCTTGTTGAACTTCATAAGGTTTTTGTTAGCCCACTCTTCCAGCCTATCCAGGTTTTCCTGCAGGGTCCACTTCCCCACTCAGGTTGGTGTCATCAGCAAACTTCGTCAGGGTACACTTGATCCCATCATCCAGATCACTTATGAAAATATTAAACAGCGTTGGGTCCAGTATTGATCTCTTGGGGACCCTACTTGTGACTGGTTGCCAGTTTGAAAAAGAGCTACTTACCACCACCCTTTGGGTGCAGCCTGTCAGCCAGTTCACCACCCAACACACAGACCACTTGTCTAGACCATAGTGCATCAGTTTCTCTAGGAGGAGGCTGTGGGGAACCGTGTCAAAAGCCTTGGAGAAATCCAGGTAGACAATGTGCACTGCTCGCCCCACATGAACCGAGCAGGTTACTTTGTCATAGAAGGCAATCAGGTTTATCAGGTACGATTTGCGCTTGGTGAATCCATGCGGGCTTTTCCTAATCACGTGCTTCATTTGACTTGTGATAGCCCCACAGCAGGATTCAGCCCATAACTTTCCTAGGGAAAGTAAGACTGATGGGCCTTTAATTTCCTGGATCCTCCTTTTAAGCTCTTCTTCTAGTTGGGGGTGACATTAGCCTTCTTCCAGTCTTCTGGGACGCCCCCTGATCTCCATGACTTCTCAAAGATTATGGAGAGCAGCCTCGCAACAACATCAGCCAGCTCTCTAAACACCCTTGGGTGGATATTGTCAGGGCCCATGGATTTGTAGGGGTCGAGCTCATGTAATAGATCACATACCAACTCTTCCTTTACTGGTGGTGGGTCTGTGTATTTGCATCAACCTGGATTTTTTTCCCCAATGCCAACAGTGCAGGTAAAGACAGAGGTGAAGAAAGTGTTGAGAACCTCTGCCCTTTCAGCATTGCTGGTGACTAATTCACTTCTCCTGTTTAACAGCAGGCCAATATTTTCCTTCTGTTTCTGCTTGTTGTTAATGTATCTGAAGAACCCTTTCTTGTAGTTTTTGACATCTCTGGCCAGTTTCAATTTGAGTTGAGCTTTTGCTTTTCTAACTGCATCTCTGCAAGCCCTGGCAATGCCCTTGTAGTTCTCAGTGGGTATTGGTCCACTTTTCCACACTTCTCTCTTGGTTTTGAGCAGACTCAGAAGCTCCCAGTTAAGCCAAGGGGGTCTCTTGCTCCATCTACTTCCCTTACCTTAAAGGGGATGAACTGGTTTTGTGCTTCCAGGAGAGTGTTCTTGAAAAACTCCCAGCACTCACTAGCTCCTTTATCCTCCATGGAAGCTTCCCACAGAATCCTTCCCAGCTGAGTTCTGAGTGAACTGAAGTTTGCTCTTCTAAAATTTAAAACCTTTGTCTTTTTACTAACCTTCAGCATGCTCTGCAGGATCCCAAACTCCACACTGTTGTGATCACTGCAGCCAAGACTATCACTAATCAAGATATTACAAAGCAGATTTTCTTGGTTTGTGAATAGCAAGTCCAGCAGTGTCTCATTCCTAGTTGGCACATCCAACATTTGTATGAGGAAGCAGTCGTCAACGCATTCCAGGAACTTGATGGATGATATGTGAGCTACTGTATTGTTCTTCCAACAAATGTCTGGGTAGTTGAAGTCACCCATAAGAACCAGGTTCTGTTGACCTGAAGCTTGCTTAAGTGACACACATAATGCTTTGTTGGCCTTTTTGTCTTGGTTTGGAGGTTGGTAGCAGATGCCTACTGTAAGATCCCCCTTGGAGATGACCCCTCTGATCTTGACCCAGAGGCATTTGATAGCACTTCCACAATCACTGTAGCTGACTTCTATACATTCAAGGTTCTCCTTAACATAGAGTGCGACATCAAATCCTTTTCTTCCCTGCCTGTCTTTATGAAACAGCCTATAGCCATCCATCCCGATCCTTCAGTCATGTGAGTTGTCCTACCATGTTGTGTAAGGGATAATAGAGGATGGTCCGAGTGAGACATGACAGACAATTACTAGTTGAACCAAACCCAGTATACGTGCCGAGAAAAAGGACCTCAGTACTGTTGCTGCAAAAACTATGTGCGTATCCATGAGAACCTGACCTTCGAAGAAGAAGATAACAAGAAGGGAGTGCAACAATGTAGTCACGTATCAGACAGCCGCTGTTAGCAAAGCTGGATCATGAGTTTGGTAAGGCTCGCTGCATGACTTTAGCCTGTACTTTTCCACTCAGTCTGGTGCAGGATATAAGGGGGCTGTCTTCGGCCAGAGAGGGTGAGAGACATGAGCGCACTTTGAAGATACAGGGGATGCCTTGACGCGCTGTGCCTGCCCCCCCCCCCCCCCCCCCGCCGTACAATGTGGCTCCTTGTTATCCTGCTGCTAGGCTGTGCTACTACAATCTATGGGGTGGTAAGACTCTCTGAAGTAACTTTTGGGACATTTGGGAACTGCTTAGCAAGGTTTCACAATAAAACTGAGTAACTTTTTTGTCTGTAGCAAGGCTTCACAATAAAGCTGAGTTAACTTTTTTTTTCCTTTTTGTGAGCTCTGGTTTGTACGTTGGAATCTTTAAAAAAGAACCGGTTACACATGTTCCAGTTACTCCTATGATATCATAACTTTCTGACTTTCTGACATGATGGCCACTTGAAAAAAAAAAGTCTGCTCATCTCTGAGCACTATACTATATTTTAGAAACAAAGTAAATACACTGTAGCATATAATAAGTACTTGTGGGTGGTTTTTTTCATCATATTGAAGCAAGAAGGTCATACTCTGGTATTGCAACTGGAAGCATGTCTGATATTTGCAAGGATAGTGTCTCTCTCAGTCTTTTCATTTTCTTTTCTGAGAGCTTTATCAAGATTTGTGCTTTGAAAAGAAGGCTTATGTTTTGTTTGGTTTTATTTCCAGAATACAAGCATGTCTACACAAGCTCCAGGTACCTCAATGAAACATACACAAAACTACAATAAAGCAGTGGGAACAATGTCTACAGCAAAGTCCACTTGAGGATCCAGTGCAGATCTTTCAGCTCTGTCCTTGCTCTATGTATTTTCTACCCCACTGCTTCCTAGGGAGGAGTTAGGCCAGGCACTGTATGAACTGCTAGTAAAAAGAGTTTAGCATTTAAGCCTAAATTCCTGGACAATCCCCCGTTGAATTAGCAAGCTCTTAGTTTGACTATTTGAGCTACAAGCCCTGTATCTTGTGACGCATTAGCACCTCCTGCTTCACCACACCAGGCAATTCAGCATTGAATGGTCTGCAAAAAATAAGACATGCACACAACCCATTCTTCTCAGGTTTCCAGCAATTCTGAATGCAATGTAATGTAATCATACCCTGTGATTGGACCAGAAGGTTATTAGCTCTGAGAGGATTTTTTCCACCATCTGTATCGATGAATTATAAAAGCATTGTCTCTTGTGTGCTGTGCACGAGGCAAAGAGTGACAATGTGCTAGAAAGGCTGAGCTGAAAACTGCCGTTCTCAGCTTGGAGCTGTCTGGTGAACTCCCACAACAGATTATTAATTTTGGTAGATCACAGAAACACCTGTGAGAAAGAGGTGAAAGCAGATTTATTGTTACACCTTTTTAAATTTGTACTCGAAACTCTCTTACTGTCCTCTCATAGTAGGTGTCCTGGTTTGAGGTAAAACAGAGACAATTTTCTGATTTGTAATTTTACTTTTTAGCTGGGCCTCTTCTAACTGACTAAAGTCTTAGAATTAACAGCATATTGTTCAGAAACTGTTCACTCTCAGAGTGATAAGACCTGATTATACCAAGGAACGGTATGCACAGAGGCTCTTGCTTATACTTATTGCTATAACAACCAAGGTCAGCTAACTTCGCTATTTGCCCTGTTAGAGGGTCGGAAGCGGAGAAGCGTAGAGGGGTCCCACCTGCAGGGAGGAGCAGATGGGACAGGTGACCCAAAACTGACCAACAGGGTATTCCATCCCATATGCATCACGCTCAGTATAAAAGCTGAGATACCCCCTAGCACCCATTTCTACACAGAACTGCTAAATAAATAGCTAATACCTCGACTTCGTGTTATTGGCTTGCACAACAGGTAAATGAACCCGTGAGTTTTGGGACAACAACAAGAGCACTAAGAAGTAGGGTACAGGAATAGATGGCTGGAAGGTGACAGCAGCACCAAGAGCAGTTTTAAACCCACCAAGGAATCAGAGCCAAAATGAGCTGGGCCAAACAGACAGAAACCTGAGCTGTTGCTCTGCTCCCAGAGTAACAAAGACTTTCCTAGAAGATATTCTGACTGAGGAATTTTGCTTCTTTGTCCAGGAGACTAAAAAATGCTAGCTAGTTTTAACAACTATAATTGTGTAGATGGTTTATATTTTCTTCCAAGACTAAGTCCTAAGTCAAGATCCCTCTGATAAATAAACAAAAGAGAAATTCTAATTTCTTAGCCTGGCAGCAGTCAGAAGGAGACAGGTCTACTCCAGCCTAAGTCCTACATAAAATTCACATGGAGATACACCTTCTCAGAGTCCCTGCAAAAATAAGAGACTTTTTTTATTTTCAAAGATCATGCCTTAAAGAAATCACTACAGTAGCATCATTCAGTCTGAGTCAAGAGTGTTTGATGGAAATCTTCAAAAAGAACAATATAAAAATGAGGAGGATCTATATACACCAAAAATGAAGATTTTTCACTGAAATAGTTTGTCTTATAAACTGTCTCGGGCATGGTGAATGCAAAGACCCAAAGACAAGCAAAAAACCACTCTGAACTGCATTCTTGTAGTTTGTGGGTTTTTATGCTTTCTATGCAGGTTCTCTCTGGGTAATATTGGTCATTAAAGCATATAAAACAGTTTGAATGTATAATTGTATTTTGCATTCAGCAAGTTTTGTTTATGAAAATGCAAGCTTTATAACTGTGGAACATGTATGTGAAATCAGAAACCAGGTCTAAAACTTAGCATATAACCATCAAATTAACTGTCAAACAACTTTTAAAAAATGGGCAGGAAAAGTAGCATTTGGAGAACAAAAATACTTACCAATATTCATCACAAAAAAGAGCAGGTAATGAAAAAACTTAAGATATTTTGTTTAACATGAAAATAAGGTTAGTGCTATGGGTGATGGGAGTTTTGTAAAGCTGAGTTAGTAATTTTGATAGAAATGATGTGTGAGAGGGAGGCTTTGATATATCTGTGCAGACAAACAAAGAACCTGGAATAAAGTAATTTTTATTTTTATTAAGCACTTGAAGAAATATTTGAGGATCTTTCTGTTTTAGAAAGTCTTGGCTTGGTATCTTGCAACTAGAGTTGCATGTTTTTATGAAACATTGTGTTGGTTTCTCTTATGTTCATCCTTGTGTAAATGCTAAGTGCACAAAGAGAAATTCTGAACTCCATCTAGCCAAGTAAATGTAAAATAGCTCCAGTGTGTTTAGTACAGTTATACCAGACTTGTATCAGAAGAGCTCAGAGCACAATTGTCTCTCAGAAACTTATGTTCTGCTCCTCTGTCTTCTTTAACAGAAAAAGACTATTTATATTAAATTTGCTGCATATGATAAATGTAAAACCTTCTTATTGATGGTGGTGATGTAATGAGCAACATTTTTCCCATTTGAGAACTGCTGACTTAGCATATTTCCAGAAGCTATTTGTCATGTGATCAACTACATACAAACAAAGGTTTTCCAGAAGTGACCTGTAATTGTCAACACTTTAACTGTTCACCTTCCCTACTCTTCAAGGAGGCTGGATATTTTTCCAGAAAGTGCCAAGATCTTCACTTTGAATTACAGACTTTTCAGTGGAACCACTTAATCACCTTTTATTTTAATAAACTTCACTGGAAGAGCCCGTAAAAGGGAATTTTCCTGCCTTTGTGTTTTTTCAGTGTTTTTTTTCTTTATTTGTGGTTTATTGGAGGGTTTTTTTGTCTCCTCAGGATATTGTTTTGCAGGATGTTTCCACTCCCTTTTAAACTCGGATAGCATTCTTTTTTAATGCTGTTACTTCTCATTCAGACTCATATCCCTTCTCCCTCCATCCTTGGTTTGTCTTCTGATATTAGTGACCCCTGCAGCCTGTAAGATTAGTATTTTAATTAAATGATATTGGAATGTAGCACTGTTGACTCTTGCGGTATTTGGGTTTTATAATGCTCTAGGCTCATTGTCACATACATATGAGAAACTATGATCTTTCTTTTAATAAAAAGTACACTTTTCATCCTTATTCCATAAAAAAAATAAGCTCGAGTATGTGAAAGCTTGAGGCTTCAAAAATGAATAACCCTCCCACCAAGATTATTCCCTAGAGGTATCTCAGAATTTGGGGGGCATATGATATGCCTCTTAGGCATTTGGGACTGACAGTCTTAAAAAATTCTTTTTAGAATTAGTCGGAAAGTGAAGATTTGCTATCCTTCTGAATGCTTGTAAAGACACGGACATACCTCTGTTCTGTATCTTTGTCTGCATTCCTCCAGTAGTCTGGATTGGCCTAGGAAAAGTCAAGCTATTTGTGCATTTAAAAAGTGAAAATGAAATTCTTCTAAAAGATTCAAGTGCAGATGTCTGTCTTTGGGGGAACTCTAGTTGTTTAATTTCACTGTGAAATACTGATGGATCAAATGCTTTTATTCTGCCGAATGTCAGTCTGTGCTTATTGAAAAGGAGTGAACTTACTTTACAAGCTTCCCTGTGCCAGGTGTGACCTGTGAACATATCAGATGAAATATTTGTGTGTCTGCTGGTTTTTTTGCGTTGCTGATGGAAAAAACAACTCTGCAACAGCCTGTGCCGGGGTTTTGGCCAAATCGGCCAATGGCCGGTGACAAATGCTCCCCCCCCCAACCTCTCGTGCACGGAGAGGAGGAGGAGAAATAAAGAGAGATTTATGAGTTTAGAAGAAACTAAACTACTTTAATGAAATATTAATAATAAGATAAAAAGGAAAATAATGAAATAGATACAGTATATACAAAACCATATTAACTCCCAGGATGATGTCACCGGCAGGCACTGGGGAAGTCCCAGGCTGGACTCAGCGACGGGTGGGAACTGGATTCCACGGATGGAGTCAGGAACCCATGGATCGGGATCAAAGGCAGATGAACAGACAGGGTCCTCCTCAGACCTCGGCCATTGAAGGGAGAGCGTTGACCCTTCGATCCCTCAGCTTTTATACTGAGCATGGGGCAGATGGGATGGAACACCACTGTTGGTCAGTTTTTGGTAACCTGTCCTGTCCACTCCTCCCTGCAGGTGGGACCCCTCTATGCTTTTCCACTTCCGACCCTCCAACGGTCCAAATGACAAAATTAGCTGACCTTGGTTGTTACAGCAATAAGTATAAGCAAGAGCCTCTCTGCATACCATTCCTTGGCACAAACTGTCTTATCACTCTGAACAAACCTCTTTAGACACAACATGCTGTTAATTTCAGAGAGTTAGAAGAGGCCTAGCTAAGAAATAAAATTACTGAACGGAAAGTTGGTTCTGTTTTACCTCAAACCAGGACAGCCTGGCAGGCTAGTTGAGTATTTGGCAGGCTCCCCTCCCAACCTTATGGAAAATATACTATTGCTGTAGAATATGGGAGTAGAATGTCAGACAAATATCCTCTGAACCTTTGAGTAGCTTTTCAGTGTGAAAACAACATCTTTATGAGTTGTATTAAAATAATTTGAATAGCCTGCAGAAGAATGCCAAATCAATAACAAAAAACACAGAGAATGGTGCCAGCGGAAGGGTGGAAAAGAGACCAAGACAGCAGTAAATTCAGCTATGTTAATGGGTATGGCATGTGAACACATATTACATAAAGTGGTGAGAAGTATTTTGTAACCACATGGGGAAATATTTTGCCTGCTTCCTCTTCTAGATTTCTCAGTGTGGTGCATTGACTCATTGACTCTGTGCCTATTTCTTTGTGTACTGTTCTTAGCAAAAGAGCCTTTTCTTATCACAATCTGTCAACAGGACCAGAAACCTGAATATACTGTGTATTACCATCAGCTTTTCCTCTGCTCACCTTCCCTCTGCTGTTGTGTATATCAGAAAGAATGAGGAGCATTGACTGCAAGTGGAGAGTATAGCTCTTGTAGAGAGACGCATCTGCAGTACTGGCGGCATCAGCTATCACATTCACACTCACTGCACTAGGGTTTAGGTCAAGTTGGCTTAAGGCAACAGTATACTAACTGCTGTATAGGCATCAGGTTAGCTGCTTTAAGCTCTTGGGGCAGTCATTTCCCAACTGTAAAAAAGGAGTAAAACAAGTGAAAGAGATACAGGGTTATCGGTGCAATGCAGCAAGTATGATGTTAATGTCATGATCCTTCTTTCTTAACTGTTGTGTGTTGGGATGGAATGTAGCAGACAAGTGAAAGGACAAAGGTAAATATGTGTGATGGTGGACTATCCAGAAGGGTGAGGTTATTTAGAGGTTATTTAAACTCATTGTACATCCACAGCCTCATCTACAGTACCTGAAGTATCCTTATTGCACTGGATGCAGACTGCTGTGTGGAAGCAGGTTGGCAAGAAGAGAGTGAACATTGCAGGCACGGTGCAGTACTTGTGCCTTCTTAATACGCTCTAAATTCCTGGCAAAATTAATAAGAGCAATTCACCTGCCATGAGTTTGAGGAGACATAATTATTAAATAGGCATTCTTGTGCTGCTGGATGTTGAATAGCTCTGGCTTTGTTTTATAAAAATCAGAATTGTTCAGGGTTACAGTTTTTAACCATTTTGAAGAAGATTAAGAATATAAGAACAGCCAGAAGTCTCACAGGAAAAATCCATCTAGCGAAAGCTTCTGTCCTCAGTGGTCATTAGCTAAGTATTTGGTGAAGAAAAATGAGAACAAGATAAACAATAGTTAATTTTTCTCTTGCTGTGTCCTCCTGTATTTCAGAAGTCTGATTATTTTTTTTTGAGACAGAAATTGTTTCTTTGTGTTAAAAATTCTGTTTCCTGATTCAACATTTTCTGCCCATTTCATGTTTTATGACCTCTCTTTTAGGTGCTCAATATGAAGAACAAGTTCTGGCTGCATTGCAAATTCTTGGTTGGGTTTTTTTTTTTGTTTTAAGTCCTATCCCAGAAAAAAAATTTTTTTCTTCTTGTATGAACCCACTGTAAGACTGCAGGGTATTTGAAAGTACTATGAAGATATAATAGCATCCTGATAAGAAGTTCTGACTCATAGCAGACGTGAAATCATTGCTAAAGGCAATATTTATACAGCAGACTCTGGAGTAATTTATTGTGTATGTAGCTTAGTGTTAACATGGCTACTATCCCAATGCAGCATATGATACAGAGACTTCCTAATGTGCTTCCTTACTGCCTTTGTTTCTGGAAAAAATGTAACTCCAGTTAGGTATCCAGCTAGTAGGGTTACTTTCCTTGGAGTAGCGCGTAGGGTGGGCTGAGCAGATGTCGGTGCTCTCTGTTTCTGGCCTGCCAACACTGTGTCATCTTGCATGAGAGGGGAAAAGGATGGGAGGATTTTCTTGCTTTATAAACTGTTAGGATTGAAATAGAGCACACAAGAGAAAGCAGGGAGGAATTAATTACCCTGTGTATCATAGAGTGGATGTGAAGGTTTTTCTTGGTTGCACATCAGAACCAGATGACATAATGACCTACAATGGTATCCAGATGTTCCTGTACTCTCAAAGCAAATTTTTCTCTGAACCTAAGTCATTACTGTTATTGGTGAGTTTTCACTGTTTAACTTCACTACTTCATGCCTATCCCAAAAACTGTGTATATAATTTACCTCAGAAAATTCAGAGATAGTATTTATAGATTGGCTCATATCCTTAAATAGGAACATAAAAAAAAAGCAAGCAAAAAATAAAAATACATTTTAATGCTTTTCTTGAAACAAAAAAAACAAACCCAAAATCCTCTCTGAGCTGTTCCTGAAAAAGATCTGCATGGCTTAACTGTGAATCTTAATGCTACTTAAATGCCTTCATTAATTTTATGTTAGATTTCGGTCATCATTTTGTAGATGGATGTTTTTATGGCATCATGAATGCTTGATTTGCTGTTGTACTTAAAATTAATTTTATTATCTGTCAAGCTGCATGAAAAGAATCTGATGCATGTCTTCCATGACAGAAGAATGTAGAAAAAACACCTACATGTTTGCACAAATGGCAATGATCTATAAAGTCTTTCATAAAAACCAGTGATTTCAAGGTGGTTTATATTCCTCAGTCTAACAAACCCGTAGTGCAATTCTCTGCTTTTCTTTTGAGGATTTGAAAAAAATCCTCAAGACAATCCTAAAGACAAGGATATCTGCTTGGTTTGGGCTTTTTTAGGTACCTGTGGCAATTGTTAGTTGAGCTTACATGCGTAGTCTGAAATCCTCTGTATATATCTTACAAACCTCCATTGTAAGTACATTCTCAGTAAGAATGGGATGATTTACACCAGTTGAGATTTGCATTCTGTAGATTTGATTTAATGATTTTTAAGTGGCACTAGGTTTGTTGCAGAAAATTTCTTCTCTGATTCGATGGAGACTGAGTTTCTGGACTACAGACTTTTCCTCCAATTCACCCAAGCTTCATTTCTGAGCTTTTATGTGTCATCAATGTGGAAAAAAATCTCTGACTGTCAACATTACGTGTAGCTGAAACTGTCACATGTAAAGCAGTATTGCCAAAACTGAAGTTTTTGAAAACCTTGAGTAAAATATTCAGACTCAGAGGCTGTTTGATTTTCATTTTGTGAGCTTGTAGACTACCTTTGGATTTCATTGTTAAGGTTTCTTCTGAAAACCAAAAGGGCATAAAAAACTAAGATAGGCTCCAGCAAACAAGCCAACTAATAGGAAAATTACAGCAAAAGTTTTTGGTATCAGCAATGGTGGGATAAATTTTACAGAAAATTTTATTGGAAACACAGTTATGCATGGATCAACTGCCCAGCATCCTTACCAGGTAGAATATGACCTGGGTAGTACTTATTTTTTTTGAAAATAATTGTCAAGATCCCCACAAATGGCTATCAAATGTTAAAATTATAAAATGAAATATAGTTCCCTATATATAAGGGAACTTTCTGACATATTTTATTGTATCTTGAAGGTGAGCAGTTGGAAAGAGATTTTGCCCTGGGTTGCATCTCCCATGATCAGTTTAGGTGCACATTGCCCCAAATCATTTTCCACCTGAAACTTATTAAGGACTTGGCTAGTTGGCTCAAGAGTTTGTTCATCTGAATGATCTGGACACCAGATAATCCATACCAATTAACCAATGAAGCAGAACTTGGTGGGGTCATGGAAACAGTACCAACAAAGACAATCTATATGTATCCCTTGTGCTGTGAAGTCTATTTTTATAGTTCTGTGGCTATCATGCTAATCTCTCATTAGTTCTTTGTTCTTTTTCTTAATTAAGGAAAGAAAAATTAAAACTTAGCTCAAATTTTGAATGATATCAGGAATATAAGCATTTTGACACTAGATTCTGGTGGTGTTAATGAAAACAAAATGTACCACATGTACCTCTCTCTTTCTTTCTCAAATGCCTTTTGCAGTAGTGAGGAACATCTTGTACTGTCCTGTGTAATTGTCAGTGATACTGTTATCTGAGCTAGTTATGCTGCAGCTTTTCTTAAGGGTTTAGATAGTATACAGGACCAGATGCTCTTCTTCATGGCTCTCCAGTAACTGGAGAGAACTGCAAAGAAGAGAACTATAATCAAATCAGGCTTTGGCCTTGAAAATCATAGCTGAGTCATGATATCCAAGATTCCAGAGTAAACGTATATCAAGTGCACTTGAATTGCTAATCCTTGTGCAAGTACGACTGTATTTTTCCCCACTGTAAAGAGTATTTCTGGATTAATGATTAATTTATGTGTGAGGTCTGTATTACACAACTGGTAAGAGACCAGAACAGATCAAAGCAGACTTTGAGCCGGTTCAAGCTAGAATTGCTTGGGTGTTTTCAGAAGAGCAATGTTGAATTGTGACAGGAGAGAACACAATCTATTGGTGAAGGTAGATGCTTTAACAACCAGGGTGAAGGCAATAGTGGCAGTTTTTAAAATGAAAAAAAATAATATGAAAAATTACTTCCTTAGAGACCCTAAGGCACATAAATCAAACAGCAGTCCATCATACATAACAATGATGTTTATTTTTATTTTAATAAGAAAGAGAGAAAAAAATAAATAATAAATTCTAAATCTTCTGTCAGGATTTGACTGTCAGCAACAAAGTCCGAATTCAGATGTAAGTGGTGATCACTAAAATAAGTTTGGCCTCTGACCTCACACTTGGAAATATTGCAGAGAAACCTTCTAGTGCTCACTGAGCTAATTTTAATCATCTGCAAGCATAAATCAGTTTAATTAGCAAGTCTACTCCACTCTGGTGAAGACCTCACCTGGAGTACTGCATCCAGCTCTGGAGTCCTCAGTCCAAGAAAGGCATGGACCTGTTGGAGCAGGTCCAGAGGAGGGCCACAAAATTATCAGAGGGTTGGAACACCTTTCCTATGAGGAAAGGCTGAGACACCTGGGATTGTTTAGCCTGGAGAAGAGAATGCTCATGGGAGACCTTATTGCATCCTTTCAGTACTTAAATGGGACTTAAAAGAAAGATGGGGACAAACTTTTTAGTAGGGCCTGTAGCAATAGAGCAAGGGCTAATGGTTTAAAACTAAAAGTGGGTAGGTTTAGACTAGATAGAAGAAATAAATTTTTTACAATGTGGGTGACGAAACACTGGAACAGCTTGCCCAGAGAAGTTGTAGATGCCGCATCCCTGGAAGCATTCAAAGTCAGGTTGGATGGGGTTTTGAGCAACCTGATCTAGTTCAAGGTGTCCTTGCTCATTGCAGGGGAGGTTGGACTAGATGACCTTTAAAGGTCCCTTCCAACCCTTGTTTGTCTAAGTAGATAAACAGGATACAAACCAATACCCCTGAAATAGGGCTAACGCTATTTCGCAGTAGTTGTCTTCGTTGAGCAACCTGACCTAGCAGTTGCATGCTTATTCCCTTCTCCAGTAACACCTCATACAGAGTTTGGTGGTGTCAAGCCTCAGGTTTTTGTTATCTGTCCTACTGGGTTATACAGCCCTGTTGAAGCTTCTCCTGATCTTGTGATGTGAGCTACTTCTGTTCCGCCTACTCCTTGCTGCTCTAGATATACACTACTGCTTTGCCATCTTTGTCTGTAATTTAAGCACTTTTATTAAAATACATGTCATTTTCACAACTAACACAGTTCTCTTGCATGCAGGCATCTTCTGAAGGGATTCTGCTACATCATCATTTACAAGGACTTTCAGTCTCATGCCTTTTGTATTTTTTCCAAGATACTCTTTTTGCATGCTAAAGGTGAAAGTTAGTACCTTAGATAATGGTGAAGCACAAATGCTAGACATAGTTGCCTCAGCCTTCCATACATTATTGTAGCTATAAACATTTCTCCACTTACTTGTATACTTCTTTTTAACAGAAATGTCTTACAAATATACTTTAGAGACAACCCAAAAATTCCCCTCTTCTGCTTTCTGCAGATGTCAACAGAGCTCTGGTTTTGATCCCATTCAGAATTCTTTGGAGAGGTGAAGAGGAGGAAGCTTTCTTTTTTATTTCAACCATCAGGATTACCAGTATTTTGCCTTAGAACTTGCTTCTGAAATAAAAACAGATTCCAGAATCAAGTTATTCTTATTGCTGTGCCTTACCCACAAAAGTGTTAAACCTCCAGTGCTGCTGTCTTGCATCCATCACCTCTATTCCTTTTCAGTGTCTGACATTTCCTCTCAGAATGAGTTGCTTTTTAGTTTCATCCTTTGCTTTTTCTGTGTTAGAAACTGTCCTTGAAAAGGTTTGGTGGATATTTCCAAAAACAGATGCTCAAAGTAATACTGTGTGGAATGCTCAGAAGAGCGTGATTTTAGGTTAGATCTTCAGGCTCATTTTGTGCATAGTGCAGCTCAAGGTGATAAGTTAGCATGATGTTAAAAACTTCAAAGAAAGTTAAATGACTTCCTCAACACAATACCATGAAAATTCACATCTGTGAGAAAAATTCAGAGTCAAGATGTAGAGCAAGTTCAAACTACAAGTCTGTACCTTAAAAATCTTGGGTGTAATGAGACTGTTTAGTACCCATGCTGGAAATGAAGCAGACTTCCTTGCCTAGGATGCTCCTTTATTCTATCAGTAAATCCTTAATTCATTGCATAGCATAATCTCTGAAAGAGACGAGCATATGTAAAGGTAATTAGCAGGCTTGGCAGCTAGATGGAGGCAGAATGGGGATAGACGTGGCAAGGTAGACACAGAATTAAACATCGCAAGACTTAAATTTAACTGTGCCCTTATGTTGGATTTATATCATTTCACTTATGGCACATGAAGAGCTTTGTAACGTTGATTACGCCTAAACCCACGGAGGGCTTTTTCATGTTGATCACACCTCCACCTGATATTGTTTACAGTAGCTTTATTGAATATGTAACTAGCCATAAACCCCAAAATTTTAATTCATATTAATGGTGAATAGAATTGGTGTACCTCCTGGTAGGTTTTATGGTTGTGCATTAATAAAACTTTCTGCTCTTTATTACCATGTATGAAAATAAAAAATGGTGTCAAGAGAGATCTAAGCCATTATTCCATCTTCAATACTGAGTAATTACTGCAGACAGATAATGTGAAATTCATCACTAGAATCACTTTGTTCCTATAGTAAAAAGAAATATTTGGGCTCAAAGCTTCTTCTAGGCTAGTAAGTCATCAGAATAAATAAAATTTTCATTATGGTTTTGGTATTAGGAGATTATGTTAAATATTGCTCTTTAGTAAGTGATACAAGCATTTTCTTTCAGTTAGTGCAAGGCCCAAAATAAATCTGCCTGCTTATCAAAAAGAACAGATGCTGCCATTAAATTGCTCAAATTTACCATCAGAAAATGGTGTTGCTTTGGTATTACACTTCTTTTTTGGTACTTTGTCCTTATACTCATTTTTTTCATGTTAAATGTCAGCCTTTTAATGATGGCTTCCCCACAATGCGTATAATGGGGAGTTAAAAAAAAAAAAATGCAAGCTATTCTGGAGTTTATTGTAATTTCCTTTTGTGAGATATAAAATGCAGTAAATTTGTGGACACAGATCTTGGCCTCTTTGTGCACTATTTTCCATGCTATAGAATTTTATGGCTTAATTCTCTAGCACAGTTCAGCAGCAGCATTCGTTATTTGCATTGACTTGTCAGTTTTGCTTTTTTAAATAAATAGAATATGTAGTAAATCATAGCTGGCTTTTGAGACTTAAGTCAGTGAATAAATTGATTTGTCCTTGCATATGATAAATAAGTGTGTGTGTGTTTGCAAAGTACCATGTTTGGTATTTGTGTGAGCTGATGCAGGCAGGATGCAGGAACAACCACAAAACCACAGATGAAAGGCAAAGAACAAGTTTAATCTCGATACCTCACAAACCGGGGAATCTCTGAAGCAACACCCGGGCAGAGGCACGCAAGCAGGGACCGTGGGCACCGCAGCACGAGAGAGAGTCCTTGTTATCAAGAGTCCTTGGCAGCGAGAGAGTCCTTGTTAGCAAGAGTGTGCGTGGACTCCCTGTTCTTGCTGGTATTTAAAGGGTTCAAACAGGCATAGTTTTCCCACTGTGCTTTGATCTTCTTCAACAACAGGCCAGGATTCTCAAGCGGCTAGATAAGGTGTCCCTGAGCCCATCACAGACTTATGTTATCTAAGTGCAAGTGTTTTTCTTGCAAGCACCCGAGACTGAATAACAATTAGTGTGATGTATGTGTTTTCCAGTACCCCAGGTGCGAGTCCCTTGAGCCTATTTACAGTCCTCCTTGCTGATCTTCCCTTGCTTTCCCACAGTATTGAAATGTAATGTAACCCCAGGAGTAAAAACAAGGAGAAGAAAAGGGGAAGATGGTGCAGGGCAAATGGTGGCAACTTTGACATGGTTGTTCTTGGAGTCCAGGACAAAGTAGTTTTGATGCTGTACGTGACATATTGCAATTTATTTGCAGGAGGCTTTCACATACTCAGTGAGTGTTTGTTAAACATTCAGTCTAGCTGACAAGTGTGCTATGCTTGCAGAAACAGCGGTGTAGAAACACAGAGGACAATGTGAAGGGTTTATGCATAAGAGGGCAGAAAAAGCCTCCTGCTAATATGATATTAAGCCTTTGTCATTTAAGTTGTTTGGTAGGACAAGCAGGGAAGGGAAAATCTGCCAAGCAAACAAGTGCAATTAGTTACCAGCATTTGAAATATCCATTCAAATCATGATTTTGATCCGTTAATCAAGTTTGGAGTAGGATAGCAGAAGTAAGTGTCTGACACTGTTGGTAGTTCAAAACTGGCAAAACCTTTGCCTTCAACTAAGTTGTCTGTAAGACGGGGAAATTGCCATAAAGACATCATGGTTGCATACAGGAGGGAAGAGCGAGAAACCCAGTGGATAACCTTGTGGCTCTCTGAATTAGTCGTTGTTGGAATATTACCAGGGGGAGGAGACAAGGTACAGCTGCAGAAAGAACCAGGCACATTCTTGTTCTTAACTGTAAGTTTTCCCGGTCACTTCTGTAGCAGCACTCTGCTATAACTGTGACATTGTATGTATTCACTAGTCTGTCAGAGACCTGTTAGTACTAAGGCTTTACTGTTGCAACTGTCCGTATTTTCCCTTTGTCTAGAAGGCATCAAGGCTGTTCTTGTAATAAGTAACTAAAGGTGATTTGCTGATCGAACAAGTTAAGCAAGAGGAACGAACCCATTGTGGCAGTCTTGAGAACTCCCTGTTTAACCAGAAGAGACATGTCCACAATGTTATCTTGCTACACCAACATGGGAACTCCTGTTTGACAAAAAGCTTAACCACAATGTTATCAGAATGTATTGTTTTGAGCTGATTCTGTGACCAACATTTTATCTAAACTACCTCAAGCAAGAAGCTACAGAGGGGCATACCGAAGATGTCGAAACCGACCTCCGTGAAGATAAAAAGAGCTGCTCAGCTTGCTTGAATTTGCGAGCCTTTGGTGGAGCTGCGACTCCCCGGCCGCCCAGCGCTGCTTTTGCCTTCCTACCTCAATAAATATTTATTGAATCTATTTCGGACTCGATTTATTTTAAATTCAACTATAACAAATTTGGTGCCGTGACTCGGATCCAGACAGCCGACTCGGAATTCAACTCTGGGAGGGCGCCCCATCTTCGGATGGTCCCGGAGGAGATTCCGACTTAGCTCACCTGGATTTTCCGAACTGAGATAGGAAAGCAAAAAGAAAAGAGAAAGGAGATACTGCAGTTCCCCGTAATTTTTGTGCACGAAGAGCCGGACGAAGACTCGGGAGTGAGTAAGTATATTGCGGTTCCGTTTGGTCGGGGATTGGGTACCCGGGTGCGAGTGACTGAGACGTCCACTGGGCTTAGTAGCCCACCGGACGAAGTGAGTGTGGACCTCCTAATAGTGCGGTTCCCATTGTCCGCGAGGGCGTGGGCCACGAACGGAGGGAAGTGAGTGAATTTTGAGTGAAAGAGGGCACTTTCGGAAGATGGGACAGAAGCAAAGTAGGACTTCTGGTTCCATGCAGGAGATACGGGGTGGGGGTGGGCTCCCCGATATACCCCAAGATAGCCCGTTAGGCCTAATGATTCGATATTGGGATAGTTCCCCTTCTCGAAAAGGGAAGTCCAAGGAGAAATTGGTCTATTATTGTATGGAGGTATGGGGAAGAAAACAGATAAGAAAAGATTTATATTGGCCAATTCATGGATCCTTAGAGGATTGGATATGCCAACAATTAAACATATATGTTAACAACAAACGACCATTTAATAAGGAGGAGAGTGAATACGCCTTTTTATGGATCCTGGGCACGGCTCAGGCCGCTAATTTGTTTCCATTAAAAGAAAAGAAAAATGATAAAAAGAAAAGGTGGGATGTAGACGAACCTCCAGCGTCTCCCCCACCCTATGTTCCCCCTCCGCAAGGTCCTGAGCAAGATCTCCCTCCAACAGCCCCCACAGAACTTGGGGAAGAGGCTCCTCCTTCTAATCGAAGAATAACTAGAAGTCAAACTAGAGAAAGGAGGGAGGAAAACTTGTTGTATCCCTTAAGGGAGACTGCTATGGGGGGACCACAACCCGGAGTTGGATTTGTATCTGTACCCCTCAGCTCCGGGGATGTGAGGGAATTTAAGAAAGAAATGGGACACTTGTTAGAGGACCCATTAGGGGTAGCAGAACGTTTTGATCAATTCCTCGGGCCTAACATTTATACTTGGGACGAGATGGAATCTATTTTAAAGATCTTGTTCACAAACGAAGAACGAGGAATGATCAGAACGGCAGGCATGAGGCATTGGGATCAGAGGCATCAGCATGGTCCCGCCGGAGATGTAAAATGGCCCTTACAGTGGCCCAATTGGGACAATCAAGACCCCGCACATAGAAATAACATGATTGATCTCCGGGATATGATAATTCAGGGGATTAGAGATTCTGTACCCAGAGGGCAAAATATTAATAAGGCCTTTAATGAACAACAAAAGAAAGATGAAACCCCCACCGAATGGCTGGAAAGATTGAGAAAAAGTTTACAGCTATATTCTGGGTTAGACCCCGATAGCCAAGTGGGTCAAGCCCTGCTGAAAACTCAATTTGTAGCTAAATCTTGGACAGATATAAGGAGAAAGTTAGAGAAAATAGAAGACTGGCAGGGAAGGGGGTTAGATGAATTATTACGAGAAGCTCAGAAGGTGTATGTGAGAAGGGAAGAAGAAAATCAGAAGAAACAAGCCAGAATCCTGATGGCAGCTGTAAGGGAAGGATAAAAGAATGCAGGATGAGGAGATTTTTAAGGAAGATTAGGGGGGTCAGGGGCTCTATTTGCTGGGGACCCCTAAGGTTACCGAGCCCTTGATAAAATTGAAATTGGGTCCTCAGCACGAAGTGTTCGAGTTCCTTGTGGACTCGGGTGCCGAAAGATCAACAGTCCAAAAGTTACCATCTGGATGTGTTGAATCAAAGGATAAACTCCAAGTAATTGGTGCAAAGGGGGAACCTTTTAAGGTGCCCCTGATAAGGAATGTAACAATAGAAGCCCCAAATAAATATGGAGTGGGAACATTTTTATTGGTCCCAGAAGCTGAGTATAACCTCTTGGGACGAGACCTGATGGTGGAATTAGGAATCAATTTGGAAGTAGAGCAAGAGAAATTAAAAGTAAGATTATGCTTATTAACTGCGGAAGATGAAGCCAAGATTAATCCAGAAACTTGGTATAGCCCAGGGTCGGTGGGAAAATTAAATATCAAACCGATCACGGTCTCCATAAAAGACCCAGACCAACCAATTAGGATAAAACAGTATCCCATCTCTAGAGAGGGGAGAGAAGGGTTGCAGCCAGTAATTGAGAGGCTTTTGGAACCCTGTATGTCTCCCCACAATACTCCCATATTGCCCGTAAAGAAGCCGGATGGGTCCTATCGTTTAGTACAAGATCTGAGAGCCGTAAATGAACGAACCATTACCCGGTTCCCTGTGGTGGCTAACCCGCACACTATACTTAATCAGTTAAGTCCAGATTATAAATGGTATAGTGTTATAGATTTAAAAGATGCTTTTTGGGCTTGTCCCTTAGAAGGAAAATGTAGGGACTATTTTGCTTTCGAGTGGGAGAACCCCAAGACCCATAGAAAACAACAATTACGGTGGACCGTTTTGCCCCAGGGATTTACAGAGTCTCCGAACTTGTTTGGACAAGCTCTGGAACAGTTACTGGAATCTTATGAATTAAGTCAGGGACTAATTCTAATACAATACGTGGAGGATTTATTGATCGCTGGAAGAACTCAAGAAGGAGTCAGAAATGAGAGCATCAAATTATTGAACTTTTTAGGCCTCAAGGGATTAAAGGTTTCTAAGTCCAAATTACAGTTTACTGAAGAAGAGGTAAAATATTTGGGGCATTGGCTCATAAAGGGACACAAGAAATTAGATCCCGAAAGAGTAAAAGGAATTTTGTCTCTAACAGCGCCCACTAATAAAAGACAGATAAGACAGTTACTGGGATTATTAGGGTATTGTCGACAGTGGACAGAAAATTACAGCAGTAAAGTAAAATTCTTGTACGAAAAATTAACTAAAAACGGGTTGGTAAAATGGTCCCCTGAAGATGAGAATCGTTGGGAAAATATAAAAAGAGATCTGGTAGAGGCACCTGTCCTCAGTTTACCCGATATCCGTAAACCCTTTCAACTCTTTATCAATGTAGATAACGGGACAGCTTATGGGGTTCTGACCCAAGGATGGGCAGGGCAGAGAAAGCCTGTAGGATATTATTCTAAAATACTGGATCCTGTAAGCCGCGGGTGGCCCACCTGCTTGCAAGCAATAGTGGCCACTGCATTAGTAGTAGAAGAAGTTGGAAAAGTCACCTTAGGAGGTGAACTAAAAGTATACACCCCCCATAACATTCGAGGAGTATTGCAACAACGGGCTGATAAGTGGCTTACAGATAGTCGACTGCTAAAATATGAGGGAATTTTAATTAACTCCCCTCGACTAGAAATGGAAACCACTTCTATTCAGAATCCTGCCCAATTTTTATACGGAGAACCTAAAGAAGATTTGACACATGACTGCCTCCAACTAATAAATTTGCAGACTAAAATAAGGGAGGACTTAGAAGACGATGAATTAGACGAAGGAGAAAAATTATTTGTGGACGGCTCCTCACGAGTGGTTGAAGGACAACGGAAATCAGGATACGCTATTGTGGATGGGTATCCTTTTAAGATAAAAGAATCAGGACCATTAAGTAAAGCCTGGTCCGCACAAGCGTGTGAGTTATATGCTATGCTAAGGGCATTAAAGCTCTTAGAAAATAAAATTGGAACTATTTATACAGATTCAAAGTATACCTTTGGGGTGGTACATACTTTTGGAAAAATTTGGGAAGAGAGAGGCTTAATTAACACCCAGGGAAAAGGATTAGTCCATGAAAAGCTAATCTTAGAAGTTTTAAAGGCATTAAGAGGTCCACTAAAGATAGCCATAGTCCATGTAAAAGGACATCAGAAGGGACTAACCCATACTGTAAGAGGAAACAATCTAGCCGACGCAGAGGCAAAACGGGCTGCATTATTAATGGTTCAGACCTTGAGAGAGGAACCCGAAAGGCTAAAATTAGATAAAACTTTCACTCTCCAAGAATTGGAGAAGCTAAAACAAATTGGAGCAAAAAGAGATGGTGATAAATGGCTGCTACCAGACGGCAGGGAAATTCTTCCAAAAGGATTAGCTCGGGGAATACTGAATAAATTACACCATAAAACTCATTGGGGAATTCAAGCTTTAGTGGATCAGTTTGAGACAAACTATGCCTGTGTCGGAATATACGGTCTAGCTAAAAGGATTTTAGAGGGATGTTTAACCTGTCACAAAGTGACTAAACGACAACTTAGGGAAAAGGTTCAAGGAGGTCGTGAATTGGCTAAAAGACCCTGTGAGAAAATACAGGTGGATTTTACCGAATTGCCAAAGGTGGGGAGATATCAGTATTTATTGGTCTTTGTTGATCACCTTACGCACTTTGTAGAAGCCTTTCCAGTGGTAAGAGCTACTGCAAAGACAGTTATTAAGATTCTCTTGGAAGAAATTATTCCAAGATATGGGACTGTTGTGGTAATTGACTCAGACCGAGGTCCACATTTCACATCCAAAGTAATTAAAGAGACAACTGAATTGTTTGGTACAAAATGGGAATACCATACTCCCTGGCACCCACAGAGTTCTGGGAAAGTAGAAAGAATGAATGGGGAGATAAAGAAACACCTAACCTAACTTATGGTGGAAACAAAACCGAATTGGGTTAAATGTTTACCATTGGCTTTGCTTTACATTAGAACTCAGCCAAGAACAGATACTGGTATATCCCCCTTTGAAATGTTGTATGGAATGCCTTATGACTTTGGGTTATTAGTGGAACACCCAAAAGTCGAGGATAAACTTTTAACAGAATATATTTTAGAACTTACAAAAAGAAGACAGGAACTAAGAAAGAAGGGCTTGGTAGTACAAAGACCTCCCTTGGACATTTCCATACACCGAATCCAGCCCGGAGACCAGGTACTAATCAAAACCTGGAAAGAAACCTCCCTAACACCCCGTTGGGAAGGACCCTTTGTTGTTTTACTTACCACAGACACGGCTGTACGGACAGCAGAAAAAGGATGGACTCATGCTAGTAGAATTAAGGGACCTATCTTCCCAGAGAAGTGGACTGTGATGTCGGAACCAGGAGATCTTCGAGTAAAGATAAGGAAAAGCGAGACCGGTAAATGAACCACTCCAGAAGGGAAGTAAGAGATAGTTTATATCGATGGTTCCAAATACCACCAGGAAATACTCTACAAAAGGTATATTTTGCACCTTGGAGTGAAGAAAGGATACCGGACCAAACAGGGGGGGTGGATTATACAAACTAACAGGAACTCCCCAGGTTTTTCCATTTTGTTGCGAAACAGAGACGGAGATACCCGAATCGCCCAGAATAGGAGATCTCTGGGGAATACCCTGCTTAAAACACCCTACTTCCGGACATTTATGTTGGGTTGTTTGCCGATGTCTAAATTGTAATAGAGATTGGTCCTGTGTTTCATTTAAGAGACAACCCTACTGTATGAAATGTCGCAATGATTTGATACGTGCCAGGGGACCAGAGGATCCAGTGGAAATTCGTAAATTATTTTGTGGGTGGGAACTGTCAGTACCTGAACTTTGGGAAGTATATGAAACAGACTGGTATAGAGTTTTAAGACAGTGTGCTATAAGATTCGCCTGGAAACGGGCACAACAACCACATAGGTGGAAATATATTTGAGAGATAACTAACTCTTTAGACGTTGGAAATTATTGACAGGATAACAGCAAAATTCCCCTGAAGACTATCTGCTGCTGCCGAGAAGATCTTGATATCCCGTTGCTCTCTGCAAAGGAGTAGACGAGGAAGGCAGAGAGGTACTAAACAGTGGGGAAATGAAAGCTGGTATCCTATTAATGGTATTGATTACCATGACGTTAGAAAATGAACATCAACCCTTCAATTGGACCTTAGGTCGATGGGAAGATTCAATGGAAGTTCGGTATAATGTGACAGCCGGACCCCCAGAATTCCAAGTTAAATTGGAAGATTTAGTCTTTTATGAACTAGACCCACCTGGCCGACGAGAAAGAGCAATAAAACCTTTTTATCTCTGCCCCAGTTCGAATCCAGGGAAAAGCTATTGCAATTTCCCTAATCACTATTACTGTGCATATTGGGGATGTGAAACCATAGCTTCAAACTGGGACGTAGCCATTAAAGATAGATTTTTAACTATAACATGGGGACCCAGAGGATGCAACCCGCCAGCTCCTAGCTGGGATGGACACATAGAGGGCCCCCACCTTGGCAACTGTAAGCATGTTATACTAGAAATCCTGCAGCCTAATGACCACGGATGGTTATTTGGACGAACCTGGGGAATGCGATATTGGGAATCTGGAACTGATAGAGGAGGACTAATATTCATTCAAAAACGGGAAGTTAAAATGCCACAAGCAGTAGGGCCCAATCGAGTCATCACAAAGCAAAAAGGGAAAAAGAAGAAGCCAAAGGTAGGAAACTCCACAGCCTCAGTCACCCCAGGGACATACCTAACCTCTACAAATAAAGTGGAGAAAATACCCAAAGACAATGAACCCTTACGGGCTGTAATGCAGGCAGCCTATCAAGCTTTAAATACAACAAATCCAAATTTTACCATTTCCTGTTGGTTATGTTATGACATAAAGCCCCCTTTTTATGAGGGGATAGCTGTGTCATCTCCTTTTAATACCTCTACCGAGGACAATCCCTCCAGATGTAATTGGAAGGAACGGAAGGCGGGGATTACTCTCCAACAGGTCAGAGGGAGCGGTTGGTGTATAGGGAAGGTAACGAACGAGAGAAGAACTCTATGTATGTCCTGGTTCCGGTGGGGATAGGGTTAACTTTTCCTGGTATTCCATGCCATGTGAGCCACGCCCACCCTGAGCTGCCGGGGGAGGGGGCAGGAAGTTGCTGCTTAAAAGCGGGCTGGGGCGGCCCGGGTCCGGCCGGCGAGCGGCGGCGAGCGGCGGGGGAGCGGCGGTTCCGTAATCGCGTTTGTATATTCCCCTATCCGTGTTGTTGTTGTTGTTGTTGTTGTTTGCCTGTTCCCTTTGCTGTTCTATTAAACTGCCTTTGTCTCAACCCAAGAGTCTTGCCTTTTCTTACGATTCTTCCTGTGTTTGGAAGGCACGAGCGAGCGACACGTGGTTCTTTGTTGCCGTCTGAGGCTAAACCACGACAGTCCTTTTTGGCGCCCAACGTGGGGCTCGAAGGGTTGAGATAACGACAGAATCCAACTAGAACGTGGAAAAAACGGTTTTGGTTTTTTTTTTGTATGCATTTATTTTATTAGGTAAGTAGTCACTGGTCATCATGTTGCTTGGTTTGTTCTCATGGCTGTGTTACATAAATTCCTATATGGCTTATGTACTCCCTGCGATGCTGTTTACCATGTCTGGAACAGGGATGAGGATTATCATTCTGCTGTCCTGTGCGATATCTGTTTATGATATGATAACATCACTGTTCAGACGGCTATTTTGGGGTGTTTATGTGGTTTTGCTGTCCTGTCCGTACATTGGACACCGTCTCTCAGAATTTGTTAATAATTTCCCCAGCCCTTTTGCCTCCCTTTTCTCCTTCGGGTCAGGTATGACAGCTTTTGAGAATTTTGAATATCCTTGGGATACTCAAACTAGCGTGTTCGTAGTGCTATGTCTCCTGAATACGTTCCAGGTCTTGTTTAGGGTTAAGCGACTATTTAAGACTACCACCCGGAGATCTGCTCCGAGGCTGGATAGTCAGGGGTGGCATGGCATGTGGGAGAGCATGGGCAGGTACCTAGAGAACTACTCACCTCCAATGGTCTGGGACTTCACCCCTGAACAATTACAGGACCCTGATAAAGTGGTAGAATATTTGAAGGGAAAATGCTGTGGCTATTCTAGAGAGGCACAACTCACCGCGCTGTGCTGGGCCCTGGCCAGTATCTACCAGGCACTGCTCAGAATTATGCAGCACCCTCAAGGGGAAGAGATGGAAACCAGACCTGCAGCCCCTGCGGCGGCCCCTGCGGCTGCGGCGGCCCCTGCGGCGGCCCCTGCGGCGGCCCCTGCGGCTGCGGCGGCCCCTGCGGCGGCCCCTGCGGCTGCTGCAGCCCCTGCGGCGGCCCCTGCGGCTGCTGCAATCCTTGCGACGGACACTGCGGCTACTGCAATCCTTGCGACAGACACTGCGGCTACTGCAACCCCCGTGGTAGCCACTGCCACTGAACCAGGGAACCAACCCATGCCAGTATCAGTTGCCCCCATACAGAAGAAGAAGTACACAAAGAAATCAGTTCGCTTAGTAAGAGATGATGATGAACCAGGGCCATCACGAGAGCAGGAGGAAGAGGCAGAACCAGAGATAATTACTCGATCCCTATCCTTGAGTGAGCTGCGGGATATGCGAAAAGATTTTAGCCGACTTTCAGGCGAGCACATTGTCACCTGGCTGCTCCGGTGCTGGGATAATGGGGCCAGTAGCCTGGAATTAGAGGGTAGGGAGGCCAGGCAGCTGGGATCCCTGTCTAGGGAAGGCGGCATTGACAAGGCGATCGGGAAAAAGACCCAAGCCCTCAGCCTCTGGAAACGACTCCTGTTAGGCGTGAGGGAGAGGTACCCCTTCAGCGAGGATGTTGTATGTCAGCCAAGCAAGTGGACTACCATGGAAAGAGGTATCCAGTACCTGAGAGAATTAGCCGTGCGGGAGATGATTTATTATGACTTGGACAATGCAGACTTACCCACAGACCCTGATGAGGTGCGATGCACAAGGCCCATGTGGCGGAA
This sequence comes from Rissa tridactyla, assembly GCF_028500815.1. Taxonomy (NCBI): domain Eukaryota; kingdom Metazoa; phylum Chordata; class Aves; order Charadriiformes; family Laridae; genus Rissa; species Rissa tridactyla. Next base: position 26,313,377 of record NC_071496.1, read on the forward strand.
GTTTGTACGGAGCGCACCATCGTCATATGCCAACTCCCTGGCAGTAATGGAATGGAAAGGTGAAGAGGGACCAACGGTGGATGAGGTAGCTGGCCGGCTCCGGCGATATGAAGAAAGTCTCTCTTCCCCCCTTGTCTCAGCTGTGGAGAAACTGTCGCGGAAGGTCCAGCAACTTGAAGAGAATATGTCCTACTCCCCACCTGCACGGGCCAGCATCTCAGCTATTAGAAGCAGGCATTTCCCCACTCAAGAGAGAGAGTACAGAGGGTACACACCACGAGGCACCCTGTGGTTCTACCTGCGGGACCACGGAGAGGACATGAGGAAGTGGGACGGACAACCTACTTCGATCCTGCGGACACGGGTACAGGAGTTGCAAGGAAGGACAACCACAAAAGGGGATCCCTCCAGGAAAAGTGCCGCCCCAGTTTCCAGTGGGCCATTCCCCAGACAAAGCAGAAGGCCTGATCTTGCTTCTGATCCTCTTGAAGGAACTTCCAAGTCATTTATGCAAGAAGTGAGTAATGGATACTATGACCAGTATTAGGGGGGCCCTGCCTCCGGCCAGGTGGAGGAAAGGGACAACCAGGTTTATTGGACGGTGTGGATTCGATGGCCTGGCACATCAGACCCACAGGAGTATAAGGCTCTAGTGGACACGGGTGCGCAGTGTACTTTAATACCATCAAGCTATAGAGGGGCAGAACCCATTTGTATTTCTGGGGTGACAGGGGGATCCCAAGAGTTGACTGTACTGGAGGCAGAAGTGAGCCTAACTGGGAATGAGTGGCAAAAGCATCCCATTGTGACTGGCCCAGAGGCTCCATGCATCCTTGGTATAGATTACCTCAGGAGAGGGTATTTTAAGGACCCAAAAGGGTACCGCTGGGCCTTTGGCATAGCTGCTTTGGAGACGGAGGAAGTTAAACAGTTGTCTGCCTTGCCTGGTCTCTCGGAGGATTCTTCTGTTGTGGGGTTGTTGAGGGTCAAAGAACAACAGGTGCCGATTGCTACCACAACGGTGCATCGGCGGCAGTATCGCACTAACCGAGACTCTCTGATTCCCATCCATGAGCTGATTCGTCAACTAGAGGTTCAAGGAGTGATCAGCAAGACTCGCTCACCCTTTAACAGTCCCATATGGCCGGTGCGAAAATCTAACGGAGAGTGGAGGCTAACTGTAGACTATCGTGGTCTGAATGAAGTCACGCCACCGCTGAGTGCTGCTGTGCCGGACATGCTAGAACTCCAGTACGAACTGGAGTCCAAGGCAGCCAAGTGGTATGCCACGACTGATATAGCGAATGCATTCTTCTCAATCCCTTTGGCAGCAGAGTGCAGGCCACAGTTTGCTTTCACTTGGAGGGGCATCCAATACACCTGGAATCGACTGCCCCAGGGGTGGAAACACAGCCCCACCATTTGCCATGGACTGATCCAGACTGCACTGGAACAGGGTGAAGCTCCAGAACATCTGCAGTACATTGATGACATCATCGTATGGGGAAACACAGCAGAAGAAGTTTTTGAGAAAGGGAGTAAAATAGTCCAAATCCTTCTGAACGCTGGTTTTGCCATAAAACGAAGTAAGGTCAAGGGACCTGCGCAGGAGATCCAGTTTTTAGGAATAAAATGGCAAGATGGACGCCGTCAGATCCCAATGGATGTGGTCAGCAAAATAGCAGCTATGTCTCCACCAACTAGTAAAAAGGAAACACAGGCTTTCTTAGGTATTGTGTGTTTTTGGAGAATGCATATCCCAGATTACAGTCAAATTGTAAGCCCTCTGTATCAAGTAACCCGGAAGAAGAATGATTTTAAATGGGGTCCTGAGCAACGACAAGCTTTTGAACAAATCAAACAGGAAATAGTCCATGCAGTGGCCCTGGGGCCAGTCCGGGCAGGACAAGATGTTAAAAATGTGCTCTACACTGCAGCCGGGGAGAACGGCCCTACCTGGAGCCTCTGGCAGAAAGCACCAGGGGAGACTCGAGGTCGACCCCTAGGGTTTTGGAGTCGTGGATACAGAGGATCCGAAGCCCGCTACACTCCAACAGAAAAAGAGATATTGGCAGCATATGAAGGGGTTCGAGCTGCTTCGGAAGTAGTTGGTACAGAAGCACAGCTCCTCTTAGCACCTCGACTGCCGGTGCTGGGTTGGATGTTCAAAGAAAGGGTCCCCACCACACATCATGCAACCGATGCTACATGGAGTAAGTGGATTGCACTGATCACGCAGCGAACTCGAATGGGAAACCCCAGTCGCCCAGGAATTCTGGAAGTGATCATGGACTGGCCAGAAGGCAAGGATTTCGGAATGTCACCAGAGGAGGAGGTGACGCGTGCAGAAGAGGTCCCACCATATAATAAACTGCCAGAAAATGAGAAGAAATATGCCCTGTTCACTGATGGGTCCTGCCGTATTGTGGGAAAGCATCGAAAGTGGAAGGCTGCTGTGTGGAGTCCTACACGACGGGTTGCAGAAGCCAGTGAGGGACAGGGTGAATCGAGCCAGTTTGCAGAGGTGAAGGCTATTCAGCTGGCTTTGGACATTGCTGAGCGAGAAAAATGGCCAGTACTTTATCTCTACACTGACTCATGGATGGTGGCAAATGCTCTGTGGGGGTGGTTACAGCAGTGGAAGCAGGGCAACTGGCAGCGCAGAGGCAAACCCATCTGGGCTGCTGACCTATGGCAAGATATTGCTGCCCGGATAGAGAATCTGGTTGTGAAAGTACGCCATGTAGATGCCCATGTACCAAAGAATCGGGCCACGGAGGAACATCAGAACAACCAGCAGGTGGATCGGGCCGCTAGGATTGAAGTGGCTCAGGTGGATCTGGACTGGCAACATAAGGGTGAACTATTCATAGCTCGGTGGGCCCATGACTCCTCAGGCCATCAAGGGAGAGATGCGACATATAGATGGGCTCGTGACCGAGGGGTGGACTTGACCATGGACACTATTGCACAGGTCATCCATGAATGTGAGACATGCGCTGCGATCAAACAAGCCAAGCGTTTGAAGCCTCTTTGGTATGGAGGGCGATGGCTGAAATACAAATATGGGGAGGCCTGGCAGATTGATTATATCACGCTGCCACAAACCCGTCAAGGCAAGCGCTATGTGCTCACAATGGTGGAAGCAACCACTGGATGGCTGGAAACATACCCTGTGCCCCATGCCACTGCCCGGAACACTATCCTGGGCCTTGAAAAGCAAGTCCTGTGGCGACATGGTACCCCAGAGAGAATTGAGTCGGACAATGGGACTCATTTCCGAAACAGCCTCATAGACACCTGGGCCAAAGAGCATGGTATCGAGTGGGTGTATCACATCCCCTATCACGCCCCAGCCTCTGGGAAGATAGAACGATACAATGGACTGTTAAAAACTACACTGAGAGCAATGGGTGGTGGGACTTTCAAACACTGGGATACGCATTTAGCAAAAGCTACCTGGCTAGTTAACACCAGGGGATCTAACAATCGGGCTGGCCCTGCCCAATCAAAACTTCCACGTACTGTAGAAGGGGATAAAGTCCCCGTAGTGCACATGAAGAATATGCTAGGGAAGACAGTCTGGGTTAGTCCTGCCTCAGGCAAAGGCAAACCCATCCGTGGGATTGCTTTTGCCCAAGGACCTGGGTGCACTTGGTGGGTGATGCGGAAGGATGGGGAAGTCCGATGTGTACCTCATGGAGATCTGATTTTGGGCGAGAATAGCCAATGAATCAGATTGGTGCTGTTAATTGCTAAGTAACACTGTCACTGTATGTCCTCATTGCTATAATTGCTATCAATCAGTTGTACTACAAGTAAGGCACAGGGATGATGGGATAAGAACTGATCTCAGCAGCTGGCGCCCAGCAGTTTCCTCAAGATCTACATCTTCAGCCTACAGACTGCGTGCATGAGCCACACCAGGTGCACCAGTCACAAGCTCCGAAAAAAAATACAGCATGCAACAGACCAGCACCACCCAGCATCTCACCTGCCCTGAGAGACTGTTCTAACAGATGGAGCCCAAAGCCGTGGATTAAAAGAACTCAACGGACACTTTGGAGGGATGACCCATAAACTAAGGGTATTATATGTGTGTATATATATATATATAACAGGGGAAAGTGGTGGCAATTCATTGGAACCTGCTGGGCATGGCATAGATGGTATGGAATAAGGGGTGGATAATGTCCTGGTTCCGGTGGGGATAGGGTTAACTTTTCCTGGTATTCCATGCCATGTGAGCCACGCCCACCCTGAGCTGCCGGGGGAGGGGGCAGGAAGTTGCTGCTTAAAAGCGGGCTGGGGCGGCCCGGGTCCGGCCGGCGAGCGGCGGCGAGCGGCGGGGGAGCGGCGGTTCCGTAATCGCGTTCGTATATTCCCCTATCCGTGTTGTTGTTGTTGTTTGCCTGTTCCCTTTGCTGTTCTATTAAACTGCCTTTGTCTCAACCCAAGAGTCTTGCCTTTTCTTACGATTCTTCCTGTGTTTGGAAGGCACGAGCGAGCGGCACGTGGTTCTTTGTTGCCGTCTGAGGCTAAACCACGACACTACCTCAAGCAAGAAGCTACAGAGGGGCGTACCGAAGATGTCGAAACCGACCTCCGTGAAGATAAAAAGAGCTGCTCAGCTTGCTTGAATTTGCGAGCCTTTGGTGGAGCTGTGACTCCCCGGCCGCCCAGCACTGCTTTTGCCTTCCTACCTCAATAAATATTTATTGAATCTATTTCGGACTCGAATTTATTTTAAATTCAACTATAACAAATTTGTTATATTATAGTATATTAGTTAAATAGTTACTGGTCACAGTGTTGCTTTGTTTGTTTGCATGGCTGTGTTATGTAAATTCTGATATGCTCTATGTACTACCTGCAATGCTGTTTATCACTTCTGGGAGAGGGATCAGAATTATCATTCTGCTGTCCTGTGTAATATCAATTTATGATATGCTAACATCACTGTTTATGCAGTTATGTCAGTATGTTTATGCAATATTGCTGTCCTGCCCGTAGGGTTAAACAACTATTTAAGAGTACCACCCAGAGATCTGCCTCAAGGCTGGATAGTCAGGGGTGGCATGGCATGTGGGAGAACATGGGCAGGTACCTAGAGAACTACTCACCTCCAATGGTCTGGGACTTCACCCCTGAACAATTACAGGACCCTGATAGAGTAGTAGAATATCTGAGGGGAAAATGCTGTGGCTATTCTAGAGAGGCACAACTCGCTGCACTGTGCTGGGCCCTGGCCAGTATCTACCAGGCACTGCTCTGTGTTACACAGCACCCTCAGGGGAAAGAGATGGAAACCAGACTGACAGACACTGCAACTCCTCCAACCCCTGCGACAAGCACTGCAGTTGAACCAGAAAACCAACCCATGCCGGTATCAGTTGTCCCTAGGCAGAAGAAATACACCAAGAAATCAGTTCGCTTAGTAAGGGATGACAATGAACCAGGGCCATCAGGAGAAAAGGAGGAAGAGGCAGAACCCAGAGATCCCTATTCCTGAGTGAGCTGTGAGATATGCAAAAAGATTTCAGCCCCCATCTGGTTGAGCACGTTGTCACCTGGCTGCTCTGATGCTGGGATAATGAGGCCAGTAGCCTGGAATTAGAGGGCAGGGAAGTCAAGTAGCTAGGATCCCTGTCTAGGGAAGGGGACATTGACAAGGTGATTGGGAAAAAGACACAAGCCCTCAGCCTCTGGAGGTGACTCCTGTCAGGCGTGAGGGAGAGGTACCCCTTCAGTGAAGATGTTGTAGGTCATCCAAGCAAGTGGACCACCATAGAGAGAGGTATCCAGCACCTGAGGGAATTAGCCATGTGGGAGATGATTTATTATGACTTGGACAATGCACAGTTACCCACAGATCCCGATGAGGTCCAATGCACAAGGCCCATGTGGTGGAAATTTGTACGGAGCGCACCACCATCGTTTGCAGTGATGGAATGGAAAGGGACCAACGGTGGATGAGGTCGCTGGCTGACTCTGGCGATACGAAGAAAGTCTCTCATCCTCCTTTCTCTCGGCTGTGGACAAAGTGTCCTGGAAGGTCCGGCAACTCAAAGATAACATGTCCTACTCCCCACCTGTACAGGCCAGTATCTCAGCTATTAGGAGTAGGCATTTGTCTGCTCAAGAGAGACGATATAGAGAGTACACACCATGAGGCACCCTGTGGTTTTACCTGCCTGACCATGGAGATAGACAACCTATCCCAACCCTAGAGGCAGGAGTACATGAGTTGCAAGGAAGAACAATCACAAAAGGGGATCCCTCCAGGAAAAGTGCCGCCACGGTTTCCAGCAGGCAGTTCCCCAGACAGAGCAGAAGGCCTGATCTTGCTTCTGATCCTCTTGAAGGAACTTCCAAGTCATTTCTGCAAGAAGTAACGGATACTATGACCAGTATTAGAGGGGCCCTGCCTCCGGCCAGGTGGAGGAAAGGGACAACCGGGTTTATTGGACAGTGTGGATTCGATGGCCTGGCACATCAGACCCACAGGAGTATAAGGCTCTAGTGGACACGGGTGCACAGTGCACCCTAATACCATCAAGCTATAGAGGGGCAGAACCCATTTGTATTTCTGGGGCCACAGGGGGATCCCAAGAGTTGACTGTACTGGAGGCAGAAGTGAGCCTAACTGGGAATGAGTGGCAAAAGCATCCCATTGTGACTGGCCCAGAGGCTCCATGCATCCTTGGTATAGATTACCTCAGGAGAGGGTATTTTAAGGACCCAAAAGGGTACCGTTGGGCCTTTGGCATAGGTGCCTTGGAGACAGAGGAAGGTAAACAGCTTGCCTGATCTCTCGGAGGACTCTTCTGTTGTGGGGTTGTTGAGGGAAGAAGAACAGGTGCCAATCACTACCACAACGGTGCATCGGCAGTAATATCGCACTAACCGAGACTCTCTGATTCCCATCCATGAGCTGATTCGTCAACTAGAGGTTCAAGGAGTGATCAGCAAGACTCGCTCACCCTTTAACAGTCCCATATGGCCAGTGCAAAAATCTAATGGAGAGTGGAGACTAACTGTAGACTATCATGGTCTGAATGAAGTCACGCCACTGCTGAGTGCTGCCATTCCAGACATGTTAGAATTTCGATACGACCTGGAGTCAAAGGCAGTCAAGTGGTATGCCACAATTGATATAGCTAACGCATTCTTCTCAATCCCTTTGGCAGCTGAGTGCAGGCCACAGTTTGCTTTCACTTGGAGGGGCATCCAGTACACCTGACATCGACTGCCCCAGGGGTGGAAACACAGCCCCACCATTTGCCATGGACTGATCCAAACTGCACTGGAACAGGGTGAGGCTCTGGAACATCTGCAGTACATTGATGACATCATTGTATGGGGAAACACAGCGGAAGAAGTTTTTGAGAAAGGGAATAAAATAGTTTGAATCCTTCTGAAAGCTGGTTTTGCCATAAAACAAAGTAAGGTTAAGGGACCTGCGCAGGAGATCCAGTTTCCAGATCCCAATGGATGTGATCAACAAAATAGCAGCTATGTTTCCACCAACTAGTAAAAAGGAAACACAAGCTTTCTTAGGCGTTGTGAGGTTTTGGAGGATGCATATCCCAGATTACAGTCAAATTGCAAGCCCTCTGTATCAAGTGACCTGGAAGAAAAATTATTTTAAATGGGGCCCTGAGCAACAACAAGCCTTTGAAGAAATTAAACAGGAAATAGTTCATGCAGTAGCCCTTGGGCCAGTCCAGGTGGGACAAGATGTTAAAAATGTGCTCTATGCTGCAGCTGGGGAGAACAGCCCTACCTGGAGCTTCTGGCGAAAAGCACCAGGGGAGACTCAAGGTCGACCCCTAGGGTTTCAGAGTCAGGGACAGAAAGGATCCGAAGCCTGCTATACTCCAACAGAAAAAGAGATATTGGCAGCATATGAAGGGGTTCGAGCTGTTTCGGAAGTGGTTGGTACAGAAGCACAGCTTCTCTTACCACCTCGACTGCCGGTGCTGGGCTGGATGTTCAAAGAAATGGACCCTGCTACACATCATGCAACTTACGCATGAGTAAGTTGGTCACACTAATCACACAGTGGGCTCTAATGGGAAACCCCAGTTGCCCAGAGTTCTGGAATTGATCATGGACTGGCCAGAAGGCAAAGATTTTGGAATATCACCAGAGGAGGAGGTGACGTGTGTGGAAGAGGCCCCACCGTACAATAAACTACCAGAAAACGATGCCCTATTCCACTGATGGATCCTATTATGTTGTAGGAAAACATCGAAGGTGGAAAGCTGCTGTGTGGAGTCCTACACGACGAGTTGCAGAAGCCAGTGAAGGACAAGGTGATTCGAGACAGTTTGCAGAGGTGAAAGCCATCCAGCTGGCTTTAGACATCGCTGAACGAGAAAAATGGCCAGTACTTAATCTCTGTACTGCTTCATGGATTGTGACAAATGCTCTGTGGGGGTTACCTACAGTAATGGAAGCAGAGCAACTGGCAGCACAGAGGCAAACCCATCTGGGCTGTACCACTGTGGCAAGATATTGCTGCTTGCCTAGAGAATCTGGTTGTAAAAGTACATCATGTAAATGCCCATGTACCGAAGAGTCTGGCCACTGAAGAACATCAAAACAACCAGCAGGTGGATCAGGCTGCTAAGAATGAAGTGAGGAGTATCGTGTTAGAGATCATTTAGGCAAACTTGACATCCACAAATCCATAGGCCCTGATGGGATGCACTCACAAGTGCTGAGGGAGAGGGCCGATGTTATTGTAAAGCCACTATCCATCATCTTTGAAAGGTCCTTCCTCTCTACTCAACACTGGAGTCCTGTGTCCAGTTCTGGGCTCCCCAGTACGAGAGAGACATGGACTGGAGAGACTCCAGAGAAGGGCCACAAAGATGATTCGGGGACTGGAACATCTGACATGTGTGGAGAGGCTGAGAGAGCTGTGACTGTTCATCCTAGAGAAGAGAAGACTCATGAGGGATCTTACAGAAACATATAAATACCTGATGGGAGGGTGTAAAGAAGATGGAGCCGGGCTCTTTTCAGTGATGCCCAGTGACAGGACAAGAGGCAATGGGGACAAACAGAAACACAGAAAATTACACTTAAACCTAAGAACACACTTTTTTACTGTGAGGGTGTGGTTGAATACCGGAACAGGTTGCCCAGAGAGGTTTTGGAGTCTCCATCCTTGGAGGTATTCAAAACCCAACTGGACATAGTCCTGGATAAATTGTTCTAGTGGACCTTGCTTGAGCGGGGGGGGGGTTCAACTAGACAGTCTCTAGAGGTGCTGTCCCACCCCAGCTATGCTATGATGCTATGGTATTTCCTACTCTTTCTTCTTGTCCATGCTTTCCTTTAAAATTCTCACAACCGTGTTTGAAGTTACTCTCAGATAAAATATGTAAAGGGTGGAAACAACTGGCCCATTGATCAAATCCAGCCCTTAATGTGACTGGAAGCAGCCCACGATCATAGAATCATTCTGGTTGGAAGGGACCTCAAAGGGTCTCTAGTCCAACTTCCTGTTCAAAGCAATCAGCTATGAGGTCAGACCAGGTTATTCAGGGTTTTTAGTCAGGTATTGAAAAATCTTCAAGGATGGACTATATAACCTCTCTGGACAGCCTGTTCCAATACTTGACTGTCCTCATGATGAAAAAGTTTTTCCTTGTATCCATTCCTTTCTTGTTTCAATGTATGGCCGTTAGCTCTCATACTCCCACCATACACCACTGTGAGGAGCCTGGCTCCATCTTCTTGATCTCCTCATGGATATTGGAAGGCTGCTGTTAGGGCCCCCTGAAGCCTTGTCTTCTCCAGGCTGAACAAGCCCTTGTCCCTCAGCCTCTCCTCATAGGGCAAGTGCTCCAGCCCCCTGACCATCTTGATGGCCTTCTGTTGAACTCACTCCAGTTTGTCAATGCCTTTCTTGTACTGGGAGGAGACTGGGGACCCAAAATTGGATGTGGTATTCTAGAGGTGGTCTAATGAGCGTTGAGCAGAGAGGAAGAATCATTTCCTGCAATTTACTGCTTATGCTCCTTTTAATCCAGCCCAGGACGATGTTGTCTGTCTTTGCTTGCCAGGGCACACTGCTGGCTCATGTTCAGCATTGCTGTCTGCCAAGCCCCCCCAGGGCCTTTTCAGCAGAGCTCCTCTCCAGCTAGTCAGTCCCCAGCCTGCTTTGTTGCCAGGGTTTCTTACTCCCTAGGTGCAAGACTTGTCATTGGTCCTTGCTGAATTTCATGAATGAAGTTCAATGGGCTTCCAGCCCACTCTGCCTAGTCTATATGGCTCTCTCATATGTCTGTAGCTTGCTCTTGGCTGCTCTGCTCCTAAAGCTACTGGATGCTCCATAGCTTTCACTCATTGCTGCATTACTCCCTGTGAGCTGTTCTAGTGACTGGAGAAAAGGGAATATTGCACCCATTTTTAAAAATGGTAGAAAGGAGGGCCCTGGGAACTACCAACCAATCAGCCTCACCTCTGTGCCCAGTAAGATCATGGAACAGATCCTCCTGGAAGTTATGTTGAAACATATGGAAGACAGGGAGGCGATTAGAGACAGCCAACATGGCTTCACCAAGGGCAAATCATGCCTGACTAATCCAGTGGCCTTCTACAATGGAGGGACTGGATCAGTGGACAAGGGAAGACCTACGAATGTCATCTACCTGGACTTCTGTAAGGCTTTGATGCTGTCCCCCACAACATGCTTGCTGCTAAATTGGAGAGATATGGGTTTGATGGATGGACTGTTAGATGAATAAGGAGTTGTCTGGATAGCCATGTCCAAAGAGTTACAGTCAATGGTTCAATGTCCAAGTGGAAACCAGTACTGAGTGGTGTCCCTCAAGGGTCCATATTGGGACCAATACTGTTTAATATCTTCATTAATGACATAGACAGTGGGATCAAGTGTACCCTCAGCAAGTTTGCAGATGACACCAAGCTGAGTGGTGCTGTTGATAAACTAGAGGGAAGGGATGCCATCCAGAGGGACCTGGACAGGCTTGAGGAGTGGACCCATGTGAACCTCATGAGGTTCAACAAAGCCAAGCGCAGGGTCCTGCACCTGGGTCAGGGTAATCCCCAGTATCAGTACAGACTGGCTGCTGAACGGATTGAGAGCGGCCCTGCAGAGAAGGACTTGGGGATACTGGTGGGTGAAAAATCGGACATGAGCTGGCAATGTGCGCTTGCAGCCCAGAAAGCCAACCGTATCCTGGGCTGCATCAAAAGAAGTGTGGCTAGCAGGTTGAAGAAGGCGATTCTGCCCCTCTATTCCGCTCTGGTGAGATCCCACCTGGAGTACTGCATCCAGATCTGGGGTCCCCAGCACAAGGCGAACATGGACCTGTTAGAGCGGGTCCCAGAGGAGGGCTATGAAAATGATCAGAGGGGTGGAGCACCTCTCCTATGCTATGAAGACAGGCTGATAGAGTTGGGGTTGTTCAGCCTGAAGAAGAGAAGGCTTTGGGGAGACCTTATTGCAGCCTTTCAATATTTAAAGGGGGCTTATAAAAAAGATGGAGAGAGACTTTTTACCAAGGCCTGTAGTGTCAGGACAGGGGGAAACAGTTTTAAACTGAGAGAGGGTAGATTTAGATTAGATATAAGGAAGAAATGTTTTATGATGAGGGTGGTGAGACACTGGAACAGGTTGCCCAGAGAAGTTGTGGATGCCTGTGACGCAAATGGTAATGCAGTCTGACAACATGTTATAAAACATAGCTTTGCTGAGGCAGTAGGAAAGATGAACAACAATGCATCATTACAGAGACTCAGCTGATCACTAATAGCAAACACAGGATCATAAGTGATGCCATGGCTCTGGTGGACTGCCAGGGACACTTGGTGTCCAGGTCATCTGACAGCAACAGCCAATTGTGCAAATGCCTTTTGAATGTAAGAGTTGTGCTGTCCCATGGCTCCACCAATGGTAGTGTGATTTGAGAGAATCATACCTTACGTAAATAATGCGGGTGGCATTCTGCCTATGCTGCCAATGTCAGTCAGGGGGCAGGGTGTCGGCAGTCTGTCTACACTGCTGATATTGGTCAAGGGGCAGGGTGTCAGGAGGCAGAGTGTCAATCATTGAAAGTGTTCAAAGTCAGGTTGGAAGGGGCTTTGAGCAAGCTAATCTACTGAAAGATGTCCCTTCCCATGGCAGGGGGGTTGGACTAGGTGATCTTTAAAGGTCCCTTCCAACCCAAACCATTCTATGATTCTAGCTCCTACCACCTGCTACTGGTGGTAGAGGCGGGGATGGGTAGAAAAACAAAGGCATGTAAAGAGAAAGCTCTGATCTCTGTGCCATGCAAGGCAAGGAAGCAGCTGAAAATAGCAGACTAGCGGAATCCTTTGTTGTGAGGTGATTGAGGTAAACTTGGAATGATATACATATTGTTTACAAGTGGAAAGCAACATGGCATGAGGGCAGAGCTGATGGGAGCAGCGCAGGAACCTGTGTGGAACAGTGCTGTGTATAACCAGAGTGCTGGGTGCAGGAAGCACTGTGGGGTGTAGGGGCACTGGTCACAGTGCAGAATGAAACTGCCCTCTGGTGTGTAGTTCTGGTTAGGGGGGAGGGAAAGAGGATGGGAGGACTCCGTAGCCTACAGTGTGGGGATGTGCTGGGGATGTAGGAACACAGCTAAGCTGTTTTTTCACACGTAGTCCAATTCAGGCCCCAGTAAGGAAAAGGTTCCCAATCCCCCCAAAAAACCTTTTTGTATCTTGTATCTACTCAAGCTAGCTCTAAACCTGTTGATGACAAAAACATGATCTCTGGCACTGAAAAGGTCAACAGCACACAGAGTCTGTACTTCCATTATTTTGCAAACTTTCAAATCAAAACAATTTGATGGCAAGAACAATATGGCAAGAAGATAAGTGCAGTGCAATTCATTAGCTCAGCACGCTATCTGCAAGAGAGGAGATAAATATGGACTTGTACATTCAGGTGCATACACCAAGATGGACATCCAAGAAGAGATCAACTGCCATTTAGACACCCAGCATTTGGCCATGTTTTAGGAGTTGAGCTGTTCTGAATATTCAGTGACAACTATACTTGGAAAATCTGTTGTCATCGCGGTTTTTTTTAAGATAAGGACAGTTCCAAGCAGGGACACATTTTGGCTATCACTCATTTGAAGGCTTAAGACGTATCACAATCAGCTTAATTAGATAAATTCTGCTAGATACCCAGTTGTCCCAGAAGAAGAAAAGATGACAGTGAAATATGAGAGATTTATATATAAAAGAGACTCTACTACTCCATTGGATTTACAAGCTCTTTAGAGTGGAAATCTCTTTGCTGCTAACAGATATATTTCTATCTGAACTCTTTCCGAGTTATATTTTTTCCTACTAATTTGGATTTTTTAGAATGTTTATTTTTTTAACTACTCTATGACTGAGGAATGCTCATGTCCTGAAAATCCTCAGAATATATTCAGACTATTAAGTGATCAATGCTTTTTTTTAGACCTATAGACATGTTGTACTTTCCAAGATAATATTTTCTGGCACAGGAAGGATCGTGTCCGACACAAATATGAAATCATCTGACCAAACCACAGAAAGTAATGACAACAATCCTCTAATGGAAGCACACATTTTGAATAGCCAAGAAAATACTGAGAAATAGATCCAGGAAAGCTCTCATATTCTGAAAGAAAAGAAACCACTGCCTCTGGCATCTGACAATTTGATCTTTGCTTTTTGAACTGGCCAGTGAGAGAGAGTCCAGTAACATACAAAATGTGTGATTTGAAATACAGAAGCAACAGCCTCAAACTAGGCAGTACATCAGGTGATGTGATCACTAGTGATGTGCCCGCCCCCCCGGAAAGAAAAAACAGCAAACAAAACCCAAAACACCCCAAAACAACAAAATTTCATGAATACCAATACCAATTTCATTAAGGGCATTACAAGAAGAGTGGGTTATATGCTACTTTGCATAAAAATCAATCTTTAAGGTTTTCTGGCCAATTTGGTTTGGTAGAGGACTACCTCTAAAAAGGTAAAGCAAAAACACTGAGAATCCCAGCAGTAGGTTGCATATGTACCTGCAACCATAGAATTTATATGAACATGGTGCCTTCAGAACAGGTTCCCAAATACATAAACCCAGACACTTCTTAAAGGAAACTTTCCCATCTGGAATCCCTTACAAATATTTTTTAAGGCATTTAAGGTATTAGCGAGAAATTAATATTTTCACTTAAATTTTTATTAATTAGTTTAATATACTTTGAATTGTACTGCAAAGTCTTTTTGAAGCTTAAGTGAGGTGCAAGGCACAAGAATCATAGAAGTAGAAATAGGCTATTACCTCACCATCTGTAATTTGGGCAGGATGCCTTAACTGGCATGACTGCTGTACTCTTAAGCATTAATTTTCACATGGGAGTGATTCCTCTCCCTCTATAAGAGCCATCTTATGGGCATAAACATGGTGGTCACCATGGAGACATAATATCCTGTTATTTGGAGGGCTGAGCAATAAATGAGATTTGCTGGCTTGTCAATTAGCACTCTGCGAGATCATTTTATTTGGGACTAACCTGATTATAAGACTGACAACTCTATATCAGGCTGGGTGGAGAATGGATTGAGAACAGCCATGAGGAGAAGGACTTGGGGGTGTTGGTGGATGAGAAGCTCAACATGAGCCAGCAATGCATGCTCACAGCCCAGAAGGCCAACCGTATCCTGGGCTGCATCAAAAGAAGCATGGCTAGCAGGGCGAGGGAGGTGATTCTGCCCCTCTACTCTGCTCTCGTGAGACCCCACCTGGAGTACTGTGTGCAGATCTGGAGTCCTCAGCACAAGAAGGACATGGACCTGTTGGAGAGGGTCCAGAGGAGGGCCAGGAGTATGATCAGAGGGGTGTAGCACCGCTCCTATGAGGACAGGCTGAGAGAGTTGGGGACCGCGGAGACCAGCTTCAGGGCAGGTAAGACTGCGCTGGGGAAGGGATCTGCAGCGAAAAGGGCCAACAAAAAGCTCTTTTTGGGGCTTTTGGAAGCCGGCAAAAGCCCTCGGCCTGTGCTGAGGGCTGTCAGCTAGTGAGCGGGCTGCTGAGTGAGCCTGGGGGCGGAGCCAGCACCTCCCCCAGTTGATCAAGCCACCAGGTTGTAAGAAGCCTCCGGAAGGGCAGGGACTAGTCCCTGACCACAGAGTGAGCAACCAGTGCTCACCCCAACTGACCTTCGAGTCACAAGGTGTCACTTGCGTGTAGAGATCCAGCCATGGTTGCTACCCGGTTGAAGGCTGCTGTTAAAAGAACTGTGGGCACCCAGACAGAGGCCCCACGCAAACATATGGGCGTCCAGGCCTCTGGCTGCAGAGAGTGCCGGAGCCTGGCACTTGCGATGGAGGGCAGCAGAGACAACACCTGTGCCAGATGTGAACAGGTAAATGATCTGCTCATTCTGGTGGCTGAGCTAAAGGAAGAAGTGGAGAGGTTGAGGAGTATCAGAGAATGTGAGAGGGAGAGTGACTGGTGGACCCACTCCCTGAGAGAAAGGGAACAGGTTGAGGCCCCACACAAATCAGAGGACCCCCTCCCCTCTCATCACCAGGCAATAGGAGGGGATCGCAGAGAAGAGGGGGAATGGAAACAGGTCCCTGCTCGGGGAAGCAGGCGAATCCCCTCCCGGCCCCTCCCACCTTCCCAGTTACCCTTGCAGAACAGATATGAAGTCCTGCAGGAGGAACTGGCTGTTGGAGAGGAGGATGATACACCCAGGCCAGAAATGTTAGAAAAACAAAGTCCCCATGGACTCAGCATCACCACTGGCTCCAAAAGGAAAAGCAGACGGGTCATTGTTGTGGGTGACTCTCTACTGAGGGGGGCGGAGGGGCCAATATGCCGTCCTGACCCACTTCACAGGGAAGTCTGCTGCCTCCCTGGGGCATGGGTCAGGGATGTGTTGGACAAACTTCCGGCCCTAGTAAACTCCTCTGACTATTACCCCCTCTTAGTATTTCAGGTGGGTAGTGATGAAGTGGGTAGAAGGAGCCCAAAATCAATTAAAAGAGATTTTAGAGCCTTGGGGCGGCGGCTTAAGGGATCAGGAACGCAAGTTGTGTTCTCCTCTATCCCTTCAGTGGCAATCACGAATGAGGAAATTAACAGGAAGAGGCATCAGGTCAACTCGTGGCTCTGGGAATGGTGTTATTAGCAGGGCTTTGGGTTTTTTGATCATAGGCTGCTATACGAGACACCTGACCTGCTGGTGGCAGGTGGGATGCACCTGTCCCAGAAGGGGAAAAGAATTTGGGGGCAGGAGTTAGCAAGGCTCATTGACAGGGCTTTAAACTAGATATGAGGGGGGGAAGGGGAGATAACTGGGCCTGTCAGGAATAAACCCAAGGGAGGCATGCCAGGGCTTGAAGGATGGTTGACTAGCGAGGACTCTCACTCTGCCATTTCATTTGAGAGAAGGGAGAGACATTTAGAAATCATGGAAGCACCTGAGAGGGGTCTGGTAGGAAATGGGGCCCACACTCACAAAAAGGTGTTGGAATCGTTAGCGCATCTGAAGTGCATCTATACCAATGCACGCAGTATGCGCAATAAACAGGGGGAGCTTGAAGCCATGATGCACCAGGAAAACTACGACATAGTGGCTATCACAGAAACGTGGTGGGATGCCTCTCACAACTGGAGTGCCACAATCAATGGCTACAAGCTCTTCAGGAGGGACAGACAGGAAAGGAGAGGCGGTGGAGTGGCCCTGTATGTTAGAGAATGCTATGAGAGCTCAGAAATCAAGTATACTGATGATGGGGTGGAGAGTGTTTGGATTAGGTTAAGGGCCGATAAAGCTGATATCGCTGTGGGAGTCTGCTATAGACCTCCCAACCAAAGCAGTGAGGCGGATGAAGCTTTCTATAAGCAGCTGGGGGAAATCTCGCGGTCACTTGCCGTTGTTCTTGTGGGGGACTTTAACCTCCCGGATATCTGCTGGGAATACAACACAGCAGAGAGGGAACAATCCAGGAGGTTCCTGGAATGTGTGGAAGATAACTTCCTCACACAGCTGGTAAGTGAGCCGACAAGGGAAGGTGCCCTCCTGGACCTGCTTCTTGTGAACAGGGAAGAACTTGTGGGGCAAGTAAAGGTTGGTGGCCGTCTAGGGCACAGTGATCATGAGATGATCGAATTTCTGATTCTTGGAGAAACAAGGAGAGGGGTTAGTAAAACTGCCACCTTAGACTTCCGGAGGGCAAACTTTGACCTGTTCGGAAGACTGCTGGACAAAATCCCTTGGGAGGCTGCCCTGAAGGATATAGGAGCCCAGGAAGGCTGGACATACTTCAAGAGAGAAGTCTTAAAGGCACAGGAGGAGGCTGTCCCCGTGTGCCGAAAAACAAGTAGGCAGGGAAGGAGACCGGCCTGGCTAAATAGGGACCTTTGGCTGGACCTCAAGAACAAAAGGAGAGTCTATGACCTTTGGAAGAGGGGGCAGGTCTCTCATGAAGACTATAAGGATATAGCGAAGCTATGCAGGGAGAAAATTAGGAGAGCCAAAGTGCAGCTAGAGCTCAACCTAGCTACAGCTGTTAAGGATAACAAAAAATGTTTCTATAAATCCATTAACAACAAAAGGAGGGTTAGGGAAAATCTCCCTCCCTTATTGGATGCAGAGGGAAACATAGTCACAAAGGATGAGGAAAAGGCTGAGGTGCTCAACGCCTACTTTGCCTCAGTCTTTAGCAGTGGAACTAGCTGTTCCCTGGGCACCCAGCCTCATGAGCTAGGAGACAGGGAGGGGAAGCTGAACGAGGTCATCACAATGAAAGAGGAAGCGATCAGTGACCTGCTACACTGCTTGGATGCACACAAGTCTATGGGACCGGATGGGTTACATCCAAGAGTGCTGAAAGAGTTGGCAGACGTGCTCGCCAAGCCACTTTCCATGATCTACCTGAAGTCATGGCTAACTGGGGAGGTCCCAATGGACTGGAGGGTAGCAAATGTAGCACCCATCTACAAGAAAGGCAGAAAGGAGGATCCGGGAAACTATAGACCTGTCAGTCTGACCTTGGTAGCAGGGAAGGTCATGGAGCAGATCATCCTGAGTGCCATTACAAGTCATATAATGGACAAGCAGGGGATCAGGCCTAGTCAGCATGGGTTTATGAAAGGCAGGTCCTGCCTGACGAACCTGATCTCCTTCTATGACAAGATGACCCGATTATTGGACGAGGGAAAGGCTGTGGATATTGTCTACCTAGACTTTCGAAAAGCATTTGACACTGTTCCCCATAGAATTCTCATGGAAAAACTGGCTGCTCATGGCCTGGATGAGCATACGATCTGCTGGATCAAGCACTGGCTGGATGGGCGGTCCCAAAGAGTGGTGGGGTTAAATCCAGCTGGCGGCCGGTCACAAGTGGTGTCCCTCAGGGCTCGGTGTTGGGACCATTTCTGTTTAACATCTTTATTGATGACCTTGATAAGGACACAGAGGGTATCATCAGCAAGTTTGCAGATGACACGAAGCTAAGCGGGAGTGTTGATCTGCATGAGGATAGGGAGGCTCTACAGAGAGACTTGGATAGATTGGACCGATGGGCCAATGCTAATGGAATGTGCTTCAACAAGGCCAAGTGCCGGGTCCTGCACTTGGGCCACAACAACCCCATGCATCGCTACAGGCTTGGGGAAGTGTGGCTGGAGAGCTGCCTGGCAGAAAAGGACCTGGGGGTTCTAATTGACAAATGGCTGAACGTGAGCCAGCAGTGTGCCCAGGTGGCCAAGAAAGCCAATGCCATCCTGGCTTGTATTAGAAATAGTGTGACCAGCAGAAGGAGGGAGGTGATTGTCCCCCTGTACTCAGCACTGGTGAGGCCACACCTTGAGTATTGTGTCCAGTTCTGGGCACCTCAATACGAGAGAGATATCGAGGTGCTGGAGCGAGTGCAGAGGAGGGCAACGAAGCTGGTGAAGGGCCTGGAGAATAAACCACAGAAAGAGCGGTTAGACACTGGAATAGGCTGCCCAGGGAGGTGGTGGAGTCACCATCCGTGAATGTGTTTAAGACTCGTTTAGATGTGGTGTTAAGGGATATGGTGTAAGGGAGAACTTTGTAGAGTGGAGTTGATGGTTGGACTCAGTGATCCCAAGGGTCTTTTCCAACCTAAATGATTCTATGATTCTATGTTCAGCGTGGAGAAGAGAAGGCTCCAGGGAGACCTTATAGCGGCCCTCCAGTATCTGAAGGGGGCCTACAAGAATGCTGGAGAGGGACTTTTTACAAGGGCCTGTAGTGATAGGAGGAGGAGTAATGGCTTCAAACTGTAAGAGTGTAGATTTAGATTAGATATTAGGAAGAAATTCTTTCCTGTGAGGGTGGTGAGGCACTGGAACAGGTTGCCCAGGGAAGTTGTGGATGCCCCATCCCTGGAAGTGTTCAAGGCCAGGCTGGATGGGGCTTTGAGCAGCCTGGTCTAGTGGGAGGTGTCCCTGCCTAGGGCAGGGGGGTTGGAACAAGATGATCTTTAAGGTCCCTTCCAACCTAAACCATTCTATGATTCTATGATCTCCCAACTTCATTTTGATGTATTCGTGTATGATTTTTCCCCTTGCTAATTTAGTTTAGTTTTTTTAAAAAATCAAACTACATAAACAAGTTACGTGGATTGATATTTCTTTCTTAAAATATTTGGGTTTTAATTAGTGAGGACAGGACATCAGGTTTGATAACAGACAACTTAGTCTTGTGCACCCACGCTTGGTAAAATGGCCTGGGTAAGAACAGACGATAAGATGCTAATGTGAGTAGGTGTATTTGGTCTGGCTGGGATGGAGTTAACTCTCCCCATAGAAGCCCTCGTAGCACTGTGCTTTGTATTTGTAGCTAGAAAGGTGTTGATAACACACCGGTGTTTTGGATACTGCTGAGCAGTGCTCCCACAGCATCAAGGCTGTCTCTCCAACCCTCCCTGCCCCCAAAGGCCATTAGGCTGGGGGTGGGCAAGAGATTGGGAGGGGACATAGCTGACCCAAACTGACCAAAGGGCTATTCCATACCATATAACGTTATGCTCAGCAATAAAAGCTGAGAGAAAGGAGGAGGAGGGGAGGCATTCATTATTCAGGCATTTGTCTTCCGAAGCAACCACTACACATACACAGCCCTACTTCCCAGGAAGTGGCTGGACATTGCCTGCTGATAGGAAGTAGAGAATAAATTTGCTTTGCTTTGCTTCTGCGTGCGACCTTTGCTTTTCTTCACTAAACTGCCTTTATCTCAACACATGATTTTTTCATCTTTTATTCTCCCTCTGTTCTGCCGAGGAGGGAAAGTGAGAGAGTGGGTTGGTGAGCACCTGGCAGTCAGTCAAGGTGAACCCACCACAGTGGGTGAGTGTAATAGTGGGTGTGAATGGGACACCCACAACTGTCTGAGAGGGCATTTGCCCTAAATTGACAACAATGAAGAGGAAGATGACCATCACCTGATTTAAACAGCAACCAAGGAGTTATAAAGAGACTTTGTAATTACAAAGGACACTCTATTGGAATTCCCAACGATATTCCTTGGGCTTTTTTTTGGGAGGGAAATAATTTCAGCTACTCCTTCTGAACTCCATCATCATATCCAAAGGAAACCCAAACAAATGAAAAAAGCCCCAAATACCCCTTTATGGCATATATCACCAATCCTCATGGCAACATTAGGGAATGGAAGCTCCCTATGAAAATAAGTTTCAGTAGGTAAGCCAAGGGTTGGCATGGCATTGCCTGAGGGTGGAAATGCTTGTACACTAATGCACGCAGTATGAGAAACAAACAGGATGAACTGGAAGCATTGGTCAGCTCCCAGAGCTACGATATCATTGGTGTCAGTGAAACTTGGTGGAATGAGTCCCACAGTTGGAGTGCTGGGATGGAGGGCTACAGGCTGTTCAGGAGGGGTAGGCAGGGCAGGTGAGGTGGAGGTGTTGCACTATACGTAAGGGAGAGGTTTGACTGTACAGCCCTTACAGTTAGTGATGATGTGGTGGAGAGCCTCTGGGTGAGGATTAGGGGGATGGAAAAGAAAGGAGATGATGTAGTGGGTGTCTACTATCAATTGCCCAGCCAGGATGTAAGCACTGATGAGTTATTCTATAAGTAATTAGGAGAAATTTCAGAATTGGTAGGCCTTCTCCTTATGGGAGATTTCAACTTCCCAGGCATCATCTGGGAATATCACGTTGCTGTGATGAGCAGGTCCTGGAAATTCTTGAAGTTTGTGGAGGATAACTTCTTGTCACAAGTACTCAGTGAGACAACTTGGAAAGATGCCCTCCTAGACTTGCTATTTGTGAATAGAGAAGGACTCATGGGGGATGTGATGGCAGGTGGCTGTCTTGACCACAGTGATCATGAAACGGTTTAGTTTAGAATTTTCAGTGTAATGACAAAAAAGGAAAGCAGAGTTGCTACCCTGGACTTCAGGAGAATAAACTTTAAGCTGTTTAGGGAGCTATTTAGCAGAGTACCTGGGGAATCTGCTTTTGAGGGCTTAGGAGTTCACAAGTGCTGGCCAGTCTTTAAGAACCACCATTTAGAAGCACAGGAGCAGGCAATTCCACTGTGTCGTAAGTCAAGTAAGCGGAGCAGAAGACCAGCTTGGCTGAACAGGGAACTCCTCTTGGAACTCAGGAGGAAAAATAAATTGCAGGATCTCTGGAAGCAAGGTCAAGCTTCGCAGGAAGATTACAGAGCTGTGGTTCGCATATGCAGGGAAAAGACACAAAAGTCCAAAGCTCATTTAGAGTTGAAACTGGCCAGTGTTGTGTCAGACAATAAGAAAGGCTTTTTAAAGTATGTTAATAGCAAGAGGAGGTCTAAAGAAAACATTGGACTGATACTTGTTGAAGATGGTCACCTGACTAATAGGGATGAAGAAAAGGCAGAGGCATTCAATGCTTTAATAATACTGATAGACCTTGGGCTGCCCAGCCCTCTGAGTTGGAGGACTACGACTGCGGGAACAGTGACTTTCCATTTGTGGACACTGAAATTGTAAGGGACCGGTTGTATCAGCTGAATGTTCATAAGTCCATGGGGCCTGATGGGATTCATCCCAGAGTGCTGAAGGAGTTGGCAGAAGCTACAGCAGGACCCCTCTCAATCAGCTACCAAAGGTCTTGGGAGTCTGGGGAGGTCCCCACTGACTGGAAGCTAGTCAACATTATTCCAATTTACAAGAAGAGAGTGAAGGAAGACCCAGGAAACTACAGACCTATTAGTCTAACCTTAGTACCTGGACAAATTATGGAGAAGATCATACTGTGTGGGGGGGGATAATTTCAGCTACTCCTTCTGAACTCCATCATCATATCAAAAGGAAACCCAAACAAACAAAAAAAGCCCAAAATGGCATATATCAGCGATCCTTGTGGCAACGCTAGGGAATGGAAGCTCCCTATGAAAACAAACTTCTTTGATGGATGTTCACTCTCACCGATCTTGAACTGGTATACGTAAACTGTGGCAACAGTGTTCTTTTAGAATTTGCCCCTCCCTGTCTCTAGGAAAGTATTAAATTTACTTGAAAAAAAGGAAGTTCTATAAATACTGACTTTGCAAGCAAAACACAGGGTTCCATCATGCAAAGAGAAAGCAAGTTCTACTTCGATGAAATATTTTTATGCAATTAACAAACAAGCCAAATAGGACCATTGGCTATAGACTTTCAAGTCTGTCAAGATGTGCTCACATTTTACCTCCTAGAAAAATCAGAACATTAAAAAAAAAATTCCTTACATCCTCAGACTCAAAGACATGGCAAATCATTTTGTATTGCTTTTTTCCATCTTGGGAGGGGTGAGATGCTTCCACATTGTCCCGGGAATTTGATCGCGGCATTCGTCTACGAGCCATCAGAACAACTATATTCCCTATATCCGCAATGTAAGAAATGGTCCTCAGAGGATGATCCATCATAGTTTCCTGTAGGATATAAAAAAAGGTATCAGATGATGTTTTAAGCAAATTTTTATTACACTTTTGGTGTTTTATAAAGAGATTAATGACAGTATGACACCTTTATTAAGAAAATGCCTACAAAAAGGAATAAATCTCCTTTATGAAAGGAGGTGCCAAGAGGAACCAACAGTCTCACTTTCAAAAAAAGTAAACCAAAAAAAAGCACATTTTGAAAATGAAAGTTACTGTGGAAAAGAACACAAAGACTTGGGTATCTTGGCCTGAACACACACAACATGCTGAGGACTAAGGACTTCAAATTAGTTATCACAACCAAATACTTTAGGCTTGTCTGGGGACAATTGATACTTATCATATTATGATACTAGACTGCCTAGAATGATGTATAATGTGAACAAAGCTTCTTATCTTTTGGGCTGACTGCAATTAGCATACCTGCCAAATCAGTCAGACAACTCTGATTAATTCCATGCGTGACATGGTTCTTCAGCATAGATTTCTGACCAGGAAGTCTTGGAGGGAACTATAAGAGCCAGCACTCCCTGAAAGTCAAATTTTGGCAGGTAGACAAAGTCTGTTTCAAATGACTATTATTGTAACACTGACAAGGCCTGACCTGGCAAAGGTGCTTCTTTGTCCATACCTGTGTGTCTGCATTCAATACTTTTATTCTCTGTGTAGAAATGAAGAGGTCCACTTCAGTCACAGGTTGAGATTCAACTTCTGGAGCCTGCAAATAAATGGAATAGGGTCAATAACATTAGGTAACACCCTTAATAATGATATTAGATCACAAACAAGACATAGTCACCAGAACAGCAATTCAAAACAAAGTATTAGATTGCAGAAGCTAAAGATAAACAAAAAAATATGGAAACACTGTACTAGATATGGAAGTCGGTTAGATGCAATTTGTAAAATTTTTAATCCCATAAAAGCCACTCTTACCTCCCTTCCCATACAGGGGCTTAACAACAGTGACTGCTCAGAATAATGGAAAACTGTGTATCACGGGTGCAGTTTTAAATAACTTAGAGTGCGGTTCTGGCAAGAGGGTCTTCACTGTCAGACAACATACTATTAACGTGCTAACTCCCTCCAGAAGCTGTACCTTTGTAAACAAAAAGCAAATGCTTGCAATTTTAAGTGCCTTTTAAAAAATCTGATAACTTTTAAGAACTCCATAATCATAACATATTACTAAAATATAGGTCAGTCAGCATATAATTGTGTGTCTATACTTTTTTCCTCTATTTGACACAGCTGTGAATGAAGCAAAACTCTCTATAGAGGAATAAAAAGTACTTTTTTTTTACAGTTTACAGAATAAAACCTTTGACACATCAGTCCTATTTCTTTGGTATGCATTTCCAGTACTACCTGTATCCCTTTGATAAGTCCAATCTTTATCCTATTTCTAACACAAAATGTCTAATGATAAGCAACGGATAGTGACGGCCAAACAGGCAATTGATTTCTGAGAAATGTTAACTGATATGGTAGCTCAGAAATAATCCTAAAAAAACTTGCTGGATGCAGAAAAGCAAAGCACCAAATAAAAAGGCAAAAAAATCCAACAAAGTAAACAAAAGAACAGACATAACATCAAGCTGATGGTGGTTGTACTGCACCTTCTTCCTGCCTTTGGCTATCTGGGCCATCTGTTTAGCATGCAATAAACAGAGATGAAAAATAGTTAGAGAATAACTTGCAAATACTCTTAAGTCAAACAGGAATCTATACACTAATGCCAGGGCTCAATCTATTAGCTGTTCTTGATTAGTCTCTGCTTAGATTAATTTCCTCCTCTTCTTTTTGGATAAAGAAAAAAAAAAAGCTTCACGTTTAACAGTTTTTAAAAAATGAAGAGAGATCTGCACCAGAAGAGTATATAAAAGGATTTTTTTCCCCATTTAAACATTACTCTGAAGAAACAGTTTCCTCCCCCACTCTCCAAGAGCCTTTCCTCATTTACAGCAGTACAAATTGAGAGTGGCTCCTCCAAAGTAAAGTCAGTATAAGATGGAAGAAAAGAATCCCACCCATTCTTATGCCAACTTTCTAAGATTTAAAGAATTTAAATACAAATTGCTTAATGGTTTCACACACACATGGAATCATAAATCCCAAAGCTTGCGATCTTTAATCCCGAACACAGAAATATGTTAAATTT
Source organism: Rissa tridactyla (assembly GCF_028500815.1). Classification (NCBI taxonomy): domain Eukaryota; kingdom Metazoa; phylum Chordata; class Aves; order Charadriiformes; family Laridae; genus Rissa; species Rissa tridactyla. The sequence goes on from NC_071496.1 coordinate 26,338,510, forward strand.
TCTGGGAAAAAAAAATGGAAGTTATATCTGACTGAACCCTTCTGCCCCCAACTACATCTCCTCCTATGCAAATACACCCATGCATTTGGAGACCAGATTTTTCTGTGACACCTTCATAAGGATGTTTCGTCACATTCTTCCAAGAATGGGGAAGATAATATACTTCATAAACACGTGAAATTTTCTCTTATCATGAAGCAGTATTAGTGTAACTCTAACTGCTCTATACTGAAAGATATTTCATCCTAATCCCATGAAAACCTCTTATGTACTATTACTGTGACAACAATGATTGAAAATAAGCATCATTGCCATTCTATTGCTTTGCAATTGGTTTAAATATAAACCCAAGGAATCTAAAGACCTGAACTTATGGACCTGCTTATTGAAGAAATGCAAAATTCACCCTACTGGCAGATATCCTTTTTACTTCCAAGATGAATATCTTTTCTTAGATAATTAAGTTAACAGGTGTTCTGTGAGGGGGCAAGGGCCTATTATGCTAAGGTCTTTTATGCTCAAAATATTGTTTATAGTCAAAGAGGAAGCACACCTTTTTAAAAAATATATATATTCAAGAATTTATTGTTGGTATAATTGAAGTCTTAACAGTCTAACCATTATTAGTCCAGATCTAATTATTACAGAAAAAGAAAGAATAATAGTAAAGTTGAAATTGTTATACACCCACTCCTTAGTTTCTACCCCTGTTCCTGGTGTTGTGTTCACCCTTCCACTGCTCCTCTTGGGCCTAAAGTTTGTGGTTTCATTCTGGTGTGGGGGGGAAGGGGTGTGCTACAGCAATTTGTCAGCATCTGGAGTCCCTTCACCAGGAAGAATATGATATTCATGTTGGTGGCGTCTTCTTCACTCCAGGATCCACTTGGAGTAATACGTATATGTTTGCTAACATGCGTTTACAGTCTTTGCTCTTTCTTCATTCGTCTGCAGCTCCAGGTTACATCCGAATTTACTATATATGGTGGCTTTTTACAGATGCTAGGTACTATTTCAATATTCTCTGTTACCTATAAAATCAATTTTGTCCAGCTCCAGGTCTGCATTTCTTTAATTGACCACTGGTGAGTTTATAGCCATGGGGTATCCAGTGCCAAAAGTCTGTGCATTCTTATCATCCCATGCCTGTACTCCTCTACACTGCATCCTATGTCTCCAATTCTCAAGCCCCCTGCTACCATACCAGGCCTGTATTTCTCTACACTACATTATTATGCTAGAATCATAAAACCCATTATTATGCTAGAATCATAAAACCATGGTGGCACCGTACAAAGATAAACAAAATAAAATAATATTATCCATAGACACCTGATCAATTTTACTTTTCCGATTGTCTCCCCCATTCCACCAGGGGGGAGTGAGCAAGCAGCTGTGTGGTCCTAGTTGCTGGCTGGGGTTAAACCATGACACAGCTAAACCAAGTTAAACAAAGCTATGGGAAGATCAAGAAAAGTTCAGACAGAGCAGGTCCGACAAACTTCAGTCCTGAGGCCTTGCAAACTCAACACAAAACTGCCAATGGAAATACAGTATTAGAGGACTACAGGATAACACTTTATAGATAAAGATTTAAAACTAATTAGTATTAGGAACTGCAAACAAAAAGCCTGAATCATGGATGCATTCAACATTTTATGTTCGTGCTCACAACTTAAGTCTGCCAGATTTACTTTAAACCAGTGTGAAAGCAGCCACTGAAACATTAGATTCTGTTTCTTATTTACAAATAAAACCAAGCATTTTCATATTTCTAATAATCTTTTTCAAATAGAGAAATATGCTATAGTTTGCTATCACCAGGCTATTGCAAAAGCAATTGGAACTGGCTCATACTGAAGGCTCTCCATTAAATTAATTGACAATGACATTAAGAAATAACATACATATCCTGAACAACAGCTTCTGCACACACTGGTGTGGGATAATTGATTCCCATTTGACCACTGGTTAAAACTGAAACTGCTGTTGACAGCGATGATGAGATTCACACCACTGTGTGTACAATTCTGTGGTCACCGGCAGAATTGGAAAAATTACAGAAGAAATTCTTCAGGCGGTCAGGGGAATCGGAAGTTGAGTATGTGTGGCGAATTTCTCTTGCGGGGGGAGACAGAATTATGTTAAGTGAGGAGGAAGCCGGAGGCTATTGGAGACCAGGAGTACTTTTAATCACCATGCCAGGAGATCATAATTATTCCTTAACTGCATGAGCAGCATACTGGGCAGGTGGTATAAATCCCCAGGAGAGAGGGGAACTGCTGGAGATTAAAGCTACAGGCTACTCCGATCTGACCGAGGCAGTACAGAAAGCAGCCTGCATACAAGTGATGTATGACAGAGATGCGTTAAGGAAATCCCCAATGCTAGCTCCCATCAACCCAGCACGATTAACCCCTCTTATTTGCGGTCTTCCTGATTGTCTTAAGATGTTTGTAGCAAATGCTCAGGACCGCATACAAGCTGCTTGTGAAAATGCTGGTCATGGTCGTAGACAAGATCAGCAAGCCCCTATACCCACCTGGAGCGAGTTTGTACAAGAAATAGATAGGTATGGATGCCAAATGGGCTGGGTCAGTTCATCCAGTGGAAAAACCCCGGATCTTGCCTGGCAGGTACTAGCAATTCAATGGCTCTCTAATAAATGCTCTGAACCTACTATTACCATTCCCGTTAGACCCTGAAAAATATTGGTAAATTTTCTCATTGATACTGCGGCCCAAATCACTAAAGAAACAGCACAAGCCCTTGGCATAAAACCTGGCCAATGCAGGGTTAAAGTCACAGGAATCGAGGGAGCAGTGAAGGAATTCCCCACTGCAAAAGTAACTCTCTGGTTTCCAGGGGAGCGGAGATTAACCAGAGCAGAAGTATTAGTCGGTGCCACGAACACTGACATTCTAGGATTTGATATACTGTGTGGACGAATGTGGAAACTCCCAGATGGAACTGTGTGGAGTATTGCAGGAAATAAAAAAGAATTGGGCACAATGAAATTGAGACTGTTAGAAACATCTATACCCTTATCCCCCTCTAAAATCACTGATGCTTGGCAATATCCATTGCCAGCAGCAGCACTCATGGGGATTGACAGTGGTGACAGAATTGGAAAAAAGAGATATCATTAAAAGGACTCATTTGTCTTACAGTTCAATGGTGTGGCCAGTAAAGAAACCAACCAGGCAATGGCATTTCACAGTGGATTATCGACAGTTAAATGCTAACACTGCACCTTTAACTGCTGCAGTTCCAAACATCGCTGAGATAGTAACATTAATATAGGGAGCTGCTCATCCTTGGATGGCTGCCTTAGATGTTAAAGACATGTTTTTCATGATTCCTCTCATTGAGCAGGATAAAGCGCAGTTTGCTTTTACGTGGAGGGGGATCCAGTATAATTTTAACAGGCTCCCGCAAGGATATAAACATTCCGCCACTATGACTCACAATGCTTTGGCTAAGGTTTTAGTGGAGATTCCTGTTCCACCTGACAGTACAGTATACCAGTATATCAATGACATCCTGATAGGGGGGAAAAGCCAAGAAAGTGTAAAAGACACAATGGAAAACATTCAAGGAGCACTAATCAAATTAGGATTGGAAATTCCAGACTCAAAATGTCAGGGACCAGCACAGGAGATTAAATTCCTGGGAGTCTGGTGGATTAAAGGAGCTGCCTCTATTCCCCAGGACACCCTAGAAAAAATAGAACAGGGACAAAGTCCATCTAGTGTAAAGGAGTTACAGCAAGTTTTAGGAGCCTTAAGTTATTGGTGTAAACATATTCCTGTTTTTTCCATTATTGCTCGTCCCCTATACAATTTGCTCAAAAAACGAAAATCACAGGAATGGACTGAACAGCATACAAATGCACTAGAATTGTTGATAAAAGAATTAAGGCTATTCCAACAGCTTGGTCCTATACATACGACCAACCCTATCCACGTAGAATGGGGATTTAGTGAGCATGGTTCTCATTGCAACCTATGGCAAAAGGGGCCAGAAGGGTTGGAGAGACCGCTAGAATTTAGTTCCCACTCTTTCAGTGATACTGAAATGAGATATTCAGATTTGGGAAAAGGTTTACTGTCCCTAGTCAGAGCAGTGCAACAGGCAGAACGAATAAGGAGAGAACAGAGCGTGATCATTCGGGGACCCTTCCGTCTCCTGGATGTAGTCTGTAAAGGCACGGCACCGCCAGCTGACATTGCCCAAAAACCCATGGTTCGTAAGTGGTGTGCATATCTAGAAGGCATTAATGAAATTATGCCAATTACCAAGGGTAATGTTAAGATGTCTAAACTGCAAAAGGACATAGACAGTACTCTGTTGTTCCAACCTGCACCGAGAAAACTATCTCCCATTCAGGAAGCGCCTCTTCTGGAGGAAGACAGTGATCTCACTGGAGTCCGGTTTACTGATGCATCATCTCATAGGGAGAACAATGAGTGGAAATACAAGGCTGTAGCACTGGAAGTAGCAACGGGAGAAAGAGTGACCAAGACAGGTGAAGGTAGTGCACAGGTAGGGGAGCTTAGAGCAGTCCTGTTAGCCACACAACATGGTGCTAGCTATATTTATACTGACTCATATGCTGTCTTTAAAAGAGCCACCGAATGGATAGGCCACTGGGCAGACAATGATTGGCCAGTGAACAGAGTCCCAGTTTGTCAAACCAACAGTTGGGAGCAACTGTTAGAGATCGGAGAACAAAGGGTACTACACATTGGTTGGGTAAAAGGACATGATCATTCAAGCTCAATCACTGCCTAGTTCAAACAGTCACACGGCTGTGACAAATTGATGTCATGAATGATGACCAAGAATGGGAACGCTGACTCAAATGGCTACATGTTAAGCACGGCCACACCGGACGAGCCGATTTATATCAGGAAGGCATATCCTGAGGATGGCCTGTATCAGTCAAGCTATGTGAGCAAGTAGTGACTGCCTGTTCACAATGTCATTTACGACTTAATAAAGACCATCCAAGTAAAGTGCCTCCCCTACACATTCAGGATAAGAAAACATTGTGGCATTCCTGGCAGATAGATTATATTGGTCTGTTGCGACCATCAGGTGGGAGTAGAAGTTATATCTGGTCTCACCATGGCCACTGACTTTACATCGGCCACTGGGGAAAACACAGTAAAAGGCCTTAAAGGATGGTTCAGTACACTTCCCCTTCCAGAGGAAATTCAAAGTGACAACAGCTCATGCATTACAGCTACCATGGTACAAGACTGGGCCAAGGAAGAAGGGATTTGTTGGATATTCCACGCTCCCTATTATCCTCAGGCTAACAGCATCATCGAATGCAACAACGGATTGGTTAAGCGTTTTGCAAAAACTCGTGAATCTGGGTGGCATTTGCGATTGTATAATGCCATCTACCAGTTAAATAACAGATGGAGCAGAGATGGCTGCCCTAAAATGAAGCCTTTTGTGTATCTGCTAATACAATCACCCAAAAGTTCATACCAAGTCAGGACAATATCCTACAGGATTTTACACCGGACAACCTGTACTGGTGAAAATGCCTCAGATTGGAATGGTACCCATGGTGTTAACTACACCTAAAAATCCCTATACATGGGAAGCCAGAGATTTCCCAGGAAAAGTACACCGGATTAGCACCTGGTGGATCTCACCTTCTTTTTAACCCTGCCAGTTAAGTAAGACCGAGCACGTTTTCTTTCCTTTTCTGTTCACAGGAATCCTGAATTAACTGCACGTGGATGGATGGATTAGCCTATGCCAACCTTGAATGCATCCAGGGAATCTTGTTGCTTATTCTAGCAATAATATTATTTTTAATGTGTATGAGTATCTGGAGACCCAAGTTTTAAGATGACAAACAAACAGGTTGAATTAATGATATGGTATTTCACCCTGATCCTAATACAGTTTCCTTTGATTTGTAGCCAGAAGGACACGGAATGGCCGTGGTCCCAAGTTTATGTTAAATACATCGGGATTATGGGACCATACTCCATCAATGAAAACTTAAACTTAGCTACTGTGGTAATACATAGAGCTGAACTGTATTCAAAACACGAGTAGAGCTGGGATAAGGACAGTTGGCTTCCACTCCTGAGGGGAAACGCGGGAGAAGAAATCCAGATAGGGTGTAGATTGATCAACAGATCCACACATGAAAAGGTCACACAAATTATAATATCCAATACACTCTCAGTCCCAGTAACAACAAAGGATTGTGTCACTGACAAGTGGGACTGTTGGTACAACTTTGCTCTGGTGAAACCCACTATTGTGACTTGTCTTTGGCAACAGAAGCAAATACCTATCCACCACAGTAGAGGGCTATCGTTTAAGTTCAAAATAGATAGATATGATTGAACCTGATCCAACTACACAACCTAACGCAATCACACACACTCCATCTGAAACGCCTGTCAGTTACCACACAGAAAGGACTTTTATCACACTAGAATGTGGAGTTAGGAATATGCCCATTTTCACCATGGTGCCTGATGATGACCCTTGGGACCATACACTGTCAAGATACCCTGCAAGTGCCGGAACACCACAAAGCAAAAGGGACTTAAATCTCTTCACTCTAGTGTTACATGGAAACAATATTTACTTAAAAGATGAATGGAGTTGGAATGACTCTCTTCGGCTGGTTAGACTCCAAGCCATTCCAGGAGAGAAAATGCAAATCGGTTGCCAAGTAATTAATGGGTCTACCTACCATAGGCCAACCGAAATTAAAACAGTTTACGCTGATTCTTCCAAACTGGAAGACAGTAATAGTGAGTGTCACAAAATAACAGAATCAAATTCAGATTGCTGGTATAATTTCACCTTCACCAAGCCTATAATTGTGTATTGTATTTGGGGCTATAGAGGCACAGAATTACTATTTGAATTTATGATTGATACAGCAACATCTGCGCCAATTGTAAAGGATGAGAAACCTCTGTCTCCACAAATTTCTGAAAATGTACCAACTCAGCCTCCTATTAGTCTAACTCCTTACATCTTCAACACCAGTCCTTACATAATTAAAAATACAGGTCAACAGCAGATGCTGTTTAATCCATCATATTCCCTCAAATGAGTGGAATTATCAGTGCAGATTAATATCTCTGTGGTCAAACCTACCTGTTGGCCATTCCTGAGTACATCTTACGCAGGATGGTCAGCATGGTTACACAGATGGACTCTCATCTCTCCAAAATGATCAGACCAGTATCTTAGAAACTGGACTAGGCCTCTTAAACAGCACGGATGCTGAAGTACTCACAAATAAACTAACCACAATTACCTGTGACCTAAATAGATTGAAACACCCTCTACAATCTTCTCTTTCAGCTCTGGGAACTAACCAATGGCTTTTATCAGATATATTACCTCAGTGGGGAAAAATTGATGAAAAAGACCATCAGCTGATTGTAGATGCACTTGATGTGGTCCAAAACAATGTTTCTCTAGCTCTTAGTTGTATCCAAGCTCAGCTGTGGATGCAATCAATGGCAGCTGCAATTATAAGGGAAGGTGAAGAAGGCACCTTACGTATTGAAATTCAGAAAGTAATTTGGGATAACGCAATCAAATTCGAGAAGAAATTTAAGTCTTGGTGATGTCTAGTTAATTTCACTTCTGACCCCACTGACGGTAAAGCCACAGCTTTTGTTTTGACAATATGCAATGCTTCGGTATACACCATATACACAATCATTGCGCTGGGGTTGAATCGCCATGGAACTATACTCTGTCCCATAGAGCATAGAGTATGGGCCCAGCAGAACAGAAATAAATGGCAAACTGTCGATGTTGATGCATGCATGATATGAGAACAACAAGGATTCATTTGTGAAAGTAATACCATCAAAACCCAAGACATTTGTCTTGACACCGAACAAAAAGTTTGTCATTTCGAAATACATCCCAACGAAACCCCAGAAACGGTACTTGTATATACTGGAAAACGATGCGTCTGTATGAGAACCTGTTGTGATTCTATAGTCATAGATAATACCACTGTAAATACCAGTGATCACTCTAATATTTGTAATTTTGTCAAGATTATAGGATGCGATTTTAGTTACTCAACTCCTGTAACCTCTTATGAACTGTTATGGTCTAACTGCACACTAATCCATGACCTGCTGCTTGCCCCTATTGGAATGAATCTCACTTTGGTGAGAAGACTGCTACAACATGAAGACCTAAAGCAGCTGCTGTAGCGAGTTCAAAAAAATGCACAAAAAACTTTGATTATTGTCCATCACGATGTTGAAGAAATACATCGTGTCTTCGAAAGAGTGAAGAAAGATGGAAAAGATGAATGGTGAGACATTTTTTTTGGATGGTCACCAACTGCTGCAGGAGTCTTCAACAAGGTGCTTCATCCTGTTGTTTTATTAATACTCACTGTATTGTGCTTTGTTTTAACAATTACCTTGTATGTTAGACTTTGGATTATGATGAAATGCTTAACTCACCTGTTATGCCCACAAGATGTATATGTATTCGATAATACCACAGGAATGCATGTGATGTCCCCAATTCCTTCTAAATATCGTGAAGCTTGAGTGACTATAGTCATGGGGTGGATTATGTGGGATAATTGCTGGAGGTGACTTAGAAACTAAAGTTATGTTCACATTTTAAGAAAAGGTACAGCGTTGAAGATACTTCCAGGGTGGAGTGCAGCTGATATGCAAGGAATGTATTCCACCGTAGTTCCCTAGGCCGCATAACCTGCAATCTTAGAGTCATCAGATTCTAAGATGGTAAAAAAAGGCATGGAGAGTGGGGTGGTGTGAAGATACCGTAACCAAACTCTGTGCATCAGTGCAGGGAATGGGAACTTATGGTACTATGAATACTGATAAGCTGCATAGGTGTTACCCTGAGCCAACAGTTTTTTATTTTTTGTAAAAATCACACCCTTAAGTTGAACTTTGCTCATTTATAATGTCATTATAATATCAAAACACACCTCCATCCTAAAGGCTACCTGCCTCCAAGGTGCGACCACCCCTCACTGGGTCTGTGCTCTGAATTTCTGCTAGTCTATACCTTTAAACGTGAAGCACGGAAATTTTACACCAATCATAACAAAGGTATGTATGACTGTAGTCATTCAAGCTCCACCTGAAAGATAAAAAATAGTATAAAGATGGCCTAAGAACAGAGAGATGTTAGGGAAGATACCATCGCAGACAAGTCAGGAAGACACCATCACGAACCATCGCTAACTTCTGGGACCAGTTGATGAGCTGAGCCTCTCTTCCCCTCATAGGGATGCCTATTGGGTGAGATTCGAACACTCAGCTATACCGAGCGCTTCCCCGGGAAACTTAGAAATCTCTATATAGAGTTGTTTTATGGTGATATATTACTCGAGTTGTTTTATGGTGATATATTACTTGCACGTGCTTTGCAGACAGTGTATTATCACTGGCAATCCAAAAGAATCTGCAATTCTGTTGCCTCAATAAACCGCACTATTCATTAATCTAGTCGAGAGAGTTCTCATTGAATGCGACCAAACTCTTTGAATCTGGTCATGCTAGTTCATTGAACACGACTAAACCAAAAGTGCATCACGCTATTGTGCATCCGTAATCATGGTAGTTCAATACATTGAACGTGACTGGAACTATAGTGCCAAATTGGGCATCACTCAGAATCTAAGCCCAGCCACCCCCAGCTCCTCTGATATCTGAGGACAAGATGGAATGCAAGATGGTTTATTTTCTGCCAAATTCCTTTACCCTTTAACACAACAACTGGTAGGATTTATTTTTATTGTTTTAAACTGCACAGATAAGCAATTCTAACTGTTCCCCAAAATCAGATTCTTTTCCAGACAAAACTAGAAACTATACACTATACAATGATGGGTCTCACACATGAAAAAAGAAAAGCACATGTCAAAAACAGAAAGGAAAAAAATCTTGAGCTAGAACTCCACAATGCAGACATCATGTCAAAGGTGACTCAAAATACCCTATTATGCACTTCATTCAGGGCTCTGCACTCAAATTCAATGGGAACAGCATCAGACTGCAGATTTACTTCAGCTTCTTAGTGAATGATTTTCTAATATTTCATAAAATTAATGTAATGGTATGGAACAGCTACTCATGTTTAAGAATGTCTTGGGTTGAGCGACACAGGACTAATTTCTCTTCTAACGCTGGAGAAAACTCCACTTTTGGAAGACTCTAGTGTCTGAATTTGGGAAAATATTTACTTTATAGCCAGCTAGGCTATGTAGGATTCAAGGTCTCAGTGTTTTCAAGCCTTGCCAGGTACAGGAATGAGGAGGAGCAAGGCCTGGGCATTTGACCCAGGCTGGCCAACAGGATTATTTCATACCATAAACGTCACATTCAATATAAATTAGGAAGTTTGCTGCATAGTTTCTCTCTCCCTTGATGGTGGCAGTCCAGAGAAACTCCTTGCCCCGGTGCCGGACCCCTGAGCCCTTCCCTTCCTCCTGAAGCCGTTGTACTCGCAGTGTCCGACATTTGCTGTCCACTGCTGGGAGTGCACAGCTTCCTACTGATATAATTGGTTGAGTATAATTCTTGTATATCTTATATTAGTATTGGGATTAATACTGATTCTTTAGTATTATTGTTAATTATTTAGTCTTATCCTATTAAATCTATTTATATTTCAACCCTTGTGTTTCCTTGCTTTCCCTGATTCCCCTTTCCAGGTGGGGAGGGGTCATCAGGTGATAGAATAATTGTCTAAATGACAATAAATTGTTATGGGTTTTCTCAAACCATAACAAAGAAATAATTCATGCTGCAAAGAAATGTCATTAATGAAGTCGACATTTGTAACCATCTAACAAAGGAAAGTAAGCCGTGAAAGCAACTGTCTATGCAAAAGGCATGATCCGGCAAATCTTACCACACCATCATTTTTGCTTTAAAATCAGAATCATAGAATCAGGGAATATCTCAAGTTGGAAGGTACCCATAAGGATCATTGAGTCCAACTCTATGCTCCTCACAGGACTACCTAAGCACATACTCTCAAACCACAGTAAATCTGTTATGATAAACTAAGTTTACATCATTGTGGAAGGTTCAGACAATGTTTGCAGCCACAAGACAAAATAACTGTTCTTTTTTGTTGTTTCATGTATTCTATTAAAGTAAGAACAAAGGGAAAAAACACCCTGTATGAAAGCTCATGGAAGAGAATAGGGTAAGCACTAGGACAGTGGGAAATGATACTGACAACTGACCTAATTGTAAACTAATCCAATCTGACATTTGCATTTTCAGAAAGTACTGTACAACATATAACAGTTTGATAAGCTAACAGACTGAGTACAGACACGGAAAACAAATCTGCTAAGCTTCCACCAAATACTTTGCACCATATTTGCAGGAGATGAAAGTTACCAAGAGTGGCTTTCATCCAAAACAAATCAATTTACATCAGATTTTAGATTAACTAAGCTGTTTATTATTGGTGAAGTTTTCAAATAGGTCTTTTGGTTTTGGAAAACAAGCACAACCTCAGTCTCTTACCACACTAAATAGGGAGGTTTGCACAACTGTCACAGCAATGATTTGAAATAACCTTACAAGAACAAGATAACCATAAGAGGGTGGAATCTAAATATTCCAAAGGTTCTGGCCTAGTTTTAAATTATGAGCAAACCTGAGTTAATCCAGAAGCTACTTCATTTTAGAGCAGGTACTCCCAAACTGCAACCTGCAGGCTCTTACCTTTTGTATACAGACCATGAAAAATGTTTTTTGATTATTTCAGATTGCATTACAGACTGTTTAAAAACAAAGCTCCATTGTGCTATCCCATCCATTAAATGAAATTTCATGAATAAAATCTGAAGAAACTTAGTCCAGAAATGTCCAGTCTGTCATGATTTTAGAGCAGTATTTCCAAACTGCAGTGCATGGAGGAGGTTGCATAACAGATAAAGCTGGTTTTATGATATCACAGTATTTCTAAACTAAAGGCTTGAAAAGTATTCTGTTGGTTCAAAGGTTGACGATGTCCCATTTGCTCTAAAATGGCAGCAATTTAGGATTTTGCACAGAGGCACTTTACAAAGGTATAAAAACATCACTAGCGTTCATTATGCTCAGCTGTATGGCATGGCAGTTTTAAGTAAATGCAAAAACATAGGATTTTTCATGTCAGTATAGAAGTAGCCTCTAAAAAGCATTCACCAGTTTTGCAGGAAACATTATCCTTGGGAGACTGAAAGATTAAAAACATTCCAAAGGGACTTAAGGAATTCAGAGTGGATGGTCTACTTGACCTAAACCATGATCTCCAGTATGCAACCCTGTAATCCTGTTTCTTTTCCAAGTGCCCTCCTTCTGTATTTTGGCAGGTATATATTTAAATGATATAGCTGAAAGCACAATTACTGTTTGAATACTTTTAAGAGTTGTATGCTTTAAGAAACATTCCACAAAGCAGCTAGGCAACAGGAATATTGGTGCTGGAGAAATGAACTGGCAAATTACATGAAGTTCAATAAAGGCAAAAGCAAATCCTGTACCTGTGGAGGAATAACCCCATTCAACAGGACAGGTTGGAGCCAACTGTCTAGAAAGCAGCTTTGCAGAAAAGGACCTGGGGGTCCTAGTGGACAAGTGGATGATGAGGCAGCAGTGAGCCCTTGTGACAAAGACCTACCCCATACTAGGCTTGCTGTCAGCAAGAGGGGCACCAGCAGGGCAAAGGAAATTATTCTGCCCCCTCTTTTTGGCACTTGTGAGACTGCATATGGAGTACCATGTCTAGTTTTGGGCCCCCCAGTACAAGATAGACATGGACACACTGGAGCAATTCCAGCAGAGGCCACCAACATGATTAGGGCCCTGGTATGCGTGACGAACGAGGAAAGGCAGGGAGAGCTTGTTTTGTTCAGCCTTAAGAAGAGAAGGCTTGGGGGAGATCTTATTACTGTCTACAGATAGCTAATGGGAGGGTGTAGAGAAGGCAGAGACAGGCTTCTCAGAGGTGCACAGGAATAGGATGAGAAGCAACTGGAACAAGTTGGAACACAGGAAACTGCAATTAGATATGAGGAAAACGTTTTTCATCATGAGGGTGATCAGACACTGGAACAGGAGCCCAGAGAGGTTGTGGGATCTCCGTCCTTGGAGATATCCAAAACATGACTGGAAAAGGCCCTGCTGTCATGGTTTAGCCTCAGACGGCAACAAAGAACCACGTGGCTGCTCTCTCGAACTCCCCCCCCCCCCAGGGAAGGATCGGAAGAAAAAGGCAAAACTCGTGGGTTGAGACAAAGGCAGTTTAACAGAACAGCAAAGGGAACAAGAAAACAACAACAATAACGCAGATAGGGGAATATACAAATACAGTTATGGTACCAACCGGACCCTGGACACCCCAGCCTGCTCCCAAGTGGTGACTTCCTGCCCCCTCCCCCGTCAGCTCAGACTGGGCTTGGCTCACATGGGATGGAATACCTGTGTCCCTGCCAGAGCCTGGGGAGAATTAACCCTATCCCTGCCAGAACCAGGACACCTGCTTTGAGCAGGAGATTGGACCAGAGACTTCCAGAGGTCCCTTCCAACCTAAATTAAATCTGTGCTGCAGAGCACTGCCAACAGAAATAGCCATCATATGCAGCATTTTGCACAGAAGGACGCAAAGAAGGGGACCAGCAACTCTGCTCGGAACAGAATATACTTCCTCAGCAATGGTGATACACCACAGGGCATGGGCCCTAGCAGCCATTGGAACAACTGACCCTGTAACGTCAGAGGTTTTGACCCAGACAGAGTTCCAGAAGGATAATGCAGCTCTGCAGGGGATGCCTGGGGCCTCTTGCTGAGGCTGGGGCATTGGGAGACAGTCTTCTAGTCCGCAGGAGTTGTGTGCTCATTGAGGATCTGTGTCACCAAGTTAAGAAGCTGCAGGAGGAGGTCAAAAGACTGTGCAGCATCAAAGATGACAAGAAAGAGGTCAACCAGATCTCTGAGACTTCCATGATGGCAAAGGCTGGAAACTTGTGACTTCTGGCACCAGGAGGAAGGCTCCTGCTCCATGTCAAAAATTTGCAATCACAGGACAGAGTCAGTGCCCTCATAGCTGACAAGAGTCAGCTGACAAGAGTCATAGCTGACAAGGGCCTAGGAGCTTTGTCCAACAAAACACTCAAGCCAGCTGGACCTGAGACATGCAGGAAAAACAGGAGGAAGTGTCAAGCGATAGTAGTGGAAGACTCCCTGCTGCAGGGAATGGAGATCCCCATCTGCCAACCTGACTTGTCATCTAAGGAGGTTTGCTGCTTGCTGGGGGCTTGGATCCAGGATGCTGTTGCAAGACAGTTGAGGCTTGACAGGCTCAATTACCCCCTGCTGCTCTTCCACGTGGGCACCAATGACCCTGCCAGGGGTGACCTGGAAAGTATCAAGCGTGATTACGTGGCTCTAGGGGCAATGGTCAAGGGCATAGAGGCCCAGGTAGTGTTCTCCTCTATCCTGCTGGTGAGGGGGAAGGGCTTGAGGAGGACTTGGATGGATCCTGCAGGTCAATAATAGGTTGCACGGCTGGTTGTCAGCAACAGGGTTTTAGTTTTTATGACCATGGGACCCTCTTTGAAGATCAAAGATTCCTTGGAAGAGATGGGATCCACCTGAAGCTTTTTTGCTGACAGACTGGCCAAGCTGGGGTAAACTAGGAAGGACAGGGAAGGGAGTGACCAACAATCACCTGAGGAAGGGGTGGCCCAGGTTGGCAAGCAAAGTGCATGGGGTAATGTGAACAGAAGAGACTTTGTAATCAACAAAACAGGGCTGAAGGGGGCCCACCCCAAGGGTATCCACATAAAAAAAGAAAGTGCCTACCAGACAGAACTGTGGGGAAAGCTCTCATACCCTTTCTGGGAAATCAGCACAGCTGGGTGCCTCTCTGAAGTGTCTGTACACTCATGCATGCAGAATGGGGAACAAACAGGAGGAATTACCAGAGTTCTGTGTGCAGTTACAGGGTTATGAACTCATTGGGATCATGGAGACATGGCGGGATAGCTCACACTACTGGAGTGCTGCAGTGGATGGATACAGGCTCTTTAGGAAGGACAGGCCAGGAAGACGAGGAGGGGGAGTTGCCCTTTATGTGAGAGAGCAACAGGAATGCATGGAGCCCTGAGTAGGGATGGGTGATGAGCCAGCTGAGAGCTTATGGGTCATGATTAGCAGGCAGGCCAATGTAGACAGCACTGTGGTGGGTGTCTGATCAGGAAGAAGTAGATGAGGCCTTCTTCAGACAACTGGAATAAGCCTCACGTTCACAGGCTCTGGTCCTCATTGGGAACTGGAACCACCCCGATATCTGTTGGAGGGACAACACAGCAGGCCACAAGCAATCCATGAGGTTTCTGGAGTGCATTGATGACAATTTCCTGATGCAGGTGATTGAGGAGCTGATGTAGAGGTGCTCTGCTGGACCTCATACTTACAAATAAGGAAGAACTGGTCAGGGATGTGAAGGTTGGGGGCAGCCTTGGCTGCAGTGACCATAAGATGGCAGAGTTCAGGATCCTGAGAGGAGGGAAACAAGGCATTAAGCAAGATCACAACCCTGGAATTCAGGAGAGCAGGCCAAAGTCTGTTTAGGAATATGCATGGAAGTATCCAATGGGAGATGGTCCTGGGGAGAAGAGGGGTCCAAGGGAACTGGCTGATTTTCAAGGATCACTTCCTCCAAACTCAAGAACAGTCCATCCCAAAGAGCAGGAAATCAAGAAAAGGCAGCAGGAGGACTGCATGGATGAACAAAGAGCTCCTGACTAAACTCAGACATAAAAAGGAAGCATACAGGAGGTGAAAGCAGGGAAAAGTGACCTGGGAGGAATATAGAGATGCTATCCAAGTGTGCAGGGATGGGGTTAGGAAAGCCAAAGCCCACCTGGAGTTGAATCTGGTGAGGGACATGAAAGGCAACAAGAAAGGTTTCTACATGTATATTAGCAGCAAAAGGAAGACTAGGGAAAATGTGGGCCCTCTGCTGAATGGGAATGGGGACCTGGTCAGAAAGAACATGGAGAAGGCTGAAGTACTCAATGCCTTCTTTGCCTTGGACTTTACTGGTAAGACTTGCCTCCAAGTCTTGGTCCAAGATGTTGTCAAGAGGGTACCACAACTTGTCAAGAGCACGGATATATTCTTATTCTTTCACGTGGACATGAATTACACTACAAGCCAGAACCCGGGCAGAATCAAGGAAGACTATAAAGTCCTAAGGGTGCAAGTGAAAAAAAATTGGTGCCCAAGTTGTTTCCTCCATTTTACCAGTTAGAGGAAAGGGAGCAGCCAGAAATGGACGGATAATGCATATCGATTCCTGGCTACATGGCTGGTGCCGTTGTGAGGGTTTTGGTTTTCGACAATGGGACATTCTTTGATGAATATAACCTGTCAGAGAGGGATGGAATCCAACTGTCTAGAAGAGGCAAAGGAATCTTTGGCAGCAGGCTGGCCAACTTGGTGAGGCAGGATTTAAACTGAAGGACTTGGAGGGCGGGGTCCAAAATGGCAGTGCTCACACCATCGCATCCAACTGGGGAATAAGCCAGGCCAACCAGAGCAGCGATAAATGTTCCTTAGCTGACTCCCAAGATGATAATCAGAAGGCCAACCACCTCAAGGGTGTGAATAGCTGTGGTGGATCCTCTTGCACCCCTCCAGGGAAACTTGCATGCTCGATTACCTCTCTGAAATGCCTGTACACCAATGCATGCAGCATGGGGAATAAGAATGAAGAACTAGAGATCTGTGTGCGGTCGCAGGGCCGTGATCTCATTGTAATTACAGAGACATGGTGGGATAGCTCACAGGACTGGAATGTTGTCATGGATGGCTATGTCCTTTTTAGGAAGACAGGCCAGTGGGGCGAGGTGGTGGAGTTGCTCTCTATGCAAGAGTGCAACTGGAATGTATCAAGCTCTGTCTAGGGGTGGATGAAGAACGTGTTGAGAGCTTATGGGTAAGAATTAAGGGGCAGGCTAATATGGGTGACACTGTTGTGAGTGTTTACTAGAGACCACTAGATCAGGAAGAGGAAGTCAATGAGGCCTTCTACAGACAGCTGGAAATAGCCTCACGATCACAGGCCCTGGTTCTCATGGGGGACTTCAGTTACCCTGACATTTGCTGGGAAGACCACACAGCCAGGCACGCACAGCGCAGGAGGTTTCTGCAGAGCATTGACAATAACTTCTTGATACAGGTGGTGGAGAAGCCAACAAGGAGAGGTGCGCTGCTGAACCTTGTGCTGACAAACAAAGAAGGACTAGTTGGGGATGTGAAGGTTGCGGGTAGCTTTGGCTGCAGTGACCATGAGATGGTGGAGTTAACGATCCCGCATGGAAGAAGCAGGGCAATAAGTAGAATTACAACCCTGGACTTCAGGAGAGCTGACTTTGGCCTCTTCAAATACCTACCTGGAGGAATCCCATGGGGCTAAGGCTCTAGAAGGTAGGGGGGTCCAAGAGAGCTGGTTAATATACACTTCCTCCAAACTCAACATCGGTGCATCCCTATGAGTAAGAAATCAAGCAAAGGAGGCAGGAGACCTGCATGGATGACCAAGGAAGGAGATTCTGGAAAAACTCAGATGGAAGAAGGAAGTTCACAGAATGTGGAAAAACGGACTGGCCACTTGGGAGGAATATAGGAACATTGTCAGAGTATGCAGGGATGCAATGAGGAAGGCTAAGGCCTACTTGGAATTAAACCTGGCAAGGGATGTCAAAGACAATATGAAGGGCTTCTTCAAGTACATCAGTAGAAAAAGGAAGACTAGGGAAAATGTGGTCCCGCTGCTGCATGAGGTAGGTGCCCTGGTGACGGAGGATGCAGAGAAGGTGGAGTTACTGAATGCCTTCTTTGCTTCAGTCTTTACTGCTAAGGCTTGCCCTCAGGAATCCCAGACCCTGGAGGTAAGAGACAGAAAGTCCGGAGAAAGGAAGACTTTCCCTTGGTCGAGGACAATCGGGTAAGAGATATCGTTTAGGCAAACTCGACATCCAGAAATCCATGGGCCCTGATGGGATGCACT
Source organism: Rissa tridactyla (assembly GCF_028500815.1). Classification (NCBI taxonomy): domain Eukaryota; kingdom Metazoa; phylum Chordata; class Aves; order Charadriiformes; family Laridae; genus Rissa; species Rissa tridactyla. The sequence goes on from NC_071496.1 coordinate 26,356,597, forward strand.
CACAAGTGCTGAGGGAGAGGGCCAATGTTATTGTAAAGCCACTATCCATCATCTTTGAAAGGTCCTGGAGAACAGGAGAGGTGCCTGAGGACTGGAGGAAAGCCAACGTCACTCCAGTCTTCAAAAAGGACAAGAAGGACGACCCAGGAAACTACAGGCCAGTCAGCCTCACCTCTATCCCTGGAAAGGTGATGGAAAAGCTCATCCTGGATGTCATCTCTAAGCATGTAGAGGAAATGAAGGCTATCAGGAGTGGTCAACATGGATTCACCAAGGGGAAATCATGCTCGACCAACCTGATAGCCTTCTATGATGGAACGACTGGCTGGGTAGATGCGGGGAGAACAGTGGACGTTGTCTACCTTGACTTCAACAAGGCTTTTGACACAGTCTCCCATAACATCCTGATAGGTAAGCTTAGGAAGTGTGGGTTAGATGAGTGGACAGGGAGGTGGGATTGAGAACTGGCTGAATGGCAGAGCTCAGAGGGTTGTGATCAGCAGCACAGAATCTAGTTGGAGGCCTGTAGCTAGCGGTGTTCCCCAGGGGTCAGTACTGGGTCTGGTCTTGTTCAACATATTCATCATTGGCCTGGATGAAGGGACAGAATGCACCCTCAGCAAGTTTGCTGATGACACAAAACTGGGAGGAGTGGCTTACGCACCAGAAGGCTGTGCCGTCATTCAGCAAGACCTGGAGAGGCTGGAGAGTTGGGTGGAGAGGAGCCTAATGAAATTCAACAGGGGCAAGTGGACCAAAGTTCTGCACCTAGGGAGGAATAACCCCATGCACCGGTACAGGATAGGGGTTAACCTGCTGGAAAGCAGCTCTGCAGAGAGGGACCTTGGAGTCCTGGTAGAAAACAAGTTGACCATGAGGAAGCAATGTGCCCTTGTGGCCAAGAAGGCCAATGGTCTCCTGGGGTGCATTAAAAAGAATGGGGCCAGCAGGTTGAGGGAGGTCATCCTCCCCCTCTACTCTGCCCTGGTGAGGCCACACCTGGAGTACTGTGTCCAGTTCTGGGCTCCCCAGTTCAAGAAGGACATGGAACTGCTGGAGAGAGTCCAGCGGAGGGCTACAAAGATGATCAAGGGACTGGAGCATCTCTCTTATGAGGAAAGGCTGAGAGACCTGGGTCTGTTTAGCCTGGAGAAGAGAAGACTGAGAGAGGATCTCATCAATGCTTATAAATATCTAAAGGGTGGGTGTCAAGAGAATGGGGCCAGACTCTTTTCAGTGGTGCCCAGCGACAGGACAAGGGGCAATGGACACAAACTGGAACACAGGAAATTCCCTCCAAGCATAAGGAAAAACTGCTTTACTTTGAGGGTGACAGTGCACGAGAACAGGCTGCCCAAAGAGGTTGTGGAGTCTCCTTCTCTGGAGGTATTCAAAACCCTCCTGGATACATTCCTGTTCAACCTGTTTTAGGTGAACCTGCTTTGGAGGGGGGGTGGACTAGATCTCCTAAGGCCTGTTCCAACCCCTGACATTCTGTGATTCTATGAATCCCCTGTCCCTGAAATGAGTGGGAAAGGCCAGGGCAAGGCAGACTTGCCATTGGTGGAGGAGGATCAGGTTAAGGAATATTTAAACAAAATGGACAAACACAAGTCCATGGGGCCTGATGTGGTGCATCCATGAGTGCTGAAGGAGCTGGCTGATGTCATTGCAAGGCCAGTCTCAATTATCTTTGAAAGGCCAAGGCAATCGGGAGAGGTTCCTGAGGACTGGAGGAAAGCAAACGTCACTCCTATCTTCAAGTAGGGCAAGAAAGAGGATCCAGGGAACTACAGGCCTGTTCAGTCTCATCTTGATCCCTGGGAAGGTGATGGAGGAATGTCCTGGTTTGAGGTAAAATAGAACCAACTTTCTGTTTTGTAATTTTACTTTTTAGCTGGGCCTCTTCTAACTGACTAAACTCTGAAATTAACAGCATATTGTTCAGAAAACTTTCACTCTCAGAGTGATAAGACCTGATTATACCAAGGAATGGTATACAGAGAGGCTCTTGCTTAGACTTATTGCTATAACAACCAAGGTCAGCTAACTTTGTTATTTGCCCTGTTAGAGGGTTGTAAGCGGAAAAGCATAGAGGGGTCACAACTGTAGGGAGGAGTGGACAGGACAGGTGACCCAAAACTAACCAACAGGGTATTCTATCCCATCTGCATCATGCTCAGTATAAAAGCTAAGGGATCAAAAGGTCAACTCTCTTTCTTCAATGGCTGATGTCCGAGGAGGACCCTGTCTGTTCATCTGCTTTTGATCCCAATCCGAGCATTCCTGGCTCCAGATCCGGAATCCAGCTCCTGTCCATTGCTGACTCCAGTCTGGGACTTTCCCTGTGCCTGCTGGTGACGTGATCATCATCCTGGGAGCTGGATACAGTTTTGTATATATTGTATACTCTTTTTCATTATTATTTTTATTATTATTTACTATTTCCTTATTTATTATTATTTTCATTAAAGTAGTTTAGTTCTTTTTCTAAACTTGTAAATCTCCTTATCTCTTCCTCTCCTCTCTTTGGAGAGAGAGTGGGGGGAAGGGGCCATCTGTCATTCTGATTGGCCAATCCAGCCAAAGCCATGACAGATTTATTGGCACCCAATGTGGGGCCCAACTATGGCATGACCAGAGTTCTGATAGATGGTCTGCATACTTTGAATTCCAGCTTGCTCAGAGATTGATACAGACAGCTCACATCATGTCGTTGTTAAACAGATTATTGTATCGTCTCTTTGTAGGGATTTCTTTATAGTTAATTGATACGGCAATGCTTAGCTTGCCTTATGTGTTGTATTGCTTGCTTGCTCTTTGTGTCTGTATGCCGTGGTTCAAATGTGCTATTTTGCTGCTGTGTTTAATTTTGATCCATACTGTGGTTGAATGGATAGGTTCTTTACCTGAATACCTCGGGCATTACATAATGGATTCTGTCACTAATTACACTAATTACACTTTGAATTTTACCTTGGGAATGTTTAGTTCTCCCTTTACTGCTCATGCCAAATTGTCACCATCAGAGCCAGGTATCCTTCGGATAGCGTGAATCACAGTTGTTTTCCTAAAATCATGTTTTTGGTGTTGATTTTCCTGAATGGGTTGCAGGAGTGTTTTTTCTTTAAATCTTGGTGCAGGAATAGGTGTTGTACAATATGCACTGACACTACTCAGACTCCATCGGCACCAGTACAAGTTGCCCCGGTGACCAGAAGGAAAAAGAGGAGGTCAGTAAGTTCCTCTGTCCCTCGTGATAAAGACCAAGTAAGGCCAGATAGCAGGGGAGAGGACTCTTCTGATGAAGATCAAGGAAAGAGTCCTTCAAAAGATAAGGGAGAGGCTCCTGCATCAGCCCAGGAGGAGGAATCAGATACAGAGGTGATCATTAAATCCTTCTCTATGAAGGATCTGTGAAATATGAGAAAGGATTTTACCCAGAATGATGGTGAGACACTTGTCTCCTGGTTGCTCCGATGCTGGGATAATGGGGCTGATAGCATGGAGTTACATGGTAGCAAAGCTAGGCAGTTAGGAAACCTGGCCAGAGAGGGCGGTATAGATAAAGCTCTTGGGAAAAAGTCACAGGCTCTCAGTCTCTGGAGGCAACTCATATCAGCCGTAAAAGGCAGATATCCTTTTAAGGATGATATTGAATGCTGCCCGAGTAAATGGACCAGCACAGAGAAAGGTATTAAGTACCTGACAGAAATGGCTGTGAAAGAGGTGATTTATGGTGACTGTGAAGTGAATGTAGATCCTGATGAAATGCCATGTTGACGACCTATGTTGCGAAAGTTTGCACAGAATGCACCACCAATGTATTCCCATACCTTGTCAGTACTGATCTGGGGAGGATGTGATGATGATTTACTAACTGTAAATGAAGTGGCTAACAGAATGTGACAGTATGAAGACAGTCTCTCTCATCCCCTCACTGTAGCAGCTGTGGAAAGATTAACTGATAAAACTGAGAAAATGATTGAGAAAAATGAGAAACTGTTTGATAAACTGTTTGATAACTATCTAGGATGGAGGAGACATCCTATTCTTCCCCTCCGCAGACCCGTGTTGCAGCCATTAGGAGAAGACACTCTCCTCCAAATGCCTCTTAAACACTGACAGGCTTGGGAGATCGACCACCTCTCTAGGAAGCCTGTTCCACTGTTTGACCACTCTCTCGGTAAAGAAATCCTTCCTGATGTCAAGTCTAAACCTCTCCTGACACAGATTTGAACCATTCCCATGCATCCTATTACTGGATACCAGAGAGAAGAGATCAGCACCTCCCTCTCCACTTCCCCTCCTCAGGAAGCTGCAGAGAGCAATGAGGTTGCCCCTCAGCCTCCTTTTCTCCAAACTAGGCAAGCCCAGTGTCCTCAGATGCTCTTCATAGGACATGCCTTCCAGCCCTTTCACCAGCTTTGTTGCCCTCCTCTGGGTGCGTTCATGGACCTTAATATCCTGCTTAAATTGTGGATCCCAGAATTGCACGCAGTACTCAGGGTGAGGCCACAGCAATGCTAAATACAGTGGGATAATCACCTCTTTGACCGGCTGGTTATGCTGTGTTTGATGCACCCCAGGATGCGGTTTGCCCTCTTGGCTGACAGGGCACAGTGCTGTTGACTAGCACCTCCAGATCCCTTTCTGCAGGGCTGCTCTCCAGCCACTCCTCTCCCAATCTATACTTGTGCCCGGCATTACTCCGTCCCAGGTGCAGGATCTGGCATTTGTTCTTGTTAAATTTCATGCCATTGATGATTGGCCTCTCGTTCCTCAAGAGAGTCAACAGCACCTCCCAGTTTAGTATCATCAGCAAAATTACTAATGGTGCATTCAACTCCTGCATCCAGAACATTGATAAATATAATGAACAGAACTGGCCCTAGAATTGAGCCCTGAGAAACACCACTGGTGACTGGTCGCCAGCCAGATGTAGCCCCATTTACTACAACCCTTTGAGCCCTGCTGTTCAGCCAGTTCTTTGCAGTTGGACAACTTTTCCAGAAGGATACTGGGAGGGACCATATCAAAAGCCTTATTGGAGACCCTAAGGTGCAGGGCTTTATAAGTTCGTTCCATGAATCTCACCTAGAAGCAGAAAAGAAGTAACTGTCAAACAAATGTGTAGTGGCATTACATGCCCTGCAGTTCATTCCAATAAAAAGTGATCTTCTGAAATTCACTCATGGATTCATAAAGTTCCTATGTACATCCTAGGGTTTTACCAAAACAGAAATGCAATTACGTGGACCTCAACTCCAAAATAAATTTGCTACAACCATGTACATGCCTACTCATTTAATAGAGTGCACACAGTAGAACTTTAATTTGTGAAATGAGGGTGGCGGGTCACTCCTCCTTGGGGGGACAGAGGCAGAATATAAGATGAAAAACTCATGGGTCAAGATAAAGGCAATTTAATGAAGAAAAATAAAGGCTGTGCTAATAACTACTACGAGATGAGGTTTTGTAAATACTATAACTTCAGCTGCTGCTGTTGTGTTATCAGGAGAGCTAATAAAACTGGTGAGCAGGAAGAGCTCAGCCTCTTTGAGCTATTGCCTGCTAGAGCCTTCGAATCCTAAGGTTTTGCCTCTCGTCCTGGGCCTGTCCTGACAACTAGCTTAAAGACCTTAAAGAGACCCTCCCTGCTGGGAAAACCAGGTCTGGTCCCCAAGCCCCCACAGGTGTGTCTGCAGTGGATGCTGTTAAAGCTCTGCAGTGTTGTATGGAACAGATACAACAGTTCAAGTCGCAGCATTCATAGGAACTGAGCTGGTTACTGGGTGAGATACGGGAGAAGACTCAAGCCTCAATAGAGCATCTTTGTTATCGTATGGAGGCTCTAGAAAGGGCAGGCTCTGCTTCACCTCCCTGTTCTCCCCCTACTACTATTCTTTTGCATGGTGATGGTTTTTCCCCTATGTCTGCTTGTTCTCTCCTTTCCCATTTACTGGGGATATGGAACCCTCCCTCTCTTTTTGCATTTCTTATGGCGGTTTTCTTGAAGGGTTGAGATAGTGCTTTTCCCAGTGATGGCGCAAAGGTCAGCTTTATTTTGTCCCATTTGGGGGGCAAGGCCTTGCAGTGGGATAGGTCTTTGCATGCTCAAGGAGATGGGGTTGTGGATGATTCTACCTCCTTGCTTATGAGGATGATGGATTTCTTTAGGGAACTTGTGCTTCAACCTCATTTTCTAACCCTCTGCTCAGTCTGCGCCAGAGGGGGCAGAATGTGGCAGAGAGTACATCACAGATTTCTGGAGCTTATCTCACTAGTGATAGGCCTGGGGGCAGCATACCAATGTTTGAGGGACAGTGTGCTAGCGAGGTCCCTCGGTTTGCCATCTCAGTGGAAGTAGGGGATGGAGATGCACGCGACAGCAAAGACACAAGGGTTATTAATGTGTTAGAAACCACAGAAGTGCCTGAGAACAGTCACATAGGAATTAGGGCTTCTCCCCCCAAAAAGGTGGCGGGATAAATAGCCCAACTGAAGTGCATCTACACCAATGCATGCAGCATGGGCATCAAACAGGAGGAGTTGTGCAGCTGGAAAACTATGATATAGTTGCAATCATGGAAACATGGTGGGATGACTCGCACAACTGGAGTGCTGCAATGGATGGCTATAAACTCTTCAGAAGGGATAGGCAAGGAAGGAGAGGCGGTAGAGTAGCCCTGTATGTTAGGGAGTGTTTTCACTGTCTTAGAGCTTGACGATGGTGATGATCGGGTCAAGTGTTTATGGGTAAGAATCAGGGGAAAGGCCTACAAGGCAGATATCATGGTGGGAGTCTGTTATAGACCATCCAACCAGGATGTAAAGACAGATGAAATATTCTATAAGCAGCTGGGAGAAGTCTCAAGATCGCTAGCCCTTGTCCTCGTGGGAGACTTCAACCTACCAGATATCTGCTGGAAATACAGTACATCAGAGAGGAAACAGTCTAGGAGGTTCCTGGAGTGTGTGGAAGATAACTTCCTGACACAGCTGGTGAGGGAGCCAACTAGGGAAGGCGCCCCAGTGGATCTGTTGTTTGTGAACAGAGAAGGACTTGCGGGCGATGAGATGGCTGGAGGCCATCTTGGGCATAATGATCATGAAATAATAGAGTTTTCGATTCTTGGAGAAGTAAGGAGGGGGGTTAGCAGAACTGCCACCTTGGACTTCCGGAGGGCAAACTGTGGTCTGTTTAGGGGCCTGGTTGACAGAGTGCCTTGGGAGGCAGTCCTGAAGGGAAAAGGAGTCCAGGAAGGCTGGACATTCTTCAAGAAGGAAATCGTTAAGGCACAGGAGCTGGACATCCCTACGTGCCGAAAGATGAGCTGGTTGGGAAAAAGACTGGCCTGGCTGAACAGAGAGCTTTGGCTGGAATGCAGGGAAAAAGAGTTTATGACCTTTGGAAGAAGGGGAAGGCCACTCAGGAGGACTACAAGAATGTTGTGAGGCTGTGCAGGGGGAAAATTAGAAGGGCCAAAGCCCAACTAGAACTTAATCTGGATACTGCCATAAAAGACAAAAAAAAATGCAACAAAAGGAGGACTAAGGAGAATCTCCATCCTTTATTGGATGCGGGGGGAAACAGTGACCAAGGATGAGGAAAAGGCTGAGATATTTAATGCCGCCTTTGCCTCAGTCTTTAATAGTAAGATCAGTTGTTCTCTGAGTACCCAGCCCCCAAGCTGGAAGACAGGGACAGGGAGCAGAACGATGCCCCCATAATCCAAGGGGAAATGGTTAGTGACCTGCTACACCACTTAGACACACACAAGTCTATGGGGCTGGAAGGGATCCACCCAAAGGTTATTAAGGGAGCTGGAGTAAGTGCTCACCAAGCCACTTTCCATCATCGATCAGCAGTCTTGGCTAACCGGGGAGGTCCCAGTTGACTGGAGGCTAGCAAATGTGATGCCCATCCACAAGATGGGCCGGAAGGAGGATCCGGGTAACTACAGGCCTGTCAGTCTGACCTCAGTGCCGGGGAAGGTTATGGAGCAGATCATCCTGAGTGCCATCACGCGGCACGTACAGGACAAGCAGGCGATCAGGCCCAGTCAGCATGGGTTTATGAAAATCAGGTCCTGCTTGACTAACCTGATCTCCTTCTATGACAAGGTGACCTGCTTAGTGGATGAGGGAAAGGCTGCGGATGGACTTTAATAAAGCCTTTGACACCGTTTCCAACAGCATTCTCCTGGAGAAACTGGCTGCTTATGGCTTGGATGGGTGTACTCTTTACTGGGTAAAAACCTGGCTGGATGGCTGGGCCCAGAGAGTTGTGGAGAATGGAGTTAAATCCAGTTGGCGGCCGGTCACAAGTGGTGTTCCCCAGGACTCAGTATTGGGGCCAGTTCTCTTTAACGTCTTTATCAATGATCTGGATGAGGGGATCAAGCGCACCCTCAGTAAGTTTGCAGATGACACCAAGTTGGGCAGGAGTGTTGATCTGCTTGAGGGTAGGAAGGCTCTGCAGAGGGATCTGGACAGGCTGGATAGATGGGCCGAGGCCAACCGTATGAGCTTCAACAAGGCCAAGTGCCGGTTCCTGCACTTGGGTCACAACAACCCCATGCATCACTACAGGCTTGGGGAAGTGTGGCTGGAAAGCTGCCTGGCAGAAAAGGACCTGGGGGTGTTGGTTGACAGCTGGCTGAATGTGAGCCAGCAGTGTGCCCAGGTGGCCAAGAAGGCCAATAGCATCCTGGCCTGTATCAGAAATAGTGTGGCCAGAAGGAATAGGGAAGCGATCGTCCCTTTGTACTCGGCACTGGTGAGGCCCCACCTCGAGTACAGCGTTCAGTTTTGGGCCCCTCATTACAAGAAAGAGATTGAGGTGCTGGAGCAAGTCCAGAGAAGGGCAACGAAGCTGGTGAGGGGTCTAGAGCACAAGTCCTATGAGGAGCAGCTGAGGACCTGGGGTTGTTTAGCCTGGAGAAAAGGAGGCTGAGGGGAGACCTTATCGCTCTCTACAACTACCTGAAAGGAGGCTGTAGAGAGGTGGGTGTTGGTCTCTTCTCCAAGTAACAAGTGAAAGGATGAGAGGAAACAGACTCAAGTTGTGCCAGGGGAGGTTTAGATTGGATATTAGGAAAAATTTCTTCACTGAAAGGGTTGTCAAGCATTGGAACAGGCTTTCCAGGGAAGTGGCTGAGTTACCATCCCTGGAGGTATTTAAAAGCTGTGTAGATGTGGCGCTTAGTGACATGGTTTAGTGGTGGACTTGGCAGCATTAGGTTTACGGTTGGACTCGATGATTTTAAAGGTCTTTTCCAACCTAAATGATTCTATGATTCTATGTCAATCTGCATGTCTTTGGAGCCGGATTGGGGGGATGACCCTTTGTTACCTCTCTATATTCATGGCCTGGCTGGCGATGTTTGTAGAGAGGTCACCTGGGGGTTGGTGCTGGCAGGTTTGCAGGCTGCAAATTGCAGGTTTAATAACATGTGTCTGAAGGGGCATAGTTCCTGCACTTGCCTGGTTCTGCTCCGGCTTCAGACCCCTGCTATCCCCAGTGTCCCTCTCTGCTTGGCAGTGAGGCAGATCAGGCAAAAGCAAGTAGCAATCTTACCCCCTGCACCCCCCATTGGGTATATGATCTATCACACTGTTACCAGATGCTCCTCTCCCCTTGGGTCATATCTATCCTCTGTCACGGTCAGAGGTGGTGGCCTTGAAGGTTTATAGTGAGGATGGCTTAGCCCAGGTTTTTAGTCAATACTCCACTTCACCCCTTGGTGCCCCTGGTTTTTTTTGTAAAGCAGCAGGATGGAGACTTGAGGCCATGTGGACTACTGGGGATGGGGTGGAAATTGTAATGGATATACCTTTTAATTGTTGTAACCCATACCACCACCCAAAACATTGTCCAGAGCTGGGAAAGACAGCATGGGTTACTCCTTTTGCTCAGGGACCCAAGTGCACTTGGGTAGGTAATGCAGAAGGATGGGGAAATCCAATGTGCACCTCAAAGAGATTTAACCTTGGGGGAAAATAGCCCATGATTTGAATTGCATGATGCCATAGCTGCATGGAGAAGGATGGAGACTTGAGACCATGTGTGGACTACCAGGGATTAAATAATATTACCATCAAGAACTGGTAACCCTTGCCCCTTATTCCTGAGCTGTTTTGCAACTGGAGTGTTTGCAGTGGGCATGTTGGTTTACTAAACTGGATCTGAGAGGGAGTTTATAATCTTATTTGTGTTTGTTGAGGCGATGAGTAGAAAACTGCCTTTGTTTGCAAGTACAGCCATCTTGAGTACCATGTGATGCCTGTTGGCCTGCGTAATGCCCCTGCCACCTTTCAGCACTTTGTGAATGATGTCTTCTGTGATTTGTTGGACAGTTATGTCATTGCATATCTGGATGACATTTTAGTTTACTTGACCACATGGGAGGAACATGTTGTTCATGTTTGGGAGGTTCTCTCCCACCTTTACCGCCATCTCCTTTATGCCAAGCTGGAGAAGCACGCCTTCTTCCAACAGTGTATGGATGTCTTGGGGTACTCGATGGGCCCTGAGGTGTGAGCATGGACGTGAAGATCGACACTGTTCTTCATTGGCAGGCTCCCTCAATGGTGTGTCATGTGCAGTGCTTTTTGAGCTTTGCCAATTTTTATCAGCGTTTTATTCTGAACTTTGCTCAAAAGGTTGCCCTGCTCACAGCACTGACTTGTAAGCATGTCCCTTTTTAGTAGATGCCTGAGGTTCAGGGGGCCTTTGATGACTTGAAGCAGGCATTTACGATAGCCCAGGTTTTGGCCCACCCAGATACCAGTCGTCCTTTTGTATTGGAGGCAGATGCTTCCACCCATGCCATTGGGGTGGTACTTTCTCAGTGTGGTCTGTCAGATGGACAGCTTCATCCTTGTGCCTATTTCTTCTGCCAGTTGACTGCTGCAGAGAGGAATTATGATATCTGTGAGAGTTGTTGGCCATCCATGAGGTGTTTGCTGAGTGGAGGCACCTTCTCGTGGATCCTGCCAAGCCTGCTTTGGTACTGACTGACTATTGAAATCTGGAATGTTTTAGGAACCTGAAGTGCCTCTCCCCAGTTGACTTGTTGGGCACCTTTTTTCTCAGTTTCTGTTTAATGTCACCTACTGACTGGGCAAACAGAATGGTAGGGTGGATACCCTGTCATGTCAGGAAGCCCCAGCAGGAGCTGCTGAGGCAGATCCACCCCCCGTAATTTTTTTTCTCTGCAGGGTATATTTCACAGAATCTGCAGGAGAAGGATGGTTGTCTGTATCATGATGAGCAGCCGTATATCCCTGCTGGCCCATTGCACACACAGTTCCTTCAGCACTGTCATCACATGCCGACAGCAGGGCATGGTGGCCATCGGAAGACTCTGCATCGAGTCACGCAGATGTACTGGTGGCCTATTGTGCATGCAGATGTCATGAGCTGTGTTCTTGCTTGCAATGTCAATGTCCAGGCCAAGAAACCAACACAGAGGCTGCAGGATCAACTACATCCCTTACCAACTCCTGAGTGGCCATGGCGAATTATTTCAATGGATTTTATTGTGAACTTGCCTGTGTCTCAGGGCAGACAGAGGTGCCTGTGGTGGTGGACTTGTTTATGAAGGCTGCTATTTTTGTTGTACTAAAGAAACTGCCCACAGCCCCTCAGACCATGTGTTTGTTTTTGCATCATGTGTTTTGCTGCCATGGCCTGCCAGATAGCGTGGTGATGGATCAAGGGGCCCAATTCACTGCCCAGTTCTGGAGGCGGCTTATGGGCCTGCTGGGGGTGCAACTCTGTCTTTCCTACCTGTATCACCCACAGTCTAATGGTCAGATGGAGTGGATGAACCAGATCCTGCAGCAGTATCTCCCTTATTATATTCATTACCATCAGGATGACTGGGTCTCTGTGTTATGATTGGCAGAATTTGCCTGTAACAGCAGCATCCACTCTTCCACACAGCAGACCCCTTTTATGTGCAGTATGGTTTTCATCCCCATGACCACCCCGCTATTCCGGAGGCTGTCCAGGGGGTTTTCCCTGTGAAAGGCAAGATGCTAACTGCAATATGACTTCCTTAGAAGTACGAACACTACCTGAGACTATGAGCATTTATTTACCTCAGGGTTGATGTGACTTGAAGACCCAACCTAAGCTGGCTCTCACCAGTTGAGAACACCCCACATCCACGATAAAACAATAGAAGATTTACCTTTTAAAAAAACCCAGGCATATAACTACGGCCAGAACAGCAACAGACCAGAATCCAGTATAACCACACACACATCTGCACGGGACATTGGTTTAGAACAATGAAGATTAACACACCACTGACACATACATCCAAACCACCTGCACAGGACAGGCATGTACTGATCCTGCATGGGACAAATACATACTGATTACGTGAGCAATAGTAACTGATTAGCCCACCCCTTAACAAGTAATTTGATTGGTCTACACAGCTGTATTGTAACATATATAAACCCTGCTTTCCTCTGTATCGGAGTCCTCCATGCATTGGGCTGGGGCACCCCTGTGCGCACAGCTAAAATAAGAGAATAAATTCCCTTGGTAATTCTATGCTAAGCATCCTTGTCTCCCTCCTCAGATGGCAAATAACTGACTTTTACGCCCCTGAGGACTCTCAAGTGGTCTCCCTTGAGCAGTCGTGGCATATATATTTGCTTCTTCATGTTCATTTGGTGTGGTTTTTTTCTAATTTAGACTACCTTTATCTTGGTCTATATAAAATCGTGGCCCAGGTTAGTCTGGTCGCGTTTGGTCTGCAGCTTCCGCGTGCTCTCAAGATTCACCCTGCTGTTCACATCTCCCCATTAAAACCCATTCACCCAGAGCCCTTCTAGTGGCAACCTTGACCTCTGCCTCCAATTACGGTCCAGGGGCAGAGAGAATATCATGTTTGGGCTATTTTGGATTCCAGGATATCCTGGGGTACCCTGCAGTACTTGATTGATTGGGCAGGGTATGGCCCAGAGGACCATTCCTGGGAGCCTGCGTCAGAGGTGCATACCCCAGCTAAGGTTCAGGCTTTTCATGTCCATTATCCTGCTAAGCCAGGTCCACTGGAGGGTGTGGGGGCACACCCTTGGCAGGGAGGGGAATAGGGGGGTGGGGTCAGGTTTATGCTTGCATCTGTTCAAAGGAGATGATGATTTGTAAATAGTATGTCTACGTTTGCCCTTGGTTTGTTATCAGGAGAGCTAATAAAACTGGCTATCAGGCAGAGCTCAGCCTCTTTGAGCTATTACTTGCCTAGAGACTTTGAATCATGTGTCTTTGTCTCATTTCGGGACTGCCCTGACAATGATAGATTTTTGGCTAACAGAATAGAGCAGAAGTTGTACTGTACAAATTAGAATTATCTGGAACTTTTTTTCCTTTCACCCTTGTTCCAAAAGCAGCATTAAATAAGTGGTTTATCTTGCAAAAAGAAATATTAGTCACTTAATGTTTCTGAAACCACAGAGAACCCAACGTGAAAAGGCTTAAGTGTACAAGAAGTTCACATCTGCAGCTTTAAAACACCAACTTGAGAAACAGCAGGAGTCATCTCTCACCTTGATTCTGCTGACAGCCTCTTGTGCCTGTATCATTCTCACATTCTTGGAGGGAGTTTTGTCAGAAAGGAGTTGAGTGGAGCCGAGGTAATTGGCAGCAAAAATTATTCCATCAATCAAGTCTTCAGGATCACAAGGTCCAGGAACTACAAATACAGGGGGAGAAAATCACATTAAACCGTGTTAAAAAAAAATAATATTCTTACTACTTCAGCCTGTACCTAAGAACTATAAATGCTCCTCTGAACTACTTCACTTTAGCATGATGGCACGACAACCAATACTTTTAATCAAGGCATACAAAACACCGAGCATGTTTTCTCAACATCTCTCCAGCAGAAACTAATTGCTAATTCAATTTCTTACAACAGAACATTCTCCTATAAGGAAGGTTTCACTCTGGAGCAAAATAACCTCTTTAGTTTTGTTCTTACATAGAAACAAGAATATTTAAATTGTTCTCTCAGCACTTTGAACAGGTAGTGGAATCTCCTCAGGAGTGCTTTACAATTATGATATACACCCCCCCCACACACACACCCCCATAATAGAGGAGATCAATATTATCGAAATCACACTCATTCCCAACAAGGGTATTGTATTGGGGTGGGGAGGGGGGTGAGGTGTTAAACAAAAAAATTTTGATGGTAAATATTCAGAGCAAAGGCTCTCATGTTTGGAAAAAGCTACTGTCTTAGTCCTGCAAGATACTTAATGGCTTCAGCTCTCATCAGCTTCTGTGTAAAGTTAAAAGTCTGTGAGGTACTTATCACCTTACAAGTCAGTACAGAGGAACATGTATAATATACAGATTTTCAGGTGTTTGGGGATTATATCTGCAGAAGACATGGCTTTTCTCTATATATGTTAAAATTCTCATGATCTGAGAACAAGGAAGGTTTATGCAAGAAGCTTCTTGTTTTGCTACAAGTAAGAAAAAAAAAATCTATGTTCAAGGCCAGTGAAAATCTACAGATAATCATGATTTGAGAGAATTGGTAAAACTGTCTATATTTTATCAAGAAGTATAAACTGGTTTTGCTCTATGTTTTGTTAGGAACAAAACCTGATCCTTTTAGAACAGAGCTTTTAGTCAACTCAAGAGTTAGCCTGAGATTTAAGAGGTGCTAAACCTGAAGTTGAACATAACACAAAAATGCCAATTTTCTTCTAATTTACCAAAGATGACATTAACAAGGACTAAGAATTTTACTTCCAAATGAATGTCATTATTAAGTTAATAAAAAAATGAGTAGCTAGAGCTAAATCTTAATCGCACTCATAATATACACACACTTTATCATGAAGCTTTCCAATGTATGGCTTCTTTATAGATGAAAGTTTATGACTACTGATTTTGAGGTACCTTGAGTGTGCTCAGTCTGTTCAGATAATACATAAATCGACACCCAAAAAATGAAAGTAATTATGGTCACTAGTCACTCTCAAGAACAAAACCCAAAGGAATGGAATTTCTGTTATTAGGGCTGCAGGAAAATGATTGGGCCACTGATTAGGCTGTGGCCCAAGGTTCAGCTAATTGAACAGGATGTGGGAAACTACTGGCTGTGACATGAGAAATTCCCGTACATGACAAGTAACAGAGTGAGAAGCTGCCAAAAGTTACAGGCAACTCAATGAGGGATGGCTGGATTGCACTGGTGGTTAAGGAGGAGCTACGTGAGACTTCACAGACACCTGACAGGGAGCATTGGGGGCCTTTGGAGGAGTGGAACCTTGCAAGGCCAGCAGTGCCTGGGTAACTGTAGCATATAAGGCTGAGAATGTCTAGGGACTGGTATCAGAAATACCAAATTTGTGTACAGATGTAGCAAAATGGACCAGCAGGGAAAAAGTAATTAGATGTAAGTTGTTCATTTAGGAGGAGACCAGGGTGGAGAATGGGAGGGATCAAGGTAGATGGGGGGGAAGTACAAGCATGGGAAAATGGAGAAAAGGGGGGATAGAAGAGGCCGGTCGCATGCAAGCAGGCTGCCAGTCAGTACACTTGTTTGACTGAGCCTTGTGCCTGATCACTGCAGTCTGTCCTGTCTTATAATTAAATCCTTTTCCTTAATTCATTTTCCTGTGTGCTCTCACCCTCTATCCTATGTGAGCGCTGCAAGGTCTAAGTGCCAGCAACTGGAGAAGGGACCACAAGTCACATAGGCCCATAGGTTTAGGTGTCAGAAACTGGAGGAATCAGGGTGTGTTTATATTTCCCTAATGTATTTTAATACTCCGTGTGTGTGTGCGTGTAATTTGCTAGCAAACATCAAGCTGGACTAGCTGGCAAATAGGAGACCCACATTTGTAAAGACTCAAGGTGTGGGTGAGGGAGAGGCCCGAAGTCCAGGCATGGATATTAGAAAGGGAGATACAAGGGTGACAAAGAGGGCCAAGCAGCGGGAAAAAGGATAATAAAGTATGTAAATCATGTGATCTGTGGTGTTTGTGGGCCCCCATTGGGCAACCCTGTGCTTGATCAGTCACTGCAGTCTAAATCAGGACAAAGAACAAAACCTGTTGTTCTGACCACATGTCAAACCTGCTTCCATGATCAGGATGACTGGGGGGTTGGGGTGCTTTTCCTGGCTATCAGGGGAACACCCAGATGGGATAGAGCAAGCATCCTGATATCACTATGTCGGTGCCTGTTGCAGGCCTGACAGCATCAGCATCTTACCAACCACTTCCAGCCAACCACATAGCATCTAGAAGTGCTACATATTGGCATATTATTGCTCAAGCCCTGAAACGATACAGTATTTTAATTACCACTATTTGTTACTCTATGCATATCACTATTTCCATTACCAAACCCTTTTTAGCATAGTTCTTGATCAAAACACAAAATCTTAAACATAGGGTGAAAGAGGTACAGATAAGACAGGAAGCATATTCAAAAGGAGAGGGGAACATGTTTTATTTTTATGAGATGTGAACACACTTGCAGAACGACAGTATTGTTCTTCACAAGCCCCCCTCTGTACATTATGATAGAGTATGAAATTATCAGTTGAATAAAAGCGTAGTGCAGGTGAAAGTTTTTCTCAGGCTATCAATTACCTGCATAAAAATAGTGTGTTACTGCCCACTGGACCAATATCTCAGCGAATGCTAAGAGATTTTTTTATTTGTTGGGGGGCAGGGACACACTTTAAGATGGTCTGTGACGGAAAGAGGGCTGTCTACCAGAGACAGATCCTTCATTGGTTTGAATTTCCAAACCTCAGACAGTTTCAAAGCAACCTATGCAATTTACACCAGTTCATCTGGTCACAGGTTCTAAAACATAACATATACTTTTAAAGACTAAACCAATGCTAAAATGTACAGTCTAAAGACGGTACACTGTAAAGCAATCAAAGAATTTGAAGACATTCCAAATTAAATATGACATCAGTTTTGTGGGTTTTTTTTTCCATTCTATAAAGCAAGGTTATTTAAAGGTTATTTAATCAGAGGATAAGTACCTGAAAATCAGTGCAAGTTTCCTCCTACTTGCCTGCCAATTAAATCTCAGTTTTGTGGAGATTTTGACTGTTTTGTCTAACCTCTGTTCCTTATCAGACAACAAATTACTCTCTACACACATTCACATATATTATGAATTCCACGGTGTTTTTTTTTTTTAATCAGTGATTTAAATGATATTGATAACAACCCAGTAGAAAGGTGGCAGAAGCCATCACTAAAATGTTACAAAATAAGAGAGAGATTTTACTCAACTTCCAAGCAAGCCTACTAGGGTTTAATTCAAGTTCCAGGTTGGACACAGTTTAATCTAAATCAGTTCATCCAACCTTAGCAAGTTTTATGTTCTGTACATAAAAATAAAGTTCTATACATTAAAAACATTGAAGTTCTCCATATAATGAAAAAAAAAATTAAGTTATGAAATATATCTTACCTTCAACATATGTCGGGAACGAAGCCAAGCTTTTTCTGGACTGTAATCGAGACAAATAGGATTTCAAACAGAACAAAGCATGCTTAAATACACATTAAAAATTCCTCCATAAAAATGAAATCACAGTAATAGTTATTAGCAAAAGATGGTGAGAGTTTATTAGGAAAATATTTACTTTTAAATGAAAAGTCTGACCAATTATTAGAGGGTTATTATCCCTAAATATGGTATATTCTGTTAATGTGTTCATCAAGCAGGCAACACACTACATTATTTTGAATTGGCTCTTGGTGTTTGGCAACATGCTTCCTGACTACTAATTAATACTGTGTTCTCTTTAGCAAACAGAAAAATACATAATCTCTCAAAGACATTTTCCAAATAAATACATATGGAGATATTTAAAATGGACCAATACTATTATTATTCATGACAAAAAGCATTGATCTGCTCTGTTAATTATGAACCAAATTTAATTACTTATTAGGATTGTTCTTGACAGGTTATGCAGCCACCTACATCCACTGGAGTAAATGCATTTAATAACAGTCCTACGTTGATTATGTTTATGCTGTAACAAGCACAAAAGCACACATAAAAGTGTATGATTTAGACAATTAAAACTGCAAGCAAGGTATTTATTCCTTGTTTGTTTAATCAAGTAAAGAATCAAGTAAGTCTCACTTACTTTCATGAAAGGTGGACTAATAGAAAAAAAACAAAACGTCCATCCTACATTTGTAAACACACAGACTAAAATAATACCTGATTTCCAATTGTAATTTTCTATGAAAGACTCTGTGGCAACAATATAAACATCTAGAAATGATAACTTCAGGGGGACTCACCATTTTGTTACATTCAACAATATATAGATATGGGAGAATTTACTGAAGACAACTTTGTATGGTAACAGGTATACTAAAGCACATGCTGCTATTAAACCTTTCTGAAATAAAAGTTTTGGATAAGCCAAGCATTACAAGATGCTGACAAACTTGAACCTTATTCTACAATGCATTAAATTTGGAGTGACTCATATATATATATATATAAAAACAAGATCCATGTATGATCAGGATAAAGTATCTCAGAAGAGGTTCAGTTGCATTTACATATTCACATATATACCAAGTTGTTTCCTTTATGATAGGCAGTTTAACAGGTTCTGTACGCTTGTGACAATCACTTGGGAAGTGCACACTTATGTGACAGGTAAATGACTAATCCAGTGAGTCTTTTCCATTTATTGTTACAAGGATGTGAGGAATAAGTAATATTTTTCATCCTACTACACTGTCCTCACTGTAAAATAATTGGTGGCAGAAAAATAAAAGGCACATGAAACAGAAAACAGCCTAGAGAACCTTAAAATACTTGGCCTTTTCCCATCAAAGAGAGTTGCTGAGTTGCCCAACAAAATCATGAAAGCTCTTGTGGTGGATTTGGCAGTGTTAGGTTTATGGTTGGACTCAATGATCTTTTCCAACCTAAATGATTCTATGATTCTTCTCAGAGACAATATCAGCAGACAGAAATTTGTTACTAAGTAATGAACGCCTGCTGTCAAAATGCTTAAGGGAAATCAAGTGCTGAGAGGACACAAGCATTTATTTTCAAATCAGGAGCGGCTGTTCTTTGGCTAATCAATCTGTTGTGATTACTTTATTTTTACTGTGCCACCTACACCCACTTCAACAATTGCATGAAATTGCTGCTACTGTGATGCTAGCAGAGATTCAATTAGCTGGATTCTGACAGGCCTAGAGAACAAAACAACTGTACACTTCCAAAAAATCAGAGGCAGCTTATCTGCATAAGTATCCTTTTCAAAGTATACATTTAATTTTTTTTAAAAGACTCAAGGCCTAACCAAATTTTATGTATATAATTACAGGTTTGACAGATATTCAGTAATCTGAATAGCCAATAAAACTTAATTTCAGGATAAAGATGTGTAAACTAACATCAAATTAATGTTTTTATTACAAAGGCTCTACACAATTTTTTTTCATTCATTATCCATGTCAAGAAACACTGATAAAACTAAAGTAATAACAAGGTATCAGATACTGTTATTGAAAAGGGGGAATCATTTTTTAATTATATATCCATGAGTAATAAAAAAATACGTCATTAATGTTGAATTACTGGTTTTGTCCATCAACTGAACACTGTAAAATTTACATTTTAAATAAAGGTTTTGTTAAGACCTAAAAGCATTTCCCAAAAATGATGAGGCTTTGTCATTATTATTTTTGTAAGGGAGGTACTAAACCATGCAGAGTTGCTTATTTACGTAGGGAAAAAAAACCAGCACCCCACAGCATATCTGACTGAAATTACTTTGAAAGTTTATTACTTTTAACACTGTATGCAATCACATATTGAAAACTAAAATGGATAGCATCTTGTTTGTTCTTTCCTTTGAGTAAGATTAATGATATCTAACAACTGTCAGCCTTTAGAGTTGTCACAAAGCAACTACATCTGTAAACCGAATAAAGTCAGAGGCTTTAGCAAGCTAAAGAATATTGTAGATGAAATCATAAGGACACAATCCAATACTGTTGAAGGCTTTGGTGCAGGATAAATGAAGGACAAAATTACTAAGTCTTCTGAAAGCTTCCATCCCCTTCTAAATGCAAGCATAGATTTAAATTAGTATATATACACAGGCTACAAGCTTTTTCCCCCCCGTAGATGATAAAGAAGAAAAAAAAAGAATGGACTAAGTCTTGTTTAAATTTCAATCAATATTTCTGGTTACAGTAGATTGGTTTATTCGTTTCTAGAAGATATCATGCTGTTAGCTGATAGCTAAGCACAAGTTATCTATCAGCAACCGTGTCTGTTTGCTTACAGATCTCTGTAAACAAATCTAACATTAAAGTCTGAAAAAAAATTCTCATATCAGTGAGATGAGAAGTATTTCTCTTCTCATCTCAATGGAACTACTGCAGTGTGGAAACCTGCCAGGTACAGGCCTTGACAAAAAAAAATGAAGCGTATAGCTTGCTTTCAAAGATCCCAGATATTTTCTTTATGGCAAGATATTTTGCAGAGATAAGGAAGAGAGCTAGCTCCTATTGCCCTGAATACAGAGGTGATGTTGGCAGCTGTTCCTCAATAAATCAATACCCTCTAGCCTGTTAAACAAGTGTTGTTGCGGCCAAACACAGAGTAAGGAATGCCATCACAATTGGTCTTAGATACAGTATGTTATGCATTCAGTCAGACAGGAAGGCAAGCACAAAGGAAAAATGTCAAACCAGTTTTTTCTTTTTGTTGCTGTTTTGGTACAAGAGAGGAGATTACACATGTACAAAGAAGTAAAGAAAATAGAAAGGCATAAGCACTACAGACAAGACGGTAGCTTTTAAAAAGATTGCACTACCTCTTTATTAGTGGAGGTCTCTGCTGTACTGCAGACATCCTGATGATGTTGCCTACTTGGTTCAGCACCCCAGGGTGAAGAGGAATCAGGAGATAGAGACTAGACATGGTAAGAAAATAAAATTACATAGTTTGAGTGACCAATGTAGAAATACCTCTGGTTTGGCAGTGAGAATAAGAAATGAGGAAAACACCAAAACATGACAAACACTTTCTGAAGTGTTATAGTCCTTCCTTTTCATTGCAATGATTGCACAGTCTATTGGGATGTTGAGACTTATCTAAACAGCTAAATAGTCACAGAAAACTTTTTTTCTTTGTCAATAATCTATTAAATTAAGCACATTGAAAAATTAATAGCTGCCCTCAGTGGCAGACAACTGTGGTGGGTTGGCCACGGTCAGCTGTCACACCCCCACCCAGCCGCTCTCTCACTTTCCCTCCTCAACAGAACAGGGAGAGAAGATGGGAAAGCTCATGGGTCAAGATAAAGACAGGAAGATCACTTACTAATTACTGTCACAGGCAAAACAGACTTGACCTGAGGAAAATTCCTTTAATTTTTGCCAATTAAAATAGATTTGGATAGTGAGAAACAAAGACAAATTAAAACACCACCTTCTCCCCATCCCTTTTTCCTGGGCTCAACTTCACTCCTTCATTCCTGACTCTACACCCTAAGCAGCACAGGATGAATGGGAAATGGGGGATTTAGGTCAGTTCCTCTCCACCACTCCCTCCTGCTCACACTTTTCCTCTGCTGCAGCGTAGGTCCTCTCCACAAGCTGCAGCTCCTGTCAGGAAAAATCTGCTCTAGCATGGGTTTTCCACAGGCCTCAGTTCCTTCAGGAAATATCCACCTGCTCCAGTGTGGGGTCCTCCACAGGATATTTGCTCTGGCGTGGTCTCTTCCACAGGCTGCAGAGGAATGTCTGCTCTGGTGCTTGGAGAACCTCATCCTGATCCTCTTTTTCTGACCTTGGTGTTCATACTACTGTGTCTCATTTTTTTTTTCCCCTCACTCCTCTGCTCATCATCTCGCATTTTTGTCCTTTCTTAAATGTTTTCACAGAGGCGCCACCAACTTCGCTGACTGGCCATGCTGGTCTGTTACCATTATTCAGGAGGGCATGAATTGCACTTCTCCAGTTTTATGCACGGAATATCTAACCTAACTGCAGCTGCATAGCCTTTTCCATACAGTGTTAGTTTCTCGATGCTGTTACTCTTGCTGCTGTGCAAAATGAACTGATATTATATTTTAAAACAGATGATACAAAACTGGGAGAAGTGGCTGATACTCCAGAGGGTTGTGCTGCTATCCAGACCTTGACAAACTGAGAAATGGGCTGACAGGAACCTCATGAAGTTCAGCAAAGGGAAATGCCAAGTCCTGCACCTGGGGAGGAACAACACCAATACATCCTGTGGGCCACTCAGCTGGAAAGCAGCTTGGCAGAATAAGACTTGGGTCTTGGTGGACACCAATTTGAACATGAGCCAGTAATGTGCCCACACAGCAAAGGCAGCCAACAGCATCCCGGGCTGCATTAGGAAGAGTGTCACCAGCAGATTGAGGGAGGTGATCTTGCCCTCTACTCAGCACTGGTGAGGCCACACCCAGAGTCCTGTGTCCAGTTCTGGGCTCTCCAGTACAAGAAAGACATTGATGTACTGGAGCCAGTCAAGCAAAGGGCCATGAAGTCAATTAAGGGATTGGAGCATCTCTCATGCATGGACGGGATGAGAGAGCTGGGACTGTTCATACTGGAGAAGAAAAAGATCAGGGTGATCTTAACAATCTCTATTTAACTAGCTGATGGGAGGGTGTCAAGACACAGAGCCAGACTCTTCTCAGCAGTGCCCAGTGACAGGACAAGAGGCAATGGGCACAAAATGAAACACAGGAAATTCCACAATTTCTTTTTTTTCAATATACCATGAGGGTCATTGAATGCTGGAACAGATAGTGGAGCCTACATCCTTCAAGATATTCGAAACCTGACTGGACAATATCCTGGGCAATCCATTCTAGTTGCCCCTGCTTTGAGCAGGGGGGCTGAAAGAGACAGTCCCCGGTGGTCACTTCCAACTTCTGATACTCTCCTTCACGGCATCCTTCTGGACAAGTTGTCCAACTGCGAGATGAGCAGGTACACAGTGCACTGGGTGAAGAACTGGCTGAATGGCAGGGCTCAAAGGGTTGCAGTAAATGGGGCTACATCTGGCTGGAGACTGGTCACCAGCAGTGTTCCTCAGGGCTCAATTCTAGGGCCAGTTCTGTTTTTATCAATGTTCTGGATGCAAGAGTTGAATGCACCATTAGTAATTTTGCTGATGATACTAAACTGGGAGGTGCTGTTGACTCTCTTGAGGAACGAGAGGCTTTGCAGAGGGCTCTGGATAGATTGGAGCATTGGGCAATCATCAATGGCATGAAATTTAACAAGAACAAATGCCAGATCCTGCACCTGGGACGGAGTAATGCCGGGCACAAGTATAGATTGGGAGAGGAGTGGCTGGAGAGCAGCCCTGCAGAAAGGGATCTGGAGGTGCTAGTCAACAGCACTGTGCCCTGTCAGCCAAGAGGGCAAACCGCATCCTGGGGTGCATCAAACACAGCATAACCAGCCGGTCAAAGAGGTGATTATCCCACTGTATTTAGCATTGCTGTGGCCTCACCCTGAGTACTGCGTGCAATTCTGGGATCCACAATTTAAGCAGGATATTAAGGTCCATGAACGCACCCAGAGGAGGGCAACAAAGCTGGTGAAAAGGCTGGAAGGCATGTCCTATGAAGAGCATCTGAGGACACTGGGCTTGCCTAGTTTGGAGAAAAGGAGGCTGAGGGGCAACCTCATTGCTCTCTGCAGCTTCCTGAGGAGGGGAAGTGGAGAGGGAGGTGTCGATCTCTTCTCCCTGGTACCCAGTGACAGGACGCATAGGAATGGTTCAAGTCTGCACCAGGGGAGATTTAAACTGGACATCAGGAAGGATTTCTTTACCAAGAGAGTGGTCAAACAGTGGAACAGGCTTCCTAGAGAGGTGGTCGATGCCCCAATCTTGTCAGTGTTTAAGACGCATTTGGACATTGCCCTTAACAGCATGCTTTAACTTTTGGTCAGCCCTTAAGAGGTCATGCAGCTGGACTAGATGATCATTATAGGTCCTTTCCAACTGAAATATAATATAATATAATATAATATAATATAATATAATATAATATAATATAATATAATATTATATAGTATAATATTATATAGTATAATATATATTATATAATTATAATGTATAATATATATAATATATAATAATGATTCATAGCAAATCTCTAGAGACTGCAAGCAGTTGAGCTTGTATGTTTTCAGATCTGCATCTGTGATATTACCTTTATAGAAGTAGGAAATAAAATTAACAAGTTTTTCATATAAACTGTTAGCTTTATTATCTTCAGAAAACAAAACTGACAAGTCCAGAAATAACAGGAACACACAAGGTTCTATACCATAAGGTAAATTATTTGGTAGTTATTCGAATTATCCAGTGGATGTTAGGAAAAAAAAATGTAGTAGGACTTGTTTCAGAAAAAAAGTCAGTAGAGCTTTCTGTGTCAAATTCATCTCTAGTACAACTCTAATGAATTCAGCAGTGTTTCGTAAAGGAAAATTTGGTGCACTGACAACATATATGTATACTCCTTTTGCATCCTTTTGAATAAACATTTAAAACAGATACAGCATTACATAATTTACTGAGGAATAAAATGAGTCACAGAAGAGTATAACCCTCTCAGTTTCACTGTAATGTGTATTACGCAGTCCCTGTTCATTTAATTGTAACATGTGAGCCTATAGCTCTGTATACTTACATCTCTATCTAGTGGCCTCTGATCATCGCAGTCCCTGGTTGGGCTAATGTCCTGCCTCATCACCCAAATAGGTTCTTTTGGTTCATCAGGGGTATAAGGAGAACGAACAGTCCTTGTCTTCACTTCCTCAATAGCTTCTTTAATATCTTTGATGGCCAGTGATATTGCATCCCTTTTTTCCTTTCTGCACATCTGTACTGACTCTCCTGAGTTGGCTGTGGCTCTAGAGCCAGCTGACAGTTGACCATTGCTTTCGTGCCCCCTACCAGGGAGAGCATGAGCATGCTCTAAGCTCTGCTCTGACTCTAGCACGTCTTCAGCAGCCTTGCCCAAGCTCCGAGAGCTCTGTTTCACCTCTGCCACAATCTGATCAATATCTTCCTCTTGTTCATAGCTGTCTATTCTTGGATATGGAGCAAACTCTGCCTCTTTCTCAGGGCTGTCTGACTCTCCATCAGATCGTTCATCATAATGGTGAAGGCGGGCACCAAGAGCTTCCTTTCGATAGTTGTCAGCTTCCTCCCTTTCCCACTCATAGAGCTGAAGCCCCTCCCTAACATCAATGTCCAGCACATCTGCTATCTCCTCATACACATGCTCCTGCTGCCTATAGTCAGCATAGGGCTCAGCATACTGCTCATCCTCTCCTTGGTGGAGGGGCTGGTGGGCATAGACATAACCTGAGTACGCTGCATTCATGGCTTCCTCATGTTCAGTGGAGTGGAAATGTACATGATCAGGCAGTGTTCGATTATGAACAGCCTCAGTGTGCTCTGCTTCAGCATTTTCTGTGTACTCCTCAGATTCAGGCCTGTACTGCACTGCATATGTACTCTCATCCTCGTTCTCCTGTACTATATCTACATTATAGCCATCCTCTGCTGTGGCTATAACATCCCCTTCCACCACGTCCATGTCATTGTGGAAATCACTCTCAGTGCTGGCTGATCGAGCTAGCATCCCTTCCTCTTCCTGCCCAGATGGTACCCCTGGGTTGCTGTTTCTGTGCCTCGAATAGCAGATCACAGACTGTCGTTCCTCTTCTACCTGTGAGTGCTCCAAGTCAGCTTCCACTGATTCATTCATATCTTCATTTGCTGGCTCTTCATTTACCTCCACCTCAAATGGTATGACCAAATGGTTCATGGAAAGTTCTGGTGTGTAGGCCACTTATTCTATAGACATTTTGTCTACCAGGACTGGAAGGAAATTAAAAGAGTGATGTTATTAAAAAAAAACACATCAAAACCAAAATACAACCACAAACAAAACAAACAGTCAAACAAAAAAGCCCTATAACGTGGAGTCAACAAACAACCCCAGAGTAGCAAAAGGCACCCCTGTTTCTCCAACAGACAAAGTTTTGGCTTCATCAGCTCTGAAGTCAGAGGACAACCAGCACAACAGCATGACCTTCCAATGAAAATTTATTTCTACCAGCACCATTCATTCAGAGGTGGGACCACAATTCCTTTGAGAATTGCAGTTTACAGTTCTATGGCCAAATTCTCTGGGAAAGAATCCACTATCTCAGACCAGCCCAAGAGGTGATTCTATGGACCGGCCAGACATCTAGACAATGCAGACAAGATGCACATCAAAGCAACTAACTTTCACCAAGGCCTCAATTGTGGTAGAGATATTGTGGTAGGATGTGGCAGTGTAAAATGACAAAGAGATTTTATCCCATTGCAGTAGTCTGCAATTGGTCAGATATATGATACCTTTGCAGACTAGACATTTCCAACATGATATCTTCAACTGAGATTCTCGTCCTAGGGCACCTTTTAGTCAATGGAGGGAAAAAGACACTTTTAGGGTGCAATGCAAAGTGCCTGTTTCTCTTCCCTAGAGAAGCATAAGATAGCTATCTCCAGTATAGACATCTTCATGAAATACATCTAAAATTATGCAAAATTACTTCTGCCCCAAATGTCTCTCCTAAAACAGGGAATAGACATTACAAATATTCATAACTCTGACCCTTGCCAAATTGAGACTAGTGAGACATTTTAGTTTTACCAAATGCATTCTGCTCAGAGTAAAAAACCTCAAATGATGTCATAATTACAACAGAAGTCTGCCAACAATGATAATTATATACATCATGGAAATAAGAAAAATCCATAAGAATGCAGCTTATCCTCTAGATGTTTCTGAGAGCAACAGAGTTTACCTAGCTCAGAGGGTATAGTTTTTACCTGCAGCTATTCTGAACCTTGTCCAATGTTTTAAAATGTAGTGTCATAAGACCATCTCATGCATTTAAAGTCTAATCGCATGCTGTGGCAGGAGCACCCCCACTCCCCCCCCCCAAGTCTAACAGTGCAGTACAGGGGCATGGTGGCTAGTTTGGCAGGAAGCATGTGAGCTGCTGGTCACATATGCAAACAACCCCCAGCCACATACCCCAGATACTGGAGCCCTAGAGACCACCTCAGCCAATGAGCCTACCTAGGAGACCCCTCAACCAATGAAAGCTATACATGACCATGACTAATAGATGACCACAGTTCAGATCTGACCAGGCTATAAAATGGGGCCCCGCCAGAGACCCTCTTTGAGTGGTTCTCCTTGGAGCAGCAGGTCTGTGTTTGGAAGCCCTCCCTTTAGGTCAAGACGTCGCCCAAAGTAACTTCCCTGGGACTGAGTGTCCTTGCCTTTTAGGTGAGTGGTTTGTGCATATTGAGTCATCATTCTAAGCTTAGATTTAGTACACATCATGTAGTATTAGTTCTCAACTGACATCCTGAACCTGTAAAAAGTTATATCTGCTGAAGTGTTTGTAGTATAAGATCCCTGTTAAATTTTACCATTCTGCCTTTTCATGACACCATTAAACCTGATTTTTGGAACATATTTTGTTGGCCTTACACTTCTGTGACATGTACCCATGAGGAAAATATAATTTTAGCCTGTGGTTTACTATCAAATATAAGGGGGGGAATACCTGTCAGAACTTATATTTTGATATATAAAATGATGGTTTAAAAAAATGCTATAAAATATGTCAGATACCAATAATAATTTAAAAATAATTCAACTCATAAAATAGAACTTGAACCAAATTTAGTGAACTCAGGCAGAGAGTCTTAAATTACACTGCTGCACTAAACAGGTTCTGTGCAAAGCCACAGAAATGGTTGTTGGGTTTTTAATTAGAAGGTTTTTGTTTGTTTGTTTTTGTGGTGCTTTTTACTCCTGCAGAGAAAAAGCAATAGGGATTTCAGCTGCTGTCCATCAGAGTTCCTGACAGGCAGGGGAGGGCAGCTAGGAGTTATTTGTGCTACAGCTCTATAGGAACCCCCAGTGGGTATAGCTTCCATTTCAGCATCATAGACACCTTGTCTGAGCTATATCCATTGTTTTAGTCTTTAAAACTAAGTCCTTAAAAGAGAGGAAAAGGAAACCTAGGCCCAGGCTCCAGACAGACTTTTTTCACTTCCAGAAACAACACATAAATAACTTGCAAAAATCTAACATGCTATGCTTAGACTCTAATACATGCCTTTCCCACCTTCCTCAAAAACAAACAAACACACACAAAACAAACCAAGAACTTAAGTCATAATACATAGATACAAAAGGCACTGAAACTGTTTGCCCAGGGAAGTTGTGGAGGCCCCATCCCTGGAAGTGTTCAAGACCAGGTTGGATGGGGCTTTGAGCAACCAGGTCTAGTGGGAGGTGTCCCTGCCCATGTCAGGGGGGTTGGAACTAGATGAGCTTTAAGGTCCCTTCCAACCTAAAACATTCTATGATTCTATGAAAATACTAATTAGTAAATCACATAAAAACATTATTGAACAGGTAAAGATGCCATACACAAAACTGACTGAGCTTTCTAGGACTTCATAAAAACAAAAAGCAAACAGAAGTAGCTCATGGATTTAGACTTGCATCAAAAGAAGTATTAGATAATTGGGGGGGGGGTGATGGTGTTTTCTTTAACTGAAAAAGTGAAAGTATGTGAATAAGAACCCTCCAGTGACAGAGTAATGTCTCTTTCATCCAAGATTTCATCTAAGATTTCTTACAACGTGCGTTATAAATAATGAGAACCCCCCCCCAAATCAGATGACTAGAGCTATATATATTATTTAAGGAAACACTATAAAGAACAACAGCATTGAAGAATTTTAAATCTTAAGCATGGATTAAACAAAAAGAAAAGTGAAGATGAAAATACATATTAGGGTTTAGAAAAATCCATTCCAAGAAGAATTCATTGTATGCATTGAAGTTTGTGGTAAAATTCCCATTGATTTACAAAGAATTAGGCCCAAACAGAATGTCACGTAAAAATCCTGCCTTCAATCAGTTGCACTCAAAGCACCAATGACATCTAGGTAAGAGCCAGTGGCTCTCTCACAGAGAAAGGGTATTTAGGTCAGTCCATAACAGTTCCTCTCCACTGCTCCTTCCTCCTCACACTTTTCCCCTGCTCCAGCATGGGATCTCCATGGGCTGCAGTTCCTTCAGGAAATATCCACCTGCTCTAGCATGGGGTCTTCCATGGGCTGCACTGTGGATATCTGTTTTGCAGTGGTCTCCTTTACAGGCTTCAGGGAAATATCTGCTTCACAGTGATCTCTTCTAAAACTTACACAGGATTCAGGGGAATCAGCACCCGGAACACCTCCTCCCCTTCCTTCTTTTCTGACCTTGGTGTTTCTCACACTTTTTTCCTCACTCTGCTGTGCAATGTTTTTCCCTTTCTTAAATGTGTTTTCACAAAAGCACCATAAGCTTCATTGATTGGCTCAGCTTTTGCCTAAGGTGGATCTGTTGCCAAGCCGTCTGAAACCAGCTATGACTGTCATGGGGCAGCTTTTGGCCTCTTCTCACAAAGGTGTTAAGGAATTTTTATTGTACCCCTTAAAGCAAATTAAATACGTTGGTACTTAAATATATATTAAAAAAATATTAATGAACAATGCACTGGACAGAGTCCTACTGCCATAAGTGGTTCTACAAGGAGTCTGCAAAGATGCATCATGAGATGATTCCTTATATACACTTGCACCAACACCAGTCCCCTGAGTCGTTACATGGGGCACCTCAGCCTGGCCGTGGGTCCATCCCCCAGGACCAGCTCTGCTGCCCAAAGGTGGCCCCCAAGTGATCCCTCACATTCCAGGATGGCTGCAAGACAATTCTGTGTCTGTTTGCTATCACAAAGGGAAACTTCACTCCCTTACAGGGAACCCTTCTGTTTATGGCATTCCTGCTTCCAGCCAGATTAACCCATTCTTGCAGTTGGGCCTTCTTGCCCTCCATGCCAGATCGTTCCTCAGTCACAAATTACCACTGCTGAGCAGTTACAATTTGAATTTCCCCTTCAGAGCGCTCCACCAACCTTGCCATGTAAACCCAATACAGGGAAGAAATAAAAATTCAACTGCATGAAGATTATACCTCAACTCAAATAAACTATCAAATACCACAATATTTATTACAGTCAAAACTAAAACAACATCCAAAAAACACATGACCAAATTTTGAAGTCATATAACGCAAGATCATTTTCAAAATACTAGCAGACAAGAGACTGACCAGTACAGCTCTGAAAAATTAAAAAGATACAACCTATTTAAAATATTGTTATAGACAATTTGAAGGTCTCAACATTTTCCTTTTCCAAAATGGAAGTTTCCAAAGTAAAACAGTTTTGGTTGTTAAATCCTAAACATGTTAAAAAAAACCCACACAAAAACAAATAAAAAAAAAACCAAAATCCCCGCACATCCTACACTCAGAAAAGTTCCATTTTTCAAAAAATGTCCGTTTCTGGTTGTCCCTTCTCTAATCATTCCAATTTAATTTTACTTTTTAATTTTCCAAAGAAAAAATGTTTCTCATTTCCTTAAAATATTCATTCCTGAGGCTGTATGGAGGTTTACTTATGAAACTGTAGAACTGAGTAACACTTAAGTTACTGGGGTTAAAGTGACCTTCAGTGAAAAATAAGCTTTTAAATCACATACATTCATTTAACTACTTAACAAACATATGGTCTTTAATAAGACCACTGCCTTTATTGCTGGAAGTCAAGTGCAAAATGAAATTTTCTTCTCTCAGTAACACTACCATCAAGCTGATAAAAGGTCTTTCTGATTATTCTTTACAGGCTTTCACAAAAAGGACAGAAAAAAGCTTCATCTCAAAAATAAAAAAAAAACCCACACAGCACATTTCATAAGATGCAATAATTGGGAGAGAAGATAAGCAAGAGAAGTCATTTGACTCTGTAAATAAAGATGAAACATCCCTCTGAAAAATGTTATGCTCTCACATTAATTACCCAGAACAGCAGCTTTGTTCCAATAATCAGACACTTCAAAGAAAGCACTCTCTAAGCACTACTAGCTCTGCACTGTGCGCGACAGAGTGTGTTAAAATGAATTTGTTACACACATTTATTATATTAAATAGGCTGCCCAGAGAGGTGGTGGAGTCTCCGTCTCTGGAGACATTCAAAACCCGCCTGGACATGTTCCTGTGCAACCTGCTCTAGGTGACCCTGCTCTGGCAGGGGGGTTGGACTAGATGATCTCCAGAGGTCCCTTCCAAACCTACCATTCTGTGATTCTGTAAATAATCGATGGTCACAATGGTGTTTTGTTTGTTCACATGGCTGTGTTATGTAAATTCTTATATGGTCGATGTACTCCCTGCGATGCTGTTTATCGGGTCTGGAAGAGGGATGAGGATTATCATTTTGTAGTCCTGTGTGATATCAGTTTATGATATGATAACATCCCTGTTTATGCAGTTATGTGTCCTGGTTTGAGGTAAAACAGAACCAACTTTCTTTTCAGTAATTTTATTTTTAGCTAAGTCTCTTCTAACTCTCTGAAATTAACAGCATGTTGTGCCGAAAACAGTTCGTTCTCAGAGTGATAAGACCTATGTTTATAGTTCACGCCAAGGAATGGTATGCAGAGAGGCTCTTGCTTATACTTATTGCTATAACAACCAAGGTCAGCTAACTTTGTTATTTGCCCCATTGGAGGGCCGGAAGCAGAAAAGCGTAGAGGGGTCGCACCTGTGGGGAGGAGTGGACAGGATAGGTGGCCCAAAACTGACCAACAGGGTATTCCATCCCATCTGCTCCATGGTCAGTATAAAAGCTGAGGGATCAAAGGGTCAGCACTCTTTCTTCAGTGTCCGACATCCATGGAGGACTCTGTCTGTTCATCTGCCTCTGATCCCGATCCGTGCATTCCTGACTCCAGATCTGGAATCCAGTTCCTGTCCGTTGCTGAGTCCAGTCTGGGACTTTCCCAGTGCCTGCTGGTGATGTGATCGTCATCTGTAAGAAAGGCAGGTATTGCTTTTGCAGAGGAGAAAAGCCATTTCCATCAGAGGTGACATGATAAGGGAATGACTAAGACAAAGAGGCTCCAGCAAAGGCTTGTAGAACATCTCTTATCACACAGACAAAAGGACAAACTGATTCATACTGGATTAGTGTCTAGAAGGGTAGTCAAACATTTAACCAGGGCTAATGACATTGAGCAATTTTTTACCAAAAAGGAAAGAAATAAACTAGTCAGATAATCCCTTTAGGTGTAGCATAAAGAGAAGTAAACAGAGGCAGGGCACCCAGGAAGAATTTTAGGCGCCTCGGACAGACTGTGAACCCTGGAGTACCTAACCAATGGGAAACAGGGGAGGGAAAAATTCGGCCGGGATTAGGAAATAATAAGGTGTGTTTCAAGAACTGAAAGTGTGCCTACTTGCTAGGTCACCCGTTCTTGCAAGAATGTTTAAATAAAACGTGCTTCATATCGTTTACTGCCTGAGCTGTTGCTATTGGATAAGGAGCGTTTCTCACAATTTGGGGGCTCGCCCGGGAGCAGAAGTCATCCCCTCTGGGAATCCCTGTCACTGAAGGACGGGAAGACGCGTCCCGTTGATTTCAACGGTCTCGTGTATCGTCGCCTGGGGCTTCGAAGGGAATCAACTAGGATCCCGAGACTTCATTAAGCGGCAGACCATACGAACCACAAAGGGGAAAAATGAACTTAATGCAGTAAGGCACAGAGATTACGACCATGCAACTCCGTGCATGGACCAAGGTAAGAAAAATCAGACTGTTAAAGTATTACCTTGGTGGTTGGGGACATTCTAAGAGACTTGGTGTGTGTGAGTGACTGAGACGTACTGCGGTACGAAGCGAGTGTGGAGTCTGGATCCACGGTTCTGTAGTCCCGCGAGGGGCGCAGCCAGAGAAGGACGAAGCGAAAGGAAGGGGTGTAAAAAGTCTCTGTTTAGAATGGGAAATAAAGAATTCTAGGCCTAGGAATGAAAAAGGAGATAATAAGAAAGACCCCGGGAACGTTCCCCCAGACAGTCCTTTAGGGGAGAATGTCGAGGTTTTGGAATGATTCTTCTTGTACAAGGGATAAAGATAAAAAGAAAATGATTTGTTTTGTTTGTACCGCATCCCGAAGGGGCTGGGGGGGGGGGTGGCCCATGGACATCCTGGGGGGGGTGGTTCCCAGGGGTGTCCTAGGGGGGCATCCTGGGGACATCCCTGGGGGTCACGTGTCCATCATGGGAGATCTTCGGGGTGTCCCAGGGGGGACATGTTTGCATTTCCATTTGAATTTCTTTGGACCAAAGAACCCATAAGACCTCCTAGTGTATTTTGGCCCAAATTTGGATCTGATGAAGACTAGGTCTGTCAGGCTTTAAACATGTATGTGAATAATAAGGAATAATAAGGAATTAGAAGAAGGTGAATATGCATTTTGCTGGGTCAAGATGAATAGATTCAGGATTCGGGGACGCCCAAATCCATTTCATATGTTCCCAGCCCAGACTGTCGGTGATGTTTCAATCGACAAAGAAATTGAATCCCCAAAGTGGGACCCCCTAGACTGTTACTTGGGGGCGAGGAAGAGGGGTGAATAACAGGGGAAGAGGACTGCCCCAACCACTCCTACCAGCAGCTCAAGGTTCACCAGTAGGGTGTTATCATTGTGGGATTTACAGAATCCCCTAATTTGTTTGGGCAAGTGTTAGAACAAGTGCTTGAACAATTCAAACCTCCATCGGGAGTAGCCCTGCTTCAGTATGTGGATGACTTATTGGTATCTGGGGAGGAAGAAGGCAAAGTAAAAGAAGCCACGAATGAGTTATTGAACCTTTTGGGACAGTAAGGTTTGAGGGTCTCAAAAAAAAACCCCCCCAAAATTTGCAATTTGTGGAAACAGAAGTGAAGTACTTGGGACATCTAGTCAGTGAAGGGAGTCAAAAAATAAATCCTATAAATCCTGAGAGGATCAAAGGAATAGTAGACTTACCTCTGCCAAAGACCAAGAGGGAACTGAGAAAATTTTGGGGGCTGACTGGGTACTGTAGACTGTGGATAGAGGGGTATGCTCAAAAGACTATATTTGGACTATATTCCAAACTGTTAGCTGAAAAACCGAATGTATTGGTTTGGACAGAAGAGGAGGAGGATTTAGTGGAAGATTTAAAACAGAGCCTAACCAGAGCTCCAGTTTTAGCCTTATCTTCTTTGGAGAAATCTTTTCAACTATTTATAACTGTAGACAAAGGGGCTGCATTAGGAACAAAAGAGTGTGGGGGGGGCATAAGCAGCAGCCAGTGGCCTATTTATCTAAACTCTTAGATACGGTCTCCCGAGGGTGGCCAGGGGAATGATAGAAGTTAGCACCCCCCACCAAGTAAAAGTCATTTTAGCCCAAACCACAGGAAAATGGCTAACCAATTCAAGAATACTGAAGTATGAAGGAATTTTAGTTGAAAAGGAAGATTTGATTTTAACTACCAGCCCTTGCCTTAACCCAGCGAGCTTTCTGTGGAAAGGAAAAGTAGAGGCAAACAATGAAGAATTTACACACGAATGCATAGATGTAATTGAGTACCAGACTAAGATACGACCTGACTTAAGGGAAGAACCCCTATCTGGGGGTCTTCATTTGTTCATAGATGGTTCTTCAGGAGTGATAGAAGGAAAGAGGCGTAATGGATATGCAGTGGCGCATGGAGCGAGCCAACAAGTAAAAGCATCTGAGAAATTACCTAGTGCATGGTCTGCTCAAACATGAGAGATGTATGCCTTAAACCAGGCACTTAAATTAATTGGAGAAAGGGGAAGGAACAATATATACAGACTCTCGTTATGCCTTTGGGGTAGTGCATACCTTTGGTAAAATTTGGGAAGAACGAGGACTAGTAAATAGCAAAGGGAAAGAACTTTTACACGAAGAACTTACAAAGCAGGTGTTAGCTAATATATTAATACCAAGTGAAATAGCAGTTGTACACATTAAAGGTCACCAGAGAGGCAATTCAATTACCGCAAGGGGAAACAGATTAGCGGACAAGGTGGCAAAAGAGGCAGCCTTGGGGCAGGAGAAGCAATGACAGAAGCAGGGGCAGTGGAGAAATGTGGTAAATGGATTCTGCCTGATGGAAGGGAAATGGTCAACGAACAATGAGAGAAATAGTGACAGTGTTGTTACAACAGGGAAGCCATTGGGGAACGCATGCAACGTCCGAATAGTTTTGTGGAAGTACAGATGCTTTCACATATACACAATAGCCAAACAAATTTGTGAGGGATGTATCATTTGTAAGAAAGTAAACAAGAAAGCCTTGAGAAAGCAATCTTCAGGAGGAGGAGAGCCCGGCTTGAGACCGTTCCAAAGTATACAGGTAGACTTCACTGAACTACCACCAACAGGCAGGCTAAAAGATCTTTTAGTCCTAGTGGACCATCTTACTGGATGGGTGGAAGCCTACCCCTTGGTGTCAGCTACTGCAGCAGGGGTAATTAACATAATACTAGAACAAATTATTCCCAGATACGGGTTAGTGGAGAATATAAACTCAGATCAGGGCAGTCATTTTACTTCTAAAATCCTTCAAGGAATTCTGGAAAGTTTAAGCATAGTGTGGGAATTTCATGTCCCCTAGCATCCCCCATCATCAGGAAAAGCTGAGGATGAACCAGACCATTAAGAGACAACTGTTGAGACTGATTTTTAGAAACCAAATTACCATGGACTAAATGTTTACCAATAGCATTGTTGAGGATCCAGACTTCTCCTAGAAAAGATACAGGTCTCTCGCCCTATGAGATGCTTTTTGAACTACCTTATATGGGTAACAGAGAAGACTTGCTCACTTTTGAAACTAAAGATGTGTTTCTTAAGAACTATATTCTGGGGTTGTCGTCTTCTTTCTCTCTCCTCAGAAATAAAGGACTTCTTGCCCAAACTCCACCATTGGAATTTGCAGTCCATGCCTTCCGACCAGGAGATTGGGTCTTGATCAAATCCTGGAAGGAAATCAAGCTCCAACCAGAATGGGAAGGCCCGTTCCAAGTGTTACTGACCACTGAGACTGCAGTGAGGATGGCCGACAGGGGTTGGACTCACTACACTCAGCTAAAAGGACCAGTTGAACCCCCGCCAACAGATCCGGTAGAACAGTGGACTGTACATTCTACTGACAGCCTGCTGCGAGTAACCCTAAAGAGACAATAAGCCATGGGTTGGGGCGGGATGATCCAGTTGGGTCTGTGTACGCCATGAATTTTAAGAAGCATTTTGCGATGATACTTGTCGTAGGGGTGGTGTTGTGCTTCCCACTAGGAAGCTGGAGTGTACGCTTAGATCACATACGAAGCGCGCACCCAGATTACCCAGTTAGGCTTATCATAAATATCACTAAACGAAATACCCCACAGACTGTACGCTTTGATGCCTGTCAAGTACTGAAGTGTGGGAATCTAGAGGCCCAAAGATGGTTGAGTGGTGAAAACAAGTACCTGTGCCCAGAAATTTGGAGGGTCGCAGAGGGATATCACGAGGCTGCACCTTGTGACCGATGGAGTGAAGTGTGGTGGACCACCCAAATTGGAGGGTGGACTGTTGATGACAAGTGGATCAAGTCTTCTTATTATTACCCTCTCAAAAAGAAAATACATTTTTACAAAGGATCACCTTCCCCAGAGTGTGGCCTTTTAGAATGTAATCCTCTGTTGATAACTATAACCCAAGTGGATGATACAGCTAACCTAATATATGGAATAGGAGCAGATGTGTCTGGAAGAGATCCAAGGGGAAGATTTAGAATAGACATACTGGAAAACAGCAGTTAAGCAGAAGGGACAACTATGACTACTAAACTCCCAGTAATACAACAGCGGGAACCACTGAATGATCCAGCTTTGGTAACAGTTACTGAGATTAAAGACCTTAGACAAACATTTGAGATTGAGACAGGGTACGGTGAGACAAATGCTTGGGTAGAATGGGTAAAATATACCGTTAATAGTTTGAAGCAAAGCAATTGCTATGCTTGTGCCACAGGAAGGCCCGCAGCACACATTGTCCCTTTTCCCTTAGGGTGGACGAAAGATTCCGTAGGGATGTGGTGTATCATAGCATTATACCAAGAAAGGACCGCCTGGGGAAATGAGACTTGTCATTCACTTTCTTTACTGTTTCCTGCCTTGGAGCCAAGAGATGTTAAAGTGCCACCGGTATTTTCCACAGCAATTGGTAACCATCCAGCATGCCTCTCACGGCAGGGTGTGAATGCTACCAAACCTGGGGGGGAATTCACCCTATGCACTGAAACTCTGAATGTGACCAAGGATGTAGGAGGAAACTACTCAGTGATACGAGTGCCTCGGGCGGATCTCTGGTGGTATTGTGGAGGGAAGACCTTGTGATCTGTGTTGCCGGCTAACTAGAAAGGTACATGTGGAATGGTACAATTGGCAATACCATTCACCCTAGCATTTGAGAAAGGAACAGGATCCCTGAGCTCAGGCAATAGAGTAAAAAGAAGTTTGGGTGTATCCTTTGATGAACAGATATAAATATAGATTCCATTGGAGTCCCTAGAGGGGTCCCAGATGAACACAAAGCAAGGAATCAGATAGGAGCAGGATTCGAGTCTGTCTTTTTCTGGTGGGTAACTATAAACAAAAATGTAGATTGGATAAATTAGATTTACTATAACCAACAGAGGTTTATTAATTATACCAGGGATGCATTAAAAGGAATAGCTGAACAATTGGATGCAACCAGCCGAATGGCATGGGAAAACAGGATCGCCCTGGACATGATCTTAGCAGAGAAGGGAGGTATGTGTGTAATGTTAAGGAATCGGTGCTATACCTTCATCCCAGACAGTACAGCTCCAGATGGTACTATAACTAAAGTCCTTCAAGGGCTCACCACTCTAGCTGACGAGTTAGCTGAGAACTCCAGAATAGACACCTCACTGACAAGTTGGCTGGATTCCTGGTTTGGGAAATGGAAAGGTATGGTGGTATCAATATTGACTTCTCTTATAATGGTAGCGGGAATGTTAGTGGCTGTAGGATGCTGTATCATTCCCTGTGTGCGAGGATTAGTCCAACGATTAATTGAAACTGCCTTAACGAAACGAATGGAAGTAGACCCTCCCCCATACCCTGGGAAAATGCTTCATCTGGAAGAAAATAAAAACTCTCGAGAAGAAGAAGAAAAAGAATGTAACATCATGCTGTCGGCCCTAGAGGCCTCATATGGAACCATGCCCTAGAAATGCAAAAGACAATAAGATTATGAAAAAGGAAAGGGGGAAGTTGTAAGAAAGGCAGGTATTGCTTTTGCAGAGGAGAAAAGCCATTTCCATCAGAGGTGACATGATAAGGGAATGACTAAGACAAAGAGGCTCCAGCAAAGGCTTGTAGAACATCTCTTATCACACAGACAAAAGGACAAACTGATTCATACTGGATTAGTGTCTAGAAGGGTAGTCAAACATTTAACCAGGGCTAATGACATTGAGCAATTTTTTACCAAAAAGGAAAGAAATAAACTAGTCAGATAATCCCTTTAGGTGTAGCATAAAGAGAAGTAAACAGAGGCAGGGCACCCAGGAAGAATTTTAGGCGCCTTGGAGAGACTGTGAACCCTGGAGTACCCAACCAATGGGAAACAGGGGAGGGAAAAATTCGGCCGGGATTAGGAAATAATAAGGTGTGTTTCAAGAACTGAAAGTGTGCCTACTTGCTAGGTCACCCGTTCTTGCAAGAATGTTCAAATGAAACGTGCTTCGTATCGTTTACTGCCTGAGCCGTTGCTATTGGATAAGGAGCGTTTCTCACACATCCTGGGAGCTCAGTACTGGTTTTGTATATATTGTATCTATTTCATTATTTTCTTTTTTATTTTATTATTAATATTTCATTGAAGTAGTTTAGTTCCTTCTAAACTCATAAATCTCTTTATCTCTCTCCCTCCTCTCCTTGGAGCAAGAGGTAGGGGAGAGCATCTGTCATCTCATCATTGGCCAATCTGGCCCAAACCATGACAGATTTATTGGCACCCAATGTGGGGCAGGATCAGGGCTTGACCAGGGCTCTGACAGATTGCCTGAATAGTTTGACTTCCAGCTTGCTCAGAAATTAAAACAGACAGCTCACGTCATGTCATTCTTAAGCAAAATGTTATATCATGCCTTCAGAGAGTATTGTTTAAAGTTAATTGATGCAATGCTGCTTAACCTGCCGAATGCGTTGTATGCTTTATTTGCTCTTTGTGTTTATATGCGGTGGTTTAACATGCTATTCTGGTGTGGTTTGGGATACAGATGTATAATATGATAACTTGGATAACAGTTTTACC
Organism: Rissa tridactyla; assembly: GCF_028500815.1. NCBI lineage: Eukaryota > Metazoa > Chordata > Aves > Charadriiformes > Laridae > Rissa > Rissa tridactyla. The sequence goes on from NC_071496.1 coordinate 26,396,015, forward strand.
TGCATATCTCAGGCATCACGTGATTACTAATTATTAGTTATTACTAATTAAACTTTCAATTTTACCTGAGGAAAGTTTACTTCACCCTTTAACGCTTATGCCAATTTGACACCATCAGAGCTAGGGGATGGAAACCTTTTGGATTTCAAAAATGAATGTTACTTGCTTAAAATCATGATTTTGTTGTTGGTTCTCCTGAATGTGTTGCAGGGGTGGTTTTTTATTAAAAATCGGTGCAGGAGTTGGTATTATATGGCATAAGCTGCTGCTGCTCAAACCTCACAAGCCACCTCACAGCCTGTACTGGCACAAGCCACTCCACCACCTGTACTGGCACAAGCTCCTCCAGCTTTGACAATGACCACTGCCACTATTCCAGCTGCTTTGAGAATGATCACTGTCAGTATTCTAGCCTTGACAATGAGCATCGTTATTACTCCAGCTGCTCGGACAATGGAGGAGTGGAATAGTGGCAGTGGTCAAAGGGAGGAGCCACTCCACAGCCTGCACCAGCACAAGCCACTCCATCATCTGTACAAGGGATGTACTTTAGAAAATGGAATCTTTCACTGAGCAAGAACAAAGAGCTATAAAAAGGTTACAAAGATGTTGTGAAACAGGATACTTTGTATAAACAACGTATGTCTTGCTAATGAATATACACTTGAAGAATAACAGAAGACTGATATTAAGGGGAACGTCCCACCAAAGGAGGCGCAGAAAGCTGGATAACTGCTAAAAGAAACATGAAGTCAACAAAGATCTGTGGTAACTGGGGGAAAGGTAAAGGCAGCAGGAGGAGGTCGCAACCACTGACTCAATTAGAGACCGGGCTTACCTACCCCCCCACTGTATTGAGCATGCACACATCAATTAAAGGACACTGTAGCTTTAAATGAAAGCAAGGGATAATACTAACCAATAGAAATTGTTAAGATAAGGTACTAACCAATAATTATAACTGAAGGCATGTATTTCTGTGTTTTGAATCGTATAAATATACTGAAGATTTTGTAAACAGGTGTGCTAGCTTTGTGGAATACCACCTAGCACCCATATCTGCGCAAATATGCAATAATAAAATACCTCTGCTCCGTGTGTACATTGGCGTCTTGCATACCAGGTAAACAACCCCATTTTTGGGACAACACTGGCACGAGCTATTCCAGCTTCAATAATGAGCACTGTCACTACTCCAGCTGCTTCGACAACAAGTACTACTGCTACTCAAACTCCATCAGAACTGGTACAAGTTGCCCTGGTGACCAGGAAGCAGAAAAGGAAGTCAGCTCGTTCCCCTGCCCCTTACAACAAAGACCAACTCAAGCCAGATAGCACAGAAGAGAATTCTTCTGACAAAGATCAAGGAAAGGGTCCTTCTAAAACAGACAAAGAAAGGGTCCTTCTTGGGCAGTGTAAACACAGGAGAAGGACTCAGATGCAGAGATAATTGTTAAATCCTTCTCTATGAAGGACTTGCAAAATATGAGAAAGGACTTTAGCTGTCATGAAGGTGAGACACTTATCTCCTGGTTGCTCTGATGCTGGGACAATGGGGCCGATACCATAGGCTTAGAAGGTAGAGAAGCTAGGCAACTGGTGTCAGCTGTAAAGGGCAGGTATCCCTTTAAGGATGACATCGAATGCCGTCCAAGCAAATAGACCAGCATGGAAAAAGGTATTAAGCACCTGAGGGAACTGGCTGTGTGAGAGGTGATTTTGGTGACTGGCAAGTGAATGTAGACCCTGTTCATCATGAAATGCCATGCAAATGATCTTTGTTGAGAAAGTTTGTGCAGAGTGCACCATCAATGTATTCCCACACATTGACAACAATGGTCTGGGGAGGATCTGATGCAGACACACCAACTGTAAATGAAGTGGCTAACAGAGTATGACAGTATGAAGACAGTCTCTCTCATTCCCCTCACTGAGGCAGCCATGGAAAAACTGGCTGAGAAAACTGAGAAAATGGCTGAGAAAACCGAGAAAATGGCTGAGAAAACCGAGAAAATGGCTGAGAAAATGACCAGGAGAATAGCCAAGCAAATTGAGAAAATGACTGAGAAAATGGCTAAGAAAAATGATAAACTGTTTGATAAACTGAAAAACTGTCCAGGATGGAGGAAAAATCCCACTCTTTCCCTGAACGGACCCATGTCACAGCCGTTAAGAACAGATGCCCTCCTACAAGACCGGCTCAAGACAAACAGAACCCGCTCCGAAATTTCCTGTGGCTTTGCCTCTGCAACTATGAAGAGAACATGAGGATCCTTTGATCTCGATCCATGCATACCTGAATCCAGATCCAGAATCCAGTTACCGTCTGTCGCTGAGTCCAGTCTGGGACTTTCTCAGTGCCTGCTGGTGATGTGATTGTCATCCTGGGAGCTTGATACAGTTTTGTATATATTGTAACTATTTCTTTATTTTCTTTTTATTATTTTATTAATATTTTCATTAAAGTAGTTTAGTTCCTTCTAAACTCATAAATCTCTTTCTCTCTCTCTCTTCTCCTTGGAGAGAGAGGTGGAGGAGAGCATCTGTTGTTCGTCTCAGTGGCCAGTCTGGCCCAAACCATGACATGTGCCTACGGTGTTAAATTTGTAACCAACCTTTTGAACTTTATGTGGGCACCCAAACTGGACCTGTTGTAGTAAATCCTTGGGTTAATTGGAACAATTGGATTGGAAAGATGTTTACAGAGCATTAGAAGGAGAACAGGAGGTGTAAATGGCTCAAACTGCAGACCTAGTGACTGGAATTTGTAGTTTGTGAGATGAGGAGAGGCTTGCTCAGTGTATTTACCTCCTGTAAATAACAAATCACTTCCACCTATCAAATCGTGAATAATATTGGCTATAAAGCAGGAGGAAACCTGAGAGGATCAGGCTATGGCTGAGCTCTCTACAAACTTAATTTCAAAATTTGTGAAGAATCGGATAGAAAAGGAAAATGCACAGATGCAAAGGAAAAGCCTCATCTTACAGAGATTTAAACCTGATGGAGCCAAGTAGTAGAACTGAGTATTACAGAGGAAATCAGTGAATTATAGGGGAATAAACTCTCTTAACTCTACAAATAATATACCTAAAGGAAATGTAAATCTCCTTAGACAGATGCATACCATCATGTTTGTTAACAAGAGGTGACTGGACAGTACAACCCAGGGTCAGCCAGTTCGATTGCCAGTGGCACAAGAGATCCTTGTCTCCAAGGATGCTCAGATAAGTCCCTGATCCAAGGAGATATATGATTGATTTTGTGGTTCTTTTTTAACCTTTTCCTCCCCTAAGGAGCTGGGATCCTTCTGGGGTCCTTAAAAGATTCTGACCTTAAGAACGACAACGATCCGGCAAAGGGACGAGCCAGGTTACAGTTTTGGTGCAGTCCTGCACTGCCCCCCCCCGCCTTGAACGTCAGCGCTAAAGGCAGCGGCGCAGAGGGGGGTCAGCGCGGGGGGGGGGGGGGGGGGGGGGGGGGGAAGGGGCTGAGGTAACGTTCAGACCCTCCCGCCGGAGAGCCAGGGATACCAGGCTCATTCACCAAAGCAGCAGAAACTTTGCTTTAGAAGTTTCAGTTCATACTGAATACAAGCTAAACTAACTATTCAACCAGCACTGATTGAGATTAGGTTTTTAACGATGAAGAAGGTGGAGTTGCTCAAACTCCTGTGATGCGCCCAGGGATTTCTCCCTAGGAGATATTCCTGAGAAGATAGTAAAGGAGAGGTAAGGAAACTCTCCTACTGCTTTAAAAAAACCCATCTTTTCTCCCATCCTGGTTTCAAGCTCTAATTCACTTGATTACTTCACACTAATTGTACTACAACTACCCAAGGAGGCAGGAAACACCCTGCCATGAGCCTGGCTGGAGTGATTTACAGTTCCCTGCAAACCGCAGGCAAAATGGCTTTGAGAGTACAGCAAGAAGAATAGCAGATATACCTGCCTTTGCTCATGTGACCCATTCAGTGGCCTACACTAGCAAAGGGGGCTGATTGCAGCTCTATGACAGGATTGGTTTGCTCCAAATTTTTGATTGGTTTGCCCCAATTTTTTCTTGTGCGCCTATTTTTCAATTATTTGTCTATTCTCAACATTATTTTGGGATGGGAGCAATAGAATGCTTTAGTGAAGTCACTGAGCTAATGACTACATCATTAAAATGCTGGTATATCTGAATATACAGCTAATACTGAAAAAGGAAAATTAAAGAACTTTAAATATTGTTTCATTTTCTTTTAAGTAGTCCACATAAATTTAAGATTTGTATAATTCATACACATTTTTATTTAATTAAATAGTTCTATAGCTTGAACAATCAGGAAGGGGCTTTCATTTTGTCAGAAATTAGGTGTAAATGACTGAAGCTTGCTAACAAAGTGCTGTTCAAATTCTTGAATCTTCATATTGTTAGGACAACTCTTCAACAAAATAATATCAGACAGAAGGAGAAGACAAATATAGCTGCACACCCTAAACTGTGGGGACCATTTGTAAATTTGCAAATTGACTCTATTCAGATGCCTAAATGCTGTAATTTTGAGTATGTCCTTATCATTTTAGATATGTTCTCAGGATGCAGACCTGTCCTTGTAAACATGCAGATGAAACAATTGTTGCAAAAATATTGCTGAGAGAACTAATTTCTGGGTTTAGTATTCCCCTAATACTAGATAGCAATAAGGGGACCCATTTTACTGGACAAGTAATGCAGAAAAATTGTGCAGCCCTACAAATAGAACCAAAATGTCATTTGCCCATCACCCCCAATCCAGTGGGTCTGTAGAGAGGAAAAGCTCCCAATTTTAAAACCAAATTGGCAAAAATTTGTGCAGAAACTGTCCTGAAATGTCTGGATGTGTTACCTCTCCCACTGATGTATATGAGAAGCACTGTGAATAGAAAATAGGGGCTGTCACCTCACAAGATTTTAATGGGCAGACCCATGTGACTGCTTTACACAGTACTCTTAACTCCCATACAGTCAAACTTAAAAATAACAGATAATACTTTTCTAAAATATTGTCAGGTATTGATGAAATCTTTAAGAACTTTCCACATACAGTTGAAAGAAGTTCTACCAGAACCCACCACTGAAGTCTGTCACTCCTTGAAACCAGGAGACTGGGTCTACATTAAGGGCTGCTCAACTGGATCCATACTTCCTAGTGTAAAAGGGTCACACCATCTTCAGACCCAATGCAGAGTGTATCACCTATCACAGCAGAGCTGGATGATCTGAATGAACTTCCTTTGATCAAATGTCAACAGAAGTACAATCTACAACCCTTCAAATAGACTTTGATGACCCTATTATTATCATCTGAACCTGTTGATTGTTTTTAGAAATTGTAGCTTTCTTTGCTCTGGGATTTTCCATTTGGGTTTATATTATTACTGATCATATACTAACACATAAGAATTGTTATACGATAAGACCTTAAGGAATGAAGGATTACGAGGGGTATGTGGCTCTAAGGCCTATAAGATACTGCCTGTTAATTGGACTAACACCTGTATATTAGGATGGGTTGGTTGTTTTTCTTGGCATTTCAATACATCCAGACCTCTTCTGGAATGATGGGCACAATTTACTCCAGCATACCAAACAAAATATAAAATGCTCTGTGAAAAATCCACTTGTTATTTGACAAACTGGCTTCCACCAGTTTGCACAAGCATTCATCCTCTGGCTAGGAGTATCACAATTAGAAAGGGCTATTGTAAACAAATCTACTGTAATGGAAGAGATGGGTAATGCTGTTTCAGACTTTTACCTCAGAGGTAAAACAAGCATCTTAGATAGCCCTGCAAAACAGAATGGCATTAAATTATGTGCTCGTTCCTCAAGAAAGGTACATGTACACTGGTTAACACCACTTCCTGTACATATGCAGACTAAGATCAGAGAATAGAAATGGACATACATAAAATTTGAGGTAAACTTCAGATCCTGCATTAAATACCTGGAGAAAAAACTTTTTGACTGGTGGGAATGGCTCCTAGACATGGAAGGATGGTTAGGAAGCTGCTTAAGACAGCACTGAAGTACAATTTGTTGGGATTAACAATTTTGGTGGTTATGTATTAGTTCAGTTGATCCTACGTTGTAGCTAATTGGTACGTAAAAGGACAGAACAAGGCATAATGCAAGTAGAGGCCAGAACAATAATGCTGAATATCATAGAATGGTTTAGGTTGGAAGGGACCTTAAAGACCATCTATAGTTCCAACCCCCTGCCATGGGCAGGGACACCTCCCACTAGACCTGGTTGCTCAGAGCCCCATCCAGCCTGGTCTTGAACACTTCCAGGGATGGGGCCTTCACAACTTCCCTGGGCAACCTGTTCCAGTGCATCACCACCCTCATAGGGAAAAATTTCTTCCCGATATCTAATCTAAATCTCCCCTCTTCCAGTTTGGAGCCATTACCCCTCGTCCTATCACTACAGGCCCTTGTAAAAAGACCCTTTCCAGCTTTCTTGTAGGCCCCCTTCTGGTACTGGAAAGCTGCTGTAAGGTCTCCCTGGAGCCTTCTCTTCTCCAGGCTGAACAATCCCAACTCTCTCAGCCTGTCTTCATAGGAGAGGTGCTCCAGCCCTCACAGCATCTCCGTGGCCCTCCTCTGGACCTGCTTGAACAGGTCCATGTCCTTCTTGTGCTGTGAGATATGCAAAAAGATTTCAGCTGTCATCCAGGTGAGCAAATTATCAGCTGGTTGCTCCAATGCTGGGATACTGGAGCCAATAGTAAAGAAGCCCAGCTGCTAGGATCCCTTGCTAGGGATAAGGCCATTGACAAAGGGATTGGAAAAGGGACAACACTCCTCAGTCACTGGAGGTGACTCCTGTCAAATGTGAAGGAAAGGAAGATCTTACAAATTCCCAAAGCGAGTGGACCACCGTTGAGGGAGGTATCCAGTATCTGAGGGAATTAGCCTTTGTGGAGGTGATCAACAGCAATGTCGTGGTTTCGACTGGGATGGAGTTGACTTTCTTACTAACAGCTGGTATAATGCTATGTTTTAGGTTTGGGATGGGAATACTGTTGATAGTGCACTAATGGTTTTGGTCGTTGCTAAGCAGTCAAGACCTTTTCTGCTCCTCATACTGCCCCACCAGTGAATAGGCTGGGAGTGCACAAAAAGTTGGAAGGAGACACAGCCAGGACAGCTGACCCCAAATGACCAAAGGACTATTCCATGCCATATGACATCATGCTCAGCATATAAAGCTGGGGGAAGAAGAAGGAAGGGGGGGTTGTTCTGAGTTATGGCGTTTGTCTTCCCAAGTAACCATTACGCGTGATGGAGCCCTGCTTTCCTGGAGATGGCTGAACACCTGCCTGATGATGGGAAGTAGTGAATGGATTCCTTGTTTTGCTTTGCTTGCGTGTGCGGCTTTTGCTTTACTTATTAAACTGTCTTTATCTCAATCCACGAATTTTCTCACTTTCACTTTTCTGATTCTCTTCCCCATCCCACCATGGGGGGAGTGAGCAAGCAGCTGCATGGTGCTTAGTTGCCAGCTGGGGTTAAACCACAACAAGCAACCTGGACAACAACCAGGCATCCAAAAACCCAAATGAAATCTGGTGCACACAGTCCATGTGGAAAAACTTTGTACAAAGTTCACCGATGTCATACACCAACACCCTGGCAATAATGAGCTGGACAGACACAGAGGCACCAACTGCGGATGGATTGGCCAGTCAACTTGGAGAAATCAAAGAGAATCTCGCTTCCTCCCTACAGACCTGTGTCTCAGCTGCGGAGATACTGTTCCAACAAGCGTTCCAGCAATTCAAAAAGGATATGTTTTCTTCCTCACTCATACCAGCCAATATCTCAAACTTTTTCTGCTCAAGGGAAAGGGTACCAGTGGCATACGCCATGTGCCACCCTGTGGTTCTATCTGCATGACCAGGGGGAGGACATGAGGAAGTGGGATGATGAATCTATCAGGAGATTAGAAGCTCAAGAATTACAAGAAAAAACAACAGCCAAAAGCTAATTCCAATATCCAGGAATATTACTGCTCCAGTGTCTGTTGGGCAGAGTAGAAGGGCTGATCTTACTTCTGACCCTGATGAAGGGACTTCCAGTTTGCAGTTACAAAAGTCAAGTAATGAATACTCCGATGAGGAATAAAGGGGCCCTGCCTGCAGCAAGGCAGAAGAAAGGGGCAATCATCGGGTTTACTTGACTGTGTGGGTTTGATGGCCTGGCACATCAGCCCCACAGGAGTATAAAGCTGTGGTGGACACTGGTGCACAGAGTACCCTAATACCATCAGATTAGAAAGGGGCAGAATCCATCTGTATTTCTGGAGTGACAGAGGGATCCCAACAACTAGCTGTGTTGGAGGCTGAGGTAAGCCTAACTGAAAATGAGGGGCAAAAGCATCCTACTGTGACTGGCCCAGAGGCTCCATGCATCCTTGGTATGGACTACCTCAGGAGAGTGTATTTCAAGGACCCAAAAGGGTACTGGTGGGCTTTTGGTATAGCTGCCTTGAGTACGGAGAAGATTAAGCAGCTGTCTAGCTTGCCTGGTCTCTCAGAGGATCCTTCTGTGTGGTGTTGCTGTGGGTTAAAGAACAGCAGGTGCCAATTGCTACCATGACACCAAATTTGTCAGGCATGATTTGGCCTTGGTGAAGCCATGTTGGCTGTTGCCGATCACCTCATTTTCCATGTGCCTTAGCAGAGTTTCCAGGAGGATCTGCTACATGATCTTGCCAGGCACAAAGGCGAGACTGACTGGCCTGTAGTTCCCTGGGTCTTCCTTTTTAAAAATGGGGGTTATGTTTCCCCTTTTCTGGTTAGTGGGAACTTCACCAGACTGCCATGACTTCTCAAATATGATGGATAGTGGCTTAGCAACTTCATCTGCCAGTTCCCTCAAGACCCACGAATGAATCTCATCAGGTCCCATGGACTTGTGTACCTTCAGGTTTCTTAGATGGTCTTGAACCTTATCTTTTCCTACAGTGGGTAGTTCTTTATTCTCACAGTTCCTGCCTTTGCCTTCTGCGACTGGGTGATGTGGTTAAGGGGAGACCATCTACCTGGACTTGTGCAAAGTGTTTGACACTGTCCTGCATGACATCCTGGTCTCTAAATTGGAGAGACATGGATGTGATGGATGGACCACTCGGTGGATAAGGAACTGGCTAGATGGCTGCACTCAAAAGGGTTGCAGTCAATGGCTCAATGTCCCAAGTGGAAACCAGCGACAAGTGGCGTTCCTCAGGGGTCAGTACTGGGACCAGTACTATTTAACACCTTTGTTGGAGACATGGACAGTGAGATTGAGTGCATCCTCAGCAAGGTTGTCGATGACACCAAGCTGTGTGGCATGGTCAACATGCTGGAGGGATGGGATGCCATCCAGAGGGACCTGGACAGGCTTGAGAGGTGGGCCTGTGCAAACCTCATGAATTTCAACCAGGCCAAGTGCAAGGTCCTGCACCTGGGTTGTGGAAATCCCAGGCACAAATACAAGCTGGGTGGAGAACAGATTGAGAGCAGCCCTGAGGAGAAGGACTTGGGGGTGCTGGTGGACGAGAAGCTCAACATGAGCAGGCAATGTGCACTTGCAGCCCAGAAAGCCACCTGTATCCTGGGCTGCATCAAAAGAACCATGGCCAACAGGTTGAGGGAGGTGATCCTGCCCCTCTACTCTGCTCTGGTGAGACCCCACCTGCAGTACTGTGTCCAGCTCTGGGACCCCCAACATAAGGAGGACATGGACCTGTTGGAATGGGTCCAGAGGAGGGTCACAAAGATGATCAGAGGGCTGGAGCACCTCTCCTATGAGGACAGGCTGAGACAGTTGGGGATGTTCAGCCTGGAGAAGAGAAGGCTCTGGGGAGACCTTCCAGTACCTAAAGGGGGCCTACAGGAAAGATAGGGATTGACTCTTTATCAGGGAGTGTAGTGATAGGACGAGGGGTAATGGTTTTAAACTGAAACAGGGGAGGTTTAGATTAGACATTAGGAAGAAATTCTTTGCTGTGAGGGTGGTGAGACACTGGAACAGGTTGCCCAGAGAAGTTGTGGATGCCCCATCCCTAGAAGCGTTCAAGACCAGGCTGGACGGGGCTTTGAGCAACCTATTATAGTGGAAGGTGTCCCCGCCCATGGCAGGGGGGTTGGAGCTAGATGATCTTTAAGGTCCCTTCCAACTCTAACCATTCTATGATCCTACTCTGATTTGATTGGTAATAAATTAAATTAATTTCCCCAGGTCGAGTCTGTTTTGCCTCTGACAGTAATTGGTGAGTGATCTCAGCAGCCCGCGGAAAGCTTATGCAGGAGCAGGTTTTCCGGCAGTCCACAGGACTGACCCATGCTAGAGCAGTTCCTGAAGTACTGCAGCCCATGGAGAATGCCCACACTGGAGCATGGGAAAGAGTGAGGAGGAAGGAGATGCAGAGACAAAGTATCATGAACAGATTGCAACCCTCCTTCCCCCTGTGCTGCTGAGGGTAAAGGGTGTTTGCCTTTGTTCCTCACCATGCTACTCTATTTTTAACTAACAATAAATTAATTTTCCCCGGGTCTAGTCTGTTTTTCTCATGACAGTAATTGTTAAGTGATGTCTCTGTCTCTTTCTCAACCCATGAGCTTTTCCATTGTATTCCCCCCATCCCCCCCTTGAGGTCAGTGGTCTTCTGCAGGTTCACAAAGGATGTATTCATTTCAGTCCAGGTAAATTCAGTACTGCTTTATAAACTTTTTATCACTTTCCGAACTGTGTATTTTCCTTTTCTAGTCTATAAGCAATAGGAAGGAAGATCAAGAGGCTGAGATACCTTGGTAAAAAACAAAACAAAACAAAACCATTCATCTACACTACTCATCTGCCGTGACCTTTCCCCACAGATATTGTTTGGAAGTCTCCTACTCTCTCTCTCTCTCTACTCTGTAGGATAATATGGTTTTCTACCTACAGAGAATGGGTTTTATGTAAGTGCTCATTAAAAAAAAACCAAACAAAAAAAACCCCACCACACACAAACAAAACCCCAACAAACCACCACAAAGCTGAATCCAAGTGTTACTTAATCACTGACTTATGAGCAAGCTTTTGAAGAACAGACAGATGATTCAAGAACAAATAACAGCATGGGGAGAGCGCAGCCAGAGCCATGTAAGTCACAGGTCTAAAACATTTGCTCTTTTAATTGTCTTAATTTCACAGAATGTCACCTTCTTTCACTACAAGATAGCAGAAAGGAAAGTTCCTGGTCTATCTCATCTAGACTATTCATTGTTTTAAATACTTCTATCGCATTACTTTTGTATACTTCAGAAAGGAAGCTAGTAACCCCACTGACTATCAGCAGTTCTTGCTTATACAGACTTAGACCATGGAAAATTCTACTTTATTATTGGTGGTAGTACTAGCAGCCCCCCTACATTAGAAAATAAATGATCAGAGAATAACTTGCTAGGTCTCATATCAAGTAAAAATTTTCAGCTTCTACTATAAGAAAACTACATTTAAAGTGTGGTACTACAACATCATGAGTTTGACATATCTATGCTGATATAATCTTGTAGGAAGTTATGCCTCAATTATGCTGCACTGCCTACTGGCAACATACATTAAACTATCAGGGACACCTGGAGGGGTTTGCTATTCTTGTTGAGCCTGCTCAACAGCTAGGCACAAAGATGAGAGAAGTTTTAGCCTCTATTTTGATTTTGTCAGCCTGAAGGACTCCAAAAACATAATTTAGAAACATTTTGTTTTAAAAGGTGGGAATTTGTCTCAGGTTCTAATCCTGCCCTCACATTTATGCAGCAACATGGCAATTAATACATGTTACTTCTGCCATCTGATATTTTTGGTTTTACTACTTATTACCCTTATTTTGTCATCAGAAAATATGTCAAATAAAGTATTTGCCATTAAAAAAAACAAAACAAAAACACAAACCAAAAAAAACCCCACCCCACAACTTAAAACCAACTAAAGCACTAAAGATGGCTATATGTTAAGTACAGGAAATAAAAAAAATCCCCCTCCGCACTCATGCCTTTCGTCTCTGCTCTATTACTACTTGTAATAACAAAAGGTTAAGAACATTTCATAGGCAAACATAATTCTCATGTTGCAGGCTTTTACAGCTTGATTTTTCTTAATTTAAGAATAATAAATATTTATGTCTATGGCTTAAACTAACAAAGAAAAACTCAACACCTTGTTCCATTAAAATCAATTCAGATAAATCATGCTTTTAATAGTTGTTCCTTGGTTAGATTCTCACAAAGCTTAGTCTAGAAGATAGCAGCAAGATTTCTCTTAATTAACAGCGTTACCAAAGACAGGCCTCTGCTTTGTTCATAACCATATGCTAACTAAAATGTTGTTTGTTTCCTACTAACCTTCTTACTGTGTGAGAAAATAGACACTGAGCTGATGTTACAGATAATGATAACAAGGAGACAGCCAGAAGTAGCTAATCACCAAGGATGGGATAACAAGTAGTTGTTAATCACTTCAAGGTTCTTCTATATGTCAAGTAGACACATAAATCAAATAGAGCTGTGGCTACTTCAAGGAACATCCTTATCATCCTCAAGAAGTTGGCAAACTTACAGAGAACCTTTACTGTCCTGAGATGACTCAATACCTTAAAAGGATAATGTGAGGAAGGGTCTCCTTACCCAAACAACCACTGAGACGCTCACGCTTGCGCATAAGTGTTTTGCCAACACAGCAAAATTTGATACGCATGTGCAAAAAGGTGAATAGCCTCATCCTAATGAATATGTAAGCCTAGGTGGAGTTATGTATTAGGTGGGTGGAATTATGAGAATATTTTGTGTATAAATAATGGGTGAATATCCCCGGTGAGGTGTGCTAGATTTGTGGGTTTCCCCCCTAGCACCCAACGTTGAATAAAGCAATATCTCCTCTCTAAACTACTTTTGGTTTCGAGAGCTTTTATTTCAGGTAACAGCAGCATTATGGATTTTTAATATCTACACACAGCAAACAAGACCTTCACATTTACCTCAGAATATCCATACTCACTTTACACATCCTGAAAGAGTGAGGAAGGGCACAATTGACTACACCAGAATTTTCACCACTGGCATCACTACTCCATCCCATTCAGCATCATAGGATCTCCTCCAAAGCCTTACTTCCTATTATCTAAATACATATTGGGACGGCTACAAAACAAGAAAATGCAAAGGGTGCTACCATTCTTGCCAGAGACATAAGGAATTACAAACTTCTAACCCCACATTTGGGGATAACATCAAGTTTGCTGATGATACCAAACTGGGAGGTGCTGTTGACTCTCTTGAGGAACGAGAGGCTTTGCAGAGGGCTCTGGATAGATTGGAGCATTGGGCAATCATCAATGGCATGAAATTTAACAAGAACAAATGCCAGATCCTGCACCTGGGACGGAGTAATGCCGGGCACAAGTATAGATTGGGAGAGGAGTGGCTGGAGAGCAGCCCTGCAGAAAGGGATCTGGAGGTGCTAGTCAACAGCACTGTGCCCTGTCAGCCAAGAGGGCAAACCGCATCCTGGGGTGCATCAAACACAGCATAACCAGCCGGTCAAAGAGGTGATTATCCCACTGTATTTAGCATTGCTGTGGCCTCACCCTGAGTACTGCGTGCAATTCTGGGATCCACAATTTAAGCAGGATATTAAGGTCCATGAATGCACCCAGAGGAGGGCAACAAAGCTGGTGAAAAGGCTGGAAGGCATGTCCTATGAAGAGCATCTGAGGACACTGGGCTTGCCTAGTTTGGAGAAAAGGAGGCTGAGGGGCAACCTCATTGCTCTCTGCAGCTTCCTGAGGAGGGGAAGTGGAGAGGGAGGTGTCGATCTCTTCTCCCTGGTACCCAGTGACAGGACGCATAGGAATGGTTCAAGTCTGCACCAGGGGAGATTTAAACTGGACATCAGGAAGGATTTCTTTACCGAGAGAGTGGTCAAACAGTGGAACAGGCTTCCTAGAGAGGTGGTCGATGCCCCAATCTTGTCAGTGTTTGGACATTGCCCTTAACAGCATGCTTTAACTTTTGGTCAGCCCTTAAGAGGTCATGCAGCTGGACTAGATGATCATTGTAGGTCCCTTCCCACTGAAATTTTCTATTCTATAACAAAAGGACCTATGGATACTGTATTAAAGTAAATATAAAACTGAAAGAGTAATTCTAAACAGGACATCTCTCCCCTCCAATATACCACAGCTATCTTTTGTTGATAACTAGCTGTACTAAATCTACTTTCCCTGGCATTCTTTCAATTTTTTTTAACTGAAAGGCCAATCTATGAACATCATCTATAATAGCCTTATAAAAGGCTGACCTTGTATGTGTTAGAAGACAGAATAGTCAGAAAAAACAATACTGGTATTTTAAGCAAGGACAATTAATACAAGATAAGCATATTCCTGATCTACATCTAAAAAGGTCCAATAAACCTAGACCATGAATTATAGGATTCATATTATACAGCTAGCCTCAGTCAGACATTACTCGGTAAAACATTTTGGCCTTGAAGTTCATAAATCTCTTAAAAACCAAACCAAAACACAAACCCCCAAAAAAACAGAAAACAAACAAACAAAGCAAATCACCACAAACCTCCCCCGACCCCATGAAGTAGGGTTTGATATATTAAAGCTTTAAACTAATTGAAGTAGGGGCTTAATATATTAGAACTGTAAATTAGAGTAGGAGACTGGGTGCCTTAAGGCTGTACAAAGAGCAGATGCAACAGTTGTAGTACTAAATGTCAGAACTTATCTCCTATTTTTTAAGAAAGAATGCTTTAGGACCATATAACCTTGTAGTAGAAGCTTATCTCTCAAAACAAGGGGCCCAGGATTACTGAGGAATGCAGAGACTAGTCAAAATTAACACTTTTGATACGCCAGCAAGAACAAAGAAGTAGAGTAGAGGCCTGCAGTTCACCAGAAGGTCACAACGATGAAGAGGAGTGGAGGAAGTAAACGACCACCAGATGTCTCTGAAGACCACTGAGAGACTCTAGTGCCCATGCGGGAGTGGGCAGTAACCTGTAATAATGAGTTAATGAATAGGTAATCATTTCTTGGAAAACTAGTAAATATGCATACATAGTATGTACTTAAACTGTACAAGTAAATCAGTCGGTGCGCACATTAGGTGGACCAATCCCCTGTGCACCCAGCGCTGCAATAAAGAATACCTGCTTAATAGTCACCAAGGCTATTGAGTCTTAACTTCGGCATTTCACTGCATCACCCACCACAACCAAATTACATCCTTTGACCCCCCCCCAAATGAACAGAGGGTAACTTCTGGGCACTCACAATGGTGGGCTTGGGGGGGGGGGGCTTTTTTGACTCAAAAGGTAAACACACACTTCATTTTTATCAGTTGCATATCACAATTGTAATACCTAGAAAATAAACATTCTTTGCTATTTTCAGCATTTGTAAAAAAATATATTACACATCCATTTCTGGAAGAATGACAGGTACAGGCTGCAGAGATAAGGACAGTCAGTTCAGATTTTGAATGCAATGCAGTAGAATTCAAATCATTGTGACTGGAATATTTTAGGGAGCAAGTTGGTTGTGAGCCTGTGAGATGTTTAAAAAGAATAAAGTTCTTGCCATATAGATGTATTCTTATCACCTGACATGGTAATGCGTATTAAAGATAAGAATTAATGCTACATATTTGATCTGCCCCACACCCTTAATAATATGCAGAGTTTGGGAAAAATCTGTGCCTTCCTACTTTAATTTCTTCGTGGCTATGACAGTTAGATCCATAGGGCATGCTAAGATAAACTATAATTCTACAGCCCAGTAATGTTGTCGAAAGAAAAGGGTTAACAGTCACAAACTCTAGGTTTCACAACCAGATGGGCTTGTTTAGTTGATGAACTGGGGAAGGGTGGGGACAGCCCCAGGGGCGGGGGCTTGTCCCCAGGCCTTGATAGCACCAAACTGCTCTCAAACAGAAGAGTCTCAAGATAAGAGAATGGTAAGTTTCTGCTTTCATACGTAAAGTTAGGAGTGACGAATGACTGACTCATCGTTCACTGTGGTTTCTTCTTTGTTATTATTTGGTATATAAAACCTGGCTTATTTCTCAAAAGGTGTGCTAGCTTCATGGAGTTACCACCTAGCACCCATCTCTGCGCAGACATGCAATAAACAAATATCTCGACTCTGTGTGCAGATCGGCTTATTGCACACCGGGTGAAGAACCCAGATTTGGGACAACAATAAGGACACAAAAAGGGAAAGAAAAAAAAAATTATTATTTCATCCCAGGCTCAAGTCCTCAGTCTCTTTCCAAATACAGCTCTACAGGCAGCGATAGTGAAACAAGCTGCAGTAAATGGCTTCTGTTAAGAGTAGACTTCCCAGAAAAAGAGGTAAAATATTTATGGCTGCACCAGCCAGGAAGATAATTTAAGTAATCCACACCCTAATTGCACCAGAAGCTATACAGATTCTTCTCCAGGAAGAATCAAGAGGTCTCCCTTTCCTAAAATTAGTATTTGATACTAACAGCTCCCTCTCCCAGCTCAAAGATGAGGGAGAATCTTACAAATAGGGGTGGGAAGGTCTCCTCTCCCTTGAGCCCCTCCCACAAGCCAGCAGTCCAGTAGGACCCGGTCAGGGCACGTCTTCACTCCCTGTCTTGTTGCAACCACGTTCTGCTTGCTCAGCAATTAGCTTCCTTCTTGACCTCCATTTCTCCTTTAAATCAGGAGGGATAAAAAAAATATGGTAGAGTATAAGTAGTTCTGTACAGTAATATTCCATGCATGTCTCAATATTATTAAAATAACACAGTGCACAGTTATTTATTGAAGCCCCTATTTGCAGGTGGACCCAGGGCATTAATATATCTTTATATCTTTCACTGCAGCTTAAAAAGCAGATGCAAATTTCCTCTCATACACTGAGTCTTACAACCTACTGTCATCCATTCCTATTTTCTCATTGGTGCATGATTCACACACCAAGTACCTGCCCCAGCACTGCACTCCTGATGCTAATGGCTGCCATTGCCTCATATTTTTTTTCAGTTACAGCATCCTTAGCTGAAAAGAAATCCTGTGAAACAAAGAGCATACTCCTACAACGTTACACAGTTTATACACATCACAGATTATAACATACCCCCAGCACAATGCACATGATCCTACATGCAGCCATCCAGATTCTCTTATTGTTACTCCAAAATGAGCCCTATCCTTCCTCAGGAAAGCTTAGCAACTATCATCAGCATAACATGTAAATACATTTGTAACCGACAGGGATCCCCCCCCCGTACATCTTACTCCTAGTCTAATCCTCCCCCTATCTAGTTCAGCTCTAAAGAGAGCAGCCGCCTTATACCTTGACTTGATTCCATGCGGACTACCTCAGCACGCAGGACAGCAATTATGACACCAGTGAAATTGACAGCACAAATAACGCCAGAAAGCATAGGAAACAAGCCTTTCCTTCAATTGCTGTTATCTTCAACTCCACCATCTTCTTTCTCCTCCTACTCTGACAGTCACCAGCAGAGCCTGTTCCTGCCTACTCCTCTCTTACCCCACCTCCCTGCACGTGACCAGCTTTCTCTCTCCAGCCTCTAACACACCGAGAAAAAGGGTGCGGGATGAGCTGGTTGTTTTTTTTTCAGGTAGGCGCAGCTGATGCAGGCAGGAAACTAGCTATTCCTTCCCCCAATAGACGAGGATGGTGTAGGATCCTAGCTACTCTCCAACAGCAAGAGCAACAAATGCATCAAAATTGGATCCTGTTGCTTAGGAAAGCGTACGTATGCGGCTTGCTTTAGTCACTATCAGCACATGCAGGAAAACATGCTACAGTAGAAAGCTTCCTACGTGCACTTTGACAAATTTGGTTTTTGTCTCCCCTAACAAATTAACCCAAATCACATCCTAGACAGTACATGTTAACATGTTTGAACTTAAAAATACAGCAAATGCAAAAAACTGCATAACCATGTAATTGCACCAGTCTATTGCCTACAGATGTCCATGCAAATCAAGTAAATACATCTTGCAATGAATTGTTAGGAGGTTAACTATATAGTTATATGCACGTTAACCTGATTTGCATGTATAGCTCAGTAGGGCTGCCTTAAGCCCTTACAGCTGCTGACAAATTCTGCAGCAACTCAACTCATTAACTAGCCCATTTCTAGCTCTAATTCATTTAAAGCTACAGAGAAAGCAGGGAGGAACCCACACCAGATAACAAGCTGCATACCATGGAAGAAAAAAATATCCCCTCTCACCTGGAGAAGCATTTGAAGTAGGAAGTTTTATAGCTGTTTCAATTGCTTTAGCGCAGAAGTGACCATTAACAATGCAGACAAATCTCTCCTTCAGTGGAGCTGGAAGACTGGAAGTGACCAGCACCCAGATCCCTTTTCCCTGCCCCAAACATTACCCCTCAGAAACTTTTTACAAAGTATACTAAAGAGTGAACCTCACATTAAAGTTATCGTGCACAAGCAATTCCCTTGATAAAATAGTATTTAATGGCCCTAATTCATTGAAAACTATGTATTACTTGAAGGTTTTAAATGGCCATCCTCTTCCTTATGCCTTTGTCAGCAAGGTCAATCAGCCTTGCATCATCCTCTCCGCATGCCAGTGCCCCTATGTAATGAATCACAGTTCAATCTGCTCTTCTACATACTGAATAGATGGAACCCCTAAACCAGTAATTTTTCAGGATTATTTTTCATCACCAGATTACTTTTGTGGTCCTTTTTCCAACATTCTCACATCTCTTGAAATATGGTCATAAGAGTTATGCAGCTGACTAGTACAAGAGCAATCCTCAATGGGACTGAGACTCTTCCTTCTCTCCTTCGCATTAAGGCCTACAGTTCTCAACAGGTCAGGTGGGGAGGGGCATGCCTCACAGAAAAGGAGCAGCCTCTCAGCATGAAGCTGTATGATGGAAGGAGAGATATACAAAGCACAGGCATGTTCTTGGTTGCTGCTAGCCAACATTGTGCTTTCTTTCCTGCCTTGGAGGAGCCAAGGAAAACAACAGTGCTGTAGAACCAATAGGAATACCCTAATAGCTGAAGATGTAACAGAACGATGGCAAGTGGAGGCTGATAACTCCTTTAGCTTCCCTGTAGTAACAGTTTTACCAACACTGCCTTCCTGGGTGAGGGCATGTCTGTTTACTTCTTTTTTATGTGTATAAAGGTAGCATTAGTCCTTACATTGCATTTACAGGCCTCACTAGTTAAGAAACATTTGCAGCATGATTTAATCAACAAAGTAGTCGTAAGGAGCCTCTGGTCTGTGCATCCTTTTATCTGAAGGATTTCAGTTGCTGTTATTTATCATATATGGGTTGTATAACCTAAAAGTATATAAACTCTGTAACTGCCTCATTTGGACAGAGTTCATATCAGCAGAGGCTGTCATTTGGCTGCTCTGTGTTCTCTCCTATAGCAATAAACTGTTTCTGTTCTGACCTAATCTAAATTGTATTCTGGTTATTTCTGCGACAGCTATTACTTACTATATCTTGTATGTTCTCTTTCAAGCTGACACTCTACATGGTAGTGCCCTATTTCACAGGTACAACCATTATCCTTAATTTATAAAGATAATACCTTTCATTTTACAATATTTCAATACATATGGCTTGATCGTAATAAATTAACAAAATTATCAGAGGACAGACAGCTATCTGAGAAATAAAAAATTGCATAACACTTTTGTAACAAAAATCAAAGTTATTATTATAGAAGAGGAGACTCTTTAAGGCATTTGAAAACTAATACAAAATTACAGTATTTCCATCCTAAATTAGTGAGTTTTTAGCTATATTGCAAATCTGTCTCTTCAGAGGCCATTCTTATGGCATGGTATTAATTTAGAATAGACTTCTGTTTATTCCTCTACCAAAAAGAAACTCCAGAGGCTCCTACCTGAAAAAGACTATTCTTTGTTAGAGCAGGGCCTGTGAGCCACTTGGCTGTATTTCTATACTCTAGTCAACATGCTACAGAACTCTATAAATGCAAACTCTAAAAAGCACAATGCAAAAGCATTTGTTGAAAGAGGAGAGAAAAGCTCAAATTTCTTGAACAGAAGTGTGTGTGGGGGGGTGTTGGTGTTGGTTTTTTTGTTGTTGTTGCTTACAGAACTGCTACCACAACCGCTACCTCTAATTATAAAGCACTTCATTTTTGCCATCTTTCTTTACTGTTTTTATTGATTGATATTGTCCTTTTCCATCCTGGAAACAACTTTCTAATGTACTACTTGGGGTAATTTGCAAGGAATGCAAATCAGCTATCTTCTAAAATACTCAGATGCTCTTGCTGTGTAAATGGTGCTATTTACACTGAGTTTAACTAACATGTATATGCTGTTTTCCATATATTCCAATTTGAAGACAAGCCTGTAAGGGTATGTGAAAGGAGAGTGTCTACTCTTTAAGGGTACCCAGTCCAGGGCCTTTTCAGTGCAAAAAGGGATAATAAGAAAAGGAGGAAGCCATAAACAAGAACATACAGAGACACAAACCTGACAGGCAAAAATAATGGAGACAAAGACAAGAAACAAACCTCATCAGGCACACTAATTGATGGCTTATAGCACTGGGTCTGGCTGCGATGGAGTTAACTTTTTTTCATAGCAGCTCGTGTGGTGATAATTTTTACATTTGTGGCTAAAACAGTGTCAGTAACACACTGATGTTTTAACTATTGCTGAACAGTGTTTACACAGTGTCAAGGCCTTCTCTGTTTCTCACTCTGCCCCCACAGAGAGTAGTTTGTGAGTATGCAATTGTGGTGGATTGACCTTGGCTGGACGTCAGGTGCCCACCAAGCCACTCTATCACTCCCCCTCCTCAACTGGACAAGGGACAGAAAATATGACAAAAGGCTTATGGGTCAAGATAAGAACAGGGAGATCATTCATCAATTACTGTCATGGGCAAAACTGACTCGACTTGGGAAAAATAATTTAATTTATTACCAATTAAATCAGAGTAGGATAATGAGAAATAAAAACAAATCTTAAAAACACCTTCCCCCCACCCCTCCCTTCTTCCCAGGCTCAACTTCACTCCCAATTTCTCTACCTCCTCCCCCTGAGCAGGACAGGGAATAGGGGTTGCGTTCAGTTCATCACACAGTGTCTCTGCCACCCACCGGAGTGGGTGGATGTGCCCAAAGGAGGCTGTGACCCCGTGAAGAGCCCATGACAGAGCAGTCTCCTGGTAGGACCTGTGACTCCGTGGAGAGGAGCCCACACTGGAGCAGGTTTGCTGGCAGGACTTGTGACCCCATAGAGGACCATGCAGTCTGTTACTGAAGGACTGCACCCCATGGAAAGGACCCATGCTGGAGCAGTTTGTGAAGAAGTGTAGCCCATGGCAAAGATCCATGTCAGAGAAGTTCCTGGAGGACTGTCTCCCATGGGTGGGACCCCACGCTGGAGCAGAGGAAGAGCATGAGGATGAAGGAGCGGCAGAAACATGTGATGAACTGACTGCAACCCCCATTCCTTGCCCCCCTCTAATGAGGTAGTGAAATTTTACAGGGGACTTTGTTATTGTTCATGCTTAAGTAAACAAACTAAAGGACACTGGGTCATCTCCAGGAACAGAAGGACAGCCTGGCTCTGGAGATAGGGACCTTGCTTCTCGGAATCTTAGAGCTGTCTGTGAAGGATAAATGATATCCCTGGACAACCAAGATAACACTAGCTTCCTACCCCTCTAACATATCCTTGAAAAAACCCCAGTACCTGGTGTCATGGATAAGTAACTACTGCAAGACCGACTCCAGAGGTATCCAGAGTAATAGATAAGAAGTTCCTTTCCGAAGTTTTACTATGATTGGTTGCCAGTAGTATGTGTAAATTAGTGACTGATCAATTTATATTGTACCTGTACACCTGAAAGGCATAAAACCCCATATAAAAATTACATTTCAGGTGTCCAGTTTGACTGGGACACCTCATGCACATTAATAAATATTTACCCTTGTAATTCTGTACTTTGCATCCTATCCTCTCTCCTTGGTCAGCACGAGCCAGTTGTGAATTTTTGTAACAGCAAGAAGCTGGGAGGGGACACAACCAGGACAGCTGACCCAAAGTGACAAAAAAGATGTTCCATACCATATAACATTGTGCTCAGCAATAAAAATTGAGAGAAGGGGGGCTTCGGGTAGGTAATTATTGTTCGGGGACTGGCTGGGCATTGATCTGCTTACGGGAGGAGGTAAGTGATTGATTTTGCATCACTTGTTTTGTTTTTTTTTCCTTTCTTTCTTCTTCCTTTTTCCTCTGTTTATGAAACTATTCCTATCTTGATCTACAAGTTTTCCTGCTTTTACTGTTTCTATTTGTTTCCCCCATGCCAATCAGGGAGGGAGCAAGTGAGCAGATGTGTGGGGCTTAGCTGCTTGCCAGGGTCAACCTACCACAGCTATCAAGAAACTGCAGAAAAACTGAGACTTTGCAACTGATAAGGATATATATATATGAGGGTCCAGGATGTTGGGCGGGGGTGGTGAAACTATGTAAACTGATGAGGGAATGTGCAGGGGAAGGGAAATGGAGAGGAACAAAGGAGGAACAGGCAGAAAGGGGTATAGAAGGAAACAATTGCATGTAAAATGGGGCTGGTCAGTACACTTTAACTGAGCCATGCACCTGATCGCTGCAGTCTGTCCTATCTTCTTATTAAACCCTTTCTTAATTATCTCTCTGCATAACCTTACTCTGTATCCCATGTGTATGTGTGTTGCAAGGACTAAATGCCAGTTTCTGGAGAGACAGATGTGAGTGGTTTTGGTGCGAGCTACTGGAATCAGACCAGGGGTGTAGGCACCCTGCACCTGTGGTGCAAAGAACTGGAGCAGGTAAGGGGCTTGGCTGACAGACACTTGGGTGGGAATGATGTGTGTCCAGCAAATCAGATACTGGGATGGAACAACGTGAATGAGGTGAGTAAGGAGTGGGAGTGAGTGTCTGGAGTGGGACCAAGTGCCTGGAGCGGGACTGCTGGTAACAGCCTGTGTGCGTGGTGATGGCTGCTGATTGGGAGCAAGTGTCTATCTTCCCCAAGTCGGATGTGTGTGGGGGGGTGTGTGTATCCACTAGCAAACTTCAAGCTGGACTAGCTGATGAGTAGGGGACTCATGAAGCAGGTAAGAGGTCCTGGGATCTAGGCAGGGGTACAGGATGGACAGAGAGCCTGTGCCAGTACTCGGGGGATCTGCAAGTGTGCATGTGCTTGTGAATATAGAGAGTGTTGTGTGTGCCTTCATTAGTGAACTTCTATCGCTGATAGACAGAGGAGGAAGGGAACTTGTCAGGCCACATTTATGTTTTATGTTGGTACTATGTAGATGCTATTGAAGGCAGCGCCTTACCTGTGTAACCAGCCATGTCAGTGTCCTGCCTGCGTGTGTTTCTGGGATATGTGCTCAGCTTTGCTACTGGTTGAACCTGCAAACAGGTTGCTGCGTCCCTCAGCCTGGGAAGAGTCCCCTGGTCTCTGGGCACACTGGGCTGGACTCCAGCCACCAGGCAGGAGGGAGTCCTGAGCCGGAGCAGCTGGAGGCGGCACCTGTCTTAACATCCCT
Source organism: Rissa tridactyla (assembly GCF_028500815.1). Lineage (NCBI taxonomy): Eukaryota > Metazoa > Chordata > Aves > Charadriiformes > Laridae > Rissa > Rissa tridactyla. The sequence continues at coordinate 26,419,666 of NC_071496.1, forward strand.
TAAACCATTAAACCTGTACTTATTGACTACTTGATATACAGCTAGTATGCAGTCAACAATGAAGCCAATTTAACAGATGCAGGATAAAAAAGTCCCTTCATTGCCTGCCCACATCTCCCCCTCTATCTGAGGAAAAAGGAACTGAAAGAATCCTGCACCTGACATAGCCAATCTCCAAAAGTTCCTTTATTATTAAAAAAAGAAACAAACCTAGAATTAAGTCACCCCCCATTAATGTTCACCTTTTTTTCCAATTGGAAGTCACAATTTCCAATTTCTATTCTGTTCTGCTCTAGCTTTAAGTTTTAAAAAACATGATTCAGGTGCAAATCTTCAATTCAGACACACCAGACCTCATAAATCATAGAATCATAGAATCATTTAGGTTGGAAAAGACCCTTGGGATCATCGAGTCCAACCATCAACTCCACTCTACAAAGTTCTCCCTTACACCATATCCCTTAACAGCACATCTAAACAACTCTTAAACACATTCAGGGATGGTGACTCCACCACCTCCCTGGGCAGCCTATTCCAGTGTCTGACCACTCTTTCTGTGAAGAATTTTTTCCTAATGTCCAGCCTAAACCTACCCTGCTGCAGCTTGAAGCCATTCCCTCTTGTTCTATCACCAATTACCTGTGAGAAGAGACCAGCACCAACCTCTCTACAATGGCCTTTCAAGTAGTTGTAGAGAGTGATGAGGTCTCCCCTCAGCCTCCTCTTCCTCAAACTAAACAGTCCCAGCTCCTTCAGTCGCTCCTCATAAGATTTATTCTTCAGGCCCTTCACCAGCTTCGTTGCCCTCCTCTGCACTCGCTCCAGCACCTCGATATCTCTCTCGTATTGAGGTGCCCAAAACTGGACACAATACTCAAGGTGTGGCCTCACCAGTGCTGAGTACAGGGGGACAATCACCTCCCTCCTTCTGCTGGTCACACTATTTCTAATACAAGCCAGGATGGCATTGGCTTTCTTGGCCACCTGGGCACACTGCTGGCTCACGTTCAGCCATTTGTCAATTAGAACCCCCAGGTCCTTTTCTGCCAGGCAGCTCTCCAGCCACACTTCCCCAAGCCTGTAGCGATGCATGGGGTTGTTGTGGCCCAAGTGCAGGACCCGGCACTTGGCCTTGTTGAAGCTCATTCCATTAGCATTGGCCCATCGGTCCAATCTATCCAAGTCTCTCTGTAGAGCCTCCCTATCCTCATGCAGATCAACACTCCCGCTTAGCTTCGTGTCATCTGCAAACTTGCTGATGATACCCTCTGTGTCCTTATCAAGGTCATCAATAAAGATGTTAAACAGAAATGGTCCCAACACCGAGCCCTGAGGGACACCACTTGTGACCGGCCGCCAGCTGGATTTAACCCCACCACTCTTTGGGACCGCCCATCCAGCCAGTGCTTGATCCAGCAGATCGTATGCTCATCCAGGCCATGAGCAGCCAGTTTTTCCATGAGAATTCTATGGGGAACAGTGTCAAATGCTTTTCGAAAGTCTAGGTAGACAATATCCACAGCCTTTCCCTCGTCCAATAATCGGGTCATCTTGTCATAGAAGGAGATCAGGTTCGTCAGGCAGGACCTGCCTTTCATAAACCCATGCTGACTAGGCCTGATCCCCTGCTTGTCCATTATATGACTTGTAATGGCACTCAGGATGATCTGCTCCATGACCTTCCCTGCTACCAAGGTCAGACTGACAGGTCTATAGTTTCCCGGATCCTCCTTTCTGCCTTTCTTGTAGATGGGTGCTACATTTGCTACCCTCCAGTCCATTGGGACCTCCCCAGTTAGCCATGACTTCAGGTAGATCATGGAAAGTGGCTTGGCGAGCACGTCTGCCAACTCTTTCAGCACTCTTGGATGTAACCCATCCGGTCCCATAGACTTGTGTGCATCCAAGCAGTGTAGCAGGTCACTGATCGCTTCCTCTTTCATTGTGATGACCTCGTTCAGCTTCCCCTCCCTGTCTCCTAGCTCATGAGGCTGGGTGCCCAGGGAACAGCTAGTTCCACTGCTAAAGACTGAGGCAAAGTAGGCGTTGAGCACCTCAGCCTTTTCCTCATCCTTTGTGACTATGTTTCCCTCTGCATCCAATAAGGGAGGGAGATTTTCCCTAACCCTCCTTTTGTTGTTAATGGATTTATAGAAACATTTTTTGTTATCCTTAACAGCTGTAGCTAGGTTGAGCTCTAGCTGCACTTTGGCTCTCCTAATTTTCTCCCTGCATAGCTTCGCTATATCCTTATAGTCTTCATGAGAGACCTGCCCCCTCTTCCAAAGGTCATAGACTCTCCTTTTGTTCTTGAGGTCCAGCCAAAGGTCCCTATTTAGCCAGGCCGGTCTCCTTCCCTGCCTACTTGTTTTTCGGCACACGGGGACAGCCTCCTCCTGTGCCTTTAAGACTTCTCTCTTGAAGTATGTCCAGCCTTCCTGGGCTCCTATATCCTTCAGGGCAGCCTCCCAAGGGCTTTTGTCCAGCAGTCTTCCGAACAGGTCAAAGTTTGCCCTCCGGAAGTCTAAGGTGGCAGTTTTACTAACCCCTCTCCTTGTTTCTCCAAGAATCAGAAATTCGATCATCTCATGATCACTGTGCCCTAGACGGCCACCAACCTTTACTTGCCCCACAAGTTCTTCCCTGTTCACAAGAAGCAGGTCCAGGAGGGCACCTTCCCTTGTCGGCTCACTTACCAGCTGTGTGAGGAAGTTATCTTCCACACATTCCAGGAACCTCCTGGATTGTTCCCTCTCTGCTGTGTTGTATTCCCAGCAGATATCCGGGAGGTTAAAGTCCCCCACAAGAACAACGGCAAGTGACCGCGAGATTTCCCCCAGCTGCTTATAGAAAGCTTCATCCGCCTCACTGCTTTGGTTGGGAGGTCTATAGCAGACTCCCACAGCGATATCAGCTTTATCGGCCCTTAACCTAATCCAAACACTCTCCACCCCATCATCAGTATACTTGATTTCTGAGCTCTCATAGCATTCTCTAACATACAGGGCCACTCCACCGCCTCTCCTTTCCTGTCTGTCCCTCCTGAAGAGCTTGTAGCCATTGATTGTGGCACTCCAGTTGTGAGAGGCATCCCACCACGTTTCTGTGATAGCCACTATGTCGTAGTTTTCCTGGTGCATCATGGCTTCAAGCTCCCCCTGTTTATTGCGCATACTGCGTGCATTGGTATAGATGCACTTCAGATGCGCTAACGATTCCAACACCTTTTTGTGAGTGTGGGCCCCATTTCCTACCAGACCCCTCTCAGGTGCTTCCATGATTTCTAAATGTCTCTCCCTTCTCTCAAATGAAATGGCAGAGTGAGAGTCCTCGCTAGTCAACCATCCTTCAAGCCCTGGCATGCCTCCCTTGGGTTTATTCCTGACAGGCCCAGTTATCTCCCCTTCCCCCCCTCATATCTAGTTTAAAGCCCTGTCAATGAGCCTTGCTAACTCCTGCCCCCAAATTCTTTTCCCCTTCTGGGACAGGTGCATCCCACCTGCCACCAGCAGGTCAGGTGTCTCGTATAGCAGCCTATGATCAAAAAACCCAAAGCCCTGCTAATAACACCATTCCCAGAGCCACGAGTTGACCTGATGCCTCTTCCTGTTAATTTCCTCATTCGTGATTGCCACTGAAGGGATAGAGGAGAACACAACTTGCGTTCCTGATCCCTTAAGCCGCCGCCCCAAGGCTCTAAAATCTCTTTTAATTGATTTTGGGCTCCTTCTACCCACTTCATCACTACCCACCTGAAATACTAAGAGGGGGTAATAGTCAGAGGAGTTTACTAGGGCCGGAAGTTTGTCCAACACATCCCTGACCCATGCCCCAGGGAGGCAGCAGACTTCCCTGTGAAGTGGGTCAGGACGGCATATTGGCCCCTCCGCCCCCCTCAGCAGAGAGTCACCCACAACAATGACCCGTCTGCTTTTCCTTTTGGAGCCAGTGGTGATGCTGGGTCCATGGGGACTTTGTTTTTCTAACATTTCTGGCCTGGGTGTATCATCCTCCTCTCCAACAGCCAGTTCCTCCTGCAGGACTTCATATCTGTTCTGCAAGGGTAACTGGGAAGGTGGGAGGGGCCGGGAGGGGATTCGCCTGCTTCCCCGAGCAGGGACCTGTTTCCATTCCCCCTCTTCTCTGCGATCCCCTCCTATTGCCTGGTGACGAGAGGGGAGGGGGTCCTCTGATTTGTGTGGGGCCTCAACCTGTTCCCTTTCTCTCAGGGAGTGGGTCCACCAGTCACTCTCCCTCTCACATTCTCTGATACTCCTCAACCTCTCCACTTCTTCCTTTAGCTCAGCCACCAGAATGAGCAGATCATTTACCTGTTCACATCTGGCACAGGTGTTGTCTCTGCTGCCCTCCATCGCAAGTGCCAGGCTCCGGCACTCTCTGCAGCCAGAGGCCTGGACGCCCATATGTTTGCGTGGGGCCTCTGTCTGGGTGCCCACAGTTCTTTTAACAGCAGCCTTCAACCGGGTAGCAACCATGGCTGGATCTCTACACGCAAGTGACACCTTGTGACTCGAAGGTCAGTTGGGGTGAGCACTGGTTGCTCACTCTGTGGTCAGGGACTAGTCCCTGCCCTTCCGGAGGCTTCTTACAACCTGGTGGCTTGATCAACTGGGGGAGGTGCTGGCTCCGCCCCCAGGCTCACTCAGCAGCCCGCTCACTAGCTGACAGCCCTCAGCACAGGCCGAGGGCTTTTGCCGGCTTCCAAAAGCCCCAAAAAGAGCTTTTTGTTGGCCCTTTTCGCTGCAGATCCCTTCCCCAGCGCAGTCTTACCTGCCCTGAAGCTGGTCTCCGCGGTCCCCAACTCTCTCAGCCTGTCCTCTGATCATACTCCTGGCCCTCCTCTGGACCCTCTCCAACAGGTCCATGTCCTTCTTGTGCTGAGGACTCCAGATCTGCACACAGTACTCCAGGTGGGGTCTCACGAGAGCAGAGTAGAGGGGCAGAATCACCTCCCTCGCCCTGCTAGCCATGCTTCTTTTGATGCAGCCCAGGATACGGTTGGCCTTCTGGGCTGTGAGCATGCATTGCTGGCTCATGTTGAGCTTCTCATCCACCAACACCCCCAAGTCCTTCTCCTCATGGCTGTTCTCAATCCATTCTCCACCCAGCCTGATATAGAGTTGTCAGTCTTATAATCAGGTTAGTCCCAAATAAAATGATCTCGCAGAGTGCTAATTGACAAGCCAGCAAATCTCATTTATTGCTCAGCCCTCCAAATAACAGGATATTATGTCTCCATGGTGACCACCATGTTTATGCCCATAAGATGGCTCTTATAGAGGGAGAGGAATCACTCCCATGTGAAAATTAATGCTTAAGAGTACAGCAGTCATGCCAGTTAAGGCATCCTGCCCAAATTACAGATGGTGAGGTAATAGCCTATTTCTACTTCTATGATTCTTGTGCCTTGCACCTCACTTAAGCTTCAAAAAGACTTTGCAGTACAATTCAAAGTATATTAAACTAATTAATAAAAATTTAAGTGAAAATATTAATTTCTCGCTAATACCTTAAATGCCTTAAAAAATATTTGTAAGGGATTCCAGATGGGAAAGTTTCCTTTAAGAAGTGTCTGGGTTTATGTATTTGGGAGCCTGTTCTGAAGGCACCATGTTCATATAAATTCTATGGTTGCAGGTACATATGCAACCTACTGCTGGGATTCTCAGTGTTTTTGCTTTACCTTTTTAGAGGTAGTCCTCTACCAAACCAAATTTGCCAGAAAACCTTAAAGATTGATTTTTATGCAAAGTAGCATATAACCCACTCTTCTTGTAATGCCCTTAATGAAATTGGTATTGGTATTCATGAAATTTTGTTGTTTTGGGGTGTTTTGGGTTTTGTTTGCTGTTTTTTCTTTCCGGGGGGGCGGGCACATCACTAGTGATCACATCACCTGATGTACTGCCTAGTTTGAGGCTGTTGCTTCTGTATTTCAAATCACACATTTTGTATGTTACTGGACTCTCTCTCACTGGCCAGTTCAAAAAGCAAAGATCAAATTGTCAGATGCCAGAGGCAGTGGTTTCTTTTCTTTCAGAATATGAGAGCTTTCCTGGATCTATTTCTCAGTATTTTCTTGGCTATTCAAAATGTGTGCTTCCATTAGAGGATTGTTGTCATTACTTTCTGTGGTTTGGTCAGATGATTTCATATTTGTGTCGGACACGATCCTTCCTGTGCCAGAAAATATTATCTTGGAAAGTACAACATGTCTATAGGTCTAAAAAAAAGCATTGATCACTTAATAGTCTGAATATATTCTGAGGATTTTCAGGACATGAGCATTCCTCAGTCATAGAGTAGTTAAAAAAATAAACATTCTAAAAAATCCAAATTAGTAGGAAAAAATATAACTCGGAAAGAGTTCAGATAGAAATATATCTGTTAGCAGCAAAGAGATTTCCACTCTAAAGAGCTTGTAAATCCAATGGAGTAGTAGAGTCTCTTTTATATATAAATCTCTCATATTTCACTGTCATCTTTTCTTCTTCTGGGACAACTGGGTATCTAGCAGAATTTATCTAATTAAGCTGATTGTGATACGTCTTAAGCCTTCAAATGAGTGATAGCCAAAATGTGTCCCTGCTTGGAACTGTCCTTATCTTAAAAAAAACCGCGATGACAACAGATTTTCCAAGTATAGTTGTCACTGAATATTCAGAACAGCTCAACTCCTAAAACATGGCCAAATGCTGGGTGTCTAAATGGCAGTTGATCTCTTCTTGGATGTCCATCTTGGTGTATGCACCTGAATGTACAAGTCCATATTTATCTCCTCTCTTGCAGATAGCGTGCTGAGCTAATGAATTGCACTGCACTTATCTTCTTGCCATATTGTTCTTGCCATCAAATTGTTTTGATTTGAAAGTTTGCAAAATAATGGAAGTACAGACTCTGTGTGCTGTTGACCTTTTCAGTGCCAGAGATCATGTTTTTGTCATCAACAGGTTTAGAGCTAGCTTGAGTAGATACAAGATACAAAAAGGTTTTTTGGGGGGATTGGGAACCTTTTCCTTACTGGGGCCTGAATTGGACTACGTGTGAAAAAACAGCTTAGCTGTGTTCCTACATCCCCAGCACATCCCCACACTGTAGGCTACGGAGTCCTCCCATCCTCTTTCCCTCCCCCCTAACCAGAACTACACACCAGAGGGCAGTTTCATTCTGCACTGTGACCAGTGCCCCTACACCCCACAGTGCTTCCTGCACCCAGCACTCTGGTTATACACAGCACTGTTCCACACAGGTTCCTGCGCTGCTCCCATCAGCTCTGCCCTCATGCCATGTTGCTTTCCACTTGTAAACAATATGTATATCATTCCAAGTTTACCTCAATCACCTCACAACAAAGGATTCCGCTAGTCTGCTATTTTCAGCTGCTTCCTTGCCTTGCATGGCACAGAGATCAGAGCTTTCTCTTTACATGCCTTTGTTTTTCTACCCATCCCCGCCTCTACCACCAGTAGCAGGTGGTAGGAGCTAGAATCATAGAATGGTTTGGGTTGGAAGGGACCTTTAAAGATCACCTAGTCCAACCCCCCTGCCATGGGAAGGGACATCTTTCAGTAGATTAGCTTGCTCAAAGCCCCTTCCAACCTGACTTTGAACACTTTCAATGATTGACACTCTGCCTCCTGACACCCTGCCCCTTGACCAATATCAGCAGTGTAGACAGACTGCCGACACCCTGCCCCCTGACTGACATTGGCAGCATAGGCAGAATGCCACCCGCATTATTTACGTAAGGTATGATTCTCTCAAATCACACTACCATTGGTGGAGCCATGGGACAGCACAACTCTTACATTCAAAAGGCATTTGCACAATTGGCTGTTGCTGTCAGATGACCTGGACACCAAGTGTCCCTGGCAGTCCACCAGAGCCATGGCATCACTTATGATCCTGTGTTTGCTATTAGTGATCAGCTGAGTCTCTGTAATGATGCATTGTTGTTCATCTTTCCTACTGCCTCAGCAAAGCTATGTTTTATAACATGTTGTCAGACTGCATTACCATTTGCGTCACAGGCATCCACAACTTCTCTGGGCAACCTGTTCCAGTGTCTCACCACCCTCATCATAAAACATTTCTTCCTTATATCTAATCTAAATCTACCCTCTCTCAGTTTAAAACTGTTTCCCCCTGTCCTGACACTACAGGCCTTGGTAAAAAGTCTCTCTCCATCTTTTTTATAAGCCCCCTTTAAATATTGAAAGGCTGCAATAAGGTCTCCCCAAAGCCTTCTCTTCTTCAGGCTGAACAACCCCAACTCTATCAGCCTGTCTTCATAGCATAGGAGAGGTGCTCCACCCCTCTGATCATTTTCATAGCCCTCCTCTGGGACCCGCTCTAACAGGTCCATGTTCGCCTTGTGCTGGGGACCCCAGATCTGGATGCAGTACTCCAGGTGGGATCTCACCAGAGCGGAATAGAGGGGCAGAATCGCCTTCTTCAACCTGCTAGCCACACTTCTTTTGATGCAGCCCAGGATACGGTTGGCTTTCTGGGCTGCAAGCGCACATTGCCAGCTCATGTCCGATTTTTCACCCACCAGTATCCCCAAGTCCTTCTCTGCAGGGCCGCTCTCAATCCGTTCAGCAGCCAGTCTGTACTGATACTGGGGATTACCCTGACCCAGGTGCAGGACCCTGCGCTTGGCTTTGTTGAACCTCATGAGGTTCACATGGGTCCACTCCTCAAGCCTGTCCAGGTCCCTCTGGATGGCATCCCTTCCCTCTAGTTTATCAACAGCACCACTCAGCTTGGTGTCATCTGCAAACTTGCTGAGGGTACACTTGATCCCACTGTCTATGTCATTAATGAAGATATTAAACAGTATTGGTCCCAATATGGACCCTTGAGGGACACCACTCAGTACTGGTTTCCACTTGGACATTGAACCATTGACTGTAACTCTTTGGACATGGCTATCCAGACAACTCCTTATTCATCTAACAGTCCATCCATCAAACCCATATCTCTCCAATTTAGCAGCAAGCATGTTGTGGGGGACAGCATCAAAGCCTTACAGAAGTCCAGGTAGATGACATTCGTAGGTCTTCCCTTGTCCACTGATCCAGTCCCTCCATTGTAGAAGGCCACTGGATTAGTCAGGCATGATTTGCCCTTGGTGAAGCCATGTTGGCTGTCTCTAATCGCCTCCCTGTCTTCCATATGTTTCAACATAACTTCCAGGAGGATCTGTTCCATGATCTTACTGGGCACAGAGGTGAGGCTGATTGGTTGGTAGTTCCCAGGGCCCTCCTTTCTACCATTTTTAAAAATGGGTGCAATATTCCCTTTTCTCCAGTCACTAGAACAGCTCACAGGGAGTAATGCAGCAATGAGTGAAAGCTATGGAGCATCCAGTAGCTTTAGGAGCAGAGCAGCCAAGAGCAAGCTACAGACATATGAGAGAGCCATATAGACTAGGCAGAGTGGGCTGGAAGCCCATTGAACTTCATTCATGAAATTCAGCAAGGACCAATGACAAGTCTTGCACCTAGGGAGTAAGAAACCCTGGCAACAAAGCAGGCTGGGGACTGACTAGCTGGAGAGGAGCTCTGCTGAAAAGGCCCTGGGGGGGCTTGGCAGACAGCAATGCTGAACATGAGCCAGCAGTGTGCCCTGGCAAGCAAAGACAGACAACATCGTCCTGGGCTGGATTAAAAGGAGCATAAGCAGTAAATTGCAGGAAATGATTCTTCCTCTCTGCTCAACGCTCATTAGACCACCTCTAGAATACCACATCCAATTTTGGGTCCCCAGTCTCCTCCCAGTACAAGAAAGGCATTGACAAACTGGAGTGAGTTCAACAGAAGGCCATCAAGATGGTCAGGGGGCTGGAGCACTTGCCCTATGAGGAGAGGCTGAGGGACAAGGGCTTGTTCAGCCTGGAGAAGACAAGGCTTCAGGGGGCCCTAACAGCAGCCTTCCAATATCCATGAGGAGATCAAGAAGATGGAGCCAGGCTCCTCACAGTGGTGTATGGTGGGAGTATGAGAGCTAACGGCCATACATTGAAACAAGAAAGGAATGGATACAAGGAAAAACTTTTTCATCATGAGGACAGTCAAGTATTGGAACAGGCTGTCCAGAGAGGTTATATAGTCCATCCTTGAAGATTTTTCAATACCTGACTAAAAACCCTGAATAACCTGGTCTGACCTCATAGCTGATTGCTTTGAACAGGAAGTTGGACTAGAGACCCTTTGAGGTCCCTTCCAACCAGAATGATTCTATGATCGTGGGCTGCTTCCAGTCACATTAAGGGCTGGATTTGATCAATGGGCCAGTTGTTTCCACCCTTTACATATTTTATCTGAGAGTAACTTCAAACACGGTTGTGAGAATTTTAAAGGAAAGCATGGACAAGAAGAAAGAGTAGGAAATACCATAGCATCATAGCATAGCTGGGGTGGGACAGCACCTCTAGAGACTGTCTAGTTGAACCCCCCCCCCGCTCAAGCAAGGTCCACTAGAACAATTTATCCAGGACTATGTCCAGTTGGGTTTTGAATACCTCCAAGGATGGAGACTCCAAAACCTCTCTGGGCAACCTGTTCCGGTATTCAACCACACCCTCACAGTAAAAAAGTGTGTTCTTAGGTTTAAGTGTAATTTTCTGTGTTTCTGTTTGTCCCCATTGCCTCTTGTCCTGTCACTGGGCATCACTGAAAAGAGCCCGGCTCCATCTTCTTTACACCCTCCCATCAGGTATTTATATGTTTCTGTAAGATCCCTCATGAGTCTTCTCTTCTCTAGGATGAACAGTCACAGCTCTCTCAGCCTCTCCACACATGTCAGATGTTCCAGTCCCCGAATCATCTTTGTGGCCCTTCTCTGGAGTCTCTCCAGTCCATGTCTCTCTCGTACTGGGGAGCCCAGAACTGGACACAGGACTCCAGTGTTGAGTAGAGAGGAAGGATCACCTCCCTCGACCTGCTGTCAGCACTCCTCTTAATGCAGCCCAAGATACTTTTGCCTTCTTTTAAAGGCCTCATCATCATCTTTTAAAATGCTGTCATGTGTTTTCTAGAAGGCTTTTTATTGATGGCTTGCCTTTGTGCCAGAAGAGAAAACTATCACAGGTGAGAGCTCAAGTTCTCCCTCTGGAGTCTCAGTTTCAAGTAATGCAATGGGTATACCTTTATGTTAGCAGTAGTTAGCTGTGAAAGGAAAACTTTACTTGTGTTTCTTATGTGTAGTTACTTGTTCAGCAGGGTTCACTGTGTGGATGAATATGTTGACATTCTGTTTTGCTTTTTAATTATTTCTTTAGGTTCACTTTTTAAAAAATTTATGACAGTTCCTTAACTTGTAGGCATGAACCATTTTGTAGCATGTTTATAACAGAGAAATTGTCAGTGAATGAAACCATTGGAATGTTTGATGTTCTTTTCTTCTTTGGGAATTATTACAGGCACAGCTGATTGCACAGTCTATAGGTCAAGCATTTAGTGTGGCCTACCAGGAATTTCTGAGGGCAAATGGAATCAATCCAGAAGACCTAAGCCAGAAGGAATATAGTGACTTGCTCAATACCCAGGACATGTACAATGATGACCTGATTCATTTTTCCAAATCTGAAAACTGCAAAGATGTATGTCTGCTTTTTTTCCATAACACCATTAAGCTCATGTATCCTGAGTTCAGACCTGTACTGGCAACAATTAGAAAGCTATTAGTGCTTCCAATAAATAACCTCAATGAGGTAAATTCTGTCCTTCCCAGTAGGTTTATCCTGTGGGCAATTCTGTTTTAAAAGCAAGCAGTGAACCCTAAATTTATCAATAGTTGAATGATTTACTGACTCTGTGTGTTCTTTTTACCAAAAAATTTTCACATTTGAGACATTACATGTCAGTGAAGTGAATATACAGTAGACAGTATAAAAATTTTGGAGGCACTGAGGTTGATAAGAGTGGTTGGCCCCAGATTTTAAAAGGCTATATATTTGATGCTGGTTTTATTACTAAAGATGAAGTAGTGTAACACTGCAACACATGGGTAATTGTTTCCGAAAACACAGTCACAAGTACTTTAAATCCCTCCCTGACATATAGTTCTGTCCACCAAAGTCCATCATGCCAGGGTTTCTTCTGTACCAGCTCCCTCCAGCCATATGAACAGATGAGTTCTATTTGGGCGGGATTCTGAATTTAAAAAAATCTCTAGTTTTAATGTTATTTGATGGTTGAAGGCATTTAAACTGTGTTAAACTATATACCCTATTGTGTTTTCCCTTCGAATAAGAAAGGCATTTTGCAAATGAGAAGCCTGTGTTTGTTTATATGGAAACATAGAGGGGGGTGTTCATCAGTTTCATAGATGAGAAAAAAGATTTTGTTTGAAACTCTCTTTCTTATGATTCAGGTTTACATTGAAAAGCAAAAGGGAGAAATTCTAGGTGTAGTGATTGTGGAATCTGGATGGGGATCCATTTTGCCTACAGTTATTATAGCCAACATGATGCATGGAGGACCATCAGAGAAGTCTGGGAAACTAAATATAGGGGACCAGATCATGTCAATTAATGGGACCAGTTTGGTTGGCTTACCACTCTCAACATGCCAGAGCATTATAAAGGTACAGAGAATATTCCTGGATATTACATGTTTTAAAACCTTTATTGGAGTAGTGGGAGAGCAAAAAGTATAGAACTATTTGTTGTTTGTTAACTCTGATCTTGTGCATTTTATAGCAGTTTCCTTTTGATGACCTTAAAGGAGAGGGCAAATTCTGTTTTACATATTTTCTGAGACCTAAGAAGGGAGCTATGCAACTTGAGTGTATTGGAAAGTATATTGTTTCTTTGAACTTGGCTAAATGGTGGGATTTTTTTTAATTGGAAGAACTTTCTTTTAATTGACATGAGAGCATGTAAATGCAAAAAGCAAGCAAGTCAACTGGAAATGAAGAGTCTCTGGGGTAGATGCAACATACAACAGAATGTGTATTTAAACATCAGTGTTTCAGGAGGGGGAAAGATGCAACCTTTGAGAATGTTGCAAATTCAGCTAAATTGTCTTCTGGGTTACCTATTGAAAAAGTCAATCACCACAGAACTGCTGCATATTGTAGCATGTACACATGCAATGTAATACTATATATGACTATAGAAATCCTTCTGTGTCCCTGCTGGGTAGTGGTGTTCTGCAGTAAAAAAATGTTTGTTTAGTAATTCACAAAATAAATAAGTATGTCTTTGTTGCCCATGGATTCCTTTCTTAATGCTTGAACTAAAAAATTTGCTATAAAGATCTGATATTCTGGTTTCTGAAAATGTAAACACCGTGCACTGACAAGTAATAGATATTTAAGTCTCTGAGACCAGCCATTCTGGATTCAGTGAATTCAAATGATATCTTGTGAATGCAGTGTATTAAAACTTTGGTAACATCACTCTTTTTTATTTTTTCCTGAAACAGGAAAATCCCTTATATATCTCTGTGCCAACTTCAGTGGAACAAAGCTCACCATCCTTCATGTTATCAGCTTTGTCATACTTGGTTTTAGTTCCATATCAGTTTTATTTCTAAAACTGATGTATACTTTTCTCATATAGATGGACTTTTGCTGTGATGCATTAAGAATCTTCTGTACTTTCTGAAAATGAAAACAATAAAAAATCTAGCTTTGCTGTCTCCTGCCTTTACGAGGCCTTTATACTCCTTTTTCATGGATACATGAGGCTGCTATCCATTTATCTTTCTGTTAAGAAGGTAGTCTTTATAGCCATGCTTCTAGAACTTTTTATGTAACATTTTTGGATAACACAAATGAACTCCCAAATAAAATATCAGTCACCCAAGTATATATTTCAGTGTTACAGAAATATCCTAAGATTGTAAACTTTTCGTGTGCTATAAGGACTCCTATGAAAAAAAAAGCATTTTATATAGATGAGGAGAATATCTTGCGATTACTTCACATAAGGTTATTTTTAAATTAGAGATGTAAGCCTTGCTGCTAATTGACTATAAACCATTTACAAACTGACAGGTCTAGGAAGAAACTTTCCATATGTGATAGTTATTCCCTAATTGTATTATGCTACTTATGTCTTTTTCTGAAGCATCTTGTGCTAACTACTATCAGAAACAGATTCAGGGAATTAGAAGGCAGTTAGAAGCATTGACTTTTCATCCTAGCAGAATGTCAGTTTCAAGTCAGTACCAAGTCTAGAGTTAAGCTCAACAAAATCAGCAGCAGTAAACTGCATATAGAGACACCAGTATATTACCTTAGCTGTAATAGGAGTTATTTTTCTGAATGAAATCCTAATCTTGTTGAAGTCAGTGGCAGGCAACCCATTGTTTTCAATGGGACCCATATTTGACCTTGTTCATATGGAAGAAATTCAAAAGCAGGCATTGAAATTGATAAATGTTAACATGATTGAAGCTTGAAGCTACCATACTCTCTACATAGCATCTCTTTCCCATATGGGTTCTGTTTATTGAACATTAAATGTGTGTAAATCCAACATTTCAGAGTAATGTGTGTTCAGTTCTATATGTTGTATGGAAAAAAGTAATGTAACATTGGAGTTGGTTTTATCTGCAAGACACAGCTCTGAACGCTTGAATATGTGTAACAGTCAGACTCTACATTTATCTCCACTTTTATGTTTGGGTTTTCCTTCTTCATTTAGTTCTTCTGGTAGCAAAGATTTAATGGTGAATGTGATAAATCCAGTTTAGAAGGGAGGGGTAACATAAATGTGAATATTGCTTATACATGGACTTGACGTTTGCATTACAGAATTTAATATAACTACGCCAGGAAAACCACTTATGTGTAACTATCTATTCTTAGCTGCATATTTTAAATTTCATTTCCCAGACAGAATGCTTGGCAGTTTTCTGGTCAACTGCATAGACCTGCTTTTTATTTCCTTTGCTTCCTTAAGAACAATAATTTCTGTTCTCAAATGAAGAAATTGCCAACAGGAAGCTAGATTTCTTAAAACAACCACATCAGCTTCTTGACAAGAAGAGGTTTATACTGCATTGTTCAATTCACTGAGCATCCTGTTGCTTGTGTCTGGTATTCAGGAATCCTGTTTCATAATGATACATTCAAAGAACTGCTTATTTAGGGCTATTCCCATATTAACATTCTAAGCATTGTTTTTCCTAGTGCTCATGTTAAATTTTTTCACCCCATCTTTGTCAGCATTTTTCATGGTGATGGTTATTTTTTGCAGGGTTTGAAAAATCAAGCCCAAGTTAAACTGAATGTAGTTAGATGTCCTCCGGTAACCACAGTCTTGATCAGGAGACCTGACCTCAGATACCAGTTAGGCTTCAGTGTACAGAATGGGATTGTAAGTAGCTTCCAGACCTTCTGGTGATGCTTTTACATATGTTAAAGTTTACATATGTGCTGAATTGTATTTTTTCCCTCACTGCAGCAGGGGCTCAGTACACATTTTAAGTCTAAGATATAAAAGCTGAACTGGTCAAAGTTATTCATCTGAATTTTTCCCCAGTTAAAAGTAGGAAAATAAACTTTATTTCATAGCATCAGAACCAGAGGAGCAAAAAGGCTGGTTTAGGTTAAACAAAAGTGTATGGAGAAGGCTGCTTTCAGTCTGTATCATTTGTGTCTCTGACCACACCATTGTATACGGTCTCAAAAGAAAGAGTCTGTCTTTGATTCTCTCTTAATGCAAGGCTTATGCACTTTGAACTTTTTGTAAACTATGGTTCTTCATACACTCTTAAATTTTCAAACCATGAAGTAACAAGTATAATACAGATAGCTTTTGGTGGATGTTTTCTTTTGCTTTTGGAAGAGAATGTGTAGTACTCGATTGCTAATAAATATTACTTTTAATCAGTGATCCACTACATTTTAGACTTTGTTGCAAACACATGTATTTAAATACTGAATTATCATTTGTGGTCAAAAGCCTCTGTTCCATATCAAAACTGTGATAATTTTGTCCTTTCCCTTCCAGATCTGTAGCCTTATGAGAGGAGGTATAGCAGAGCGAGGAGGAGTACGAGTTGGCCATCGTATCATTGAAATCAATGGGCAGAGTGTTGTAGCAACATCTCACGAGAAAATTGTTCACATTCTCTCAAATGCTGTTGGTGAGGTAGGAGCAAACAGTGTGCCTAGACAGTATTGCATATTTTATCATCATTGCCTCTTTTGGGTTGTTACTGTTCAAACATATTTACTATATTCTATATATACTATATTCTAATATATAGTATATACTATATATATATAGTATATACTATATTCTAATACTAGAAGTGAGAGTGAGATCCACCAAGGTTTTTCTTATTATTGAAGCGCCCACAACTTCAGATAAAATTGAGATGGTTGATAGATACTCAACAGCTTAGAGAAACCTTTTTCCCCAGTGGATATGAATTCTCAGTCTTTCCCTTTCGCTTCTCTCCTATGTTACCTCAGCTAGTTTCTTCCCTAGTACTCCCTAGGCTATCACAGAATCATAGAATCATAGAACAGTTTGGGTTGGAAGGGACCTTAAAGATCATCTTGTTCCAACCCCCCTGCCGTGGACAGGGACACCTCCCACTAGACCAGATTGCTCAAAACCCCATCCAGCCTGGTCTTGAACACCTCCAGGGAAGGGGCATCCACAACTTCCCTGGGCAACCTGTTCCAGTGCCTCACCACCCTCACAATAAAGAATTTCTTCCTAATATCCAATCTAAATCTACCCTCTTTCAGTTTGATGCCATTACCCCTCGTCCTATCACTCCACTCCCTCATAAAGAGTCCCTCCCCATCTCTCCTGTAGGCCCCCTTTAGGTACTGGAAGGCTGCTTATAAGGTCTGCCCGGAGCCTTCCCCTCTCCAGGCTGAACATCCCCAACTCTCTCAGCCTGTCTTCATAGGAGGGTTGCTCCAGCCCTCTGATCATCTTCGTGGCCCTCCTCTGGACCCATTCCAACAGGTCCATGTCCTTCCTGTGCTGAGGACTCCAAAGTTGGACACAGTACTCCAGGTGGGGTCTCACAAGAGCAGAGCAGAGGGACAGAATCACCTCCCTCGACCTGCTGGCCATGCTTCTCTTGATGCAGCCCAGGATGCAGTTGGACTTCTGGGCTGTGAGCGTGCATTGCTGGCTCATGTTGAGCTTCTCGTCCACCAACACCCCCAAGTCCTTCTCTGCAGGGCTGTTCTCAATCCATTCTCTGCCCAGCCTGTGTTTGTGCTTGGGATTGCCATGACCCAGGTGCAGGACGTTGCACTTGGCCTGGTTGAACTTCATGAGGTTGGCATGGGCCCACCTCTCAAGCCTGTCCAGGTCCCTCTGGATGTCTATGGACACTCATGTTTTTGGTAGCATGCCTAATAGGAGTATTGATTAACATGTTGTATTACCTTCTAGATTCATATGAAGACCATGCCAGCTGCTATGTACAGACTGTTGACTGCGCAAGAACAACCAGTTTATATCTAAGGCTGACACCTCACCTTCACAACATGCATGAAGGATAGTTTTCTTCATTACTGCTTCTGTTTCTAGTACTACATTTGTGTCTGCAGATACATTTCTCTCTTCCCAACATTTGCTGTGTATAGAGGGGGAGGGAAAATATAGCCATGAGACTTTTTGGTTGCATCTCTATACAAGTAAAGCTTTATGCAATTCCACACACAGAGTAAATAGCAGCAGCAGTGTCCTTGGTAAGATTCACAAAAAGACGACTTACATGCCTATCAAGAATGAGTAACTGATGCTGTCATAAACCCCATTGTTCAAATGCACACCCTTTAATTTCTGTTCTTCACCCCAAAAGGTGCTACATGAGTTGGTACAGACAATGCAATTTTGACATGTTTCAGCAAATAATTCAGGAGATGTGATTATTTTGCAGTTAGGTCCCCCCAGGTTTCTAATTTTTAAAATACTTATTTTTCAAATGCAATGTGTCTTTTATATGCCCATTTCAGAGGTTAAATGAGGGAGGAGGGGAGTGATCTCTAAATATCCAGCAAGAGTAATATTGAGGGGCTCTGCTGAGAAGCTATACATTCTAAGCTCTTAATTACAGATTTGGTGCACACAACTGTGTGCTTGTGTATACTGACATTTTTAAATTGTGCTTGATATTTATGAATCTTGAAAATAATAGGTCTGCGCACTGTTCTAAGTAATTTTGTTACACTGAGCCAGTTTAAAAGTATTTTTTGTTGAAAGATGTCTAGTATTATTGACATTTTTCTTTAGACATAGATAAATGGGAGAAGTAAAGGTAAGGTGGGAAAAAAATTATTTATTTTGTTATATAAGTTAATTTGTGATTTGTTTTTTCATATGACAGAGGATGTGTAAGTACTACATGGATTTGTATGAAGAAGAAATGTATAGATGCATGAAATGCAGGATTTGATTGGTCTATAACTTATATCAGGAACAAAGGGGAAAAACAGTAAAAGAATAAAGTAGCTGATGGCTCTTTTTACTCAAGAAGAAAACATTCCATTTTGTGTAGCTACATTCTGTCCATACTGCATACTGCTGTTTACACTGAATTTGAACCATATATTTAGGCCAGACTTATGCCTCAAATTTTCTCAAAGCAACAATTTCTCTGGTGTCTTATTATGACATAAGGCTCGGTGTGATTAAAAACAAGACTGGAACATGTATGGGGAAAAAAAAAAAGCCCGTCCTTTTTGTTTGAAAATGGTGTGATGCTTATAGCCATTAGTTTCTCAATTACTGTGGAATGGACCGTGCAGTGCATTGTGTTTGGAAACTAGTAATGATACCTGGACTTTATTCCAGAGATTTCATGGATGTGTGTGTACACATGTACACTTCTGTTGATGAGACCCATGAAAACTGTTTTTATCTGAGAACTTGGTTTCCATCTGTGGTCAGAGGTTTATTTTGCCTTTCAGAAACCACGGACATACATGAGCTGAACAGAGAGAGAGAAAATAAGCTTTATATTTCAATGGGCAGTAAGGGAGATAATGGAACTGAGCATAAGCTATTGTAGTAAGTGAATGCATTTTAGTTTGAAAGTAGCGTACAATGACTTGATTTATTGCAGTTCTTGTTGCATAATTTAATCTTGATCTCTGAAATAGAAGATTTTGAAAGCAAACGGTGTTAGTATTCCAGGTTAGTATTTACCTCTGCTATCAGACTGATGTAAATAAATTGTGAATGACTTGTGATTAGAGTTTTTAATTGTAGACATCTGGCTTATGGAGATAATTTGAAATTTTTCATAACTTCTTATAAATATAGTAATCTATCTAAATATGGTATATAACCACATACTATTTAATAGGTTATATACAGTGAAGCCTTTCCATAAGTTGCCTGAGGAAACCCAACAGTCTTGAAGACAATCACACTTCTGATTACTGGTGTGTTTTACACCCTCAACTTCACATGTTGTTTTTGTGGTTCTGTCCAACTCATGTTGAGGAGTCTTCCCATTGACTTCAGCAGGAGATGAAGAAAACCTAAGCACGCAAAAAATTGAATCATTAAAAACAAGGCTGTTTTCCTGCAATCAAGCTTATACCTAGTTCTAAGCACCTGAGTACCTAACCCACTGACTTCATGGTGAACAGATGCTTAAAACTAAGCATGCGAATGCTTGTAGGATTGGAGCCTAGTGAAGAATCTTCATTGTTCCAATTAATTTTAATATGCGTATAAGCTTTCTACACTGGGAAGTTTACAGTGTGCACTCCTGATAAGTCTTGTAAACAATCCCACCATTTCAGTTTGCAAAAGTAAAGATAGTTGCAAGAAAAATGAGCTCAAAAGGAATAGTACAGTACAGTAGTGCAGTAGTTTATTAGATTAGATGTGTGAATTCTCCATGAATTCAACAGAATGAACTGCCATTTTACATTCCTTCTTCACTATTTCATACATTTTTATTAATGCTTCAATGTTTACATAAAGAATGAAAAATCCTTTTTATTAGCAAGTTCCCCACTTGTTTTGAATCTTGTTTTGATTTGACATTTGGTTGGAATTTCCAGATTTGGGGTTTTTTGTGTGTTGTTTCATTAATTTTCTAAATGAGATCAGCTTCTGAAGATGGCAATGTGCATGAGATCTCTTGTACATATTTTGTGCAGTGCCTAGACTCTCTTGTATTATTGTTCTGTAAAAAGGTTGAATAGGAATTATTATAAAGTATTGGGAAAAGTATAGTATTGTATTTGTAACAATATTGTTCTTTGTAAACACTGAACTTGGTGATCTCTCTCTTTATATATATAAATGAGCCTAGAATGTGAGTCTGCACATCTGAATGTAATTCCTCTGATGTTTTTTGTCACATGTCTTTGACCCTTTCTCTGTAATGGAGCTGCAATGGTTTCGGGGAGGGGGGGGGGAGAGTTTGGGTTGAGGGGGAGTTGCTATCTATTTTGTTGTGATCTGTTTACTGTGCTACATTCCTTTATTTAGCAGAGCACTAGTGTCTATAAGAATTACAACAATAAAATACAGAACAAAAATACTTCAGACAAGGCTGAGAGTTTGCTGATAATAATTTAGGAAGTGGCTTGCCAAAACGGAATGAACGTATGCTAAGAAGGTGTCCAAATTTCTCTTCTGTCATTTAATTTGCAGTAATGTATACGTGCATCTGCAGAATCAAACACATAATATTAACTATGTATTTAAAACAGCATTGTTTTAGAGTAATCAGTGACACAACTGCTCCTAAATTATATCAATTACTTAGCTAAGGTTATGTCCCAGCTTTCATTTATAATTCTTGCCATATGTGGATCTTTCCATAAATACATTCACTAAATACACAATGCATATGGCAGAAGTGTTATTTCACTGTCTAACTTTAAACGTGTTTTTCCACTTATAAAACAGTGTGGTGAGTTGACCCCGGCCAGCAGCAAAACACCCACCCAGGCTCTCGCTCATTCCCCACTCCTGCGGGATAGGGAGAAAACAGAAGGAAGTCAAGAAGACTCAGGGATTGAGATAATAACAATTTAATAGGGAAAGCAAGAGCTGCACATGCAAGCAAAGCAAATAGAGGAATTCATTCACTACTTCCCTTCAGCAGGCAGATGTCCAGCCACTTCCTGGAAAGCAGGGCCTCAGTACATGTAACAATTGCTCGGGAAGACAAATGCTATAACCACAAATGTCCCTTCTTCCCTGAGATTTTATTGCTGAGCATGACATCCTATGGTATGGAATAGCCTTTTGGTCAGTTTGGGTCAGCTGTCCCAGCTGTGTTCCCTCCCCATCTCTTGCTCACTCCCGGTCTGCCTGCTAGGAGCGGGGGGGGAGAAAAAGAGAGAAAACCTTGATTCTGTACAAGCATTGATCAACAATAGCCAAAATACTGCTGCGTTATCAACACTGGTTTAGCCACAAATGCAAAGCATAGCACCATACAGGCTGCTATGAAGAAAGTTAACTCAGTCCCATATAGACCCAGTACAAACAGCTTCTTTCCTATTACTAATCACTAATCTAGTAGCTTTCTATGATGGGGTGACTGCATCAGAGGACAAGGGAAGAGCTACAGATGTCATTTACCTGGAGTTCTGTAAGGCCTTTGACACTGATCCCCACAACATTCTTGTTGCTACACTAGCAAGATATTGGTTTGATGGATGGACTGTTAGATGGATAAGGAATTGGCTATTGTCATAATTTAGCCTCAGCTAGCAACAGAGAACCACACAGTCACTCGCTCACCCCTCCACTGTAGGGGGAGAATCAGAAGAAAAAGGCAAAACTCATGGGTTGAGATAAAGGCAGCTTAACAGAACAGCAAAGGAAAGAGAAAAATGACAATAATACTGATAGAGGAATATACAAAGCACAATTAATGTACAGCCACTCACCAACTGGAACCTGACGCCACAAGGCAAGGCCCCTGCAGCTACCTCTCCCAGCTATATACCAGGCATGGCATCACATGGTATCAAATACCAACCTGGCAGTACCCTCCTGTGTCCCATCCTCCCTCCTGTGAAAATTAATCCTATCCTCACTGGAATCAGGATATTATCCACCCCTTATTCTATAACATCTACATCATGCCCAGATCTTACACTTTCCAATGAATCACCACCACTTCTCCCTGTCTTTGATATATATATATATATTCACACACACGCATACACACAGATATTGTTCCCTTAGTCTATGGGCCATCCCTCTGTTGAGTTCATTTAATCCATGACTTTGGGCTCCATCTCTTAGAACAGTATCTCAGATCACCTGCATCAATCATATTTCAGATGACTCTGGTGGGAGCTCAGGTGTTTAGCACACACACAGAGACACCTCAATTCAGGTGTCTCTCATCTTGGGTTGAATCTCGTTGCTACTCATGCTGACACCTTGGTTCTGCTGACCATTATTCACCAAAAATACACAGGACACTTGATCTGCTCATCCCAGGAACAGTTCTGGGGACTGCTCACCAAAGCCACGTGACGTTAATATAGTCGTTGTCTTGATGAGTTTTCCTGCCAGGGAGGGCAGGTCAAAAGATGCTATTTTTCAAAATAAAGGTATGTTGGAGATTTTGGAGAATGCATGCTCATACTGACATATTCATCTGATGTTCACTAATAAGGACAGGGGAAATATGTTGTCAGATTCAGAGCTGTGTGTTCACCCCTCACAGTCCTGTGCTGGATGGATGATTTATATCTTTAAACCTAACAAATCTGGAAAGAGTTGTATTTTCTTCCCATGGGATTACCACCGACTCCACTTGTTCTAGCTTTTTTTAAAGGCTGAAACAAAGATGGTTTTAGTTTATTACTGTCAAATGTGAATGATGCTCTGATTTTGAAAAAATGCAACATCTAAAATTAGTGTCATCCTGTTTCACCTTCTTCCCAGTCACTTTGTGCAAGCAAAAAGATCAAACCTTTGTG
This sequence comes from Rissa tridactyla, assembly GCF_028500815.1. NCBI lineage: Eukaryota > Metazoa > Chordata > Aves > Charadriiformes > Laridae > Rissa > Rissa tridactyla. Next base: position 26,442,592 of record NC_071496.1, read on the forward strand.
CTTCTGCAGAACGTAAATCATTCATTTTTGAATGAATTTAAAGTGAGGTCAGTGTGTATCAACACTGATTTGTGTTTAAAAATCTGGTGGGAAGAAAAACATACTTTGATATTAGGAAATGTTCTGAACTTCCAAGCGCTCTTCAAAGATGCATTGTAGATCAAAACCCTCTTAGATTTTCCATTGCGAAAGCAGTGGACATCATACCATATTGCATAAGGGAAAAAGTTAAATATGCAGGATACGAGGAAACCTTTTTACTCATTTCAGTCATCATGAGACCGTTTGGGGCAGAGCTGAAGCGTGGCTTTACGTACTACCTGTTCTGGTTTTGGCCAGAGGGATGGACTCAAAAAGTCTGTCCAATTTTTTAATGGAGATTCTTTATTTTTTTGATGAAAATCATCTAATAACCACAGGAAGCCAGCTACCAGTTAGTTCCAGGTGGATTACTTCAGTTATCAATTAACTCAGAGGAATTAGTCAGAGTTTTCACTTTCACCTGGAAGCTAATTCTCCTTATCAACCAATTTATGCAATGACAAAGCTGCTGCAGGTGCCTGCAAGAACTTGGAGTAATTAATTACCTGTGTGTTTCCTCCTATAGGAGGAGGAACACCAGTTGCTGGAACTCTCTGAACTAACACAAATCTGGACAGTCTCAGCAGCCCATAAATCACTGCTGGTTCCCACATCAGAGCTACGCAGCCAAGAAATTCACTCTTATCTCGGGGTAAAGTAGCTCCCCTCTCCTTTCAGCTCAGTCTGTCTGCAGGTGTCCTCTGTCACTGAGAACATCTTCAGAATTAGCACCAGAAGATGCAACTCCCCTGTAAGGAGAAACACCAGTGGGTTGTTTCTGACCACATCTACGATTAATTGCCAAAAAGTCTGCCAAGTGAGGAGTGTCTCTCTCTGTCAGCAGGGGATATGCGGCTTTGTTTCAGAAATCCAAATGCAATCAAACAGCTCAGGAAAAAAAGCCTCGCTTGAGATGTGGCACATCCACCCCATCACACGTCCCTACAGATGGGCATGTCACTGAGCTCCCCAAGCTCATAGCGATGTGTTCATCCAGGGTTCAGGTACGCAGGTGGAAAATGGGAATGGGAGGTCAAGAGAACTCTGTAGCAAAACCACTGCCCAAATTCAACAAACTTGCATTGGTTTCTGCACAGATGGTTTCTCAGGGGGCTTTGGCCGCAAGGACACGTGCTCTTGCTGCTGGCAGAGAGTGCAATCATCCCTGCTGCTAATTACCCCATCAGCTGGGAGGGGTAATAAGTTAGGTTGTCCTTGCCTTGGTAATTTTGTATAGAGCTGGGTAGCAAGGTTAGAGCGGGAGAAGGATGGGTAGTAGAGCAGTAGTGTCTTCAAACCCTACAATGGCTTAGAGGATGGTCTATCACCTTTATTTCTATCTGAGGCATTCACTTCAAAGGAAGATAAGCGTTTTATTTCTATTGATTTTCTTTATGAGTGTTGCTGTGGTTAGCTGGGGATGGCTATTTTGGAAGGGAGGAGGATATGCTGGCGTGGATGGATGTGCAAGCAGCCGTGTGGATGTTCCCTTGTTTGGTTGTGGTGGGTGTTCTCCTCTTTCCTTTGTACAAGTGTGCTGTTGGATATTAGCTTTGTGTAGCTAAGGATACTGTATCCCTAGCTCTGTTAATTAGGCTTTTTTGCGTTTCATCTGTTTCTGACAGGCTGTGGCTGCAAACTAGTGAACAAAGATATTGCTGTATTTTTTTCCCCCTTTCTAGGGACTTTAGAGTGTTTTACATTGACAAATGAATCAGGGGATTTTTTCTTTTTGGAGACACTTTTCTACTCAGTTACCAGACTCATTTGAGAAATGTTTCCTGGCTAAAGGTCCAGTATAACTACTGGAATGGTAATGGACATGGAAAGTATAATGTTTGGAAAACAAGCTACCGTGAATTATTCATAACTTGGCTTTCTTATTTTTATTGTTTACCTATTCTCTTAAAAATAGCATTTTCATTTTATGTATCTACATGTTGTTATTGTCAGAGGATACGGTATAATTATTTTTCTTATATGGAAGAACCATGTGGAAAAATAAGGGATAGTTCTTAATTTTAAGTAAACTTTTGGGAAAAAATAACATTCATTAATACGCCATGAACGCTTCTAATCTTTGAGCATATGGTTACTTTGTCAAAGTTTCCCATTATCATTTAAAATTATAGCTATTGTCAGTTTAAATATACTCAGAATGTATAATGGATATATATATTCAATTTTGAAATCAGTTCTTTAAATTATGTGAATGTATTGATAAAATTAACATCCATTTGGAGCTCAGTTTTAACAGAATTACAATTTGATGGATTTCTCCATTTAAATGTATTTGCAAAAGCAGAATTTTCTTCTCACTAGGGTAGGGAATGAAGACAACAAATTCCAGAAGCTTTACAGAACTGAAGAGCTGGGATTTTTTTGAAGAGAAAAAGATGAAGTTATTTCCTTATTTGGGGTCCTGGAAGTGCTGTACGTTACTGAGTCTCTTGATGTGCAGCATTCTGTGTACAAATAATCTATCCCTGGGTATTTGGGGAGTAAAGGCACGCTCTTGCGTGAAATCCTTTGCGTGTTTTCCTTTCCTATTTTGCAGCATTGTTTTATTAGATACAAATTGTATTTAAGATAAAATAATCTTTGATCTGGTCTCTATTGTGAAGGTGAGCTGTGTCTCACTGTCGCACTTGGCTGCTGAAGGAGGGGAGTTAGTAATCCCATCTCTCTCTATAGTTGCTGGAGAGAGACAACTTCAGGAAGTGACCAGCCCAACTGTGCTGGGTTTTTTTGGTGTTTCCTTGTATTTTTTTTTATGTGGGGACACAACTTCTTAAAGTCATTTGCCCCTGTATGTTCTTACACGTAGCTTTTTATGTTGGGATCATCCCTCTTCTGGAAATGCTCCTCTCCTACTGGCCGTAGATGAGATGCTTCCTATGGCGATGGCTGGAGCGAGATGAAACACCACTTTCATCAGTGTCTTCTTCAGACCACGGTGTTAATGCCTGGAGCTCTACATATGGAGCTGACATGATTTCTTTGACTGGATGACCTTGTCCTATGTTTTCCTGGAGGAAGGCAGGGTGAGAGGAGGTGGTGATGAGGAAGAGGGCAGCACGCTAGGGGAGAAAGGGAATGCAATCATTAAATGGGGCAGCAAGTGGAGAACCAGGAGGGGGCTGCTAAGGGATGATCTCTTCATCCTCCCTTCTTGGACTGCATCACTTGGACCAGTGCTTTCTCGTTATTGTATTTTGATCTAGTTGTGCCTTTTATGTACAAACCTGAGTTGAGACTGGGCGGTGTTGGTTGGGTAAATGGTTGCTGGCCAAGGAGCTGGATGTGGGTCAGGTGCCCTCCAGCACTTGCCTGATCACGCAAGGATTTCCATGGGGAGGGAGAGGGTCGTGAGACCTTTGACATGACCTGAGAGATGGGGCAAAGGAAGCAGGACAGTCACCTCCTAAAGCCCCGTGATTTTCTCTGCTGGGTTATATCTGACAATGTGTGTTCTGCCTCTGTTTTTTGGGCAGAAGCAAGAATTTGCTACTTCTTTCTCCTCCTTTTGGTGTTTGGAAAGTTCCTCTTGGTAGACTTTCTGTGCTGGGGAGGGGATGCTAGCTTGTTTGTTGGTTTTAAATCCCCAGTGTGAAAACAAACTTCCTTGCACAAGAATGTTTTCCACTGCCATCTTCCTTCATGGGCATGTGGCTGGTAGACCTCAGGGAGGAAGGAAGGATGGACACAGAGGACTGGAGTGGGTTGGGAGCAGGGCATGGGAGCAATGCAGTCTCTCCACTGGTGGGATAGGCATTGACTTCTCAGGGGCACCAGGGAGACTTCAGAGCTCCCAGGACTCCTGGGGTGGTTAGCCCAAATCCCCTTGGGGTGAAAGTCCCTGAGAAGTTCCTCTTCTCCTGTCTATTAGCAAGACTCCTTGGAGGGAGGTTTGGCTGCAGGGTAGGGTTGCCAATAACAGCGAAATGAGAAGAATTCTTCACTGTGAGCAAAATTACTACTTGGGTACTGATATGGTGATGCTCTGAAAAGCAGGGTGATACCTTGGGGGCACGGTGGGAGACAGAAAACAGCCAGGAATGAGAGGGTGGTCAGGACAGCCTGTTTAAGAAAATGCAACTCTGTATGTTTTAGGTTCTTATTTTGGGGTTTGTTGTTTGTTTGTTGGGTTTTTTTAACAGCTTAACTTACTATGGGTGAAACCACTTGTGGTTTCCTGTTTTCATTATTTGGCTTTTTTTATTGTGGTGGGTTTTTTTAGAAGCAGAGTCAAATCTTCAGGCCCACTTTAGCAGGTTTGGTGCTACTGTGTGGGTTGCACGGGCACCTGTGGGCTCCCTCAAAAGGGGTTTGCATCCCATTAAAAGTAGAGCAGCTCCATATGGCAAAGGAGAGGGCGAAGAAAACCAATGGGAGGCTCATCTTGTCATGGAGTCAAGTATAAAATCTGCCTGCGTGTCTACTTTTGTTGTTGATACCCCAAGCTCACTAACTGGAGACCGTTGCTGATTTATAACACTGCATAAAGCCCCGAGAACTGGAGTAGACAAAAAAGGAAGCAAAAGAGCTTTACAAATACACCAAGTATTTGTAGTAGTATTACACAACTATCTTGCTACAGGTCAGAGACACTTCTTGAGGTTTTTTTGGTCACTGGGAACACTTTTTTTCCCCCCTCCCGCACCTGACCATCAGCAGCTTGTGACCCAAGTCGTGTCTGATCAAACCTCAGTGCCCATCAAAGCAGAGCTTTGGGGAGGTAGCACTGGGGGATCATGTCCCTGTATCCCAGTTTGAAGAGTCATCACCCTCAGGAGAGGAGAATATCTTGTGGTATCTCAGCTCACTCAGCTGTACCACTAGACAAGACAGATGAAAGAGTACGTGAGGCTAAACCCATAGATTTGGAGTAAAGGAACAAAGATAAAAGAAGATAAAACAAGAAAGTACCTTCTTAAGGTTTTGCTTAATTACAGAGATGGTGCTTAGCTGGCTCAGTGCTTTGGCTGGCACGTACTGCTCTTTGTCCTGGAAAGAAGCAGCTGGAATCATCTCTTTCCTCCAGTAACTAAGACAGATCCTGCATCTTTGTTTCCTTTCCTCTGGAAGGGGAAACGGTCAAGAGCAAAGTTCCCTTCCATTTAACAAGCCCAAGCGCTGCTAGTTGTGTGTGTCTCTGCCTTGTTCTCCATGACTGGGCAGTGGGACAGAACACAGACTTGGGAGAGGTGAAGTCCTTCTGAAGCCTTCTGTGAATGTTTGCATCTTAGCACTTCATGGGTCTCTGGCTGCTTTCTCTGTTCAGTAATATCAATGAAACTATCTATATCTTGAGAATATACTGACTTTGTTAGTTGAGTTTAACTATTTTTTCTTCCCTAGAAGCACTATATGACAAAGTCCATGGGTGCTTTATTGGGAGTCTGTGCAAGGTAGCCAAGAAAAAGAAACATGCTGGCAATAGGTGTTCCTGTACACAAGGCCAAACCTTCCATGGGAAAAAGTCAGAGGCCCAGGAAATAATAAGAGTTGAAAATGCTGGCTGTAGGGTCCAGACCCATTATGTTAAAAATTAAGAGACATGTGAAAACCTCAGCCCATGTCTGTGGTTCGTAACTGAAGGCTTACAGTTGAACAGATTAGTGCTGAAGTCTATTGACTCATTGAATTTGCTGAACTTCTGGTAGGTCTCTTAAAGGTTGAGCTTTGCTTTTCAGCACTTCTCCGCATTATGTGAGACAAGTAACATCAGCGTTCCGTGGAAATCCAGTCTTGTCCTCTCTTGACATCTTCATGGCTTGCAAAATATATGGTGCAGCCAGTCAGATAGCTAAGGCATGTGCTATGAGTGTAAACTCCTTTTACAAAAGAGTAATGAGGTTTAAGATGGAAAACAAGTGCTGGTTATTCAGGTAAATACCAGTGCTGAAATAGAAGTGCCTAGGACAGCCTCCTGATAATTACTGTGTGCATCTTCCTTGTGTTTACTTTGCATCCAAAAGCAAGTGAGCACTTGATGGCTGTGTGCTAAATGCTGTGTATTCCCTGGAGATGGCTGCTCAGCTGTCAGGTGGAGATGCTGTGAAAAAATATGTGCTTGTTTATAAAGCCTCACTTGAAGTTTTGCCAGTAGAGTAAATGAAGACAGGATGCCCTCGGAAGTCTTGCCCCAGCCATCTCCAAGGGCTGTGCCTTTGGGATGGCTGAACCAAAGACCCCAGAACTAAAATAAACAGTGGTGGGGCTGATTTGGGGAGGACCATGGCACTAGAACTGATTTTATTTATTTTTTTTTTCCCCAGATGAGAGGGAGCGTTATACCCTTCAAATTTTTTGGTCGTGTCCTGGTTCCGGTGGGGATAGGGTTAACTTTTCCTGGTATTCCATGCCATGTGAGCCACGCCCACCCTGAGCTGCCGGGGGAGGGGGCAGGAAGTTGCTGCTTAAAAGCGGGCTGGGGCGGCCGGGGTCCGGCCGGCGAGCGGCGAGCGGCAGGGGGAGCGGCGGTTCCGTAATCGCGTTTGTATATTCCCCTATCCGTGTTGTTGTTGTTGTTGTTTGCCTGTTCCCTTTGCTGTTCTATTAAACTGCCTTTGTCTCAACCCAAGAGTCTTGCCTTTTCTTACGATTCTTCCTGTGTTTGGAAGGCACGAGCGAGCGACACGTGGTTCTTTGTTGCCGTCTGAGGCTAAACCACGGCAGTCCTTTTTGGCGCCCAACGTGGGGCTCGAAGGGTTGAGATAACGACAGAATCCAACTAGAACGTGGAAAAAACGGTTTTGGTTTTTTTTTGTATGCATTTATTTTATTAGGTAAGTAGTCACTGGTCATCATGTTGCTTGGTTTGTTCTCATGGCTGTGTTACATAAATTCCTATATGGCTTATGTACTCCCTGCGATGCTGTTTACCATGTCTGGAACAGGGATGAGGATTATCATTCTGCTGTCCTGTGCGATATCTGTTTATGATATGATAACATCACTGTTCAGACGGCTATTTTGGGGTGTTTATGCGGTTTTGCTGTCCTGTCCGTACATTGGACACCGTCTCTCAGAATTTGTTAATAATTTCCCCAGCCCTTCTGCCTCCCTTTTCTCCTTCGGGTCAGGTATGACAGCTTTTGAGAATTTTGAATATCCTTGGGATACTCAAACTAGCGTGTTCGTAGTGCTATGTCTCCTGAATACGTTCCAGGTCTTGTTTAGGGTTAAGCGACTATTTAAGACTACCACCCGGAGATCTGCTCCGAGGCTGGATAGTCAGGGGTGGCATGGCATGTGGGAGAGCATGGGCAGGTACCTAGAGAACTACTCACCTCCAATGGTCTGGGACTTCACCCCTGAACAATTACAGGACCCTGATAAAGTGGTAGAATATTTGAAGGGAAAATGCTGTGGCTATTCTAGAGAGGCACAACTCACCGCGCTGTGCTGGGCCCTGGCCAGTATCTACCAGGCACTGCTCAGAATTATGCAGCACCCTCAAGGGGAAGAGATGGAAACCAGACCTGCGGCGGCCCCTGCGGCGGCCCCTGCGGCGGCCCCTGCGGCTGCGGCGGCCCCTGCAGCGGCCCCTGCGGCTGCTGCAATCCTTGCGACAGACACTGCGGCTACTGCAACCCCCGTGGTAGCCACTGCCACTGAACCAGGGAACCAACCCATGCCAGTATCAGTTGCCCCCATACAGAAGAAGAAGTACACAAAGAAATCAGTTCGCTTAGTAAGAGATGATGATGAACCAGGGCCATCACGAGAGCAGGAGGAAGAGGCAGAACCAGAGATAATTACTCGATCCCTATCCTTGAGTGAGCTGCGGGATATGCGAAAAGATTTTAGCCGACTTTCAGGCGAGCACATTGTCACCTGGCTGCTCCGGTGCTGGGATAATGGGGCCAGTAGCCTGGAATTAGAGGGTAGGGAGGCCAGGCAGCTGGGATCCCTGTCTAGGGAAGGCGGCATTGACAAGGCGATCGGGAAAAAGACCCAAGCCCTCAGCCTCTGGAAACGACTCCTGTTAGGCGTGAGGGAGAGGTACCCCTTCAGCGAGGATGTTGTATGTCAGCCAAGCAAGTGGACTACCATGGAAAGAGGTATCCAGTACCTGAGAGAATTAGCCGTGCGGGAGATGATTTATTATGACTTGGACAATGCAGACTTACCCACAGACCCTGATGAGGTGCGATGCACAAGGCCCATGTGGCGGAAGTTTGTACGGAGCGCACCATCGTCATATGCCAACTCCCTGGCAGTAATGGAATGGAAAGGTGAAGAGGGACCAACGGTGGATGAGGTAGCTGGCCGGCTCCGGCGATATGAAGAAAGTCTCTCTTCCCCCCTTGTCTCAGCTGTGGAGAAACTGTCGCGGAAGGTCCAGCAACTTGAAGAGAATATGTCCTACTCCCCACCTGCACGGGCCAGCATCTCAGCTATTAGAAGCAGGCATTTCCCCACTCAAGAGAGAGAGTACAGAGGGTACACACCACGAGGCACCCTGTGGTTCTACCTGCGGGACCACGGAGAGGACATGAGGAAGTGGGACGGACAACCTACTTCGATCCTGCGGACACGGGTACAGGAGTTGCAAGGAAGGACAACCACAAAAGGGGATCCCTCCAGGAAAAGTGCCGCCCCAGTTTCCAGTGGGCCGTTCCCCAGACAAAGCAGAAGGCTTGATCTTGCTTCTGATCCTCTTGAAGGAACTTCCAAGTCATTTATGCAAGAAGTGAGTAATGGATACTATGACCAGTATTAGGGGGGCCCTGCCTCCGGCCAGGTGGAGGAAAGGGATAACCGGGTTTATTGGACGGTGTGGATTCGATGGCCTGGCACATCAGACCCACAGGAGTATAAGGCTCTAGTGGACACGGGTGCGCAGTGTACTTTAATACCATCAAGCTATAGAGGGGCAGAACCCATTTGTATTTCTGGGGTGACAGGGGGATCCCAAGAGTTGACTGTACTGGAGGCAGAAGTGAGCCTAACTGGGAATGAGTGGCAAAAGCATCCCATTGTGACTGGCCCAGAGGCTCCATGCATCCTTGGTATAGATTACCTCAGGAGAGGGTATTTTAAGGACCCAAAAGGGTACCGCTGGGCCTTTGGCATAGCTGCTTTGGAGACAGAGGAAGTTAAACAGTTGTCTGCCTTGCCTGGTCTCTCAGAGGATTCTTCTGTTGTGGGGTTGTTGAGGGTCAAAGAACAACAGGTGCCGATTGCTACCACAACGGTGCATCGGCGGCAGTATCGCACTAACCGAGACTCTCTGATTCCCATCCATAAGCTGATTCGTCAACTAGAGGTTCAAGGAGTGATCAGCAAGACTCGCTCACCCTTTAACAGTCCCATATGGCCGGTGCGAAAATCTAATGGAGAGTGGAGGCTAACTGTAGACTATCGTGGTCTGAATGAAGTCACGCCACTGCTGAGTGCTGCTGTGCCGGACATGCTAGAACTCCAGTACGAACTGGAGTCCAAGGCAGCCAAGTGGTATGCCACGATTGATATAGCGAATGCATTTTTCTCAATCCCTTTGGCAGCAGAGTGCAGGCCACAGTTTGCTTTCACTTGGAGGGGCATCCAATACACCTGGAATCGACTGCCCCAGGGGTGGAAACACAGCCCCACCATTTGCCATGGACTGATCCAGACTGCACTGGAACAGGGTGAAGCTCCAGAACATCTGCAGTACATTGATGACATCATTGTATGGGGAAACACAGCAGAAGAAGTTTTTGAGAAAGGGAGTAAAATAGTCCAAATCCTTCTGAAAGCTGGTTCTGCCATAAAACGAAGTAAGGTCAAGGGACCTGCGCAGGAGATCCAGTTTTTAGGAATAAAATGGCAAGATGGACGCCGTCAGATTCCAATGGATGTGATCAACAAAATAGCAGCTATGTCTCCACCAACTAGTAAAAAGGAAACACAGGCTTTCTTAGGTATTGTGGGTTTTTGGAGAATGCATATCCCAGATTACAGTCAAATTGTAAGCCCTCTGTATCAAGTAACCCGGAAGAAGAATGATTTTAAATGGGGTCCTGAGCAACGACAAGCTTTTGAACAAATCAAACAGGAAATAGTCCATGCAGTGGCCCTGGGGCCAGTCCGGGCAGGACAAGATGTTAAAAATGTGCTCTACACTGCAGCCGGGGAGAACGGCCCTACCTGGAGCCTCTGGCAGAAAGCACCAGGGGAGACTCGAGGTCGACCCCTAGGGTTTTGGAGTCGTGGATACAGAGGATCCGAAGCCCGCTACACTCCAACAGAAAAAGAGATATTGGCAGCATATGAAGGGGTTCGAGCTGCTTCGGAAGTGGTTGGTACAGAAGCACAGCTCCTCTTAGCACCTCGACTGCCGGTGCTGGGTTGGATGTTCAAAGAAAGGGTCCCCACCACACATCATGCAACCGATGCTACATGGAGTAAGTGGATTGCACTGATCACGCAGCGAACTCGAATGGGAAACCCCAGTCGCCCGGGAATTCTGGAAGTGATCATGGACTGGCCAGAAGGCAAGGATTTCGGAATGGCACCAGAGGAGGAGGTGACGCGTGCAGAAGAGGCCCCACCATATAATAAACTGCCAGAAAATGAGAAGAAATATGCCCTGTTCACTGATGGGTCCTGCCGTATTGTGGGAAAGCATCGAAAGTGGAAGGCTGCTGTGTGGAGTCCTACACGACGGGTTGCAGAAGCCAGTGAGGGACAGGGTGAATCGAGCCAGTTTGCAGAGGTGAAGGCTATTCAGCTGGCTTTGGACATTGCTGAGCGAGAAAAATGGCCAGTACTTTATCTCTACACTGACTCATGGATGGTGGCAAATGCTCTGTGGGGATGGTTACAGCAGTGGAAGCAGGGCAACTGGCAGCGCAGAGGCAAACCCATCTGGGCTGCTGACCTATGGCAAGATATTGCTGCCCGGATAGAGAATCTGGTTGTGAAAGTACGCCATGTAGATGCCCACGTACCAAAGAATCGGGCCACGGAGGAACATCAGAACAACCAGCAGGTGGATCGGGCCGCTAGGATTGAAGTGGCTCAGGTGGATCTGGACTGGCAACATAAGGGTGAACTATTCATAGCTCGGTGGGCCCATGACTCCTCAGGCCATCAAGGGAGAGATGCGACATATAGATGGGCTCGTGACCGAGGGGTGGACTTGACCATGGACACTATTGCACAGGTCATCCATGAATGTGAGACATGCGCTGCGATCAAACAAGCCAAGCGTTTGAAGCCTCTTTGGTATGGAGGGCGATGGCTGAAATACAAATATGGGGAGGCCTGGCAGATTGATTATATCACGCTGCCACAAACCCGTCAAGGCAAGCGCTATGTGCTCACAATGGTGGAAGCAACCACTGGATGGCTGGAAACATACCCTGTGCCCCATGCCACTGCCCGGAACACTATCCTGGGCCTTGAAAAGCAAGTCCTGTGGCGACATGGTACCCCAGAGAGAATTGAGTCGGACAATGGGACTCATTTCCGAAACAGCCTCATAGACACCTGGGCCAAAGAGCATGGTATCGAGTGGGTGTATCACATCCCCTATCACGCCCCAGCCTCTGGGAAGATAGAACGATACAATGGACTGTTAAAAACTACACTGAGAGCAATGGGTGGTGGGACTTTCAAACACTGGGATACGCATTTAGCAAAAGCTACCTGGCTAGTTAACACCAGGGGATCTAACAATCGGGCTGGCCCTGCCCAATCAAAACTTCCACGTACTGTAGAAGGGGATAAAGTCCCCGTAGTGCACATGAAGAATATGCTAGGGAAGACAGTCTGGGTTAGTCCTGCCTCAGGCAAAGGCAAACCCACCCGTGGGATTGCTTTTGCCCAAGGACCTGGGTGCACTTGGTGGGTGATGCGGAAGGATGGGGAAGTCCGATGTGTACCTCATGGAGATCTGATTTTGGGCGAGAATAGCCAATGAATCAGATTGTGTGCTGTTAATTGCTAAGTAACACTGTCACTGTATGTCCTCATTGCTATCAGTTGTACTACAAGTAAGGCACAGGGGTGATGGGATAAGAACTGATCTCAGCAGCCGGCGCCCAGCAGTTTCCTCAAGATCTACATCTTCAGCCTACAGACTGCGTGCATGAGCCACACCAGGTGCACCAGTCACAAGCTCCGAAAAATACAGCATGCAACAGACCAGCACCACCCAGCATCTCACCTGCCCTGAGAGACTGTTCTAACAGATGGATCCCAAAGCCGTGGATTAAAAGAACTCAACGGACACTTTGGAGGGATGACCCATAAACTAAGGGTATTATATGTGTGTATATATATATATATATAACAGGGGAAAGTGGTGGCAATTCATTGGAACCTGCTGGGCATGGCATAGATGGTATGGAATAAGGGGTGGATAATGTCCTGGTTCCGGTGGGGATAGGGTTAACTTTTCCTGGTATTCCATGCCATGTGAGCCACGCCCACCCTGAGCTGCCGGGGGAGGGGGCAGGAAGTTGCTGCTTAAAAGCGGGCTGGGGCGGCCGGGGTCCGGCCGGCGAGCGGCGAGCGGCAGGGGGAGCGGCGGTTCCGTAATCGCGTTTGTATATTCCCCTATCCGTGTTGTTGTTGTTGTTTGCCTGTTCCCTTTGCTGTTCTATTAAACTGCCTTTGTCTCAACCCAAGAGTCTTGCCTTTTCTTACGATTCTTCCTGTGTTTGGAAGGCACGAGCGAGCGACACGTGGTTCTTTGTTGCCGTCTGAGGCTAAACCACGGCAGGTCGTTAATCTGAAAAAGGAACTTGTTTGTACCACCTGAATTTCTAGGGAATTCCCAAAAGAATTTCTGTTTGCTGGAATCTGCTCAGCACCCAGAGCCTCTCTCATGTTGTGCTAGCTTCGTTCTTTCCTCCTGACATCTATTATCCCGTACGTGCCTAGCTGCCTTCATGCTTTGCCTCCTGACATCATTTACATAAGAGTAAAATTAGCAGCTTGAGTAATTATGAATAAGTCACATTAGACAAAGAAGCCTTTAGGCTGAATGTAGGAAGCCAAAATGTCTGGCATTGCGAACTTTCAACACACCGAACGGCAGGGAAAGGATCCTTTTTCTCTCTTTCAGAGTTTCCCAGTGATGCCAAGGGGTTTAGGAACCCAAATCCCATTGATGCTCAGCGGGGAGGGTGGTGTGGACACAGAGAATGCTCCGCGTGCAAATATTCAAGGCACCCAAGCAGCGCTCTTTGGTTTGGCTCAGCTTTGTAGACCTCATCTCCGTAGGTTGGCCATGTCCAGTGCCCAGCCATGAGCACCACTACCCATCTGCATCCCCCCAGGTTCTGCTGCTGCCAATGCAATGCTGTGGTGCCAAACATCACTGAGGTGTTATGGTCTGGTTCAGCTTTGTAGACCTCATCTCTGTAGGCTGGCCATTTCCGGTGCCTGGCCATGAGCACTGCTACCCATCTGCATCCCCCCCAGGTTCTTCCGCTGACAAAGCGATGCTGCGGTGCCAAATGTCACTGAGCTGTTACTGAGAGCAAGGGGCCAGACTCATGCCCCACTTGTCCCTGGTTGAGGGCTGGGCAAGCAAAGCTGCACCTGATTTTAAAGAAAAAAGGTCGGATTTTAGGTTGGTGTTTCACAGATTGAAGGGTTTATCAGCCACATCTAATGAGGAGAATGGGTGCTGCTGAGCTGAGTCCAGGACAACAGCTGTTGCTAGTAAAAATAATGATTGTTTTTACTAGGAAAAAACTACTCACTGACAGCAGAAAGAGCTTTACTTGAGTAGAAACTGCAGGGCCTGTCTCCTCATAGCTATATATATAAAAAAAAAAATCTTAAAAGGACAGCCTGTAAAGAGGTAGTGGTGTTGTCTCCAAGGCCTGATGGAAATGAAGGAATCTATTTCAATTTGTGCATATATTTGCACACTTGCATAAAAAGCAGCTTGTTTGTCTTTAAAAATATTTAAATACATGCAAAAACCATAGGTTTATGGACGGTTTTCCAAAGGGTACCACTGCAATCCCCCCAGGAGTAACCATACCTGCACCGTGGCAAACTTCTGTGCTGAAAACCCCCAACTAATGGAGCTAATCTGGCTTTTAGTTTTTGAGTTAAGCACTGGAGGTTCACTTGTGAAATGCAAAACCCAGAGATCACATCAGGATGCGTGCACTGGCCCGTACAGAGTCATTATCAGGGGTCCCAGCAGAGCCGGGCTGATACGAGCATGCTTCTGATCACCAGATTTCAATTGCAGTCAAAGATACTCTCATTTTTTGGTGAGTTTGTTCTTTTGGTCCGTGCTATAAAAAGAATTAAGTGTTTCTCCCATCATGTATATATGGAAAAGGTCTGGTTCTGAAATTGTGCACTTCCCACTTGGAAACAGATGACTGTTTTACAGCTTGATGGTTTTCAGTATTACTCCTCCAAAACATGTCATGAGATGACACACTTCGAGAGTGTGATTTTTTTTTTTATTATTTTTTTTTTTCCTGCACCACAAAACCTATTTGCACTTCATTATTTATTTTTTTTTGATTCTGGCCTCTGATCATTTCCCGGTCCCTCAAAGTTTCTTTTTTCTCCCTGTTACCATTTTGTATCATCTTGATGTATTTGCTCTGCCAGGATTTTGGTTTTATTCCAGCTGTCATATTTCTTTAGGATTTTGGTCAGCCTGACAAGCTACAACATGTAGAGGCCAGAATAAAAGCTTTGTTTGGCAGAGGTGTTGAATATCTTCTTGGTGAGCACAGTTTACTGTACACAAATACATAAGGGAGGAGAAATTTCCTTCTGTGTGTCTTTTTTTTTTTCCTTCTTCCTTTAGATCTGGTATCCCAGTGCCGCTGCTTGATGTGAATTTGTTTAAAGATTCATTTTACCATCTCTAATCCGCTGATTCTTCCAACCTTTCATGGGTTTGCTTCCTAACAAAAGGGGGTTTGAAACTTTTTTTTCTGAGGGTTTTTTATTGTTGTTAAGAAAGTGAAGGGGGGGGTCACAATCTTTCATCCCCGTTGCTTCATTTTTAACGTCTGATTTGAGATGATATCCCAGAGCAGGGAGTTCCCCAGCTATGTTCCACGGTGTATGAAATCACTGCTGAACCCTTTGACTCCCTTTTATTTTCCTCTTCAATGTTCCTACTTGATCACTGTAAATTTTGCTCGCCTCGGTACCATAAAGACACCAAAAATCTCTTCTTATAATATTTTGGCTTCTTAACAAGTAGTCATTTGTCTGCTAGAAACCCTTTGGTATATTTTACATTGTTTTCCCTGCAAAGATAATTTTAAGAAAAGTTGCTGTATTGCAGATACTGAAAGGTCATGGGAACCTCTTGCTAAGATTAGTCCAACTTCTTCCTATCAATAGCTGTAAGTGGCATTAGCATTTTAAAAGGAGTATTGTGTGAGCATTAAAAGATGTTTTTATTTTTTTTTTCCCCAAGTACACATTGAAAAGCACTCTTATCCCATGTCTAGGGCTGGGTGCTAACTGGAGCTCTATCATATGGGCTGATGTTTTCTATTCAGGGCCTCACAGAGAATGCACTGTTCAAAGGAGAGCCGAGCTGCAGAGGTTGGAACAATTTCATAAGCATAAAATTATTGAGAGGTGTCTACGAGGAGCCTTCAGACGGAAGGGCAACCCTGCGATGCAGGCTGTTGAGCAAATGAGCTTTACACTGTACAATTCTAAGAATGGAAAAAATTAAAAAAAAAAAAAAACAAAACAAACAAAAAAAACCCACAACATCCAAAGTTGGTGCTTCCCTTCAACTTTCTCAGTTTATCATTACCAGGAGCTAGAGAGAAAACATCGTGTTGTACATAGAGCAAATCAATTGTCCCGAATTTCTCCAAGGATTTACTAACAAGTAAACACCTTCCAGCATGGATCATCCCTCTCCGGTGTGATGGCCGTTAGCAGCTGGCCACAGTGGTGAGGCTGTAAGGACACGGACATGTTGTTTTTCTAAACCCTGAGAGATATGACTCTAATTTGAGCCCCCTATCCAAATGGATTTAATTTCTCAACTTTCTGCTTCTCTTTTCTTGGGGGCATCTGGAGTCTTTGCAGAGGGAGGGTTGTAGGCTGGGAGCCTTCATCTCTGTGGGCTGCACCCCTTGTTTTGAGGAGTGGCTGGAGGCCACCTTAGAACCACCATGGGTTGTCCTTGGCACAGAGACTCCCTGCTGATCAACCTGAGTCCTGCCGAGCACCCCTGGCAGATTATTCCAGTTAAGTGCATTTCTACTGTTTTTGAGGGCTAAGTGTTTTTCAGTGGCTTTTCTCCTCCCCCTAAGGCTGCTCTCTCACTTGCTCAACCTTTAGATGTGCTTCCCACTGAAAGGCTGATTTGTGGTGCCAAAGGCTTCTTAAGCAAAGGGAAATTATCCAGTTCCTCCTTGTTTTCCCCCCATTATTCACAATAACTTGTATTTGGCTAAAGCACATTTGAGAAAGGCACTGTCTGGAGATGAAGATATCAAGAAATGCAGATCTATAGTATCCCATGACAGTTGCCCCATGTGGTTAATCAAACACTCTGCAAAAAGGCACTTTATTCTTAATTTGCAGTTGTCTTGCTTCAGCTGCTGGGCATCCATGAGTACCCGTTTACTTTTTTTTCCCAACCCAGGCTCTCATACACAGTGATCAAGACACCCTTCAACCCTCCTCTTGCTAAACCAGAGAGGAGGGTGCCCTTGGACCCCAAGGTGGATGGAATCTGCTGGGAGACCTTCCAGTGGGCAAAGATCTCGGCCTGCAAACGCCTATAGCTCGGTGCAATATCTAAAACTCTTACCAGCTCAGGTGTCAATTTAATAACCCCTTTCCTTAGCTAGCTGGTTAGCCTAGAGCAAAACAGTTAGCTTAGAGGGCATGCATGGCTATCCTGCTTCAACTCTGAGCAGTCCTGACTGTGGGCAGCTCAGGAGAGACCTTCATCCCACTCTCCTCAAATGGCAGGTCTGGGGTGACAGCTGTAGAGGCAGTTTGGGTCAGTGCCTGTGTGTTTTTTTTGGCAAGGAGTCTCCCATGCTTCAGCACCCGCAGCTCACCCCGTCATGCTCGGGAGCCAGGCTTGTCTCACCATACCTGGGTGGTGAGACGGTTGCCCAGAGAAGCTGTGACTGCCCCATCCCTGGAGGTGTTCAAGGCCAGGCTGGACAGGGCTTGGAGCAATGTGGTCTAGTGGGAGGTGTCCCTGCCCATGGCAGGGGGTTGGATCTTGATGACCTTTAAGTTCCCTTCTGACTCTAACCATTCTATGATTCTGTCCCTGCCTCTCTGCTGTGGGGACAATGGAGCCCCAGCCAGAGCTGTGAACCCCCACCAAGGTGGATGAATATGCAGCTACATTTGTTTTTTGTCCTTCCTTTTGGCGTAGAGACCTGAAATTATTTCTGCCACCTTCAAATAATTTCTCTCATCCTTTTTTTTTTTTTTTTTTTCCATCACTACTGGCTTTTTCAGTATCATTGCAGATGCATCTACAATGCATCATCAATGCAATACCATTGCATCTGCATCTTTTCCAGCTGAAACCTTCCAGGACACCTTTTCCCAGCATGTAGATAACAACTACAACTGCAACTTTCTGTACAACTTGGTGGAAGTGAGATTTGTCTGAATATGTTTGGTTGGCTGAAGGATCCCCATCATCCTGTGCAACTGCCCTCCCCTCCATGATAGTTGCCATCCTGCCAACGCTAATATTACCCGCAGATTTTATTAGTGGTGTCATGTAGACTCATTTCAGGATCATTGATTAAAAAGGTCAATTAGCATTGCAATATTTCCTACCTAAAAAAAAATAATCGGAGTTGATTCCCAATTCTTGAGATTCCGAAGCTGTGAGCCTTTCTTTAAAAGGAGTGGAGAGAGAATGCTGCATGAAGGAAATTGCCTCCTGAGTGGGAAATTTTTATCATTTCTGCCCACACTGAATATACCTACGGGTATATTCTCTCCCATCACAGTACCTGTGGGGGTAGATGTACCTGGGGATGAGGATGTTTTGGTTGCGGTGTTTCTTTTCTGGAGGATTTTTGTTTTTTTTTCAGGGGAAAAACATGCCAGCCTCTGTAAGTGCTCCTCAGTGGGAGTTCAACAGCCTTGTTGGTTTTGAGAGTGTGTCAGAGGGCAAGAACAGACAAACTCATGTCATAACACAGACACAAAAACTCCAGGAAATTCAAGGGCGGGTAGATCTGAGGTTCTGCCCTGGCTTCATCCCTAAATTGAAACAGTCCATCCAACAGCACTGCCACTGCTTCTCTTTGGAAACTCTTCTCATCTACCACCCCAAAGCATGTGTGCAAGGCTTGGGTGGTCTCGCAGGGGTCATGCTGTCAGTAGTAGTATTTTCCACCCTGGGAGTTCAGTGTTGATAGTTGAGGAGAAATAATTGGACTCCAGACGATCCAATGTGAATCAACAGAAGCTGTTTAGTAAGCACAGATCATCATCTTTTATACCCTGTGTTGTAGCCATACACGCGACTCGCTTATTTCTGATTAGCTAGTTACACTGTCCACGCGCTGTCCATGCAGTTCATTCACACATCAGATTGGTTACAAGAATTCACATAGTAAATTGCTTAGTCATTAGCACAACATGTTTTCTACCTTCTCAGTTCCCGTTTTTCCCATGTACTAATTCCATCTTCTACCACCTGTTTTGCTCTTAATCTAATCTCTCACAGTAGGGAGGCTGGCTCACATGGCCATTTTCTCTCAGATACATTCCTACAGTACCCCCTTTTTCTTCTTGAGCCAGTCAGACCTTATGCATGGCATTTTCTATCATGTCAGTCACTTTGCAGAGAACACACGAGGCTACCATAACCAATAAAAATATAACCAACAGTAGCATGAGCCCTTGTTTTAGGAAGTCTGATAACCATCCCGTTGTTATACCCCATGAGCTTAACCAATCATCGAAACCATTTTTGACCACTTTTAATTTGGACATGTTATCCTTCAGCTCCCGTAACTGCTTATGAATGGATGATGAGTGTTCGGAAAGGTTCATACAACACATACCTTCAAAATCTTCACATCCATGACCCTGAGCTAACAGCAAAAAGTCAATAGCCGCTCGATTTTGCAACGTAGCATGCCGAATGCTATCAGCATCAGTAAGCAAGCTAGATATGATTTTAGTTGTAAGGTTTATCTGTTTACTTGCCCAACACCCTATCTTATTCAATGTATTTAATGCCGTTGCTGTTCCTAGCGAAGGAAGAATACTTATCCCTATTCTTTGTCCGAGATTTGAAAATGTTATATGGTCGTCACAGGATGGAGCGAAGGTATGAACTGTTCTCTTGGCTCTGTGGTTACTGTGTGCTCTGCTCACTGTGTCTTTGGCCGTATGCAGGCCTCTGCTCGTAGATCTGCCACATCTCCCCCTTTTTTGTTTATCACCAGACCATTTATTAACAAGGTCGCCATGACTTGTGCGTCTACTCGTTGCGACGCTCTTAGCAGGTTATATACTAAACACAATTAAAAACAGAATCAAAAAGAACCCTGCTAAGGCAATAAATACCCAGATTCCTAAATTTAGCCCAGAAAGCCAATTTCTTTGGATTTACCCACGAGAAATCCTTTTGTAATATTTCAAATACATTGTGGTTCATTAAGTTTTGAATCTTTAGTATTTGAGCTTTTAGCTGATCATGTAAAGGACGAATATTTTTTTGCAACGACATGTCAAGTTGTGATAACCAAGAGTCAAGGTCATCCTTTTTGATGGGGACACGTATGTGGCTTGGATCCATTCCAGAAAGCTGGTGACAGCACAAACGACCCTGGAAAAACAATCGTGGTAACATTTCAATCATCATAGTTACTGGTTTTGAAAAGGTATGTGGCAAAAATACCCACTCTAATGCAGTCAGGCTCTTTGCGAGTGCATCATCCCACTGTCCTATCAGGGCATAAAGTTGAAATTCTTGTAGGAAGGTGTTCAATGCGTCTTGCAGCAGTAGTAGACTATATCTTGCAACATGCTGTAATGCTTTCTGAGCTGTTGGGGTTAATGAACATAGAACTTATGGGGGGGGGGGGGGCGGGGCCAGACACAGTGCTTCAGGGCATCCCCTGTACCTTCAAAGTGTGCTCATGTCTCTCTCCCCCTCTCTGACCCGAGACAGCCCCCCTACATCCTGCACTGGATTGAGTGGAGAAGTACAGGCTAGAGTCACTGCATGCATGGCCAGTGCATGCAGCAAGTCCCACCAGACTCTCCTGCACTGGACTGAGTAGAAAAGTACAGGCCAGAGTCGCTGCACACGTGGCCAGCGTATGCAGCGAGTCTCACCAAACTCATGATCCAGCTTTGCTAACAGCGGCTGTCTGATACGTGACTACATTGTTGTAATCCCTTCTTGTTATCTTCTTCTGTGAAGGTCGGGTTCTCATGGATACACACATAGTTTTTAGAGCAACATATTCTACAACTCGTACAAGGGTACGATGCAAAGCGGCATCTACAACTGATCGTATAATGCTTATTAAACACGGCAAACAGCATACTAAACATAACAGACAAATTCCTTCCCCACAGGCAATGAGTATATTTTGCTTCAACCAACCCCATCCCCAAGTCCATCCAGCAAAGAGATTTCACCCAGTGGTCTCCACAAGTTGCTGGTTCGGTCGGTGCAGTTCTTGCAACTGGGCATGGATGGATTTGGAGTGCTCACTTAGATTCATACAATACAGTCCTTTAAAATCTTGACAACCATGTCTGTGAGCTGAAAGCAAAAAATCAGTAGCAGCTCTGTTTTGCAGCGTTGCATGTCGAATACTATCTACATCTAGCAATAACTCAGAAATAGCGGTACTAGTAGCATTGTTAAACTTATCCTTGGCAGCAAGAGAGTCCTTGTTATCAAGAATCCTTGGCAGCAAGAGAGTCCTTGTTAGCAAGAGCGCATGCGGACTCCCTGTTCTTGCTGGTACTGTGCTTTGATCTTCTTCCACAACAGGCCAAGATTCTCAAGCAGCTAGATAAGGTGTCTGTGAGTCCATTACAGGCTTATGTCATCCAAATGTTTTTCTTGCCAGCACCCGAGACTGAATAACAATTGGTGTGATATATGTTTTCCAGCACCCAGGTGCGAGTCCCTTGAGTGTATTTACAATCCTCCTCGCCAATCTTCCGTTGCTTTCCCATATTCCACCCCCCCTGCTCAAGAGACCGCTTCCGCTGGGGTTCATTTTAGTCTTGCAGGGTATAACACAGAGCAATCTACTAAGGCATGCAATAACATATACGCATATAGGAAAAAACCAAAAACATATCTCTATGGTACTGCTTTGAATCAGGTGTCCTATTTCTCTTTTTCTGATGCTTTCTCGTAATGCGTATGGCATACTTTTGTGCTAACGTGGCACATTTCCCATCTAATTGTTCCTGTTTGGTTTTTTTTCCTCCCCTTTCCTCCCCTTTCCTCCCCTTTCCTCCCCTTTCCTCCCCTTTCCTCCCCTTTCCTTTTTCTTCCATCACTTATGACTGACATAAAAGTCTGCCTTTGCAACAAGAGCTCAGTTTCTCATTTTTCCTTAAGTTTCCATTTTCCTACAGAGTATCCTATAGATTTTGGCTCAACTCCTTTTCCCAATCAACCATGACCTTATAGACAAACAACAAACAACCAGCGATACGCCCTGCACGGGCGAGCCGTTCCCGAGAGTGTAAACGTGTCGGCTCGTGAAAACTCCCCCAATATTTCAGGACTTCCATCGGTTCTACAGCCCATCCTGGTGTATCTACCTGGGGCGCGCTCGCCTTACGTCTAAACATTGTGTATATACAAACTTCTTCACTTGACGGAGTGTCAGCCCTAGTTGCATACGAGAACAGTACCACACCGGGCAGAACACCTGCTCAAGGGGAGTCACCTAACGACACTGCACACAACAAAAAGCAAACAGTAGCACACATGCTGACCAGCAGGTATAAGCTGGCGCCCGCACACACTTACACAGCAGACATACAAAACCAGCACTTCTATCTCAGGGAGACGACTGGGGAGGGGAGGGGGCGAGGCGGGCAATGGCAGGAGCAAACAGCTCCGGCTCTGTCCTTCTCTGCTGACATTCTGCCTCCTCCCTCGGCCTCAGGTGGAGCAGAGGGGATCAGCAGGGGATTGTCCCAGACCTTTGGACCTGGCCTGTTCGATCCCCCTCCCGTGGGTTGTAATGCTGCAAAAGCCCCGGCTGCCGTGGCTCGCTCCGCCTTCATATCTTGTAAGGTCGATAACACCAACCACCATGTCGTCGCCAACGGTGATGCCTCTTTGTCTCCTTTACTTATCACTTCCCACAGTTTTTTCCCCAACAGCCTCCCATATTTCTGGTTTAAAAGCTGTCTGGGGCTCTGGTGCGAATCCGTTCTCTCTGCACCAGGTTAACAACCTTCGGAGCATACGCTCATCGTATTTCACCCCTCTCTTAGAGAGGATATGCAGGAGAAGTCTTAATATAGCCCCTTCTTCTTTTGTTACTTGTTGCCCCATCTCCTGCCCCGGCTGCTCACCTCTCTCTGGGTGTCCGTGGCCATGTCGTCTGTTTATTCCGGACTGACGGCCAATCCGCCCGGTCTGAGTCCAGCTGAGCCGTCCTCCAGCCGGTGGATCTCCTTCTGGGTTTTCCGCCCCTCGCATTCCGTTGCTCAAGCCAAGCGCCGATCGGTATCACGTCGGGGTCACCATCTGAGGAGAAATAACTGGACTCCAGACGATCCAATGTGAATCAACAGAAGCCGTTTATTAAGCACAGATCGTCATCTTTTATACCCTGTGTTGTAGCCGTACACGCGACTCGCTTATTTCTGATTAGCTAGTTACACTGTCCACGCACTGTCCATGCAGTTCATTCACACATCAGATTGGTTACAAGAATTCACATAGTAAATTGCTTAGTCATTAGCACAACATGTTTTCTACCTTCTCAGTTCCCGTTTTTCCCATGTACTAATTCCATCTTCTACCACCTGTTTTGCCCTTAATCTAATCTCTCACAGTAGGGAGGCTGGCTCACGTGGCCATTTTCTCTCAGATACATTCCTACAGATAGTAGGATGTCTTTTGTCCAAAGCTGGTATGAAATAACAAACCAGGGCAAATGTTTTATTTATATTTAATGTACACCCTCAATGAAACTGTTGTGGGGCATGTGACTGCTTAAAATGTACAGCCTGAATTTCACTCTTTATTAATGTCACGCAAATAAATTAGGAAAGCATTTGCAACATGAGTGCGTGCGGCAAAAACACAGCCCACAAGAGAGTGGATATAGAATAATATTCTACAATCCTCATTGTTTTGCCCCTTTGCTTCAGACAGTGGACAGTACAGTTTTGTCTGTCTCATCAGGAACCACTGGTGAAACACCACTGGAATGATCATGGAGCATTTCTCCTAAGTATTTCTTAAATACTACCAACAGGTTAAATAAATTCACTTGTAGTTATCAATAAAAGAATGACTTGTAATTATCAAGAAAACACAGCGGAAGCAATGAGCAATCTGATTTTGTCTTAAGCTTTTCTGCAGTTCCTTTTTGAGACTGGTGAGAGGACAAGATCATTCCGATGGGAAACATAGGGAATGGGATGGGATCAACCAGAACTCACTCTCTATGGACAGGATACAGAAATTACTTGATTGCTTTTTCTAAGGAGACATTTTGCCGATGTTCTGCTTCATTTTCTTTGCTTGTCTAGAGTGGTTGAGGAAACCACGGTGAAATGAAGATGTTTTTCTGGGAATGGTGGCAAATTGGGAGTTCTTGATCAAGAGTCTGATATTATAAATTGATGGGCATACTTAATCTGTTAAAGTTAACATAGGATCCTAGGACAGTCTCATCTGAGCATCTTCTCACTGCCTTAGAGAAATGTGTAGAGAGGAGGGTAGGAAAAGGCTAGCTCAAAGACACAAGTGTGGCCAAGGTTGTGGAAACAGCAGCCCCCAGGGTAGCTCCTGGTCTTTGCTGGCCACTTGGGTGGTTCGGGAGCTACAAACACTGCCACAGTGGTGGACATTCTGGTTTGGTTGAGGGGCACTTGAATCGTTGTATTCCCAGTGTGGCTGTGGCCCTTCGGCTTAACAATGCAACCTTTTGTTTCAGCCTGGCCTTTGAAGTCTAAAGGCAGCGTTCCCCGGATACTAAAGCTACCTTTGCTTTTAATGAGGCTTAAAGGAGCAAACGGGGTCCTTGCAGTGCCCATGTAGCTGCGCAATGTCATTCCTGAACACCCTGTGCTGAATCCAGGGCTGACTTCATAGAATCACACACTGGTTTGGGTTGGAAGGGAATTTAAAGATCATCTAGATCCAACCCCCTGCCCTGGGCAGGGACACCTCCCACCAGCCCAGGTTGCTCCAAGCCCTGTCCAACTTGGCCTTGAACACCTCCAGGGATGGGGCAGCCACAGCTTCTCTGGGCAACCTGGGCCAGGGTCTCACCACCCTCACAGGAAAACTTCTTCCTAATATCTCATCTAAATCTCCTCTCTTTCAGTTCAAAACTGTTCCCCCTCGTCCTATTGCTCCACTCCCTGATCAAGAGGGACCTTCTCTGTAGGCCCTCTTTAAGTACTCAGTCCGGAGGAGTCTAGCAAAGCCAAGCAGCCATCAGTGTGTAAGGCTTTGGCATAGCCAAGGTATGAGAAATGGTTCTCACCAAGCAAAAAAGTCAACTAGCAGAGAGTTTGGCTCTTAACTTCTCCTAGATCCATCCTATTATTTCCTTGTCATGCAGATCTTTCAATCTAAATATTACATGGTTGAATGTTTTGAGGACTCCTAGGATGCAGAGGCTGGGTCCATGTTTGCAAGGTTAGAGCACTTCTTCAACACACCTTCCAGTTGGGTTTGAGCTGGTTTGTGCACCCGGAGCCAAATCCCTTCTGGGAACCAAACCAAGGGAGCGGGGATCTTTCAGAGACCCCAAAAGCACCCTCCCGAGCCAAAATGAAGCTCTGAGGTGGACCAAGGGCCAAGCTCTGATTTATGGATGCAGATCAAACGTGGGTGCTCTGGTTGCCCCCAGGTACTTGTCCTCCCCCTCGATCGGGATCCCCATCTCTGCTGCACGGGTGGTTAAGCTCCTGCAGAGCAGCTGCCCAACAGCTGCAGGTTACACTTCACATATGAAAGAAACCCCAAATCTGTGTGAAATTCCCAGTGGTTTAACAGCTGTTGCTTGAGCCAGGCTGTCTGTGTCACATATATGGGGACACTGGAGGGGAAAGAGGCAGGACAGACAGCTGAGAGCTGTCATTTCTCCAGCTGCTTAGTTATAATCTGCTTTTGCTCATGTCAGAGCCTTTTGAGGGAAAATTTGAGAATGGAGAAGCCTTTGGATTTATTTTCCTCCCTTTTCTCACCCCCTACCCCACAATTGCCGTGAGTACGGTGTGAGGCAAACTCTGTCGTTAAGGGATTTATTTCTAGGGAGACTTTTTGGTGGGATTCACTGCAACTTATTTTAAATATCTGAGCAAGTCAAATACTCATTCTGGTGAGTGGAGAGGAATAGCATCCAGGAATGGTCAGTTCAGCTGAATTAGCTATTGGTTTTAGAGAAAGACAATTTGCTTTCTGAAGGCAGGAGTCGTCTTTTTTTTTGGCTGCAGAATTGGTGATAAATTCCATATCTTCTGGGAAGGGGAAGGTGTTGTGGGGAGATGAGAAACTTTTGAAGGAGAAGTGGCACTAAAAATCAGGAAATTAGTTGTGTACTTTGAAGAAACCACACAGAGCAATTTGCCAAAGGATCTGGAGGGTGTTTAAAATATCTACATATTAATAGGCTGTGGTGTGACCAACTGACTAACCCTGTTTACCTGTGGAGAGGGAGGGTTTTATTTCCAGGACATAGCAGGGAAAAGTTTGGGTCACCAGAAGGGCTTCATTTACCTCAGTCAACCATAAAGTGCAGGATAAAAATCTGTGGTATTGCTGTGATTTATTCTAAAAACACCTGGTACAAACACTTCTTTTTATTTCCTGACATTTTGCATTCTCTCTGCATTTATGAAAATAAAACGACCTGTTAATTCTTAATCAAAACCAGTTCTTAATTCTATTTTTTTAACTGAAATTATATTTATCCAGGAATCCCTTATTTGCTCTTAAATGTGAATTTAGGTTAACCAAAAATTTATGTGATTTTTAGCTGTGGGAAGTCCTGCTGTGGGCAGAGGGAATGCTGCAGATTTAAAGCCCACAGAGCACACGCTGAGGAGGTCGTGTCTTCCCAACGCTGCTCGGCTGTATTTTGGATGGTATTTCTCTGTGTCGTTGCTTTCCAGATGAGTCTCCTGTAACGTGACATCAGTCTCTGTTTAGGTAATACCTACATCAAGGAATCACGTCTTGATGGAAGAGGCAGTAGACAGGTCACAGTGGTCTTGGTTGCTCTGGTTGACATTGTAATTTGAGATGTGGTTTGAGTGCAAGATCAAAATGGCTTGGGTCTTAGTGTCCCAAAACCCCTCAGCCATGTGGGGTGCCATCTCTGTACCCCAACCCTCCCTGCATGGGACATCAGGAAGGGAGAGAGATGGGGGGCAGATCTTGAGCTGAATATGTTCTGCTGAGAGAGGCCCTGCATCTCCTGTGGCTTCCCCAGCAGTTTGAACACAGCTTTAGTAACCCCCAAATGCTCCATGGGCACCACAAACTGGAGTTTTCTGTTGGTGGCTGTGGGCTATGAGCTGTGGGGCTTGTGCCCAAGGACGGCTGGAGGGGGCCAGGACAGCTGGAGGCTCCCAAACTGGGATGGGATGAGACCATGGACATGTTGCCCATGGAAGGGAGAGCAGAAAACAGGGCTGGTCCTGCCAGGTTGGGGGAAGAGATGGGAATTCTCCTGTTTTTCCCTTCCCCAGCCCCTGCAAGGACTCTGGCACACCAAAAATCAAAACAAAATGGAAAAAAAAAGTTCTGTTGATGCTAATTTGTTGGATGGTTATTTCCTGGGGAAGTAACTGTTGCATGGTAGAGTTCAAAGTTCAAAAGAGAAATGGAAAATTTTGCTACCCAATAGTTCCTTCTGTTCTTATATGATTGTATTATGGAAAAATACAGTAGAAAAGAAGTGCCCCATGTTGTCCACTCTTCCCATGGCACAGTCACCCTCGCTGTCCCACGGGGGAGCTCCAGGGGTACAGGACACCCCATCTCTGAGATGGGTCCTGTTGAGGGACACAGGGTGTGATGCCACAGGGGAGGGCAGGGGACAAGGCAAGGTGATGGTGCAGAGTTCTGAACGCCACCAGGAAATTCCAAGCAGAAAAATGCCAGGGCTGGATGGGCGATAGTTTGGTTTTGTTGTCTTGTTTTAAACAGCCCCTGTGAACAACTGTTGTGTGCAAGGGGCAGGAAGGGGGGGTTGCCATGGCAAAATGGGATTTGTTGGGAATGAATAGCTTTCTTTTTCTCCCCTGAAATGAATGGGTTGCTAAGACCTCCCTGCATATGAAGACTGTAGGTGCTACCCTCCGTGGAAGAGATGGCGAACAATATCCCTCCCCAGCTTTATGTTGTCCACAGGCCTCTTAATACAACTCAGTCTTATTACACACAAAAAATGTGATCTCAAGTGCAGATTGAGAGAGACAAAAATGTTCCAAGTGGGATCTATCTATGTCTCTTCCCCAGTCCCCTCCAACAACAGGGATTAGCGGTGATGTTTGCACTGACTGTAACTAGGACATAAAGACTATGGTTCATTTCTTCCCATTCAGCTAATTCTTTACATTGCAGGCACTACAGGATCCATTTATGGTTTGGGGTTGTGTTTTGTTTTTTTTTCCCCTTTTGTGAAAGTAGGTTGGGGTGGGAGGGGAGGGGCTGAGGGGGAGAAATCTGCTGAGGAAACTGTTGGCATCTCCAAAGAAAAGTATCTTTTCAAACCTCAGCCTGCAGCCCTCCTCTGCTGGAGGTGAAAGACACTGCAATCCACATCTGATGCAATGGCATTCGCAGGCAGCACCTCTTTTAGATGAAGGCCATGATATATTCGTCGAGAGTGGCAACTTTTAAGAAATAAAGTGATTTAAGCTGACGGATTTGATTTCCCATATCAAGCTCTCAGCCTTTTTTTTGCAGCAAATGGGAGTGCTTGCTCTCAGACATCTCTCATTCCTGACACATACCCACCTCTAAAGCAAACTCCAGCACCAACTTTAGGTATGTTTTTTTTCTGGGAGAGCTTTGGGAGGCAGGACGTGACCATGTGGGAAGGGTTTGGCCAGGACCCCAGGGTAAATATTTTTGCCAGCCATGCGATCCCTAATAGGCGCCAATCGCCAGTGTTTGTTTTTCTCCTATTTGGAAGAAAATTTCTCCAGCAGCCAAAAAATACAGGGGTGGGACACAGGATTTGTGCAAAGGGGCTGGAAGATGCTCTTGGTTTTCTGCAGCGCAGTCGCACTGTGACCTCAGCCTGGCTGGGGAAGGGTTAGCGAGGCAATGGCATCTGGAGCATCCTTGTGCAGGTCCTGAACTCCCTCCCTCCCTCTTCTGGGATATGGGGATGAGAGAAGAGATGGTTAATATCGCCTAAATGCCTTTTAGCTGACCTAGGAACATGCTCTATCTGCTCCGAAGCCATGCATCAATCTTGCCTTAACAAACAAGTCCTGCTGACTCATAGCGGGTTCAGGGGAGGTTACGAGGCGAAAATGAAGGATGATGAGATGAAGGAGGAACTCACAAATCTTTCCGAGGTGGAGGGCAGGCAGGGCCATGTGTCACAGTACTAGGGCATGGTGACCCATCTCTGCCTCGTGGTCTCTCATTCCTCACCGCTGAAGGCAAATACTGTAGAGATAAAAGCCACAGAGCAGATTTCGGAGCTTTGAAATATTGATTGTGGCGGTTAATTTCTTTATTTAATTGCAAACTTCCAAGCTCAGAGAGGAAAAGTGCACAGTGTGGACCCACCTCTTGTCTGAAATTTGGCCACCACAGTTACAGGCCATAATTCACATGAGGATTAACCTGGATTTGTGTGCAAACAAGAGAGAGAAAAAATGACCTAAACTTGCACTGTGCATCTCGGGTGACCCGAGCTAATGTGCCCCAAAGGTGTGTGATGATGTATCTACTACCTCTCACCTCTGTTCCTGGCACTCGGAGAGACAGCAAATGAATCTGAGCTGTCCTTTGAGGGAGCACAGGCTTGCCAAGGACTTCAACACATGCTTTGGAGAACGATATTCCAGGTGCTTGAAGTGGAGGATGATGCCCGAGTACCTTTTTCTGCAGCACTGAGAAATATCCTAGGAATGGGCAAGTGCCAATAGGCGTTATGTATTTCTGGGCTTCTTCCAGTAAAGGGAAGGCATCAATGGTACCTTGGAGAAAGTCAACTTCCTGCCATCTCAGCTCTTCTCGCAAAGGGATTTCTTTTGGTCCATACCTCTCAGGCCATCGGTGTTGAGATCCATAGGCAAGGTGTGTTCCCCGTTGGTTTGCAGGGAAAAAATAATAGGACTTTCACCTGAAAACTGCTCTTCACCTTTAAGTGTGCCAAACTGAAAGAGGAGAGGGTACCAATGGAAAGCAGAAAATAGCTGAGGATAAGATCAGAAAAGTTTAGGGGAGGCTGAGAAGGCAGGACTTCCCATGGTGGTCCTGATCCAGCACCCTGGTGAGGATTTCCATCCTGGGAAGTTACTTAGAAGGACACGGTGGGTGGGATTCATGTCCAGATTGTCAGTGTCCAAATGTGGATATGCACTGGTGTCTCCACGTGTGGTCGGTGTCAGAGTTCTCATCAGCTGGCAGAGGTCTAATCTGTGTATGGACTGCTGCATGCTGTATTCGGAGCTCATGGCTGGTGTATCTGGCATGGCCCATGCCCAAGGTCTGCGGGTTGAAGATGTCGATCTCAAGGAAGTTGCTGGGCACCAGTTGCTGAAGTCAGTTCTGGTCCCATCACTGCTGCACTTTACTCGGTTTCATCAAAGTCCACCTGTCATTAGTTTGGACAATTCTTGCTGTAGTACCATTGATATGGCATATAGCAATTATAGTAATGATGACATACAGTTATTTAGCAATTAACATCATACAATTTGATTCATTGGCTATTCTCGCCCAAAATCAGATCCCCATGAGGCACACATCGGACCTCCCCATCCTTCCGCATCACCCACCAAGTGCACCCAGGTCCTTGGGCAAAAGCAATCCCACGGATGGGTTTGCCTTTGCCTGAGGCAGGACTAACCCAGACTGTCTTCCCTAGCATATTCTTCATGTGCACTACGGGGACGTTAACCCCTTCTACGGTACATGGAAGTTTTGATTGGGCAGGGCCAGCCCGATTGTTAGATCCCCTGGTGTTAACTAGCCAGGTAGCTTTTGCTAGATGTGCATCCCAATGTTTTAAAGTCCCACCACCCATTGCTCTCAGTGTAGTTTTTAACAGTCCATTGTATCGTTCTATCTTCCCAGAGGCTGGTGCATGACAGGGGATGTGATATACCCACTCGATACCATGCTCTTTGGCCCAGGTGTCTATGAGGCTGCTTCGGAAATGAGTCCCGTTGTCTGACTCAGTTCTCTCTGGGCTGCCATGTCATCACAGGACTTGCTTTTCAAGGCCCAGGACAGTGTTCTGGGTGGTGGCATGGGGCACAGGGTATGTTTCCAGCCATCCAGTGGTTGCTTCCACCATTGTAAGCACATAGCGCTTGCCTTGACGGATCTGTGGCAGTGTGATATAATCAATCTGCCAGGCCTCCCCATATTTATACTTCAGCCATCGTCCTCTGTAGGAATGTGTCTGAGAGAAAATGGTCACGTGAGCCAGCCTCCCTACTATGAGAGATTAGATTAAGAGCAAAACAGGTGGTAGAAGATGGAATTAGTACATGGGAAAAACAGGAACTGAGAAGGTAGAAAACATGTTGTGCTAATGACTAAGCAATTTACTATGTGAATTCTTGTAACCAATCTGATCTGTGAATGAACTGCATGGACAGCGCGTGAACAGAGACTGTAAGCCAATCGTATAGCTGCTGCTAGTGTGTACTCTTATTGCCTGTCTATATATACTCTGTGAAAACTTGAATAAAGGGAGAACGATCATACTCATATTGAGACTCCATCGTTACTCCGGGTCCGTCTCCCACTCCAACATCTGGTAGCAGAGGATGGTTCAGCGCGACTGAGTTCTCCGAGACTGCGGTAAGCAGCTAGAGGAGGGGAGTGGGAAACTTCGGCTGGGAGACGTGCTGCTTGGGCGCATCAGCGGGAGCAGACAACGGCGTGAGGTCGCTCCTCACCTCCCAGGCGCAGCTATGGAAACAGAAGCTGCGGCCACGCTACTCGCTGGGATCCTCTCTAAGAGAGGGATTGAAACACCAGCGAAACCGTTGCTCAAACTGATTAAATTGGGCAGGAGATGGGGCAACAAGTAACAAAAGAAGGGGCTATATTAAGACTTCTCCTGCATATCCTCTCTAAGAGAGGGGTGAAATACGATGAGCGTATGCTCCGAAGGTTGTTAACCTGGTGCAGAGGGAACGGATTCGCACCAGAGCCCCAGACAGCTTTTAAACCAGAAATATGGGAGGCTGTTGGGAGAAACCTGTGGGAAGTGATAAGTAAAGGAGACAAAGAGGCATCACCGTTAGCGACGACATGGTGGTTGGTGTTATCGACCTTACAAGATATGAAGGCGGAGCGAGCCACGGCGGCCGGGGCTTTTGCAGCGTTACAACCCACGGGAGGGGGATTGAACAGGCCAGGTCTGAAGGTCTGGGACAATCCCCTGCTGATCCCCTCTGCTCCACCTGAGGCCGAGGGAGGAGGCAGAATGTCAGCAGAGAAGGACAGAGCCGGAGCTGTTTGCTCCTGCCATTGCCCGCCTCGCCCCCTCCCCTCCCCAGTCGTCTCCCTGAGATAGAAGTGCTGGTTTTTGTATGTCTGCTGTGTAAGCGTGTGCGGGCGCCAGCTTATACCTGCTGGTCAGCATGTGTGCTACTGTTTGCTTTTTGTTGTGTGCAGTGTCGTTAGGTGACTCCCCTTGAGCAGGTGTTCTGCCCGGTGTGGTACTGTTCTCGTATGCAACTAGGGCTGACACTCCGTCAAGTGAAGAAGTTTGTATATACACAATGTTTAGACGTAAGGCGAGCGCGCCCCAGGCAGATACACCAGGATGGGCTGTAGAACCGATGGAAGTCCTGAAATATTGGGGGAGTTTTCACGAGCCGACACGTTTACACTCTCGGGAACGGCTCGCCCGTGCAGGGCGTATCGCTGGTTGTTTGTTGTTTGTCTATAAGGTCATGGTTGATTGGGAAAAGGAGTTGAGCCAAAATCTATAGGATACTCTGTAGGAAAATGGAAACTTAAGGAAAAATGAGAAACTGAGCTCTTGTTGCAAAGGCAGACTTTTATGTCAGTCATAAGTGATGGAAGAAAAAGGAAAGGGGAGGAAAGGGGAGGAAAGGGGAGGAAAGGGGAGGAAAAAAAACCAAACAGGAACAATTAGATGGGAAATGTGCCACGTTAGCACAAAAGTATGCCATACGCATTACGAGAAAGCATCAGAAAAAGAGAAATAGGACACCTGATTCAAAGCAGTACCATAGAGATATGTTTTTGGTTTTTTCCTATATGCGTATATGTTATTGCATGCCTTAGTAGATTGCTCTGTGTTATACCCTGCAAGACTAAAATGAACCCCAGCGGAAGCGGTCTCTTGAGCAGGGGGGGTGGAATATGGGAAAGCAACGGAAGATTGGCGAGGAGGATTGTAAATACACTCAAGGGACTCGCACCTGGGTGCTGGAAAACATATATCACACCAATTGTTATTCAGTCTCGGGTGCTGGCAAGAAAAACATTTGGATGACATAAGCCTGTAATGGACTCACAGACACCTTATCTAGCTGCTTGAGAATCTTGGCCTGTTGTGGAAGAAGATCAAAGCACAGTACCAGCAAGAACAGGGAGTCCGCATGCGCTCTTGCTAACAAGGACTCTCTTGCTGCCAAGGATTCTTGATAACAAGGACTCTCTTGCTGCCAAGGATAAGTTTAACAATGCTACTAGTACCGCTATTTCTGAGTTATTGCTAGATGTAGATAGTATTCGACATGCAACGCTGCAAAACAGAGCTGCTACTGATTTTTTGCTTTCAGCTCACAGACATGGTTGTCAAGATTTTAAAGGACTGTATTGTATGAATCTAAGTGAGCACTCCAAATCCATCCATGCCCAGTTGCAAGAACTGCACCGACCGAACCAGCAACTTGTGGAGACCACTGGGTGAAATCTCTTTGCTGGATGGACTTGGGGATGGGGTTGGTTGAAGCAAAATATACTCATTGCCTGTGGGGAAGGAATTTGTCTGTTATGTTTAGTATGCTGTTTGCCGTGTTTAATAAGCATTATACGATCAGTTGTAGATGCCGCTTTGCATCGTACCCTTGTACGAGTTGTAGCATATGTTGCTCTAAAAACTATGTGTGTATCCATGAGAACCCGACCTTCACAGAAGAAGATAACAAGAAGGGATTACAACAATGTAGTCACGTATCAGACAGCCGCTGTTAGCAAAGCTGGATCATGAGTTTGGTGAGACTCGCTGCATACGCTGGCCACGTGTGCAGCGACTCTGGCCTGTACTTTTCTACTCAGTCCAGTGCAGGAGAGTCTGGTGGGACTTGCTGCATGCACTGGCCATGCATGCAGTGACTCTAGCCTGTACTTCTCCACTCAATCCAGTGCAGGATGTAGGGGGGCTGTCTCGGGTCAGAGAGGGGGAGAGAGACATGAGCACACTTTGAAGGTACAGGGGATGCCCTGAAGCACTGTGTCTGGCCCCGCCCCCCCCCCCCCCATAAGTTCTATGTTCATTAACCCCAACAGCTCAGAAAGCATTACAGCATGTTGCAAGATAAGATATAGTCTACTACTGCTGCAAGACGCATTGAACACCTTCCTACAAGAATTTCAACTTTATGCCCTGATAGGACAGTGGGATGATGCACTCGCAAAGAGCCTGACTGCATTAGAGTGGGTATTTTTGCCACATACCTTTTCAAAACCAGTAACTATGATGATTGAAATGTTACCACGATTGTTTTTCCAGGGTCGTTTGTGCTGTCACCAGCTTTCTGGAATGGATCCAAGCCACATACGTGTCCCCATCAAAAAGGATGACCTTGACTCTTGGTTATCACAACTTGACATGTCGTTGCAAAAAAATATTCGTCCTTTACATGATCAGCTAAAAGCTCAAATACTAAAGATTCAAAACTTAATGAACCACAATGTATTTGAAATATTACAAAAGGATTTCTCGTGGGTAAATCCAAAGAAATTGGCTTTCTGGGCTAAATTTAGGAATCTGGGTATTTATTGCCTTAGCAGGGTTCTTTTTGATTCTGTTTTTAATTGTGTTTAGTATATAACCTGCTAAGAGCGTCACAACGAGTAGAAGCACAAGTCATGGTGACCTTGTTAATAAATGGTCTGGTGTTAAACAAAAAAGGGGGAGATGTGGCAGATCTACGAGCAGAGGCCTGCGTACGGCCAAAGACACAGTGAGCAGAGCACACAGTAACCACAGAGCCAAGAGAACAGTTCATACCTTCGCTCCATCCTGTGACGACCATATAACATTTTCAAATCTCGGACAAAGAATAGGGATAAGTATTCTTCCTTCGCTAGGAACAGCAACGGCATTAAATATGTTGAATAAGACAGGGTGTTGGGCAAGTAAACAGATAAACCTTACAACTAAAATCATATCTAGCTTGCTTACTGATGCTGATAGCATTCGGCATGCTACGTTGCAAAATCGAGCGGCTATTGACTTTTTGCTGTTAGCTCAGGGTCATGGGTGTGAAGATTTTGAAGGTATGTGTTGTATGAACCTTTCCGACCACTCATCATCCATTCATAAGCAGTTACGGGAGCTGAAGGATAACATGTCCAAATTAAAAGTGGTCAAAAATGGTTTCGATGATTGGTTAAGCTCATGGGGTATAACAACGGGATGGTTATCAGACTTCCTAAAACAAGGGCTCATGCTACTGTTGGTTATATTATTATTGATTATGGTAGCCTCGTGTGTTCTCCGCAAAGTGACTGACATGATAGAAAATGCCATGCATAAGGTCTGGCTGGCTCAAGAAGAAAAAGGGGGTATTGTAGGAATGTGTCTGAGAGAAAATGGTCACGTGAGCCAGCCTCCCTACTATGAGAGATTAGATTAAGAGCAAAACAGGTGGTAGAAGATGGAATTAGTACATGGGAAAAACGGGAACTGAGAAGGTAGAAAACATGTTGTGCTAATGACTAAGCAATTTACTATGTGAATTCTTGTAACCAATCTGATCTGTGAATGAACTGCATGGACAGCGCGTGAACAGAGACTGTAAGCCAATCATATAGCTGCCGCTAGCGCGTGCTCTTATTGCCTGTCTATATATACTCTGTGAAAACTTGAATAAAGGGAGAACGATCATACTCATATTGAGACTCCATCGTTACTCCGGGTCCGTCTCCCACTCCAACAGTCCTCCGTACAAAAGAGGCTTCAAACGCTTGGCTTGTTTGATTGCAGTGCATCTCTCACATTCATGGATGACCTGTGCAATAGTGTCCATGGTCAAGTCCACCCCTTGGTCACGAGCCCATCTATATGTCGCATCTCTTCCTTGATGGGCTGAGATGTCATGGGCCCACTGATGTGTGAATAGTTCACCCTTATGTTGCCAGTCCAGATCCACCTGAGCCACTTTTGTCATGTTGAGATGGAATTTCCTGTGTTCCAGTTTGTGTCCGTTGCCCCTTGTCCTGTCGCTGGGCACCACTGAAAAGAGTCTGGCCCCATTCTCTTGACACCCACCCTTTAGATATTTATAAGCATTGATGAGATCCTCTCTCAGTCTTCTCTTCTCCAGGCTAAACAGACCCAGGTCTCTCAGCCTTTCCTCATAAGAGAGATGCTCCAGTCCCTTGATCATCTTTGTAGCCCTCCGCTGGACTCTCTCCAGCAGTTCCATGTCCTTCTTGAACTGGGGAGCCCAGAACTGGACACAGTACTCCAGGTGTGGCCTCACCAGGGCAGAGTAGAGGGGGAGGATGACCTCCCTCAACCTGCTGGCCCCATTCTTTTTAATGCACCCCAGGAGACCATTGGCCTTCTTGGCCACAAGGGCACATTGCTTCCTCATGGTCAACTTGTTTTCTACCAGGACTCCAAGGTCCCTCTCTGCAGAGCTGCTTTCCAGCAGGTTAACCCCTATCCTGTACCGGTGCATGGGGTTATTCCTCCCTAGGTGCAGAACTTTGGTCCACTTGCCCCTGTTGAATTTCATTAGGCTCCTCTCCACCCAACTCTCCAGCCTCTCCAGGTCTTGCTGAATGACGGCACAGCCTTCTGGTGCGTAAGCCACTCCTCCCAGTTTTGTGTCATCAGCAAACTTGCTGAGGGTGCATTCTGTCCCTTCATCCAGGCCAATGATGAATATGTTGAACAAGACCAGACCCAGTACTGACCCCTGGGGAACACCGCTAGCTACAGGCCTCCAACTAGATTCTGTGCTGCTGATCACAACCCTCTGAGCTCTGCCATTCAGCCAGTTCTCAATCCCACCTCCCTGTCCACTCATCTAACCCACACTTCCTAAGCTTACCTATCAGGATGTTATGGGAGACTGTGTCAAAAGCCTTGTTGAAGTCAAGGTAGACAACGTCCACTGTTCTCCCCGCATCTACCCAGCCAGTCGTTCCATCATAGAAGGCTATCAGGTTGGTCGAGCATGATTTCCCCTTGGTGAATCCATGTTGACCACTCCTGATAGCCTTCATTTCCTCTACATGCTTAGAGATGACATCCAGGATGAGCTTTTCCATCACCTTTCCAGGGATAGAGGTGAGGCTGACTGGCCTGTAGTTTCCTGGGTCGTCCTTCTTGTCCTTTTTGAAGACTGGAGTGACGTTGGCTTTCCTCCAGTCCTCAGGCACCTCTCCTGTTCTCCAGGACCTTTCAAAGATGATGGATAGTGGCTTTACAATAACATTGGCCCTCTCCCTCAGCACTTGTGAGTGCATCCCATCAGGGCCCATGGATTTCTGGATGTCGAGTTTGCCTAAACGATATCTCTTACCCGATTGTCCTCGACCAAGGGAAAGTCTTCCTTTCTCCGGACTTTCTGTCTCTTACCTCCAGGGTCTGGGATTCCTGAGGGCAAGCCTTAGCAGTAAAGACTGAAGCAAAGAAGGCATTCAGTAACTCCACCTTCTCTGCATCCTCCGTCACCAGGGCACCTACCTCATGCAGCAGCGGGACCACATTTTCCCTAGTCTTCCTTTTTCTACTGATGTACTTGAAGAAGCCCTTCATATTGTCTTTGACATCCCTTGCCAGGTTTAATTCCAAGTAGGCCTTAGCCTTCCTCATTGCATCCCTGCATACTCTGACAATGTTCCTATATTCCTCCCAAGTGGCCAGTCCGTTTTTCCACATTCTGTGAACTTCCTTCTTCCATCTGAGTTTTTCCAGAATC
This sequence comes from Rissa tridactyla, assembly GCF_028500815.1. Lineage (NCBI taxonomy): Eukaryota > Metazoa > Chordata > Aves > Charadriiformes > Laridae > Rissa > Rissa tridactyla. The sequence continues at coordinate 26,480,206 of NC_071496.1, forward strand.
TCCTTCCTTGGTCATCCATGCAGGTCTCCTGCCTCCTTTGCTTGATTTCTTACTCATAGGGATGCACCGATGTTGAGTTTGGAGGAAGTGTATATTAACCAGCTCTCTTGGACCCCCCTACCTTCTAGAGCCTTAGCCCCATGGGATTCCTCCAGGTAGGTATTTGAAGAGGCCAAAGTCAGCTCTCCTGAAGTCCAGGGTTGTAATTCTACTTATTGCCCTGCTTCTTCCATGCGGGATCGTTAACTCCACCATCTCATGGTCACTGCAGCCAAAGCTACCCGCAACCTTCACATCCCCAACTAGTCCTTCTTTGTTTGTCAGCACAAGGTTCAGCAGCGCACCTCTCCTTGTTGGCTTCTCCACCACCTGTATCAAGAAGTGTCCTGGTTCCGGTGGGGATAGGGTTAACTTTTCCTGGTATTCCATGCCATGTGAGCCACGCCCACCCTGAGCTGCCGGGGGAGGGGGCAGGAAGTTGCTGCTTAAAAGCGGGCTGGGGCGGCCCGGGTCCGGCCGGCGAGCGGCGAGGGGAGCGGCGGTTCCGTAATCGCGTTTGTATATTCCCCTATCCGTGTTGTTGTTGTTGTTGTTGTTTGCCTGTTCCCTTTGCTGTTCTATTAAACTGCCTTTGTCTCAACCCAAGAGTCTTGCCTTTTCTTACGATTCTTCCTGTGTTTGGAAGGCACGAGCGAGCGACACGTGGTTCTTTGTTGCTGTCTGAGGCTAAACCACGACAGTCCTTTTTGGCGCCCAACGTGGGGCTCGAAGGGTTGAGATAACGACAGAATCCAACTAGAACGTGGAAAAAATGGTTTTGGTTTTTTTTTTTGTATGCATTTATTTTATTAGGTAAGTAGTCACTGGTCATCATGTTGCTTGGTTTGTTCTCATGGCTGTGTTACATAAATTCCTATATGGCTTATGTACTCCCTGCGATGCTGTTTACCATGTCTGGAACAGGGATGAGGATTATCATTCTGCTGTCCTGTGCGATATCTGTTTATGATATGATAACATCACTGTTCAGACGGCTATTTTGGGGTGTTTATGCGGTTTTGCTGTCCTGTCCGTACATTGGACACCGTCTCTCAGGATTTGTTATTAATTTCCCCAGCCCTTTTGCCTCCCTTTTCTCCTTCGGGTCAGGTATGACAGCTTTTGAGAATTTTGAATATCCTTGGGATACTCAAACTAGCGTGTTCGTAGTGCTATGTCTCCTGAATACGTTCCAGGTCTTGTTTAGAGTTAAGCGACTATTTAAGACTACCACCCGGAGATCTGCTCCGAGGCTGGATAGTCAGGGGTGGCATGGCATGTGGGAGAGCATGGGCAGGTACCTAGAGAACTACTCACCTCCAATGGTCTGGGACTTCACCCCTGAACAATTACAGGACCCTGATCAAGTGGTAGAATATTTGAAGGGAAAATGCTGTGGCTATTCTAGAGAGGCACAACTCACCGCGCTGTGCTGGGCCCTGGCCAGTATCTACCAGGCACTGCTCAGAATTATGCAGCACCCTCAAGGGGAAGAGATGGAAACCAGACCTGCTGCAGCCCCTGCGGCGGCCCCTGCGGCGGCCCCTGCGGCTGCTGCAGCCCCTGCTGCAGCCCCTGCGGCGGCCCCTGCGGCTGCTGCAGCCCCTGCTGCAGCCCCTGCGGCAGCCCCTGCGGCTGCGGCGGCCCCTGCGGCTGCTGCAATCCTTGCGACGGACACTGCGGCTACTGCAATCCTTGCGACAGACACTGCGGCTACTGCAACCCCCGTGGTAGCCACTGCCACTGAACCAGGGAACCAACCCGTGCCGGTATCAGTTGCCCCCATACAGAAGAAGAAGTACACAAAGAAATCAGTTCGCTTAGTAAGAGATGATGATGAACCAGGGCCATCACGAGAGCAGGAGGAAGAGGCAGAACCAGAGATAATTACTCGATCCCTATCCTTGAGTGAGCTGCGGGATATGCGAAAAGATTTCAGCCGACTTTCAGGCGAGCACATTGTCACCTGGCTGCTCCGGTGCTGGGATAATGGGGCCAGTAGCCTGGAATTAGAGGGTAGGGAGGCCAGGCAGCTGGGATCCCTGTCTAGGGAAGGCGGCATTGACAAGGCGATCGGGAAAAAGACCCAAGCCCTCAGCCTCTGGAAACGACTCCTATTAGGCGTGAGGGAGAGGTACCCCTTCAGCGAGGATGTTGTATGTCAGCCAAGCAAGTGGACTACCATGGAAAGAGGTATCCAGTACCTGAGAGAATTAGCCGTGCGGGAGATGATTTATTATGACTTGGACAATGCAGACTTACCCGCAGACCCTGATGAGGTGCGATGCACAAGGCCCATGTGGCGGAAGTTTGTACGGAGCGCACCATCATCATATGCCAACTCCCTGGCAGTAATGGAATGGAAAGGTGAAGAGGGACCAACGGTGGATGAGGTAGCTGGCCGGCTCCGGCGATATGAAGAAAGTCTCTCTTCCCCCCTTGTTTCAGCTGTGGAGAAACTGTCGCGGAAGGTCCAGCAACTTGAAGAGAATATGTCCTACTCCCCACCTGCACGGGCCAGCATCTCAGCTATTAGAAGCAGGCATTTCCCCACTCAAGAGAGAGAGTACAGAGGGTACACACCACGAGGCACCCTGTGGTTCTACCTGCGGGACCACGGAGAGGACATGAGGAAGTGGGACGGACAACCTACTTCGATCCTGCGGACACGGGTACAGGAGTTGCAAGGAAGGACAACCACAAAAGGGGATCCCTCCAGGAAAAGTGCCGCCCCAGTTTCCAGTGGGCCGTTCCCCAGACAAAGCAGAAGGCTTGATCTTGCTTCTGATCCTCTTGAAGGAACTTCCAAGTCATTTATGCAAGAAGTGAGTAATGGATACTATGACCAGTATTAGGGGGGCCCTGCCTCCGGCCAGGTGGAGGAAAGGGATAACCGGGTTTATTGGACGGTGTGGATTCGATGGCCTGGCACATCAGACCCACAGGAGTATAAGGCTCTAGTGGACACGGGTGCGCAGTGTACTTTAATACCATCAAGCTATAGAGGGGCAGAACCCATTTGTATTTCTGGGGTGACAGGGGGATCCCAAGAGTTGACTGTACTGGAGGCAGAAGTGAGCCTAACTGGGAATGAGTGGCAAAAGCATCCCATTGTGACTGGCCCAGAGGCTCCATGCATCCTTGGTATAGATTACCTCAGGAGAGGGTATTTTAAGGACCCAAAAGGGTACCGCTGGGCCTTTGGCATAGCTGCTTTGGAGACGGAGGAAGTTAAACAGTTGTCTGCCTTGCCTGGTCTCTCGGAGGATTCTTCTGTTGTGGGGTTGTTGAGGGTCAAAGAACAACAGGTGCCGATTGCTACCACAACGGTGCATCGGCGGCAGTATCGCACTAACCGAGACTCTCTGATTCCCATCCATGAGCTGATTCGTCAACTAGAGGTTCAAGGAGTGATCAGCAAGACTCGCTCACCCTTTAACAGTCCCATATGGCCGGTGCGAAAATCTAATGGAGAGTGGAGGCTAACTGTAGACTATCGTGGTCTGAATGAAGTCACGCCACCGCTGAGTGCTGCTGTGCCGGACATGCTAGAACTCCAGTACGAACTGGAGTCCAAGGCAGCCAAGTGGTATGCCACGATTGATATAGCGAATGCATTTTTCTCAATCCCTTTGGCAGCAGAGTGCAGGCCACAGTTTGCTTTCACTTGGAGGGGCATCCAATACACCTGGAATCGACTGCCCCAGGGGTGGAAACACAGTCCCACCATTTGCCATGGACTGATCCAGACTGCACTGGAACAGGGTAAAGCTCCAGAACATCTGCAGTACATTGATGACATCATTGTATGGGGAAACACAGCAGAAGAAGTTTTTGAGAAAGGGAGTAAAATAGTCCAAATCCTTCTGAACGCTGGTTTTGCTATAAAGCGAAGTAAGGTCAAGGGACCTGCGCAGGAGATCCAGTTTTTAGGAATAAAATGGCAAGATGGACGCCGTCAGATTCCAATGGATGTGATCAACAAAATAGCAGCTATGTCTCCACCAACTAGTAAAAAGGAAACACAGGCTTTCTTAGGTATTGTGGGTTTTTGGAGAATGCATATCCCAGATTACAGTCAAATTGTAAGCCCTCTGTATCAAGTAACCCGGAAGAAGAATGATTTTAAATGGGGTCCTGAGCAACGACAAGCTTTTGAACAAATCAAACAGGAAATAGTCCATGCAGTGGCCCTGGGGCCAGTCCGGGCAGGACAAGATGTTAAAAATGTGCTCTACACTGCAGCCGGGGAGAACGGCCCTACCTGGAGCCTCTGGCAGAAAGCACCAGGGGAGACTCGAGGTCGACCCCTAGGGTTTTGGAGTCGTGGATACAGAGGATCCGAAGCCCGCTACACTCCAACAGAAAAAGAGATATTGGCAGCATATGAAGGGGTTCGAGCTGCTTCGGAAGTGGTTGGTACAGAAGCACAGCTCCTCTTAGCACCTCGACTGCCGGTGCTGGGTTGGATGTTCAAAGAAAGGGTCCCCACCACACATCATGCAACCGATGCTACATGGAGTAAGTGGATTGCACTGATCACGCAGCGAACTCGAATGGGAAACCCCAGTCGCCCGGGAATTCTGGAAGTGATCATGGACTGGCCAGAAGGCAAGGATTTCGGAATGTCACCAGAGGAGGAGGTGACGCGTGCAGAAGAGGCCCCACCATATAATAAACTGCCAGAAACTGGGAAGAAATATGCCCTGTTCACTGATGGGTCTTGCCGTATTGTGGGAAAGCATCGAAAGTGGAAGGCTGCTGTGTGGAGTCCTACACGACGGGTTGCAGAAGCCAGTGAGGGACAGGGTGAATCGAGCCAGTTTGCAGAGGTGAAGGCTATTCAGCTGGCTTTGGACATTGCTGAGCGAGAAAAATGGCCAGTACTTTATCTCTACACTGACTCATGGATGGTGGCAAATGCTCTGTGGGGATGGTTACAGCAGTGGAAGCAGGGCAACTGGCAGCGCAGAGGCAAACCCATCTGGGCTGCTGACCTATGGCAAGATATTGCTGCCCGGATAGAGAATCTGGTTGTGAAAGTACGCCATGTAGATGCCCACGTACCGAAGAATCGGGCCACGGAGGAACATCAGAACAACCAGCAGGTGGATCGGGCCGCTAGGATTGAAGTGGCTCAGGTGGATCTGGACTGGCAACATAAGGGTGAACTATTCATAGCTCGGTGGGCCCATGACTCCTCAGGCCATCAAGGGAGAGATGCGACATATAGATGGGCTCGTGACCGAGGGGTGGACTTGACCATGGACACTATTGCACAGGTCATCCATGAATGTGAGACATGCGCTGCGATCAAACAAGCCAAGCGTTTGAAGCCTCTTTGGTATGGAGGGCGATGGCTGAAATACAAATATGGGGAGGCCTGGCAGATTGATTATATCACGCTGCCACAAACCCGTCAAGGCAAGCGCTATGTGCTCACAATGGTGGAAGCAACCACCGGATGGCTGGAAACATACCCTGTGCCCCATGCCACTGCCCGGAACACTATCCTGGGCCTTGAAAAGCAAGTCCTGTGGCGACATGGTACCCCAGAGAGAATTGAGTCGGACAATGGGACTCATTTCCGAAACAGCCTCATAGACACCTGGGCCAAAGAGCATGGTATCGAGTGGGTGTATCACATCCCCTATCACGCCCCAGCCTCTGGGAAGATAGAACGATACAATGGACTGTTAAAAACTACACTGAGAGCAATGGGTGGTGGGACTTTCAAACACTGGGATACGCATTTAGCAAAAGCTACCTGGCTAGTTAACACCAGGGGATCTAACAATCGGGCTGGCCCTGCCCAATCAAAACTTCCACGTACTGTAGAAGGGGATAAAGTCCCCGTAGTGCACATGAAGAATATGCTAGGGAAGACAGTCTGGGTTAGTCCTGCCTCAGGCAAAGGCAAACCCATCCGTGGGATTGCTTTTGCCCAAGGACCTGGGTGCACTTGGTGGGTGATGTGGAAGGATGGGGAAGTCCGATGTGTACCTCATGGAGATCTGATTTTGGGCGAGAATAGCCAATGAATCAGATTGTGTGCTGTTAATTGCTAAATAACACTGTCACTGTATGTCCTCATTGCTATCAGTTGTACTACAAGTAAGGCACAGGGGAAAGTGGTGGCAATTCATTGGAACCTGCTGGGCATGGCATAGATGGTATGGAATAAGGGGTGGATAATGTCCTGGTTCCGGTGGGGATAGGGTTAACTTTTCCTGGTATTCCATGCCATGTGAGCCACGCCCACCCTGAGCTGCCGGGGGAGGGGGCAGGAAGTTGCTGCTTAAAAGCGGGCTGGGGCGGCCCGGGTCCGGCCGGCGAGCGGCGAGGGGAGCGGCGGTTCCGTAATCGCGTTTGTATATTCCCCTATCCGTGTTGTTGTTGTTGTTGTTGTTGTTTGCCTGTTCCCTTTGCTGTTCTATTAAACTGCCTTTGTCTCAACCCAAGAGTCTTGCCTTTTCTTACGATTCTTCCTGTGTTTGGAAGGCACGAGCGAGCGACACGTGGTTCTTTGTTGCTGTCTGAGGCTAAACCACGACAAGAAGTTATTGTCAATGCTCTGCAGAAACCTCCTGCGCTGTGCGTGCCTGGCTGTGTGGTCTTCCCAGCAAATGTCAGGGTGATTGAAGTCCCCCATGAGAACCAGGGCCTGTGATCGTGAGGCTATTTCCAGCTGTCTGTAGAAGGCCTCATTGACTTCCTCTTCCTGATCTAGTGGTCTCTAGTAAACACTCACAACAGTGTCACCCATATTAGCCTGCCCCTTAATTCTTACCCATAAGCTCTCAACACGTTCTTCATCCACCCCTAGACAGAGCTTGATACATTCCAGTTGCACTCTTGCATAGAGAGCAACTCCACCACCTCGCCCCACTGGCCTGTCTTCCTAAAAAGGACATAGCCATCCATGACAACATTCCAGTCCTGTGAGCTATCCCACCATGTCTCTGTAATTACAATGAGATCACGGCCCTGCGACCGCACACAGATCTCTAGTTCTTCATTCTTATTCCCCATGCTGCATGCATTGGTGTACAGGCATTTCAGAGAGGTAATCGAGCATGCAAGTTTCCCTGGAGGGGTGCAAGAGGATCCACCACAGCTATTCACACCCTTGAGGTGGTTGGCCTTCTGATTATCATCTTGGGAGTCAGCTAAGGAACATTTATCGCTGCTCTGGTTGGCCTGGCTTATTCCCCAGTTGGATGCGATGGTGTGAGCACTGCCATTTTGGACCCCGCCCTCCAAGTCCTTCAGTTTAAATCCTGCCTCACCAAGTTGGCCAGCCTGCTGCCAAAGATTCCTTTGCCTCTTCTAGACAGTTGGATTCCATCCCTCTCTGACAGGTTATATTCATCAAAGAATGTCCCATTGTCGAAAACCAAAACCCTCACAACGGCACCAGCCATGTAGCCAGGAATCGATATGCATTATCCGTCCATTTCTGGCTGCTCCCTTTCCTCTAACTGGTAAAATGGAGGAAACAACTTGGGCACCAATTTTTTTTCACTTGCACCCTTAGGACTTTATAGTCTTCCTTGATTCTGCCCGGGTTCTGGCTTGTAGTGTAATTCATGTCCACGTGAAAGAATAAGAATATATCCGTGCTCTTGACAAGTTGTGGTACCCTCTTGACAACATCTTGGACCAAGACTTGGAGGCAAGTCTTACCAGTAAAGTCCAAGGCAAAGAAGGCATTGAGTACTTCAGCCTTCTCCATGTTCTTTCTGACCAGGTCCCCATTCCCATTCAGCAGAGGGCCCACATTTTCCCTAGTCTTCCTTTTGCTGCTAATATACATGTAGAAACCTTTCTTGTTGCCTTTCATGTCCCTCACCAGATTCAACTCCAGGTGGGCTTTGGCTTTCCTAACCCCATCCCTGCACACTTGGATAGCATCTCTATATTCCTCCCAGGTCACTTTTCCCTGCTTTCACCTCCTGTATGCTTCCTTTTTATGTCTGAGTTTAGTCAGGAGCTCTTTGTTCATCCATGCAGTCCTCCTGCTGCCTTTTCTTGATTTCCTGCTCTTTGGGATGGACTGTTCTTGAGTTTGGAGGAAGTGATCCTTGAAAATCAGCCAGTTCCCTTGGACCCCTCTTCTCCCCAGGACCATCTCCCATTGGATACTTCCATGCATATTCCTAAACAGACTTTGGCCTGCTCTCCTGAATTCCAGGGTTGTGATCTTGCTTAATGCCTTGTTTCCCTCCTCTCAGGATCCTGAACTCTGCCATCTTATGGTCACTGCAGCCAAGGCTGCCCCCAACCTTCACATCCCTGACCAGTTCTTCCTTATTTGTAAGTATGAGGTCCAGCAGAGCACCTCTACATCAGCTCCTCAATCACCTGCATCAGGAAATTGTCATCAATGCACTCCAGAAACCTCATGGATTGCTTGTGGCCTGCTGTGTTGTCCCTCCAACAGATATCGGGGTGGTTCCAGTTCCCAATGAGGACCAGAGCCTGTGAACGTGAGGCTTATTCCAGTTGTCTGAAGAAGGCCTCATCTACTTCTTCCTGATCAGACACCCACCACAGTGCTGTCTACATTGGCCTGCCTGCTAATCATGACCCATAAGCTCTCAGCTGGCTCATCACCCATCCCTACTCAGGGCTCCATGCATTCCTGTTGCTCTCTCACATAAAGGGCAACTCCCCCTCCTCGTCTTCCTGGCCTGTCCTTCCTAAAGAGCCTGTATCCATCCACTGCAGCACTCCAGTAGTGTGAGCTATCCCGCCATGTCTCCATGATCCCAATGAGTTCATAACCCTGTAACTGCACACAGAACTCTGGTAATTCCTCCTGTTTGTTCCCCATTCTGCATGCATGAGTGTACAGACACTTCAGAGAGGCACCCAGCTGTGCTGATTTCCCAGAAAGGGTATGAGAGCTTTCCCCACAGTTCTGTCTGGTAGGCACTTTCTTTTTTTATGTGGATACCCTTGGGGTGGGCCCCCTTCAGCCCTGTTTTGTTGATTACAAAGTCTCTTCTGTTCACATTACCCCATGCACTTTGCTTGCCAACCTGGGCCACCCCTTCCTCAGGTGATTGTTGGTCACTCCCTTCCCTGTCCTTCCTAGTTTACCCCAGCTTGGCCAGTCTGTCAGCAAAAAAGCTTCAGGTGGATCCCATCTCTTCCAAGGAATCTTTGATCTTCAAAGAGGGTCCCATGGTCATAAAAACTAAAACCCTGTTGCTGACAACCAGCCGTGCAACCTATTATTGACCTGCAGGATCCATCCAAGTCCTCCTCAAGCCCTTCCCCCTCACCAGCAGGATAGAGGAGAACACTACCTGGGCCTCTATGCCCTTGACCATTGCCCCTAGAGCCACGTAATCACGCTTGATACTTTCCAGGTCACCCCTGGCAGGGTCATTGGTGCCCACGTGGAAGAGCAGCAGGGGGTAATTGAGCCTGTCAAGCCTCAACTGTCTTGCAACAGCATCCTGGATCCAAGCCCCCAGCAAGCAGCAAACCTCCTTAGATGACAAGTCAGGTTGGCAGATGGGGATCTCCATTCCCTGCAGCAGGGAGTCTTCCACTACTATCGCTTGACACTTCCTCCTGTTTTTCCTGCATGTCTCAGGTCCAGCTGGCTTGAGTGTTTTGTTGGACAAAGCTCCTAGGCCCTTGTCAGCTATGACTCTTGTCAGCTGACTCTTGTCAGCTATGAGGGCACTGACTCTGTCCTGTGATTGCAAATTTTTGACATGGAGCAGGAGCCTTCCTCCTGGTGCCAGAAGTCACAAGTTTCCAGCCTTTGCCATCATGGAAGTCTCAGAGATCTGGTTGACCTCTTTCTTGTCATCTTTGATGCTGCACAGTCTTTTGACCTCCTCCTGCAGCTTCTTAACTTGGTGACACAGATCCTCAATGAGCACACAACTCCTGCGGACTAGAAGACTGTCTCCCAATGCCCCAGCCTCAGCAAGAGGCCCCAGGCATCCCCTGCAGAGCTGCATTATCCTTCTGGAACTCTGTCTGGGTCAAAACCTCTGACGTTACAGGGTCAGTTGTTCCAATGGCTGCTAGGGCCCATGCCCTGTGGTGTATCACCATTGCTGAGGAAGTATATTCTGTTCCGAGCAGAGTTGCTGGTCCCCTTCTTTGCGTCCTTCTGTGCAAAATGCTGCATATGATGGCTATTTCTGTTGGCAGTGCTCTGCAGCACAGATTTAATTTAGGTTGGAAGGGACCTCTGGAAGTCTCTGGTCCAATCTCCTGCTCAAAGCAGGTGTCCTGGTTCTGGCAGGGATAGGGTTAATTCTCCCCAGGCTCTGGCAGGGACACAGGTATTCCATCCCATGTGAGCCAAGCCCAGTCTGAGCTGACGGGGGAGGGGGCAGGAAGTCACCACTTGGGAGCAGGCTGGGGTGTCCAGGGTCCGGTTGGTACCATAACTGTATTTGTATATTCCCCTATCTGCGTTATTGTTGTTGTTTTCTTGTTCCCTTTGCTGTTCTGTTAAACTGCCTTTGTCTCAACCCACGAGTTTTGCCTTTTTCTTCCGATCCTTCCCTGGGGGGGGGGGGAGTTCGAGAGAGCAGCCACGTGGTTCTTTGTTGCCGTCTGAGGCTAAACCATGACAGCAGGGCCTTTTCCAGTCATGTTTTGGATATCTCCAAGGACGGAGATCCCACAACCTCTCTGGGCTCCTGTTCCAGTGTCTGATCACCCTCATGATGAAAAACGTTTTCCTCATATCTAATTGCAGTTTCCTGTGTTCCAACTTGTTCCAGTTGCTTCTCATCCTATTCCTGTGCACCTCTGAGAAGCCTGTCTCTGCCTTCTCTACACCCTCCCATTAGCTATCTGTAGACAGTAATAAGATCTCCCCCAAGCCTTCTCTTCTTAAGGCTGAACAAAACAAGCTCTCCCTGCCTTTCCTCGTTCGTCACGCATACCAGGGCCCTAATCATGTTGGTGGCCTCTGCTGGAATTGCTCCAGTGTGTCCATGTCTATCTTGTACTGGGGGGCCCAAAACTAGACATGGTACTCCATATGCAGTCTCACAAGTGCCAAAAAGAGGGGGCAGAATAATTTCCTTTGCCCTGCTGGTGCCCCTCTTGCTGACAGCAAGCCTAGTATGGGGTAGGTCTTTGTCACAAGGGCTCACTGCTGCCTCATCATCCACTTGTCCACTAGGACCCCCAGGTCCTTTTCTGCAAAGCTGCTTTCTAGACAGTTGGCTCCAACCTGTCCTGTTGAATGGGGTTATTCCTCCACAGGTACAGGATTTGCTTTTGCCTTTATTGAACTTCATGTAATTTGCCAGTTCATTTCTCCAGCACCAATATTCCTGTTGCCTAGCTGCTTTGTGGAATGTTTCTTAAAGCATACAACTCTTAAAAGTATTCAAACAGTAATTGTGCTTTCAGCTATATCATTTAAATATATACCTGCCAAAATACAGAAGGAGGGCACTTGGAAAAGAAACAGGATTACAGGGTTGCATACTGGAGATCATGGTTTAGGTCAAGTAGACCATCCACTCTGAATTCCTTAAGTCCCTTTGGAATGTTTTTAATCTTTCAGTCTCCCAAGGATAATGTTTCCTGCAAAACTGGTGAATGCTTTTTAGAGGCTACTTCTATACTGACATGAAAAATCCTATGTTTTTGCATTTACTTAAAACTGCCATGCCATACAGCTGAGCATAATGAACGCTAGTGATGTTTTTATACCTTTGTAAAGTGCCTCTGTGCAAAATCCTAAATTGCTGCCATTTTAGAGCAAATGGGACATCGTCAACCTTTGAACCAACAGAATACTTTTCAAGCCTTTAGTTTAGAAATACTGTGATATCATAAAACCAGCTTTATCTGTTATGCAACCTCCTCCATGCACTGCAGTTTGGAAATACTGCTCTAAAATCATGACAGACTGGACATTTCTGGACTAAGTTTCTTCAGATTTTATTCATGAAATTTCATTTAATGGATGGGATAGCACAATGGAGCTTTGTTTTTAAACAGTCTGTAATGCAATCTGAAATAATCAAAAAACATTTTTCATGGTCTGTATACAAAAGGTAAGAGCCTGCAGGTTGCAGTTTGGGAGTACCTGCTCTAAAATGAAGTAGCTTCTGGATTAACTCAGGTTTGCTCATAATTTAAAACTAGGCCAGAACCTTTGGAATATTTAGATTCCACCCTCTTATGGTTATCTTGTTCTTGTAAGGTTATTTCAAATCATTGCTGTGACAGTTGTGCAAACCTCCCTATTTAGTGTGGTAAGAGACTGAGGTTGTGCTTGTTTTCCAAAACCAAAAGACCTATTTGAAAACTTCACCAATAATAAACAGCTTAGTTAATCTAAAATCTGATGTAAATTGATTTGTTTTGGATGAAAGCCACTCTTGGTAACTTTCATCTCCTGCAAATATGGTGCAAAGTATTTGGTGGAAGCTTAGCAGATTTGTTTTCCGTGTCTGTACTCAGTCTGTTAGCTTATCAAACTGTTATATGTTGTACAGTACTTTCTGAAAATGCAAATGTCAGATTGGATTAGTTTACAATTAGGTCAGTTGTCAGTATCATTTCCCACTGTCCTAGTGCTTACCCTATTCTCTTCCATGAGCTTTCATACAGGGTGTTTTTTCCCTTTGTTCTTACTTTAATAGAATACATGAAACAACAAAAAAGAACAGTTATTTTGTCTTGTGGCTGCAAACATTGTCTGAACCTTCCACAATGATGTAAACTTAGTTTATCATAACAGATTTACTGTGGTTTGAGAGTATGTGCTTAGGTAGTCCTGTGAGGAGCATAGAGTTGGACTCAATGATCCTTATGGGTACCTTCCAACTTGAGATATTCCCTGATTCTATGATTCTGATTTTAAAGCAAAAATGATGGTGTGGTAAGATTTGCCGGATCATGCCTTTTGCATAGACAGTTGCTTTCACGGCTTACTTTCCTTTGTTAGATGGTTACAAATGTCGACTTCATTAATGACATTTCTTTGCAGCATGAATTATTTCTTTGTTATGGTTTGAGAAAACCCATAACAATTTATTGTCATTTAGACAATTATTCTATCACCTGATGACCCCTCCCCACCTGGAAAGGGGAATCAGGGAAAGCAAGGAAACACAAGGGTTGAAATATAAATAGATTTAATAGGATAAGACTAAATAATTAACAATAATACTAAAGAATCAGTATTAATCCCAATACTAATATAAGATATACAAGAATTATACTCAACCAATTATATCAGTAGGAAGCTGTGCACTCCCAGCAGTGGACAGCAAATGTCGGACACTGCGAGTACAACGGCTTCAGGAGGAAGGGAAGGGCTCAGGGGTCCGGCACCGGGGCAAGGAGTTTCTCTGGACTGCCACCATCAAGGGAGAGAGAAACTATGCAGCAAACTTCCTAATTTATATTGAATGTGACGTTTATGGTATGAAATAATCCTGTTGGCCAGCCTGGGTCAAATGCCCAGGCCTTGCTCCTCCTCATTCCTGTACCTGGCAAGGCTTGAAAACACTGAGACCTTGAATCCTACATAGCCTAGCTGGCTATAAAGTAAATATTTTCCCAAATTCAGACACTAGAGTCTTCCAAAAGTGGAGTTTTCTCCAGCGTTAGAAGAGAAATTAGTCCTGTGTCGCTCAACCCAAGACATTCTTAAACATGAGTAGCTGTTCCATACCATTACATTAATTTTATGAAATATTAGAAAATCATTCACTAAGAAGCTGAAGTAAATCTGCAGTCTGATGCTGTTCCCATTGAATTTGAGTGCAGAGCCCTGAATGAAGTGCATAATAGGGTATTTTGAGTCACCTTTGACATGATGTCTGCATTGTGGAGTTCTAGCTCAAGATTTTTTTCCTTTCTGTTTTTGACATGTGCTTTTCTTTTTTCATGTGTGAGACCCATCATTGTATAGTGTATAGTTTCTAGTTTTGTCTGGAAAAGAATCTGATTTTGGGGAACAGTTAGAATTGCTTATCTGTGCAGTTTAAAACAATAAAAATAAATCCTACCAGTTGTTGTGTTAAAGGGTAAAGGAATTTGGCAGAAAATAAACCATCTTGCATTCCATCTTGTCCTCAGATATCAGAGGAGCTGGGGGTGGCTGGGCTTAGATTCTGAGTGATGCCCAATTTGGCACTATAGTTCCAGTCACGTTCAATGTATTGAACTACCATGATTACGGATGCACAATAGCGTGATGCACTTTTGGTTTAGTCGTGTTCAATGAACTAGCATGACCAGATTCAAAGAGTTTGGTCGCATTCAATGAGAACTCTCTCGACTAGATTAATGAATAGTGCGGTTTATTGAGGCAACAGAATTGCAGATTCTTTTGGATTGCCAGTGATAATACACTGTCTGCAAAGCACGTGCAAGTAATATATCACCATAAAACAACTCGAGTAATATATCACCATAAAACAACTCTATATAGAGATTTCTAAGTTTCCCGGGGAAGCGCTCGGTATAGCTGAGTGTTCGAATCTCACCCAATAGGCATCCCTATGAGGGGAAGAGAGGCTCAGCTCATCAACTGGTCCCAGAAGTTAGCGATGGTTCGTGATGGTGTCTTCCTGACTTGTCTGCGATGGTATCTTCCCTAACATCTCTCTGTTCTTAGGCCATCTTTATACTATTTTTTATCTTTCAGGTGGAGCTTGAATGACTACAGTCATACATACCTTTGTTATGATTGGTGTAAAATTTCCGTGCTTCACGTTTAAAGGTATAGACTAGCAGAAATTCAGAGCACAGACCCAGTGAGGGGTGGTCGCACCTTGGAGGCAGGTAGCCTTTAGGATGGAGGTGTGTTTTGATATTATAATGACATTATAAATGAGCAAAGTTCAACTTAAGGGTGTGATTTTTACAAAAAATAAAAAACTGTTGGCTCAGGGTAACACCTATGCAGCTTATCAGTATTCATAGTACCATAAGTTCCCATTCCCTGCACTGATGCACAGAGTTTGGTTACGGTATCTTCACACCACCCCACTCTCCATGCCTTTTTTTACCATCTTAGAATCTGATGACTCTAAGATTGCAGGTTATGCGGCCTAGGGAACTACGGTGGAATACATTCCTTGCATATCAGCTGCACTCCACCCTGGAAGTATCTTCAACGCTGTACCTTTTCTTAAAATGTGAACATAACTTTAGTTTCTAAGTCACCTCCAGCAATTATCCCACATAATCCACCCCATGACTATAGTCACTCAAGCTTCACGATATTTAGAAGGAATTGGGGACATCACATGCATTCCTGTGGTATTATCGAATACATATACATCTTGTGGGCATAACAGGTGAGTTAAGCATTTCATCATAATCCAAAGTCTAACATACAAGGTAATTGTTAAAACAAAGCACAATACAGTGAGTATTAATAAAACAACAGGATGAAGCACCTTGTTGAAGACTCCTGCAGCAGTTGGTGACCATCCAAAAAAAATGTCTCACCATTCATCTTTTCCATCTTTCTTCACTCTTTCGAAGACACGATGTATTTCTTCAACATCGTGATGGACAATAATCAAAGTTTTTTGTGCATTTTTTTGAACTCGCTACAGCAGCTGCTTTAGGTCTTCATGTTGTAGCAGTCTTCTCACCAAAGTGAGATTCATTCCAATAGGGGCAAGCAGCAGGTCATGGATTAGTGTGCAGTTAGACCATAACAGTTCATAAGAGGTTACAGGAGTTGAGTAACTAAAATCGCATCCTATAATCTTGACAAAATTACAAATATTAGAGTGATCACTGGTATTTACAGTGGTATTATCTATGACTATAGAATCACAACAGGTTCTCATACAGACGCATCGTTTTCCAGTATATACAAGTACCGTTTCTGGGGTTTCGTTGGGATGTATTTCGAAATGACAAACTTTTTGTTCGGTGTCAAGACAAATGTCTTGGGTTTTGATGGTATTACTTTCACAAATGAATCCTTGTTGTTCTCATATCATGCATGCATCAACATCGACAGTTTGCCATTTATTTCTGTTCTGCTGGGCCCATACTCTATGCTCTATGGGACAGAGTATAGTTCCATGGCGATTCAACCCCAGCGCAATGATTGTGTATATGGTGTATACCGAAGCATTGCATATTGTCAAAACAAAAGCTGTGGCTTTACCGTCAGTGGGGTCAGAAGTGAAATTAACTAGACATCACCAAGACTTAAATTTCTTCTCGAATTTGATTGCGTTATCCCAAATTACTTTCTGAATTTCAATACGTAAGGTGCCTTCTTCACCTTCCCTTATAATTGCAGCTGCCATTGATTGCATCCACAGCTGAGCTTGGATACAACTAAGAGCTAGAGAAACATTGTTTTGGACCACATCAAGTGCATCTACAATCAGCTGATGGTCTTTTTCATCAATTTTTCCCCACTGAGGTAATATATCTGATAAAAGCCATTGGTTAGTTCCCAGAGCTGAAAGAGAAGATTGTAGAGGGTGTTTCAATCTATTTAGGTCACAGGTAATTGTGGTTAGTTTATTTGTGAGTACTTCAGCATCCGTGCTGTTTAAGAGGCCTAGTCCAGTTTCTAAGATACTGGTCTGATCATTTTGGAGAGATGAGAGTCCATCTGTGTAACCATGCTGACCATCCTGCGTAAGATGTACTCAGGAATGGCCAACAGGTAGGTTTGACCACAGAGATATTAATCTGCACTGATAATTCCACTCATTTGAGGGAATATGATGGATTAAACAGCATCTGCTGTTGACCTGTATTTTTAATTATGTAAGGACTGGTGTTGAAGATGTAAGGAGTTAGACTAATAGGAGGCTGAGTTGGTACATTTTCAGAAATTTGTGGAGACAGAGGTTTCTCATCCTTTACAATTGGCGCAGATGTTGCTGTATCAATCATAAATTCAAATAGTAATTCTGTGCCTCTATAGCCCCAAATACAATACACAATTATAGGCTTGGTGAAGGTGAAATTATACCAGCAATCTGAATTTGATTCTGTTATTTTGTGACACTCACTATTACTGTCTTCCAGTTTGGAAGAATCAGCGTAAACTGTTTTAATTTCGGTTGGCCTATGGTAGGTAGACCCATTAATTACTTGGCAACCGATTTGCATTTTCTCTCCTGGAATGGCTTGGAGTCTAACCAGCCGAAGAGAGTCATTCCAACTCCATTCATCTTTTAAGTAAATATTGTTTCCATGTAACACTAGAGTGAAGAGATTTAAGTCCCTTTTGCTTTGTGGTGTTCCGGCACTTGCAGGGTATCTTGACAGTGTATGGTCCCAAGGGTCATCATCAGGCACCATGGTGAAAATGGGCATATTCCTAACTCCACATTCTAGTGTGATAAAAGTCCTTTCTGTGTGGTAACTGACAGGCGTTTCAGATGGAGTGTGTGTGATTGCGTTAGGTTGTGTAGTTGGATCAGGTTCAATCATATCTATCTATTTTGAACTTAAACGATAGCCCTCTACTGTGGTGGATAGGTATTTGCTTCTGTTGCCAAAGACAAGTCACAATAGTGGGTTTCACCAGAGCAAAGTTGTACCAACAGTCCCACTTGTCAGTGACACAATCCTTTGTTGTTACTGGGACTGAGAGTGTATTGGATATTATAATTTGTGTGACCTTTTCATGTGTGGATCTGTTGATCAATCTACACCCTATCTGGATTTCTTCTCCCGCGTTTCCCCTCAGGAGTGGAAGCCAACTGTCCTTATCCCAGCTCTACTCGTGTTTTGAATACAGTTCAGCTCTATGTATTACCACAGTAGCTAAGTTTAAGTTTTCATTGATGGAGTATGGTCCCATAATCCCGATGTATTTAACATAAACTTGGGACCACGGCCATTCCGTGTCCTTCTGGCTACAAATCAAAGGAAACTGTATTAGGATCAGGGTGAAATACCATATCATTAATTCAACCTGTTTGTTTGTCATCTTAAAACTTGGGTCTCCAGATACTCATACACATTAAAAATAATATTATTGCTAGAATAAGCAACAAGATTCCCTGGATGCATTCAAGGTTGGCATAGGCTAATCCATCCATCCACGTGCAGTTAATTCAGGATTCCTGTGAACAGAAAAGGAAAGAAAACGTGCTCGGTCTTACTTAACTGGCAGGGTTAAAAAGAAGGTGAGATCCACCAGGTGCTAATCCGGTGTACTTTTCCTGGGAAATCTCTGGCTTCCCATGTATAGGGATTTTTAGGTGTAGTTAACACCATGGGTACCATTCCAATCTGAGGCATTTTCACCAGTACAGGTTGTCCGGTGTAAAATCCTGTAGGATATTGTCCTGACTTGGTATGAACTTTTGGGTGATTGTATTAGCAGATACACAAAAGGCTTCATTTTAGGGCAGCCATCTCTGCTCCATCTGTTATTTAACTGGTAGATGGCATTATACAATCGCAAATGCCACCCAGATTCACGAGTTTTTGCAAAACGCTTAACCAATCCGTTGTTGCATTCGATGATGCTGTTAGCCTGAGGATAATAGGGAGCGTGGAATATCCAACAAATCCCTTCTTCCTTGGCCCAGTCTTGTACCATGGTAGCTGTAATGCATGAGCTGTTGTCACTTTGAATTTCCTCTGGAAGGGGAAGTGTACTGAACCATCCTTTAAGGCCTTTTACTGTGTTTTCCCCAGTGGCCGATGTAAAGTCAGTGGCCATGGTGAGACCAGATATAACTTCTACTCCCACCTGATGGTCGCAACAGACCAATATAATCTATCTGCCAGGAATGCCACAATGTTTTCTTATCCTGAATGTGTAGGGGAGGCACTTTACTTGGATGGTCTTTATTAAGTCGTAAATGACATTGTGAACAGGCAGTCACTACTTGCTCACATAGCTTGACTGATACAGGCCATCCTCAGGATATGCCTTCCTGATATAAATCGGCTCGTCCGGTGTGGCCGTGCTTAACATGTAGCCATTTGAGTCAGCGTTCCCATTCTTGGTCATCATTCATGACATCAATTTGTCACAGCCGTGTGACTGTTTGAACTAGGCAGTGATTGAGCTTGAATGATCATGTCCTTTTACCCAACCAATGTGTAGTACCCTTTGTTCTCCGATCTCTAACAGTTGCTCCCAACTGTTGGTTTGACAAACTGGGACTCTGTTCACTGGCCAATCATTGTCTGCCCAGTGGCCTATCCATTCGGTGGCTCTTTTAAAGACAGCATATGAGTCAGTATAAATATAGCTAGCACCATGTTGTGTGGCTAACAGGACTGCTCTAAGCTCCCCTACCTGTGCACTACCTTCACCTGTCTTGGTCACTCTTTCTCCCGTTGCTACTTCCAGTGCTACAGCCTTGTATTTCCACTCATTGTTCTCCCTATGAGATGATGCATCAGTAAACCGGACTCCAGTGAGATCACTGTCTTCCTCCAGAAGAGGCGCTTCCTGAATGGGAGATAGTTTTCTCGGTGCAGGTTGGAACAACAGAGTACTGTCTATGTCCTTTTGCAGTTTAGACATCTTAACATTACCCTTGGTAATTGGCATAATTTCATTAATGCCTTCTAGATATGCACACCACTTACGAACCATGGGTTTTTGGGCAATGTCAGCTGGCGGTGCCGTGCCTTTACAGACTACATCCAGGAGACGGAAGGGTCCCCGAATGATCACGCTCTGTTCTCTCCTTATTCGTTCTGCCTGTTGCACTGCTCTGACTAGGGACAGTAAACCTTTTCCCAAATCTGAATATCTCATTTCAGTATCACTGAAAGAGTGGGAACTAAATTCTAGCGGTCTCTCCAACCCTTCTGGCCCCTTTTGCCATAGGTTGCAATGAGAACCATGCTCACTAAATCCCCATTCTACGTGGATAGGGTTGGTCGTATGTATAGGACCAAGCTGTTGGAATAGCCTTAATTCTTTTATCAACAATTCTAGTGCATTTGTATGCTGTTCAGTCCATTCCTGTGATTTTCGTTTTTTGAGCAAATTGTATAGGGGACGAGCAATAATGGAAAAAACAGGAATATGTTTACACCAATAACTTAAGGCTCCTAAAACTTGCTGTAACTCCTTTACACTAGATGGACTTTGTCCCTGTTCTATTTTTTCTAGGGTGTCCTGGGGAATAGAGGCAGCTCCTTTAATCCACCAGACTCCCAGGAATTTAATCTCCTGTGCTGGTCCCTGACATTTTGAGTCTGGAATTTCCAATCCTAATTTGATTAGTGCTCCTTGAATGTTTTCCATTGTGTCTTTTACACTTTCTTGGCTTTTCCCCCCTATCAGGATGTCATTGATATACTGGTATACTGTACTGTCAGGTGGAACAGGAATCTCCACTAAAACCTTAGCCAAAGCATTGTGAGTCATAGTGGCGGAATGTTTATATCCTTGCGGGAGCCTGTTAAAATTATACTGGATCCCCCTCCACGTAAAAGCAAACTGCGCTTTATCCTGCTCAATGAGAGGAATCATGAAAAACATGTCTTTAACATCTAAGGCAGCCATCCAAGGATGAGCAGCTCCCTATATTAATGTTACTATCTCAGCGATGTTTGGAACTGCAGCAGTTAAAGGTGCAGTGTTAGCATTTAACTGTCGATAATCCACTGTGAAATGCCATTGCCTGGTTGGTTTCTTTACTGGCCACACCATTGAACTGTAAGACAAATGAGTCCTTTTAATGATATCTCTTTTTTCCAATTCTGTCACCACTGTCAATCCCCATGAGTGCTGCTGCTGGCAATGGATATTGCCAAGCATCAGTGATTTTAGAGGGGGATAAGGGTATAGATGTTTCTAACAGTCTCAATTTCATTGTGCCCAATTCTTTTTTATTTCCTGCAATACTCCACACAGTTCCATCTGGGAGTTTCCACATTCGTCCACACAGTATATCAAATCCTAGAATGTCAGTGTTCGTGGCACCGACTAATACTTCTGCTCTGGTTAATCTCCGCTCCCCTGGAAACCAGAGAGTTACTTTTGCAGTGGGGAATTCCTTCACTGCTCCCTCGATTCCTGTGACTTTAACCCTGCATTGGCCAGGTTTTATGCCAAGGGCTTGTGCTGTTTCTTTAGTGATTTGGGCCGCAGTATCAATGAGAAAATTTACCAATATTTTTCAGGGTCTAACGGGAATGGTAATAGTAGGTTCAGAGCATTTATTAGAGAGCCATTGAATTGCTAGTACCTGCCAGGCAAGATCCGGGGTTTTTCCACTGGATGAACTGACCCAGCCCATTTGGCATCCATACCTATCTATTTCTTGTACAAACTCGCTCCAGGTGGGTATAGGGGCTTGCTGATCTTGTCTACGACCATGACCAGCATTTTCACAAGCAGCTTGTATGCGGTCCTGAGCATTTGCTACAAACATCTTAAGACAATCAGGAAGACCGCAAATAAGAGGGGTTAATCGTGCTGGGTTGATGGGAGCTAGCATTGGGGATTTCCTTAACGCATCTCTGTCATACATCACTTGTATGCAGGCTGCTTTCTGTACTGCCTCGGTCAGATCGGAGTAGCCTGTAGCTTTAATCTCCAGCAGTTCCCCTCTCTCCTGGGGATTTATACCACCTGCCCAGTATGCTGCTCATGCAGTTAAGGAATAATTATGATCTCCTGGCATGGTGATTAAAAGTACTCCTGGTCTCCAATAGCCTCCGGCTTCCTCCTCACTTAACATAATTCTGTCTCCCCCCGCAAGAGAAATTCGCCACACATACTCAACTTCCGATTCCCCTGACCGCCTGAAGAATTTCTTCTGTAATTTTTCCAATTCTGCCGGTGACCACAGAATTGTACACACAGTGGTGTGAATCTCATCATCGCTGTCAACAGCAGTTTCAGTTTTAACCAGTGGTCAAATGGGAATCAATTATCCCACACCAGTGTGTGCAGAAGCTGTTGTTCAGGATATGTATGTTATTTCTTAATGTCATTGTCAATTAATTTAATGGAGAGCCTTCAGTATGAGCCAGTTCCAATTGCTTTTGCAATAGCCTGGTGATAGCAAACTATAGCATATTTCTCTATTTGAAAAAGATTATTAGAAATATGAAAATGCTTGGTTTTATTTGTAAATAAGAAACAGAATCTAATGTTTCAGTGGCTGCTTTCACACTGGTTTAAAGTAAATCTGGCAGACTTAAGTTGTGAGCACGAACATAAAATGTTGAATGCATCCATGATTCAGGCTTTTTGTTTGCAGTTCCTAATACTAATTAGTTTTAAATCTTTATCTATAAAGTGTTATCCTGTAGTCCTCTAATACTGTATTTCCATTGGCAGTTTTGTGTTGAGTTTGCAAGGCCTCAGGACTGAAGTTTGTCGGACCTGCTCTGTCTGAACTTTTCTTGATCTTCCCATAGCTTTGTTTAACTTGGTTTAGCTGTGTCATGGTTTAACCCCAGCCAGCAACTAGGACCACACAGCTGCTTGCTCACTCCCCCCTGGTGGAATGGGGGAGACAATCGGAAAAGTAAAATTGATCAGGTGTCTATGGATAATATTATTTTATTTTGTTTATCTTTGTACGGTGCCACCATGGTTTTATGATTCTAGCATAATAATGGGTTTTATGATTCTAGCATAATAATGTAGTGTAGAGAAATACAGGCCTGGTATGGTAGCAGGGGGCTTGAGAATTGGAGACATAGGATGCAGTGTAGAGGAGTACAGGCATGGGATGATAAGAATGCACAGACTTTTGGCACTGGATACCCCATGGCTATAAACTCACCAGTGGTCAATTAAAGAAATGCAGACCTGGAGCTGGACAAAATTGATTTTATAGGTAACAGAGAATATTGAAATAGTACCTAGCATCTGTAAAAAGCCACCATATATAGTAAATTCGGATGTAACCTGGAGCTGCAGACGAATGAAGAAAGAGCAAAGACTGTAAACGCATGTTAGCAAACATATACGTATTACTCCAAGTGGATCCTGGAGTGAAGAAGACGCCACCAACATGAATATCATATTCTTCCTGGTGAAGGGACTCCAGATGCTGACAAATTGCTGTAGCACACCCCTTCCCCCCCACACCAGAATGAAACCACAAACTTTAGGCCCAAGAGGAGCAGTGGAAGGGTGAACACAACACCAGGAACAGGGGTAGAAACTAAGGAGTGGGTGTATAACAATTTCAACTTTACTATTATTCTTTCTTTTTCTGTAATAATTAGATCTGGACTAATAATGGTTAGACTGTTAAGACTTCAATTATACCAACAATAAATTCTTGAATATATATATTTTTTAAAAAGGTGTGCTTCCTCTTTGACTATAAACAATATTTTGAGCATAAAAGACCTTAGCATAATAGGCCCTTGCCCCCTCACAGAACACCTGTTAACTTAATTATCTAAGAAAAGATATTCATCTTGGAAGTAAAAAGGATATCTGCCAGTAGGGTGAATTTTGCATTTCTTCAATAAGCAGGTCCATAAGTTCAGGTCTTTAGATTCCTTGGGTTTATATTTAAACCAATTGCAAAGCAATAGAATGGCAATGATGCTTATTTTCAATCATTGTTGTCACAGTAATAGTACATAAGAGGTTTTCATGGGATTAGGATGAAATATCTTTCAGTATAGAGCAGTTAGAGTTACACTAATACTGCTTCATGATAAGAGAAAATTTCACGTGTTTATGAAGTATATTATCTTCCCCATTCTTGGAAGAATGTGACGAAACATCCTTATGAAGGTGTCACAGAAAAATCTGGTCTCCAAATGCATGGGTGTATTTGCATAGGAGGAGATGTAGTTGGGGGCAGAAGGGTTCAGTCAGATATAACTTCCATTTTTTTTTCCCAGAAAATTTAACATATTTCTGTGTTCGGGATTAAAGATCGCAAGCTTTGGGATTTATGATTCCACGTGTGTGTGAAACCATTAAGCAATTTGTATTTAAATTCTTTAAATCTTAGAAAGTTGGCATAAGAATGGGTGGGATTCTTTTCTTCCATCTTATACTGACTTTACTTTGGAGGAGCCACTCTCAATTTGTACTGCTGTAAATGAGGAAAGGCTCTTGGAGAGTGGGGGAGGAAACTGTTTCTTCAGAGTAATGTTTAAATGGGGAAAAAAATCCTTTTATATACTCTTCTGGTGCAGATCTCTCTTCATTTTTTAAAAACTGTTAAACGTGAAGCTTTTTTTTTTTCTTTATCCAAAAAGAAGAGGAGGAAATTAATCTAAGCAGAGACTAATCAAGAACAGCTAATAGATTGAGCCCTGGCATTAGTGTATAGATTCCTGTTTGACTTAAGAGTATTTGCAAGTTATTCTCTAACTATTTTTCATCTCTGTTTATTGCATGCTAAACAGATGGCCCAGATAGCCAAAGGCAGGAAGAAGGTGCAGTACAACCACCATCAGCTTGATGTTATGTCTGTTCTTTTGTTTACTTTGTTGGATTTTTTTGCCTTTTTATTTGGTGCTTTGCTTTTCTGCATCCAGCAAGTTTTTTTAGGATTATTTCTGAGCTACCATATCAGTTAACATTTCTCAGAAATCAATTGCCTGTTTGGCCGTCACTATCCGTTGCTTATCATTAGACATTTTGTGTTAGAAATAGGATAAAGATTGGACTTATCAAAGGGATACAGGTAGTACTGGAAATGCATACCAAAGAAATAGGACTGATGTGTCAAAGGTTTTATTCTGTAAACTGTAAAAAAAAAGTACTTTTTATTCCTCTATAGAGAGTTTTGCTTCATTCACAGCTGTGTCAAATAGAGGAAAAAAGTATAGACACACAATTATATGCTGACTGACCTATATTTTAGTAATATGTTATGATTATGGAGTTCTTAAAAGTTATCAGATTTTTTAAAAGGCACTTAAAATTGCAAGCATTTGCTTTTTGTTTACAAAGGTACAGCTTCTGGAGGGAGTTAGCACGTTAATAGTATGTTGTCTGACAGTGAAGACCCTCTTGCCAGAACCGCACTCTAAGTTATTTAAAACTGCACCCGTGATACACAGTTTTCCATTATTCTGAGCAGTCACTGTTGTTAAGCCCCTGTATGGGAAGGGAGGTAAGAGTGGCTTTTATGGGATTAAAAATTTTACAAATTGCATCTAACCGACTTCCATATCTAGTACAGTGTTTCCATATTTTTTTGTTTATCTTTAGCTTCTGCAATCTAATACTTTGTTTTGAATTGCTGTTCTGGTGACTATGTCTTGTTTGTGATCTAATATCATTATTAAGGGTGTTACCTAATGTTATTGACCCTATTCCATTTATTTGCAGGCTCCAGAAGTTGAATCTCAACCTGTGACTGAAGTGGACCTCTTCATTTCTACACAGAGAATAAAAGTATTGAATGCAGACACACAGGTATGGACAAAGAAGCACCTTTGCCAGGTCAGGCCTTGTCAGTGTTACAATAATAGTCATTTGAAACAGACTTTGTCTACCTGCCAAAATTTGACTTTCAGGGAGTGCTGGCTCTTATAGTTCCCTCCAAGACTTCCTGGTCAGAAATCTATGCTGAAGAACCATGTCACGCATGGAATTAATCAGAGTTGTCTGACTGATTTGGCAGGTATGCTAATTGCAGTCAGCCCAAAAGATAAGAAGCTTTGTTCACATTATACATCATTCTAGGCAGTCTAGTATCATAATATGATAAGTATCAATTGTCCCCAGACAAGCCTAAAGTATTTGGTTGTGATAACTAATTTGAAGTCCTTAGTCCTCAGCATGTTGTGTGTGTTCAGGCCAAGATACCCAAGTCTTTGTGTTCTTTTCCACAGTAACTTTCATTTTCAAAATGTGCTTTTTTTTGGTTTACTTTTTTTGAAAGTGAGACTGTTGGTTCCTCTTGGCACCTCCTTTCATAAAGGAGATTTATTCCTTTTTGTAGGCATTTTCTTAATAAAGGTGTCATACTGTCATTAATCTCTTTATAAAACACCAAAAGTGTAATAAAAATTTGCTTAAAACATCATCTGATACCTTTTTTTATATCCTACAGGAAACTATGATGGATCATCCTCTGAGGACCATTTCTTACATTGCGGATATAGGGAATATAGTTGTTCTGATGGCTCGTAGACGAATGCCGCGATCAAATTCCCGGGACAATGTGGAAGCATCTCACCCCTCCCAAGATGGAAAAAAGCAATACAAAATGATTTGCCATGTCTTTGAGTCTGAGGATGTAAGGAATTTTTTTTTTAATGTTCTGATTTTTCTAGGAGGTAAAATGTGAGCACATCTTGACAGACTTGAAAGTCTATAGCCAATGGTCCTATTTGGCTTGTTTGTTAATTGCATAAAAATATTTCATCGAAGTAGAACTTGCTTTCTCTTTGCATGATGGAACCCTGTGTTTTGCTTGCAAAGTCAGTATTTATAGAACTTCCTTTTTTTCAAGTAAATTTAATACTTTCCTAGAGACAGGGAGGGGCAAATTCTAAAAGAACACTGTTGCCACAGTTTACGTATACCAGTTCAAGATCGGTGAGAGTGAACATCCATCAAAGAAGTTTGTTTTCATAGGGAGCTTCCATTCCCTAGCGTTGCCACAAGGATCGCTGATATATGCCATTTTGGGCTTTTTTTGTTTGTTTGGGTTTCCTTTTGATATGATGATGGAGTTCAGAAGGAGTAGCTGAAATTATCCCCCCCCACACAGTATGATCTTCTCCATAATTTGTCCAGGTACTAAGGTTAGACTAATAGGTCTGTAGTTTCCTGGGTCTTCCTTCACTCTCTTCTTGTAAATTGGAATAATGTTGACTAGCTTCCAGTCAGTGGGGACCTCCCCAGACTCCCAAGACCTTTGGTAGCCGATTGAGAGGGGTCCTGCTGTAGCTTCTGCCAACTCCTTCAGCACTCTGGGATGAATCCCATCAGGCCCCATGGACTTATGAACATTCAGCTGATACAACCGGTCCCTTACAATTTCAGTGTCCACAAATGGAAAGTCACTGTTCCCGCAGTCGTAGTCCTCCAACTCAGAGGGCTGGGCAGCCCAAGGTCTATCAGTATTATTAAAGCATTGAATGCCTCTGCCTTTTCTTCATCCCTATTAGTCAGGTGACCATCTTCAACAAGTATCAGTCCAATGTTTTCTTTAGACCTCCTCTTGCTATTAACATACTTTAAAAAGCCTTTCTTATTGTCTGACACAACACTGGCCAGTTTCAACTCTAAATGAGCTTTGGACTTTTGTGTCTTTTCCCTGCATATGCGAACCACAGCTCTGTAATCTTCCTGCGAAGCTTGACCTTGCTTCCAGAGATCCTGCAATTTATTTTTCCTCCTGAGTTCCAAGAGGAGTTCCCTGTTCAGCCAAGCTGGTCTTCTGCTCCGCTTACTTGACTTATGACACAGTGGAATTGCCTGCTCCTGTGCTTCTAAATGGTGGTTCTTAAAGACTGGCCAGCACTTGTGAACTCCTAAGCCCTCAAAAGCAGATTCCCCAGGTACTCTGCTAAATAGCTCCCTAAACAGCTTAAAGTTTATTCTCCTGAAGTCCAGGGTAGCAACTCTGCTTTCCTTTTTTGTCATTACACTGAAAATTCTAAACTAAACCGTTTCATGATCACTGTGGTCAAGACAGCCACCTGCCATCACATCCCCCATGAGTCCTTCTCTATTCACAAATAGCAAGTCTAGGAGGGCATCTTTCCAAGTTGTCTCACTGAGTACTTGTGACAAGAAGTTATCCTCCACAAACTTCAAGAATTTCCAGGACCTGCTCATCACAGCAACGTGATATTCCCAGATGATGCCTGGGAAGTTGAAATCTCCCATAAGGAGAAGGCCTACCAATTCTGAAATTTCTCCTAATTACTTATAGAATAACTCATCAGTGCTTACATCCTGGCTGGGCAATTGATAGTAGACACCCACTACATCATCTCCTTTCTTTTCCATCCCCCTAATCCTCACCCAGAGGCTCTCCACCACATCATCACTAACTGTAAGGGCTGTACAGTCAAACCTCTCCCTTACGTATAGTGCAACACCTCCACCTCACCTGCCCTGCCTACCCCTCCTGAACAGCCTGTAGCCCTCCATCCCAGCACTCCAACTGTGGGACTCATTCCACCAAGTTTCACTGACACCAATGATATCGTAGCTCTGGGAGCTGACCAATGCTTCCAGTTCATCCTGTTTGTTTCTCATACTGCGTGCATTAGTGTACAAGCATTTCCACCCTCAGGCAATGCCATGCCAACCCTTGGCTTACCTACTGAAACTTATTTTCATAGGGAGCTTCCATTCCCTAATGTTGCCATGAGGATTGGTGATATATGCCATAAAGGGGTATTTGGGGCTTTTTTCATTTGTTTGGGTTTCCTTTGGATATGATGATGGAGTTCAGAAGGAGTAGCTGAAATTATTTCCCTCCCAAAAAAAAGCCCAAGGAATATTGTTGGGAATTCCAATAGAGTGTCCTTTGTAATTACAAAGTCTCTTTATAACTCCTTGGTTGCTGTTTAAATCAGGTGATGGTCATCTTCCTCTTCATTGTTGTCAATTTAGGGCAAATGCCCTCTCAGACAGTTGTGGGTGTCCCATTCACACCCACTATTACACTCACCCACTGTGGTGGGTTCACCTTGACTGACTGCCAGGTGCTCACCAACCCACTCTCTCACTTTCCCTCCTCGGCAGAACAGAGGGAGAATAAAAGATGAAAAAATCATGTGTTGAGATAAAGGCAGTTTAGTGAAGAAAAGCAAAGGTCGCACGCAGAAGCAAAGCAAAGCAAATTTATTCTCTACTTCCTATCAGCAGGCAATGTCCAGCCACTTCCTGGGAAGTAGGGCTGTGTATGTGTAGTGGTTGCTTCGGAAGACAAATGCCTGAATAATGAATGCCTCCCCTCCTCCTCCTTTCTCTCAGCTTTTATTGCTGAGCATAACGTTATATGGTATGGAATAGCCCTTTGGTCAGTTTGGGTCAGCTATGTCCCCTCCCAATCTCTTGCCCACCCCCAGCCTAATGGCCTTTGGGGGCAGGGAGGGTTGGAGAGACAGCCTTGATGCTGTGGGAGCACTGCTCAGCAGTATCCAAAACACCGGTGTGTTATCAACACCTTTCTAGCTACAAATACAAAGCACAGTGCTACGAGGGCTTCTATGGGGAGAGTTAACTCCATCCCAGCCAGACCAAATACACCTACTCACATTAGCATCTTATCGTCTGTTCTTACCCAGGCCATTTTACCAAGCGTGGGTGCACAAGACTAAGTTGTCTGTTATCAAACCTGATGTCCTGTCCTCACTAATTAAAACCCAAATATTTTAAGAAAGAAATATCAATCCACGTAACTTGTTTATGTAGTTTGATTTTTTAAAAAAACTAAACTAAATTAGCAAGGGGAAAAATCATACACGAATACATCAAAATGAAGTTGGGAGATCATAGAATCATAGAATGGTTTAGGTTGGAAGGGACCTTAAAGATCATCTTGTTCCAACCCCCCTGCCCTAGGCAGGGACACCTCCCACTAGACCAGGCTGCTCAAAGCCCCATCCAGCCTGGCCTTGAACACTTCCAGGGATGGGGCATCCACAACTTCCCTGGGCAACCTGTTCCAGTGCCTCACCACCCTCACAGGAAAGAATTTCTTCCTAATATCTAATCTAAATCTACACTCTTACAGTTTGAAGCCATTACTCCTCCTCCTATCACTACAGGCCCTTGTAAAAAGTCCCTCTCCAGCATTCTTGTAGGCCCCCTTCAGATACTGGAGGGCCGCTATAAGGTCTCCCTGGAGCCTTCTCTTCTCCACGCTGAACATAGAATCATAGAATCATTTAGGTTGGAAAAGACCCTTGGGATCACTGAGTCCAACCATCAACTCCACTCTACAAAGTTCTCCCTTACACCATATCCCTTAACACCACATCTAAACGAGTCTTAAACACATTCACGGATGGTGACTCCACCACCTCCCTGGGCAGCCTATTCCAGTGTCTAACCGCTCTTTCTGTGGTTTATTCTCCAGGCCCTTCACCAGCTTCGTTGCCCTCCTCTGCACTCGCTCCAGCACCTCGATATCTCTCTCGTATTGAGGTGCCCAGAACTGGACACAATACTCAAGGTGTGGCCTCACCAGTGCTGAGTACAGGGGGACAATCACCTCCCTCCTTCTGCTGGTCACACTATTTCTAATACAAGCCAGGATGGCATTGGCTTTCTTGGCCACCTGGGCACACTGCTGGCTCACGTTCAGCCATTTGTCAATTAGAACCCCCAGGTCCTTTTCTGCCAGGCAGCTCTCCAGCCACACTTCCCCAAGCCTGTAGCGATGCATGGGGTTGTTGTGGCCCAAGTGCAGGACCCGGCACTTGGCCTTGTTGAAGCTCATTCCATTAGCATTGGCCCATCGGTCCAATCTATCCAAGTCTCTCTGTAGAGCCTCCCTATCCTCATGCAGATCAACACTCCCGCTTAGCTTCGTGTCATCTGCAAACTTGCTGATGATACCCTCTGTGTCCTTATCAAGGTCATCAATAAAGATGTTAAACAGAAATGGTCCCAACACCGAGCCCTGAGGGACACCACTTGTGACCGGCCGCCAGCTGGATTTAACCCCACCACTCTTTGGGACCGCCCATCCAGCCAGTGCTTGATCCAGCAGATCGTATGCTCATCCAGGCCATGAGCAGCCAGTTTTTCCATGAGAATTCTATGGGGAACAGTGTCAAATGCTTTTCGAAAGTCTAGGTAGACAATATCCACAGCCTTTCCCTCGTCCAATAATCGGGTCATCTTGTCATAGAAGGAGATCAGGTTCGTCAGGCAGGACCTGCCTTTCATAAACCCATGCTGACTAGGCCTGATCCCCTGCTTGTCCATTATATGACTTGTAATGGCACTCAGGATGATCTGCTCCATGACCTTCCCTGCTACCAAGGTCAGACTGACAGGTCTATAGTTTCCCGGATCCTCCTTTCTGCCTTTCTTGTAGATGGGTGCTACATTTGCTACCCTCCAGTCCATTGGGACCTCCCCAGTTAGCCATGACTTCAGGTAGATCATGGAAAGTGGCTTGGCGAGCACGTCTGCCAACTCTTTCAGCACTCTTGGATGTAACCCATCCGGTCCCATAGACTTGTGTGCATCCAAGCAGTGTAGCAGGTCACTGATCGCTTCCTCTTTCATTGTGATGACCTCGTTCAGCTTCCCCTCCCTGTCTCCTAGCTCATGAGGCTGGGTGCCCAGGGAACAGCTAGTTCCACTGCTAAAGACTGAGGCAAAGTAGGCGTTGAGCACCTCAGCCTTTTCCTCATCCTTTGTGACTATGTTTCCCTCTGCATCCAATAAGGGAGGGAGATTTTCCCTAACCCTCCTTTTGTTGTTAATGGATTTATAGAAACATTTTTTGTTATCCTTAACAGCTGTAGCTAGGTTGAGCTCTAGCTGCACTTTGGCTCTCCTAATTTTCTCCCTGCATAGCTTCGCTATATCCTTATAGTCTTCATGAGAGACCTGCCCCCTCTTCCAAAGGTCATAGACTCTCCTTTTGTTCTTGAGGTCCAGCCAAAGGTCCCTATTTAGCCAGGCCGGTCTCCTTCCCTGCCTACTTGTTTTTCGGCACACGGGGACAGCCTCCTCCTGTGCCTTTAAGACTTCTCTCTTGAAGTATGTCCAGCCTTCCTGGGCTCCTATATCCTTCAGGGCAGCCTCCCAAGGGATTTTGTCCAGCAGTCTTCCGAACAGGTCAAAGTTTGCCCTCCGGAAGTCTAAGATGGCAGTTTTACTAACCCCTCTCCTTGTTTCTCCAAGAATCAGAAATTCGATCATCTCATGATCACTGTGCCCTAGACGGCCACCAACCTTTACTTGCCCCACAAGTTCTTCCCTGTTCACAAGAAGCAGGTCCAGGAGGGCACCTTCCCTTGTCGGCTCACTTACCAGCTGTGTGAGGAAGTTATCTTCCACACATTCCAGGAACCTCCTGGATTGTTCCCTCTCTGCTGTGTTGTATTCCCAGCAGATATCCGGGAGGTTAAAGTCCCCCACAAGAACAATGGCAAGTGACCGCGAGATTTCCCCCAGCTGCTTATAGAAAGCTTCATCCGCCTCACTGCTTTGGTTGGGAGGTCTATAGCAGACTCCCACAGCGATATCAGCTTTATCGGCCCTTAACCTAATCCAAACACTCTCCACCCCATCATCAGTATACTTGATTTCTGAGCTCTCATAGCATTCTCTAACATACAGGGCCACTCCACCGCCTCTCCTTTCCTGTCTGTCCCTCCTGAAGAGCTTGTAGCCATTGATTGTGGCACTCCAGTTGTGAGAGGCATCCCACCACGTTTCTGTGATAGCCACTATGTCGTAGTTTTCCTGGTGCATCATGGCTTCAAGCTCCCCCTGTTTATTGCGCATACTGCGTGCATTGGTATAGATGCACTTCAGATGCGCTAACGATTCCAACACCTTTTTGTGAGTGTGGGCCCCATTTCCTACCAGACCCCTCTCAGGTGCTTCCATGATTTCTAAATGTCTCTCCCTTCTCTCAAATGAAATGGCAGAGTGAGAGTCCTCGCTAGTCAACCATCCTTCAAGCCCTGGCATGCCTCCCTTGGGTTTATTCCTGACAGGCCCAGTTATCTCCCCTTCCCCCCCTCATATCTAGTTTAAAGCCCTGTCAATGAGCCTTGCTAACTCCTGCCCCCAAATTCTTTTCCCCTTCTGGGACAGGTGCATCCCACCTGCCACCAGCAGGTCAGGTGTCTCGTATAGCAGCCTATGATCAAAAAACCCAAAGCCCTGCTAATAACACCAGTCCCGGAGCCGTGAGAAGGGATAGACGATTAGAAATCATGGAAGCACCTGAGAAGGGTCTGGTAGGAAATGTGTTCAAGTGAAAGAGAAAACAGTGACAGTGATCTCTGGGACATGAGAGAGAGAGACAGAGAGAAAAGAAAGAACATGTATGACCAATCTCTGCTCAGGAAAGGAATAGGCCTTTCTTAGCAGTAAAGTCTTGCCAACAGAAGAAATAGCGCCAATGGACTCAAGAGGGATTTGATACCATCTATCTACCACCATAGAAAGGTTGCCTAATGTTATAACACAAAGTAGTAGCAAATCAAAAGCGGTGGAGACAAAAATCTTTGCAAGCCTCCACAGATGACCATCTCTGTAACAAAGGATTTCACACACAGACTGGATCAAAAATGATAAAAAAAGACATGAACGAATCCTAAATAGCTCGTGTGTGTATTTTGCTGCTGTGCATGGGGGCTTGCATTTGTAATTCACTAGAAAACTACAAGTTGGACTAGCTCACAAGTAGGAAGCCCTGGATACAGGCAGGGATATCAGGTGATTCCTTTATGTAGTTGCTGTTAACAGTCTGTGTAACTGGCCATGTCTGTGTCCTGTGTGTGTCTGGGATGTTCAGCTTTGCTGCGGGTTGAACCTGCAAACAGGAAAGTAGCAGTCCTGTCCCTCAGCATGGGCAGAGATGCTGAAGTCACTGGTCTGGGCTCCAGAAGCCTGGCAGGAAGGAGTCCTGGGCCTGAAGCTACTGAAGGTGGTGGCCACTCTTAAAGTTGCTTTAAAAAAGCCTTTATTTTATACCATATGTCAATGGCTTTTAAAGCTCAGAACCTCCACAATGACCAAGATATGCCTAGCTCAAGAAAAAAAGGGCATAAACAGACTTTGTATTCCAAAATCTTTGCACCCACTAAGGATAAGGCTGGTTACCTCACATACAGCTAGCTGCTAAAAAGTACTATGGAGACAGAACGGCAGATGGAAATTGTCAGGTTTCAGAGGAAAACCCACTCCTGTTTGGTGATCTGTTCATACACAAAGCTATCTCTGTACTTCGAGGGATCACAGAATCATAGAATGGTTTGGGTTGGAAGGAACCTTTAAAGGTCATCTAGCCCAACCTTCCTGCAATGAGCAGGGACATCTGCAATGAGATCAGGTTCCTCAGAGCCCCGTCCAGCCTGACCTTGAATGTTTCCAGGAATGGGGCATCTACCACCTCACTGGGCAACCTGTTCCAGTGTTTCACTACTCTCGTTGTAAAAAATTTCTTCCTTATATCTAGCCTGAATCTACCCTCTTTTAGTTTAAAACCATTACTCCTTATTCTATCGCTACAGTCCCTGGTCTTGTGGTCTTGTACAGTCCTTTTGTCTGTCCCCATCTTTCTTATAAGCCCCCATTAAGTACTGAAAGGTTGCAATAAGGTCTCCCCAGAGCCTTCTCTTCTCCAGGCTGAACAACCCCAACTCTCTTGGCCTTTCTTCATAGGAGAGTTGCTCCAGCCCTCGGATCATTTTCATAGCCCTCCTCTGGACCTGTTCCAATGGGTCCATGTCTTTCCTGTGCTGAGGACTCCAGAGCTGGACGCAGTACTCCAGGTGGGGTCTCACCAGAGCAGAGTAGAGGGGCAGAATTCCCTCCCTCAACCTGCTGGCCACACTTCTCTTGATGCAGCCCAGGATGCAGGTGGCTTTCTGGGCTGCAAGCGCACATTGCCGGCTCATGTTGAGCTTCTCGTCCGCCAACACCCCCAAGTCCTTCTCCTCAGGGCTGCTCTCAATCCATTCTCCACCTAACCTGTATTTGTGCTTGGGATTGCCATGACCCAGGTGCAGGACCTTGCACTTGGCCTGGTTGAACTTCATGAGGTTTGCACAGGCCCACCTCTCAAGCCTGTCCAGGTCCCTCTGGATGGCATCCCATCCCTCCAGCATGTTGACCGTGCCACACAGCTTGGTGTCATCGACAACCTTGCTGAGGATGCACTCAATCTCACTGTCCATGTCTCCAACAAAGGTGTTAAATAGTACTGGTCCCAGTACTGACCCCTGAGGAACGCCACTTGTCGCTGGTTTCCACTTGGGACATTGAGCCATTGACTGCAACCCTTTTGAGTGCAGCCATCCAGCCAGTTCCTTATCCACTGAGTGGTCCATCCATCAAATCCATGCTTTTCCAATTTAGAGACCAGGATGTCATGCAGGACAGTGTCAAATGCTTTGCATAAGTCCAGGTAGATGATGTCTGTTGCTCTCCCCTTATCTCCCAATGCTGTGGCAACATCATAGAAGGCCACCAAATTTGTCAGGCACGATTTGCCTTTGGTGAAGCCATGTTGGCTGTCACCAATCACCTCTTTATTTTCCATGTGCCTTAGTAGAGTTTCCAGGAGGATCTGCTCCATGATCTTGCCAGGCACAGAGATGAGACTGACCGGCCTGTCGTTCCCCATGTCTTCCTTTTTTCCCTTTTTGAAAATGGGGGTTACATTTCCCCTTTTCCAGTCACTGGGAACTTCACCAGACTGCCACGACTTTTCAAATATAATGGAAAGCGGCTTGGTGACTTCATCTGCCAGCTCCCTCAGGACTCGTGGATGGATTTCATCTGGACCCATGGACTTATGCACCTTCAGGTTCCTCAGATGGTCCTGAACCTGATCTTCTCCTACAGCAGGCAGTTCTTCATTCTCATAAACCCAGCCTTTGCATCCTGCAACTTGGGTGGTGTGGTTGGAGCCCTTGCCAGTGAAGACCGAGGCAAAAATTCATTCAGCACCTCAGCCTTCTCCATATCCTGGGTGACCAGGTCTCCTGTCTCCTTCCTGAGAGGGCCCACATCTTCCCTAGTCTTGCCTTTACCCCTGACGTACTTATAGAAGTTTTTCTTGTTGCCCTTGATGTCCCTAGCCAGATTTAATTCTATCTGGGCTTTAGCTTGCCTAATCTGGTTCCTGGCCACTCGGACAGTTTCTCTGTATTCCACCCAGTCAACCCATCCTTGCTTCCACCCTCTGTAGGCCTCTGTGGAATTTGGATAATGAGATGAAGTCTCTGTGCTTGAAGAGCAATTAAGACTGGCTTTGCTATCTCTTGTGCAACCCAGGGGAGTGAAGGCTTGTCTGGCTATCACAGGATACATAAATAACAGGGTAGTCTTGGGGAGCCAGGACAGCCCTGCTTTTCGTCAGCAGAGACAGTAAAATCAAGATAACAGAGACCTTGTGTAACGCTCTGTTTCCTTGAGAGGCTACCATGTCCAATAATTGACCTTTGCCTCATTACCTGTGAAATGCATATTAAAGTTGACACCCCTGTATATGCTTATGAAGATCATGCTAAACATATATGACTATAGCACTCGTCTCTCCACCCAAATCATACTACACGTCACCTAGGGGAGGGAAACCTCGTAATTTTGGGGATAAAAGGATGGAGAAAATGACTGTTAAATTGGGAGAGAAGAAACTTGATACCTGACGGACCAGTCGACAGGCTGTGTTCTCTCCCTCCACCCCAGGCAGGGACGCCTTTCTGGGTAAGCGCTGCGCCTTTCACCCTCTGGTGAATGTTACCCTGGGTTGTTGTACTATCGTTATTTTTGCTAGCAATATTAACCTTAAGTAATTAGCGCTATTGTAGTTAGTGAATTTATCAATGGCAATCTCGAATCTGCGATTGTCGCTCTCAATAAAATAACTAATTTCGATTATTTGTGAATCTGATTCAGTGAAAGTCCTTTGGTGGGACTCTGATAGTAAATCAGTGAAAGTCCTGGGACTCTGACAAATATCGAAACTACAGTCTTTTAACGCGACAGCCTCCTTTTTGCTCTTGAGCTTGTCCAGGAGCTCTTTGTTAATCCATGCGGGCCTCATGGCATTTTTGCCTGACTTCCTCATTCTTGGGATGCAATGCTCCTGAGCTTGGAGGAGGTGATCCTTGAATACTAACCAGCTCTCTTGGGCCCCTCTCCCCTCCAGTACTTTTTCCCATGTTGCCTTGCCAAGCAGGTCCCTCAAGAGGCCAAAGTCTGCTCTCTTGAAGTCCAGGGTAGTGAGCTTGCTGCGTGCTCTCCTTGCTGCCCAAAGGATCTTGAATTCCACCATTTCATGATCACTGCAGCCGAGGCTACCCTTGAGCTTGACACTCCCCACCAGCCCCTCCTTGTTGGTAAGGACAAGGTCCAGCATAGTTCCTCTCCTCATTGGCTCCTCTACCGTTTGAAGTTGTCTACCGTTTGAAGAAGAAAATTGCTGGCTCTTGTCCAGTTTTTCATTCACCAGTGTCCCCAAGTCCTTCTCTGCAGGGCAGAGCAATTCAGCAGCCAGTCTGTACTGATATTGGGGGTTGCCGTGACCCAGGTGCAGGACCTTGCACTTGGCCTGGTTGAACTTCATGAGATTCACATGGGTACACTTCTCAAGCCTGTCCAGGCCCTCTGGATGGCATCCCTTCCCTCTAGTTTATCAACTGCACCACTCAGCTTGGTGTCATCTGCAAACTTGCTGAGGGTGCACTCAATCCCACTGTCTATGTCATTAATGAAGATATTGAACAGTACTGATCCCAGTATGGACCCCTGATGGGCACCACTTACTCCATTTACTGTTACTGATTTCCATTTGCACATAGAGACATTTACTGCAACTCTTTGGATGTGGCCATCCAGCCAATTTCTTATCCATCCATCAAATTGATATCTCTCCAATTTAGAGACAAGGATGTTGTGGGAGACCATATCAAAGACCTTGCAGAAGTCGATGTAGATTACATCACTTGCTCTTCTATTATCCATCAGTGTAGTCACTCCATTGTAGAAGGCCACCAGATTAGGCATGATTTGCCCTTGGTGAAGCCATGCTGGCTGTCTCTAATCACCTTCCTGTCATCCATATGCCTCGATATGTCTTCCAGGAGGATCTGTTCCATGATGTTACCAGGCACAGAGGCGAGGTTGACTGGTCAGGAGTTCCCAGAGTCCTCCTTTTTACTCTTTTAAAAAATGGGTGTGATGCTTCCCTTTTCTCTAGTAACTGGGGACTTTGCCTGACTGCCATGACTTTTCAGATATGATGGAGAGTGGCTTGGCAACTGCATCAGCCAATTCCCTCAGGACCCTGGGATGCATCTCATCGGGTCCCATGGACTTGTGTATGTTCAGGTTCCTCAGGTGGTCTTGAACCTGGTCTTCTCCTATGATGGGTGGGAACTCATTCGCCCCGTCCCTGCCTTGAGGCTCAGGGACTTGAGAGATTTGGGAAGAACAATTGCCAGTGAAAACTGAGGCAAAATAGTTGTTTAGTACCTCAGTCTTCTCCATGTCACTTGCCATCAGATCCCATGTCTCATTTATCGGGGATGGGTGGGTGGGTACAATTTCTTTGTCTTCCTTTTTTGAATAACATACTGCACTGGTTTTGGGCTGGGATAGAGTTAAGTTTCTTCAGAGTAGCTTGTATGGGACTATGTTTTGGATTTGTGATGAAAACGGTGTTGATAACACAGAGACGTTATAGTTACTGCTGAGCAGTGCTTACACAGAGTCAAGGCCTTTTCTGCTTCTCACACCGCCCCACCAGCAAGTAGGCTGGGGGTGCACAAGAAGTTGG
The DNA here is from genome assembly GCF_028500815.1 of Rissa tridactyla. Classification (NCBI taxonomy): domain Eukaryota; kingdom Metazoa; phylum Chordata; class Aves; order Charadriiformes; family Laridae; genus Rissa; species Rissa tridactyla. The sequence goes on from NC_071496.1 coordinate 26,518,614, forward strand.
GAGGGGACAAAGCCGGGACAGCTGACCCAAATGACCAACATGGGGCTCAAAGGGTTCAAGATAAGGACAGATTTGATTGGAATGTGCTAGATCAAATTTAGAGCTGTTATTGCTATTTAGTTATTAATTGGCAGGCTTCTGAGCTTGCCATGGGGCTTGCTTGCCTTACTGTATGTTAGAGTCTTGTGCTCATTAGTGGCTCCTTTTGCTTTTGCTGCTTGCTGTATTACTTATCATAGAATCATAGAATCATAGGGTTGGAAGGGACCTCTGGAGATCATCTAGTCCAACCCCCCTGCCAGAGCAGGGTCACCTATAGCAGGTTGCACAGGAACACGTCCAGGTGGGCTTTGAATGTCTCCAGAGACGGAGACTCCACCACCTCTCTGGGCAGCCTCTTCCAGGGCTCTGCCACCCTCAAAGGAAAGACGTTCCTCCTCATGTTTAGGTGGAACTTCCTATGCTCAAGTTTGTGCCCATTACCTCTTGTCCTGTCCCCGGGCACCACTGAAAAGAGCCTGGCCCCATCCTCCTGACACCCACCCTTTAAGTATTTATAAGCATTGATAAGGTCCCCCCTCAGCCGTCTTTTTTCCAGACTGAAGAGACCCAAATCCCTCAGCCTTTCTTCATAAGAGAGGTGTTGCAGTCCCCTCATCATCTTGGTAGCCCTTTGCTGCACCCCCTCCAGCAGTTCCCTGTCCCTCTTGAACCGGGGAGCCCAGAACTGGACACAGTACTCCAGGTGCGGCCTCACCAAGGCAGAGTAGAGGGGGAGGATGACCTCCCTCGACCTGCTTGCCATACTCTTCTTGATGCAGCCCAGGATGCCATTGGCCTTCTTGGCCACAAGGGCACATTGCTGGCTCATGGTCATCCTGTTGTCCACCAGGACTCCCAGGTCTCTTTCCACAGAGCTGCTCTCCAGCAGGTCAGCCCCCAACCTGTACTAGTGCACGGGGTTATTCCTCCCCAGGTGCAGCACCCTACACTTGCCCTTGTTGAATTTCATAAGGTTCCTCTCCACCCAACTCTCCAGTCTGTCCAGGTCTCTCTGTATGGCGGCACAGCCTTCCAGTGTGTCAGCCACCCCTCCCAGCTTTGTGTCATCAGCAAACTTGCTGAGGGTGCACTCTACCCCCTCATCCAGGTCGTTGATGAATATATTGAACAGGACTGGACCCAGTACTGACCCCTGGGGAACACCACTTGTCACTGACCTCCAACTAGACACTAGTGCCCCTAATCATGACCCTCTGAGCTCTCTCTTTCAACCAGTTATCTAGCCACCTTACTATCCATTCATCTAGCCCACTCTTCCTAAGCTTCCCTATGTGGATGCTGTGGGAGACTGTGTCGAACGCCTTGCTGAAGTCAAGGTAGACCACATCCACTGCCCTCCCCTCATCTATCCATCCAGTCATGCCATCATAGAAGGCTATCAGATTAGTCAGACGTGATTTCCCCTTGGTGAATCCATGTTGAGTACTTCTGATAGCTTGCTTTTCCTCCACATGCCTTGAGATGATGCCCAGAGCGAGCTATTCCATCATCTTTCCAGGGATGGAGGTGAGGCTGACCGGCCTGTAGTGTCCTGGGTCCTCCTTCTTGCCCCTTTTTGAAGACTGGAGTGACATGACATTTCCTCCAGTCCTCAGGCACCTCGCCTGTTCTCCAGGACCTTTCAAGGATGATGGAGAGCAGCCCAGCAATGACTTCCACCAGCTCCCTCAGCACTCTTGGGTGCATCCCATCGAGGCCCATGGACTTGTGAATATCTAATTGACCTAACTGATCCCTCACTCGATCCTCCTCAACCCAAGGGAAGTCTTCCTCTTTCCCTGTTACTTCCCCCAATGCCTGGGACTCCTGAGGGCTGGGCCGAGCAGTAAAGACCGAAGCAAAGAGGGCATTCAGTAACTCTGCCTTCTCCGCATCCTCTGTCACCATGGCTCCTGTCTCATTCAACAGTGGGCCCACACCTTCTCTGGTCTTCCTTTTGCTTCCAATATACTTGTAGAAGCCCTTCCTGTTGAGCTTGACATCCCTTGCCAGGTTTAATTCCAAGGAGGCCTTGGCTTTCCTTGTTTCATCCCTGCATGCTCTGGCTGCATTCTTGTAATCCTCCCAAGGGGTCAGTCCATTCTTCCACTTATTGTAGACTTCCTTCTTCCACTTGAGCTTTTTCAGAAGCTCCCTGCTCAACCATGCAGGTCTCCTGCATCCCTTGGCTGATTTCATGCTCTTAGGGATGCACCGATCCTGAGCTTGGAGGAAGTGGTCTTTGAATACCAACCAGCTTTCTTGAGCCCCTTTGCCTTCCAGAGCCTTAGCCCACGGGATCTCTCCAAGCAGTTTCTTGAAGAGGTCAAAGTTAGCCCTCCTGAAGTCCAAGGTTGCGATTTTACTTCTTTATGTTTTGTGCGTAGTACCCATGATCCTGAACTCTATCATTTCATGATCACTACAACCTAGGGTGCCCCCAACCTTAACGTCCTCCACCAGTCCCTCTGTGTTTGTCAGTACCAGGTCCAGGAGTGCTCCTCGCCTTGTTGGCTCCTGCACCACCTGTGTCAAAAAGTTATCATCAATGCACTGGAGGAGCCTCCTGGACTGTGCGTGCCTGGCTGTGTGGCCTTCCCAGCAGATATCGGGGTGATTGAAGTCCCCCATGAGAACCAAGGCCTGTGATTGCAAGGCTACCTTCAGCTGTCTGTACAAGGCCTCATCAGCTTCCCCATCCTGATCAGGTGGCCTGTAGTAAACACCCACAACAGTGTCCCTCATATTTGCCTGCCCCTCAATCCTTACCCATAAGCTCTCAACCCTCTCTTCATCCACCCCTAGCGAGAGCTCGATGCATTCCAATTGCTCTCTCACATAGAGTGCAATTCCACCACCTTGCCTTGCTGGCCTGTCTTTCCTGAAAAGGACATAGCCATCCATGACAGCATTCCAGTCATGCGAGCTGTCCCACCATGTCTCAGTGATTGCAATGAGATCGTGGCCCTGCAACCACACACAGATCTCCAGCTCTTCCTGCTCATTCCCCGTGCTGCATGCATTGGTGTATAAGCATTTCAGAGAGGGAGTCGTGTGTGTAGTTTTGACCCTTGAGATGTGGTATGCCTTCTGGCTCTCAGAAATACTGGCAGACTGGCCCACGAGCGCTGATCATCTTATTCTGCTGTGCCTGGGAACATTTTGATAGCAGCAATGGCAATGCACCTGGTCTGGCAGATGGCCAGGGCATCGCTGCTGGTTTTGTGCTGCTGTACTGGACAGGCTGGAACTTCAGTGTGAACTCAAGTTGAAGGGACTGTGACCTGTGGATGAGTCCACACGGGAGCAGGACACCCCAAAGCGTCTGTGGCTGTATATAAGCCCACGCCAGAGCATGTACATCAGGCTGTGGTTATCAGAGCAGGTCCAGAGCAGGCCATGGTTATAGAATCACAGAATCATAGAATGGTTTGGGTTGGAAGGGACCTTAAATATCATCTAGTTCCAAACCCCCTGCCATGGGCAGGGACACCTCCCACTAGACCAGGTTGCTCAAAGCCCCATCCAGCCTGGCCTTGAACACCTCCAGGGATGGGGCCTCCACAACTTCCCTGGGCAAACTGTTCCAGTGACTCACCACCCTCACAATAAAGAATTTCTTCCTGATATCCATTCTAAATCTCCCCTCTTTCAGTTTAAAACCGTTACCCCTCATCCTATCGCTGCACTCCCTCATAAAGAGTCTCTCCTCATCTCTCCTGTAGGCCCCCTTTAGGTACTGGAAGGCTGCTTATAAGGTCTCCCTGGAGCCTTCTCTTCTCCAGGCTGGACAACCCTAACTCTCTCAACCGGTCTTCATAGGAGGGTTGCTCCAGCCCTCTGATCATCTTCGTGGCCCTCCTCTGGACCCATTCCAACAGGTCCATGTCTTTCCTGTGCTGAGGACTCGAAAGCTGGACACAGTACTCCCGGTGGGGTCTCACCGAAGCAGAGTAGAGGGGCAGGATCAGCTCCCTCAGTGGAGGGACAGTATCAAAAGCCTTACTAAAATCCAGAAAAACTGCTGTCCTGGTTCGAGGTAAAACAGAACCAATTTTCTGTTCAGTAATTTTACTTCTTAGCTAGGCCACTTCTAACTAACTGAACTCTCTGAAATTAACAGTATATTGTGCAGACACTGTTTGCTCTCAGAGATAGAAGACCTGATTATTTATAATTATGCCAAGGAATGGTATGCACAGAGGCTCTTGCTTAGACTTATTGCTATAACAACCAAGGTCAGCTAACTTCGCTATTTGCTCCATTGGAGGGTCGGAAGCGGAAAAGCGTAGAGGGGTCGCACCTGTGGGGAGGAGCGGACAGGACAGGTGACCCCAAACTGACCAACAGGGTATTCCATCCCATCTGCCCCATGCTCAGTATAAAAGCTGAGGGATCAAAGGGTCAGGGCTCTTTTTCTTCAATGGCTGGTGTCCGAGGAGGACTCTCTCTGTTCATCTGCCTTTGATCCCGATCCATGCGTTCCTGACTTCAGATCCAGAATACAGTTCCCGTCCGTCACTGAGTCTAGACTTTCCCAATGCCTGATGGTGATGTGATCGTCATCCTGGGAGCTTTATACAGTTTTGTATATATTCCATTATCTTCTTTTTATTATTTTATTAATATTTCATTAAAGTAGTTTAGTTTCTTCTAAACTCATAAGTCTCTTTATCTCTCTTCCTCCTCTACTTGGAGCAAGAGGTGCAAGACAGCATCTGTCATTCATCTTAGTGGCCAGTCCGGCCCAAACCACGACAACTACATCTACCGCCTTACCTTCATCCGCTAAGCGGGTGACCTTATTGTAGAAGGATATCAAATTACTTAAACAGGACTTTCCTTCTGTGAACCCATGGTGACTATGCCTGATGATTACATTGTTCTTTAAATGCCTTTGAATAGCACCCAGTATGATCTTCTCCAGAATAGAAGATCTTTCCAGGAGAGGGGTCCTGCTGTACTATCTGCCAAATCCTTCAGTACTCTGGGATGAATCCCATCAAGCCCCATGGACTTACGAACATTCAGCTGATACAACTGGTCCCTTACAATTTCAGTGTCCACAAACAGAAAGTCACTGGTCCCACACTCACAGCCCTCCAACTCAGGGGACCGGCAGCCCATGGACTATCAGTATTATTTAAGATTGAGGCAAAAAAAGCATTAAATGTCCCCGCTTTTTCTTCATCCCTATTTGTCAGGTGACCATCATTAACAAGTATTGGTCCAGTGTTTTCTTTAGACCTCCTCTTGCTATTAACATACTTTAAAAAGCCTTTCTTGTTGTCTGACACAACACCAGCCAGTTTCAACTCTAGTTGAGCTTTGGCCTTTCATGTCCTCTCCCTGCATATAGTTGAGCTCCTGGTTTCAGTTCAATTTTTACTGGAGTCACATTCTTCGCTTGTCCAGGTATCTTCAATGCCCACACCAAAGGTACGACTGCATTCAATACTTCCTTTGGAATATCCATTTCTTCATTAGGATCCTTTTCAGTTAACAGACATATCTGGGCTTTCCAAGCGGTTTCTGGAGGAATATGTAACTGAACAGAGTCTTCAGTAAAGGTTAGTTGTGCATTCAGTTTACAAAGTAAATCCCATCCAAGCAAGGGGAGGAGGCATTCTGGCACATAGAGGAACTCATGAACTAATTTAGTACCTCCAACTGAACATTCCATAGTCTGTAAAAACAGCCTTAAAGTCTTTTTCCTTTTTGCACCAACAGCGCTTATATTAGTTTTACTCAAGAGTCCCTTACAGCTAGTTACGTCAATTAAAAAATCTATTATTTCATTCCCCAGCTTAACTGGAACCAGAGGATTGGCTGGGGAAACTTTATTAAATTCCTCCGGTCCCCTTCAGTCCAATCCGATCTCTGCTATGACCCCTGTGACTTCTTCAGTCTTTCTTTCCTGACTATTCAAAAGGTGCTAACAATCTTTTTTCCAATGTCCCTCTTGCCTACAATATGCACACTCATTCAGTCCTAGGGGAATGGCACAACAATTTCCATTATAATTCTCATGGCTCCTTCCTTGGCCCCAAAATCCACTCTGCATATTTCTTCTACCTCTCCCTGTTCCTTGTCCTTCAGTCAAGGCATCCAGCAAAGAAGCCTGCAGCCTTGCTTGTCCTTGCTTCTCCTTCTCTTCTACTTCCTCCCGATTATTATACACCTTATATGCAATTGACAATAGCTGTGAGATTGTCATGCCATCTGCGCCCTCCACCTCCTGCAATTTCTTTCTTATATCTGCTGCTGCTTGGCCAATAAACAGCATGTTAAACAACTTTAAATTACTAGCATCCTCCAGATCCAGATCTGTCCATTTCTGAGCCACTTCACACAATCTCTCATAAAAGGCTGCCAGCGTTTCCTTATCCCCCTGCCTTATCTCATACAGCTTAGGCAATTTTTTAGGTTTATCAACTCCATGCTGAATCCCATATAAAATTAACTTCTGATATTCCTTTACCCTTTGTAATCCTCTGCCTGGCTCCTCTTTTGGGAGATAACTATTGACATTAGGCACCCCCCCATGCTGTTCTGTCAGTCTCTCTCTAGCCTTTTCCAAAACCATTCTCTTTTCCTCAGAGGTAAACAAATATTCCAGGAGAACCCTTAAATTTCCCCAATTAGGATTATGAGTCATCATTAGAGTTTTAACTGTACTATGCTGGGTTACTTCTGTAAGGTCCGACCACCTGTTTCCAGTTCAATAAATCAGAAGTAGTAAAGGGTACATACATGTATACCAGTGGTCCTTCAGGCTCTACAGCCTATCTGAGAGGGGCTTGAATTATGGGTCTCTGTCCCCTTGTTCTTCCAGATATGGGGCTCATACTTTCATCTCCCTCATCATTTAAACTGTCGGATTTTGGTCAGCTTGGGGGAGCTACCAACAGATGAATATCCTCATCCGGATCTTCCAATTCAGCTTCTTTTGATTTACGACTGGTATAACAAGCATTTTCCCTTTACCTCTCTTTCTTACTTAACGCATATATTCCCATTTGATGTTTAGAATCCACCAGACCATATTTTTTCCAAGCATCCCAATCATTTCTTAATGCCAAGAACATATCCACATAAGGTATTTCATCCCATTTTTCAGTTCTCCAACAAAACAACATCAATTGCAATATAGTATTGTATTTTAAGGATTCACTTTCAGGACAATTTTCACCCTCTTCCAATTTATATTGTGGCCACCATTGATTACAATATTGTATTAGCTTATTTTTAGTCATGGGATCCCTTCCAAATTTATTCCAATTTTTCAGGATGCATCCTAGAGAAGAGCAAGGGGGTATCTCCTGGGAAGCAGCAGTGCCCATTTCAGACCATCATTAACAAGTATCGGTCCAATGTTTTCTTTAGACCTCCTCTTGCTATTAACTTACTTTAAAAAGCCTTTCTTGTTGTCTGACACAACACTGGCCAGTTTCAACTCTAGTTGAGCTTTGGCCTTTCATGTCCTCTCCCTGCATATGCAAACCACAGCTCTGTAATCTTCCTGCGAAGCTTGACCTTGCTTCCAGAGATCCTGCAATTTATTTTTCCTCCTGAGTTCCAAGAGGAGTTCCCTGTTCAGCCAAGTTGGTCTTCTGCCCTGCTTGCTTGCCTTTTGACATAATTGGATTGCCTGCTCCTGTGCTTTAAAAAGCTAGTTCTTAAAAACTGACCAGTACTCATGGACCCCTAAGCCCTCAAAGGCAGATTCCCAAGGGACACTGCTAAATAGCTCCCTGAGTAGCTTAAAATTTGCTCTCTTGAAATCCAGGGTAGTAACTCTGCTGACTTTTTTTTCTCATTACACCAAACATTTTAAACTCTACCATTTCCTGATCACTATGGTGAGTGATTTCCTTTGCTTCACTTTTTTTCTCTCATTCTTTTATCTATTAAACTGCTTTTATCTTGACCCATGTGTTTTCTTGCTTTTGTTCTTCCTATTTTCTCCCCACCATCCTGCTGGGTGGAGTAAGAGAACTGGTCTTCGCTCCGTGATTAACCCACCACAAGCTCACATGACTGGAGTGCAGCCATGGATGCATACAGGCAATTTAGGAAGGACATGCCGGGAAGATGAGTAGTGGGAGTTGCCCTTTATGTGAGAGAGCTGCAGGAATGCATGGAGCTCTGCGTAAGGATGGGTGATGGGCTAGCTGAAAAATTATGGGTCAGGATCAGTGGGCAGACCAACATGGCCAATGTTAAAGTGGGTGCCTGCTATAGACTGCCTGATCAGGAAGTAGATAAGGCCTTCTTCAGACAACTGGAAGAAGTCTCATGTTCGCAAGCTCTGGTCCTCATGGGGGCTGTAACCATCCCAATATCTGCTGGAGGGAAAACACAGCAGGGCACAAGCCATCCAAGACACAGCTTCCTAATTGTCCCGGTTTGAGCAACACAGGACTAATTTATCTTTCAGTAATTTTACTTTTCAGTAAGGTCTCTTCTAATGCTTGGTAAAACTGTACTTTTGGAAGACTCTAGTGTCTGAATTTGTGAAAATATTTACTTCATAGCTAGGTATGCTATGTGGGATTCAAGGTCTCAGTGTTTTTCAGCTAGCCAGGTGCAGGGATGAGGAGGAGCGAGACCCGGCACTTGACCCAAGCTGGCCAACAGGATTATTTCATACCATGAATGTCACATTCAATATAAATTAGAAAGTTTGCTGAGGAGTTCTCTCTCTTCCTTGATGGCGGCGATCCTGAGAACTTCTTGACCTGGTGCCGGACCCTTGAGGCCTTCCCTTCCTCCCGAAGCCGCAGCGCTTGCAGTGTCCAACATTTACTGTCCACTGCTGGAATTGCACAGCTTCCTACTGATAGAATTGGCTGAGTATAATCCTTGTATATTTTATATTGTTATCGGGATCAATATTGGTTCTTTAGTATTATTAATGTTAATTATTTGGTCTTATTCTATTAAATCTATTTATATTTCAACCCTCATGTTTCTTTGTTTTTTCCCCAATTCCCCTTCCCGGGTGGGGAGGGGTCATCAGGTGATAGAATAATTGTCTAAATGACAATAAATTGTTGTGGGTTCCTCAAACCATAACACTAATGCAGTTGATCAAGGAGCCAACAAGGAATGGTGTTTTGCTGGACCTCATACTTACAAACAAAGAACTGATCAGGCTGGGTCAGTGTTGGCTGCACTGACCATGAGATGGTGGAGTTTAGGATCTTAAGAGGAGGGAACAAGACAGAAAACAGGATCAAAACCGTGGACTTCAGGAGAGCATGCTTTGGCCTCTTCAGCAATCTGCTTGGAAGAATCCCATGGGATATGGCCCTGAAGAGAAGAGGGTTACATAAGGGTTGGTTGATTTCCAAGGATGACCTCCTCCAAGCTCAAGAATGGTCCATCAAGCAAAGGTGGCAGGAGGCCTGCATGGATACGAAAGGATAACTTTACTACTTTACCTGATAAAACTCAAACTCAAACTGACAAAACTCAAACATAAAAACGAAGTGTGCAAGACATGGAAGCCAGGTCAGGTGACCTGGGAGAAATTCAGAGACACTGTCTGAGTATGCAGGGATGGGGTTAGGAAAGCCAAAATCCCACCTGGATTTGAATCTGGCAGGAGATGCGAAGGGCAAAAATAAGGGCTTCTACAAGTGTATTGACAACAAAAGGAAGACTAGGGAAAATGTGGATCTGTTGCTGAATGGAGCAGGGGTCCTTGTGACAGAGGACATGAAAAAGGCTGAGGTTCTTAATGCCTTCTTTGCCTCAGTCTTCATTAGCAAGACCAGCCTTCAGAAATTCCAGGCCCCTGAGACAAGAGGAAAAGTCTAGATGAAGAAAGACTTGTCCTCAGTGGAGGTAGATCAGTTTACGGAACATTTAAATAAACTGGACATACGCTGACAAGATGCACACACAAGTACTGAGGGAGCTGGCTGATATCATTGCAAGGTCACTTTCTATCATCTTTGAAAAGTCATGGCAATCTGGAAGAGGTTCCTGAAGACTGAAAGAAAGCAAATGTCACACCACAATTCAAGAAGGGCAAGAAGGAGGATCCAGGGAACTACAGTCTGGTCAGCCTCACATCGATCCCTGGGAAGGTGATACAGTGGTATGCAGTGATATTATGTTTGCATTTGAAGTGTGCTTGGCTTTGTGTGGCACAAGAAAAGAGAGGCCCCACCTGGGAACTCAAGCCCAAATCACAGTGCTTTTTATCTTTGCATTTACCTTTGTTGAACCTCACAAGGTGTCCTGACAGTCCATTTCTCCAGCTTGTTGAGGTACCTCTGAATAGCAGCCCTACCTCTCAGTGTATTGACCACTGCCCCCGATTTGGTGTCATCTAGAAACTTGCTGAGAGTGCACTCTGTCCCATCATCCAGGTCGTTAAGAAAGACACTGAACAGTATTAGCCTTAGTATCAAGTCCTGAGGGATGCCAGTAGTAACCAGACACCAGTTGTACTTTGTACTGCTGCTCACCACCTTTTGAGCCTGGTGTTCCAGTCAATTTTCTACTCACCTTAAAGACAGTCTTTCCAAACAATATTTCACTAATTTGGCTAATATGGGAGACTGTGTCAAAGGCCTTGATAGAGTAAAGGTAAGCAGCATCCACTTCTTCCCTCATCCACACAGCCGATCATTTCACTATAGAAGGCAATCAAGTTAGTCAGGCACAATTTGCACTTTGTAAATCCATGTACCTGTTCCTACTCACCTTCTTGTCCTTCATATGCTTGGACATGGTTGTTTTAGCAGAAAGAGATGTTTTCTGTTTCTCAAACTGATTCTTTAGAGCAAGCACCATATGCTTTCCCTCTGACACCCTTTGGAAGGAGATTCATTCCCTTTTATTTCTCTTTCCCACTGTGGAGCATGGATTCACAGACTCTGGCAGGGTACAGACCAAAGACCTTTATTGCAACAATCTGACAGGCTTTATGGCTATACACACTCTCCACGTGCAAGTTGTGTCCTGCTGATAGGTTGAAGGTCGACTGCCATGCGCTTCTCTACTTCTTCCGATTGGTTTCCGCTATCTGTTCACGAGGAGCAGCAACTTCACTCTCCCACAGCAACTTCACTCTCACGTCCTGTTTCTTGCTGATACTCCCTGATACTTGTTTATCTGTTCTCTCAAATCCTCTCTCAAGGACGCAGCCTTGTCTCATCAAGGTCGAACAAACCTCCTATGCTGCTCTCTATCTCCACATCCCACCTCCTTTCCACTCTATCTAGGATGAGACCTAGGTCGGGTTTCTGCTTCTCTTGATCAAGTAAAGTTATCCTTCTACAAAGTAAAGTTATTCTTCTACAGAGCACCTCTCTGTCCCTAGTTTTCACTACTTTCTTCCTTGGCAACACGTACTGGTGTAATGCAATCTGAGGTCCAATGCTTCCTTTCTCCTGCTCTATCCTTTTCTTGCACAATGCCTTAGGTGCCTTAGCCTTTGTACTGCAACTCTGCAGCTCTGTAACCTTTCACCCAAGTTTCCATGATAGTGGTTTCCAGAGCTCCTGGGGCAATATTTTTTCCTTGTTGTTCTCATGGTGTTGTTCCCAGGGCCTTGCACCTGAAAACCTCAACACTGTTGTTGTAGCAGGTTCTCATAGGAAGTGATTGCCACCGGTGCAAGAATCACCCCTTCTTTCCTCCCTTTTCCTGCCCTTTGATTGTAGCTTTTGGTTTACATTAGGGGACCCAATAATATGCCTGCATAAAGCTTAGCAACCAATCAGCCTGCAGCACCTGCCTCCTATCAAAGTGTGCTTCAGTCAGTGCTGATAGCATCATAAGCCGGAACAGTGAATAGGCAGTCTGAACAGGTCCTGATGCAATTGTTACCATGTGAAAAGTATTTGGGGGGGATCGGGGAGATCAGGGAAGGATGCTCATCTGGGGACCCACCCTGTAGCGATCCTGACCAAAAGACCATTGTACCTTGAGGAGTTAGCGATCCACGTGTGAAATGTGCTTAGCTGATTCGTGTCAGTGTGGAACAGTGTTAGGGCCACAGGGTGAAGTGTGACCTTTGATTGTTTTGTCTGTCTGGCCACAGACGAGACAGTGTGTCTATCGAGTCTGTGTTTTGCAGGAGCCACCTGGCGAACATTCCAGAATACCAACTTAAACCGGTCCTGTTGTTATCTGCATAGTGACCTGTAAGAGGGGGGATACACCCATTTTTGGCAAGGGCCAACCATTTTAGAGGCAGTTATGAATATGTATTAGTATAGGAGATATAAACCAAAAATGGGGTCTGTAAGGTGTGTGTCTTGGTTGGGCAGAGACCCCCGGCACACCCAGCGCTGTTTGCTTGCCTTTATTCCTTTAATAAATTATAAATTCTAATTGGAATCCTGTTTGCGATTAAATCATTTATCACAATTTGGGGGCTCGTCCGGGATGGTCTTAGTTCCTGAATTCTGACTTGATCTAGGAGGGGCGCCCCACCATTAGGTGGCTCCTGATCAGGTCAGGTCGGGACTAACGCCATCCTGAACCTGAGTAAAGGCAAGCAAAGAAAAGATTTTGATTTTTATTTTTATGAGCTCCCTTGCCGGCTGCAGCAGTTTATTTTACCCGTAATTCTGCGCGCGAAGATCCGAACAAAGATGATGGAGTCATAAGTATTTAAAGTGTATACCGTTCGGTTGGGTGGGATTCGGTTGCCTGTGTGTAAGAGTGTGATTGAGACGGAACCTGGTTCCGAAGTGATTGTGGAGGTCTTCTAACCGCGGTTCCAATCTCCCGCGAGGGACTTGTCCGGTGAAGGACCGAAGCGATTCCTATAGGATTCGTGGGTGGGTGATAGGTCCTAAACCCCCTGCAAGACACTCTTACTGGTAACCAAGGGCTGTAGGAATTGCCACAGTAAAATTCCTAGATGGGTCAGACAAAATCGAAGACCCAGGACCAGAGGAAAGGGAGCAAATTACCACATATACCATTGGAAAGTCCATTAGGAATAATGATTAGGAATTGGAATGAAAGGGGCCCCAGAAAAGGAAAAAGTAAATTAAAATTAGTTCACTATTGTATGATTGAATGGCCGAAGAAACCTTTAAAACCACATGTCTTTTGGCCTGGTTTTGGATCCTTTGAAGACTGGATTTGCCAGGCCTTAAATCTATATGTTAATTCAAAGGAACCTTTTAGTCAGGAGGAAAGTGATTATGCAGGATTATGGATCAGGACTTCACGTCCTTTTCCGGCTTCAATACTTACATTAAAAACGGATGAAAAGTCTGAGAAAGAAGAAGGAAACAAAGACGAAAAAGGGAAGGAAAAAGATGATAAAGGGGAACCACTGGATAACTTACCACCTCCATATCCTAACAATCCTCCTCCGATGGCGGCTCTCCCTCCAGGGGCCGTAGTACCCCCACCAGTGCCACCGTTACCCCTGCCTCCACCACCGACAGCACCGGAATTAGATCGACCTCCGGCTGCATGTACGAGAAGTAGAACTGCCACATCTGGGGGAGCTTCTCTATATCCCTTACGAGAAGTACCCCTCGGAGGCAATCAGGGAGGCATCGGGTTTGTGGCAGTTCCATTAAATACCACAGATGTAAGGAATTTCAAGAAAGAAATGGGGACCCTATTAGATGATCCCCTTGGAGTAGCAGAAAAACTAGACCAATTTTTAGGACCTAATACTTATACCTGGGAAGAAATAACAATCCATTTTAGGGATCTTATTTACTGCTGAGGAAAAGGGACAAAAATTTTTGTAGCAGCAGTAAAAGAAAGTCGGAAAAATCAGAATCCGTTTAGAGAGAAAAGGGAAAAAAGAATAGAGCAGACACCCAGAGGACAGCCTCATAGGGAGAGATTCACAATTCCTGTCTGTTACTACTGTAACAAGAGGGGACATGTTCAGAGGAACTGTCGTAAGCGAGAACAAGATGAGAAAATGTTCAAAGAAGAATAGGGGTGTCAGGGGCTATATCTTTTGGGGACTTAAACATCAACAGAGCCCTTGATAAAATTATTAATAGGTCCCCATAAGGAGGAGGTTTTATTTTTAGTGGATACAGAAGCTGAAAAATCAACCATTCAGAAACTTCCAAAAGGAATAGAGATAGGGAAGAATTATATGTCAGTAGTCGGGGCAAAAGCAGAACCTTTTAAAGTCCCTATCTTGAAAGATGTAGAAGTAGAAACAGAAAAGAAAATTTGTCTTAATGATTTACTTTTGCTCCCTGAAGCGGAATACAATTTACTAGGAAGGGATCTGATTTTGAAGTTAAACTTGAGCATTCAGAGTCAGGGGAACAAACTGCAGATCAAATTATATACTTTAACACAGGAGGATGAAGAAGCTATTAACCCCTCGGTGTGGTAGAAAGAAGGGGAAACTGGAAAAATAAAAATGGACCCCATAAGCGTTCAAATAATAGATCCACATCGTTCGATTAGAATCAAGCAATACCCTATACCCATGGAGGGTCGAAAAGGATTAAAACCTGTAGTTGACAGACTTTTGGAAAAAGGAACCTTGGAACCATGTATGTCACCTCATAATACACCCATCCTCCCTGTAAAGAAACCGGACGGGTCATACAGAATGGTACAGGATTTAAGAGCTGTAAATCAGCGAACGATTACTAAATTCCCTGTAGTGGCAAATCCCTATACTTTATTAAGTCATATTTCTCCCAGACATACTTGGTATAGTGTGATAGATTTGAAAGATGCTTTTTGGGCCTGTCCTCTGGACGAGGGATCTAGAGATTATTTTGCTTTCGAGTGGGAGGACCCCGAAACGGGACGGAAACAGCAATTAAGATGGACGGTATTACCACAGGGGTTTACGGAGTCACCAAATTTATTTGGGCAAACTTTAGAGAAAATCTTACAGGATTTTACATTACCCCAGGAGATAAAATTATTGCAATATGTAGATGATTTATTAGTAGCAGGAGAAACTGAAGAGGGGACCCGAGAAGCTACTATTGTTAAATTTTCTAGGGGAGAAGGGATTGAAAGTGTCCCGATCAAAACTACAGTTTGTAGAACAGGAAGTAAAACACTTAGGACATTGGCTAAGTAAGGGAAAGAAGAAACCAGATTCTGATAGGATATCTGGGATTCTATCTTTAAGACCCCCCCAAACTAAAAAGGAGGTTCGGCAAATATTGGGATTATTAGGATATTGTAGATCATGGCTTGAAAATTATAGTGACAAGGTAAAATTTCTATATGAAAAATTAACTAGTAACCAACTTAAGTGGTTTACAGAAGATGACCAGAAATTCGAGGAAATAAAAAAGGCATTAATACAAGCACCTGTATTGAGCCTCCCAGATTTAGAAAAACCTTTCCATCTTTTTGTGAATACATCAAATCAGACAGCATATGGAGTTCTTACTCAAGACTGGGCAGGAATAAAAAAACCTGTGGGGTACTGTTCTAAATTACTTGATCCAGTAAGTAGAGGATGGCCTGCTTGTCTCCAAGCTTTGGTAGCTACCGCATTATTAATAGAGGAAGTTCGGAAAATTACCTTTAGTGCTCCTTTAAAAGTGTATACCCCACACAATGTCAGGAGTGTTTTACAACAAAAGGCAGAAAAATGGTTAACGGACAGCCGGATCTTGAAATATGAAGCAATATTAATAGACTCCCCCGATTTAGAACCGAGGGTGACTTCTGCTCAGAGTCCAGCACAGTTTTTGTTTGGAGAGCCATCAAAGGAAGTACAACATAATTGTTTAGAGGTAATTGAGACCCAGACTAAGGTGAGGCCGGACTTAAGAGATACTGAGTTAGAAAATGCAGAAGTGTTATTTGTAGATGGCTCCCCCCGTGTGGTGGAAGGGAGGAGAAAATCAGGATATGCCATAATTAATAAAAATTTAGAACTTATAGAATCAGGACCTCTGAGTCCATCATGGTCAGCTCAAGCTTGTGAGCTGTATGCCCTTTGTAGAGCCCTGGAATTATTACAAGGAAAAAGCGGGACCGTATTTACGGATTCTAAATATGCATATGGAGTAGTCCACACTTTTGGAAAAATTTGGGAGGAAAGAGGTTTAATTAATACCCAAGGAAGGAATCTAATACATCAAGAACTAATCGTGAAAATTTTAAAGGCGTTAAGAAAACCAAAGGAGATAGCAGTGGTACATGTGAGAGGACACCAAAAGGGATTAGATTATCGAACCAGAGGGAATAACCTAGCCGATAGAGAGGCCCAGGAAGCAGCCCTGAGGACTCAGGTCGCTAAAATTAATGTAGTACAAGTACAAGGAGACATTAGTGAAAAAGAACTAGAGGAGAAAGAAAAGAAATTTACCCCTGAGGAACAGGCAAAATTAGAGAAAATAGGAGCTAAGTCAGAACAGGGAAAATGGATGCTGCCCGACGGGCGAGAGATGTTGCCAAAAGCTTATGCCAGGCAAATATTAGAACGATTACACACACAAACACATTGGGGTACAAAGGCGATAAGTGATCATTTCCTTAAACAATTTGGCTGTATTGGGATTTTTGAAATAGCAAAGCAAATCACGCGAGGATGTTTAACTTGTCAAAAAGTAAACAAGAAAGTGTTTCGACAAGCAGCCACGAGAGGAAGGAAAACAGCTTATAGACCTTTTGAAAGAATGCAAGTCGATTTTACTGAATTGCCTAAGGTAGGGAGAATAAAATATTTACTAGTAATAGTAGATCATTTAACACAATGGGTAGAAGCTTACCCTGTAGCACGAGCTACGGCACAGATGGTAGTAAAAATCTTATTAGAACACTTAATACCTAGATATGGGATAATCCAGTATATTGATTCTGATCAGGGCACGCATTTTACTTCTAAAATAATAAAATTATTATGTCAATCATTAGGTATTCAGTGGGAATACCACACTCCGTGGCACCCACAAAGCTCAGGGAAAGTAGAAAGAATGAATCAAACAATAAAACAGCAATTGGCTAAATTAATGATTGAGACATAGATGTCCTGGACGAAATGCCTACCATTGGCACTATTAAACATAAGAACTAAGCCACACAGTGAGACTGGATTATCGCCATATGAAATGTTATATGGAATGCCTTACTCCCAAGGGATGCCCCTGGGGAATAATGTAGTTGAAGATTATAGTATCCAAAAATATATAATATCCATTGGAAAAAGGTTAAAAGAACTACGAGAGATTGGGATGATGGCTCAAACACCACCATTAGGATTTGACACATGTGTCGCGAGTGAAAGGTCCAGTGAAGGAGTGGAGAGTCACATCTGAGCCCGGAGAAGCCAAGCTAACCATCAGATGAACTTAAAGAGACCTTCATCAAGAAGCATAAGCTAAGTTGCTGTGGGAATTTCATTGTAACTACTCCTGTAGAATTAGTGGACAGGGATAAATACCTATTAGGAAAGGTAATTTAGTCCATTGTGTAAACGGTGTTGTTTATTTTTAAGGGCAAAGTGTTCTACATGTTTTAAAATATATCATTTTCCAAAAAAGAAGTCAAGGATCTAGGAAACAGTTTAGAATTTTTGTGCATTCGCTGTGGGGCCACCACTCCCCTATATAACCTACCATGGGTTAGGCTTTATTGTTGTCAATTTAATCAAAGAGTGTTTCTTGATTGAAGGTTACCCCTTAAAAGATTAAGGAAGAGGGCAAGACCGGAGGGGAACGAGTGGTGCGGCTTGAAAGGTCTGCCAAGGACTGCAACCCCTTCGGGCTGTGACCGCCGATCACTATGGCCCTGACCGGACCTCTTCTGGTCCTATTTGGGGTAAGCTCCTTGACTCTGGTTATGGCAAACAACTGCAGCCAGTGCGTAGTAACTACTAGGAGGGGACGGGTAAGTTCCCAGACTTTGGTTTATAATATCGAAATAAAAGAAAGAATAAGGGAATCGGTACAGCACAGACTACTATTTGACTCATTTTATCATGAAATAGAAATAGGAGTGGAATATGAAATTCCCACAGTTGCTAAAAATCTATTTGTAAATCTTGCTGAAAACATTGCTAAGTCATTAAATGTAACTAATTGTTATGTTTGTGGTGGAACAAACCAAGGTGAACGATGGCCATGGGAGGCTATGGAGAGCAACATTAGTAATCCTCAAATATGGAAAACAATGCGAGACAAAATACCAAGATGAGAACTGCTTTGTATCAAAATCGCTTAGCCTTGGATTATTTGCTGGCACAAGAGGGAGGTGTTTGTGGGAAGTTTAACCTTAGTAATTGTTGTTTAGAAATTGATGATGAAGGGGAAGCTGTAAATGAACTTGTAAAAGAAATGAAGAAAATTGCACATGTCCCAGTTCAGACTTGGACTGGAGTCGACCTAGAAGGATTCTGGGAAAACTTTACGGGAGGTGATTGGCTTACTAAAATCGGGATTGTTATATTGGGGGCATTTGCAGGATTGTTAATAATTCCATGTTTTATACCTTGTTTTATTAGACTAATACACTCAGTTATACAAGGAATGCAGATAGCTACAGTACCTGTTGATTCAGAACCAGGGAAAGAGAAAACTCTTTCCCTGATGATCCTAAAGACAAAAGAAGATTCGAAACTAATACCCATTTGGCAAGTATTAACTCGGTTGGAAACAAAAACACGAATCAATGCCATAGAAAAAGAAAATGGGGGATTGTGAAATGTGCTTAACTGATTCGTGTCAGTGTGGAACAGTGTTAGGGCCACAGGGTGAAGTGTGACCTTTGATTGTTTTGTCTGTATGGCCGCAGACGAGACGGTGTGTCTATCGAGTCTGTGTTTTGCAGGAGCCACCTGGTGAACATTCCAGAATACCAACTTAAACCGGTCCTGTTGTTATAAGCATAGTGACCTGTAAGAGGGGGGATACACCCATTTTTGGCAAGGGCCAACCATTTTAGAGGCAGTTATGAATATGTATTAGTATAGGAGATATAAACCAAAAATGGGGTCTGTAAGGTGTGTGTCTTGGTTGGGCAGAGACTCCCGGCACACCCAGCGCTGTTTGCTTGCCTTTATTCCTTTAATAAATTATAAATTCTAATTGGAATCCTGTTTGCGATTAAATCATTTATCACACACATAACAGTTAACCTGAATAGGCCCAGGTCTGTGCACATACACCTTGGCCTTCGAGCCTGTGTTGTGCTGCACATATCCTTTGGCCACAGAATAAACTTAGCCTGTTCATTGTAACAGAGGAGCCTGCAGGCAGCTCCACTTGGTACTGTGATTATGCCACTTGCGTTCCCTTGCCTTTATCTAACAGCGCAGCAAGTTCTCATGAGAACATCCTTTCTGTTTCACAGTAAAAATGATGAATAGAGTTGTTTCCTTGTAAGAAAATCCTATAATAGTTCAAATGACCTGTAATAAATAGCCAGATCCCTTAAACAGAAATGGCACTTATTTTATTATAGGGACAAAGTCAATAAAGCAAAAGCACAGCGCTGGGTGCATGACTCAAGTCAGAGGCACACCAGCTAACACTTCAACCGTGTCTTATATACATTCAATATTGCATACGTATTCACTATTTTAGGCAGAGTAATTGTTTATAATGATTGATTATCATTAGTCCTTTTTCTCTTCTATTTGTGTGTTTCCTTCTGACAATTGTTCCTGAGGATTGATGATCTTCAGTTCCCTTTTCCCATGCATCTGTTTCCTTCTGGTGGGATCAGCTCCCTTTTCCCATGCACGTGTTTCCTTCTGGTAGGATTGATTATCATCAACTCCCTTCTCCTATGCATCTGTTTCCTTCTGTTAATCATTTGTGGGGTCTTTTGGAGAAGTTCTCTTTTGTTTCTCTCGGATGTTTTTCTTCATGATGTTTTTCTTCATAGTTGCTGTTAGTTGTTATCTTTGAGGTTTCTCATGTTTCCTAATTTACTAAAGGTTAGTTATCCTTGTAAGTCAAAGATTTATAGCCTTGTTATTATGGCAAAGCCAACAATACCTTCACTATTTTTCACAATTCCCCCTTTTTGTCTTTTATACTACATTTGGCTTGAGCCATAACTTTCATTTTGCTTAATCCATTTGTTTTGGTCATAGATCAATTCTGCTTCTTCCAATTGTTGTGGAGTATTTCTTATTTTCCTTAATACCATTATCTTTTTAGTTGAGCCTGAGGCTGCCAATTTTGGATTCTTGGGTATGGAAACTTCTTGCGTGCTTTGGACTACTGTTATAATTAAGCGTATAAAACAAGGGATTAAGCAAGGAAGAAATAATAAACCAGCAATTGAACATAAGAGAATGTAGCCTAGTTTCTTCCACCAGGTTCCCCCAAAAACATTATTCCACCAATTATCATTTAACATAGATTCCCATTTTTGAACCGGTACATGCGCAATTTTCCGGATTTCTTCTGTTATTTCCAATATTGCATCCCCATTATCATCTATCTTTAAACAACAATCTGAAGTGTTCCATTTTCCACAAACGCCCCCTTCTTCCACCAGTAAGTAGTCTAAGGCTAATTGGTAGCAGCCAATGGATAGCTAAATGGATAGCAGCCCTCGCTATTTCGGCTTTTATCATATCTTGTACCCCACCTCCGTCTGATATGTCCCAATGCCCGGCTTTAGTAAAGCAGAGCCATTGCTCCCCTCTAGGACAATGTACTCCTAGTCTTGTTCCGCCTATTCCTAAATTCTTCCCAACCCAATATTCGCGTTGGTCGTATTTGCACACTGTTAACTCATGTCAGTTATAACAGCGGCTGTTGATATGCGAATGCACTGTCATAGTGGAAACCATCTTCCTATTCCAGGAGACCTGCTGGTAACACTTCATGCATTCGTTACTGGATACTAAGGATACCGCTAATAACCATACGAGGAGTGGAGGTCCAGTATGGCTTATACTCCTACCTCTCATGCCTATTGGGGTGCTTCCAACAGCCGAGAAATAATTCTTCTTGGCAGCGAGTACAGTGGCCAACCTGGTCTTGCCCTCCATCCTCTTTTGATCCGGTATCCCTGGCTCTTGTAGCAGGTAGGGTTCTTATCTCTTTTTCCAAGCAAATTGATTTTTACAGTTAGAGACCACTGTTTCCCACCATTCTTCAGGAATTTCCCACAAAACCGGCACTAGCAATTCCCACCCACAAATTAATGTTACGATATTGGTATATTGTATCCGAGTTTGAGCCAAACTCGAATTTTGCTTCCGGCAATTTAAACAGAAGGGATGTCTTCGGGATGAATGGTAATACCAATTTTGCTTACAACCTAAGCATTCGCACTTCACCCAACTATGATGTCTAGCATAGGGATGTATCAGACAAGGTATACTACGGGGTACCGGAGGGGGCTGTAGTTCTTCCTCAAGGTTAGGATATAGCCGACTATCTTCTTTATATAAATCGCATGCAAGTGCAAACAGAGAGTTTTCAGTTTTATACAACCCTGACCCTCCTGTCTGTAACGGGAGTGCTCTTCCTCAAGGAGGATATTTAATTTTCCTTAAGGTTTGCCCCGGCCGTACCCGAAACCAACGATAAAGTTCTGGTTTCACTCCCCAAGTTTCTGTGATTTCTAAGTTATTATTCAGTTCCTCTCCCATACATCACCGCGTTGGTTGGCGTTTTAAGGTGAGTCTGGTGTCCCCGGGAGTTGAAGTCAGAGTCCAATCTCTAGGTTCTTCTACTAGTCCTTTTGTTCTGCTGGCGTGAGTCCACCCTTTTTCCTTCGTCCGTACTGCAGCTTCCGTAGTCAACAGCACCTGAAAGGGACCCTCCTACTGGGGAGTTAAAGACTGCTCTCTCCATGTTTTTACTACAACCCGTTCTCCAATTTTAATGTTATGGATCTTAAAATCCAACAGGGTAGTTTGTGGGAGCAACCCTTTATTTCTTAGTTGTTCCAAGTTCTTTGCAATCTGCATTACATATTGTTTAATACTAGCCTCCCCTCCTTCATAAGTGAGTGATTTGAGTTTTCGGAGGGGTGTGAAAAGATTGTAACAGCTCCTCCAGAGCCTGTCCAAACAGGTTGGGAGACTCCGTAAACCCTTGAGGTAGCTTTGTCCATCTAAGCTGCTGTTTACGTCCGGTGTTTGGGTCCTCCCGTTCAAAAGCAAAGATATCTTGACTTTCCTCAGCCAGGGGACATGCCCAAAACGCATCTTTTAAATCCACTACACTAAACCAGCTGTGTTCCGGGGGAACTTTGCTCAGAAGGATATAAGGGTTTTGTACAACAGGGTACCGAGTCAAAGTTCTCTTATTCACCTCCCGTAAATCTTGCACCAACCTATATGTCCGCTGCAACCCAAACTTGCTGATTAATTTTGGATTCGTCCTCCTGACTTAATATTTTTGCAATCATTTTCCCCTCCTTGGGGATTACTCCAACCCCGAGCTGGATCTGCAAGTCTCTTCCCAACAGATTGCACCCAGCTCCAGGCACTAGCAAGATATTCCCTACACCTATTTTGTCATTACCTTCAAAAACCACCTGCTTGATCACCGGGGCTTTAAAACTTTCCCCCTTTGCTCCCATTACATTAATTACTTCTTTACTTATAACGCATCCTTTAGGTATGTTACAAACACAAGTTCGCTCAGCTCCTGTATCTACTAGAAATTCTAATACTTCCTCCTGGGGCCCACTCTTAGGTTTATCAAGGGCTCAAGGTGATAGCTGTCCCCCAGGAGGTAGAGCCCCTGACACCCCTAATCCTCAATTTCTCTAAACATTTTCTGATCTTTATCCCTTCGAGGACATTCCTTCTTAAAATGCCCAAGTTTCCCACAATAGAAACATCCACTTCCTTCATTCCTTTTCTCAGTTCACGATGGTCCCCTCCTGGGAGGGATCTGATTCCGTCTAAAAGTCTCCTCCCGCCTTTCAGGATTCCGTCCCATCCCCCCCATCACCCTGGGATTTTTCTGAATATTTCCTTCCCTCATGGTGGCTACCATGATTTTAGCTTTTGCTTTAGCCTTCTCCTCATCTCTTCGTACATATACTTTCTGAGCTTCCCTCAGTAATTCGTTCAGGCCCCGATCCTGCCAGTCCTCTAGTTTCTCTTAATTTTCTTCGAATGTCTGGCCAGGCGTGTGTAACAAATGGAACTCTCAGTAATGTTTGCCCCGCGGGACTCTCTGAATCTATTCCTGAGTACTGTCTCATGTCAGGTCGCAGCGTTTCAGGCCATTCGGTCGGGGTTTCCTCCCTTCCCTGCTGCCCATCAAATGCTTCGGTTACATTCTGCCCTCTAGGGGCGGCTTCTTTTATACCTTTAATAATTAAATTTCGATAATCACTCATGTTCCTACGACCCTCTACATCATTTTGATTCCAATTTGGGTGTACTATTGGCATCTTCTGGTCCCCAGGTGGGCCTTGCTGATTTTCCCTTTCCCAAATTCTCATCCCAGCTGTTCTAATCATTTGCCGTTCTTCGGGAGAAAATATTAAACTTATTATTGACTGCATTTCCTCCCAGGTATAAATATTAGGGCCTAGGAATTGGTCTAATTGTTCTGATAGGCCTATTGGATCTTCCAGTAACCCTTTTAATTCCTTTTTAAAGTTCCTGACTTCAGTGGGAGTCAAAGGAACGTTTACAAATCCTATCCCCCCTTGTGCTCCCCCCAGGGGTACTTCCCTTAAGGGGAATAAACTAACTCCTGGTGTTTCCTGCACCGTGTCTTGGTCTTCCGATTCCTTTACTTTAACAGAAGTTTTCCTCCGTAACCTAGGAGAGTTTGTAAGTGATACTTTTTCAATTAACCTCTGAGACCTGTCCGACCTTCCCCTAGCACTAGGTGTCAGCTCTTTTCCAGGAGAAGGGGGGCTGTTGGAGGGAGGCGGTAGGGAGGGGGCAAAACTTCCAGAGGATCCCACCGCTTCTCCTTTTCTTCCCTTGAGATCTCAGATATTTTAAAGGTACTAAATCCTTTTGGCCAAATCTCCCCTTTCCAGCAGGAGGCATATTCACTCTCCTCTGGGCTGAATGATTCTTTAGAGTTTACATAAAGGTTTAAAGCCTGGCATATCCACCCTTCGAAGGACCCATATCTAGCCCAATACAAATGGTCTGCTCGTATAGGTTCCTTTGTCCATTCTATCATATGATACTGAATCATTTTAACTTTATCCTTATTTTTAGTATCCAGATCAATATTCCAATTAGCCAATTTTATCCCCAAAGGACTGTCTTGGGGTATATCTGCCGGCACTTTCCCGCTCCCCTTTTCCCTGGGACTCTCTTTTGTCCCATTTCCCTGGGGCTGTCTTCCGCTCACCACAGCAGTCAAGCACCCAATTTTCCCGGGGCTGTCTTTCACTCAATCTCTGACGCTTTGTCTCTTCACTGGCCAATTCCCTTGCGGGAGATTGGAACCGCGGTTAGAAAGACTCCACACTCGCTCCCCAGATCCGGACTGTCCGGTCCGAGTTCCACACACACAGCAATCAAGCCCCAAACCCGCCCAACCAAGCAGTACTTACAGTCCTGTTTTCTTGCCTGGGTCTTCGTGCACAAGAATTATGGGCTACCACAGTTTTTCCTGGGGAGACTTACCCCTTTTGCTTTATGAGTCCCTCCTCTCCTGGGATTATCAGCTTGGAGTCTCAACAGGCACCGGGAAGTCCTCCAAGCAGGCCGCCGAAATCGGTGGGGTGCACCTCCTGCTCGGGGTCTCGGAGTCCACTGGGACCAAGTGAATTCTCCCGGACGAGCCCCCAAATTGTAATAAATAGCCAGATCCCTTAAACAGAAATGGCACTTATTTTATTATAGGGACAAAGTCAATAAAGCAAAAGCACAGCGCTGGGTGCATGACTCAAGTCAGAGGCACCCCAGCTAACACTTCAACCGTGTCTTATATACATTCAATATTGCATACGTATTCACTCTTTTAGGCAGAGTAATTGTTTATAATGATTGATTATCATTAGTCCTTTTTCTCTTCTATTTGTGTGTTTCCTTCTGACAATTGTTCCTGAGGATTGATGATCTTCAGTTCCCTTTTCCCATGCATCTGTTTCCTTCTGGTGGGATCAGCTCCCTTTTCCCATGCACGTGTTTCCTTCTGGTAGGATCGATTATCATCAACTCCCTTCTCCTATGCATCTGTTTCCTTCTGTTAATCACTTGTGGAGTCTTTTGGAGAAGTTCTCTTGTTTCTCTCGGATGTTTTTCTTCATGATGTTTTTCTTCATAGTTGCTGTTAGTTGTTATCTTTGAGGTTTCTCATGTTTCCTAATTTACTAAAGGTTAGTTATCCTTGTAAGTCAAAGATTTATAGCCTTGTTATTATGGCGAAAGCCAACAATACCTTCACTATTTTTCACATGACCAAAATGAGGCAACCCTTGCTATGGATGGGATCTGAATGGCATATTGCCTATGGATAGGGAGACCATTCAGTGCTGTACAACTGAAGGTTCCCAGCATCTGAAGGGATGTAAGATTATCTATACTATTCTCTCTTTCTTTATCATGTTAGCTCTAATAAATAGCATTTTAAATGATACTTTGCACAATCTGAGTGCCTTTGTTACTGGGATCATAATGGACCAGCACCTCCTGGTGCAAAACATCCTCCCATTGCTTCTCTTCCCAGCTGGCCACTGGGGAGTTTTCCCTTTCCCTTTTCTCTCTCTCCATTTTTTTAATTTGTACCCAAAAACTTTCACCATTACAGTGAACGTATGCCATCCATTACAGACCCTGCTAATAAATCTTTGTATATGTGAACCTGTCTCAGGCACCCTTTGTATAAGAACTTGTTGGAGAATGCAAGCAGTTGAGTGCTGACAGGCAGCTGAGTACTGACTGCAGTGGTGCTTATCTCCAGTGCATGTAAAAGTGAGTGTTTGAAAAGCATGTAAGTGTTGCTGTGGCTTGTTTCAGAAGGGCAGAGCTCGAGCAGGGGAGAGAACCCTGGCTGCCCTCCTGGATGTGCTAGAGGGAGAAAAGACATGGGGGCTTTGAAGTTCCTGGTTGGGGAGCATGGGGGACAACCCCTGGGATCCCACAGGTCGTCTTTCCAGGATAATGATCCCAGGAGGAGTAGGTGAGGTGTTTGCTTAGTGCTGTTCTGTGTACTGTCTGGATAAGCTCCAGGAGTGTGAGCTCTGGCTCCTCTGGCTGTTGTTCCTGCAAGTGGTTCAAGCTCAGGCTGTTGCTGAGCAGTGTGTGGAGTGGCGGCTGTAGAGGTGATGGTACTACCAATTGTCATGGGCAGGTGGCATGGGTGAAACAGAAATTAGGAAATTTTACTTGAGTCACTTTACTGCCAACCAACACAGACCTCCAATCATCAGTTTGGATATTGACAAAAAAAGAACACAAACAATTAGACAAATACTTACATAAATATCTACCCTCCTCCCTCCCCAGTCTCAACTTCCTTTATTTTAACCGCAGAGCACACTCAGTCCTTCCAATTTTCTCCAACAAGGAGATGGGTGATGTGATAGCAGTTAGTGGAATGGTTCCTTCCAGTCCATTCCTTCGGGAACCCTGTTCCAGCGTGGTGTTGGCCACAGGCTGCAGTTCCCTCAGGAGTGGGGGATCTCCCTTTGGCATGGAGCTGTTGTCCCCCCTCCATTTGCAAATGAATGTGTGCGTTCCTGTGTGTGCGCACACTCATGTGCCCATGCACACACATATCAGGGAATTTGAGATGGCTGTCACAGGAGTGTTTAGAAGACTGACAAATCACACCAGTTTTAAACTTTAAACTTTACTAAATTCATTCATTAATAGCATACTTCTTGATAATGGCTAATTCTTACACGTTATTAATCATCTTCACTACATACGCAAGACTGTCTGTGTTTAGCACTTATATCCTAAATTAGCTGTGAGCATACAATACCATGGAGCTGATGCCTTATAGGTAGCACTGATGGCTATGGCTCTTGGTGGCTTTTAGTCCCTGAGGTCAAGGTGATCAGACTTGAGAGATGGTTGATGAGAGAAGTTGGAACCTAAGTGGGCTTGTCTTCTTTCTTCTCTGATTTTCCTTGCTTATGCCTGATGTTTTTATGCTACTGACCCTGCCCCAAAAGGGAGAGGGAATCTCCTCTGTTCCCAGTGCTGCTTATATTGTGTTTTTGTTTTGCCAGTCATCCTTCTTGTGCATTCAGGAGGATGGCCTGCTCTGACTATTTGCCTGTCTTCTTTGTCTGGCAACTTTTGTTACTGAGATGCCTCCTACCTGTAACTACATCCATCTTTACCCCTTTGGATGTCACATTGCTCACATACTTATGTAAAATTGTGTCTGGCTATGCCAATACAGTGTTACATAATACTGTTAATACTGTTGTTACAAAATTTTAGTACACTTATATTCAGGTTCAAAGCAAGTTATTATTAATTATAACTTGATTAGTGCATTTCTTATTTCTACGTGTCACAAGCCTCTGTTTTGGTTGCAATTCCCCTCCTTGAATGGAAATTCTCCATTATTATCACCATGACTTTGAATCCAGAATGCTGTACTCTCCCTGCTGGCTCACTGCTACCGAGCAGAGTTTTTCTTCTTAGGGCATAGTATTGTCCTGTTCTAGTCTTGCCTCATTGGTTTCTTGCAAGATAAATCGTCCCTTTGCTGCTCCCAGCATGCATATAGCACTTGGATTTTTCATCACACATACAATCCATATCACAACTTAAAAAAAAAGACAGCCAATTAGTACACAAATAATAGTTAAGGGGTGCGATAACACATATGTGGTTCCTGTTCCTGTATTTGACCATCCTGTAAAAATATCATACCAGTGATGTACAGTAAGAGTTTCTACATCCTTTCCAGGTGTGTCAGTTTTTGATCCTCTAAGGTAACAGGAAGTTTCACTGCTTGGTGCTTATTCATTAACTCTTTAGCAGATATTCCCCTGCAGCCCATGGAAGAGACCACACTAGAGCAGGTATTCACATTGTAGCCTGTGGACTACCTCCAGCAGTTCCTTGTGTTTCTTGAATCAGGGAGCCCAGAACTGGACACAGTACTCCAGGTGCGGCCTCACCAGGGCAGAGTAGAGGGGGAGGATGACCTCCCTCGACCTGCTGGCTACAATCTTTTTAATGCACCCCAAGAGATCATTGGCCTTTTTGTCAACAAGGGCACATTGCTAGCTCATGGTCATCCTGTTGTCCACCAGGACTCCCAGGTCCTTCTCCACAGAGCTGCTTTCCAGCAGGTCAGCCCCCAACCTGTACTGGTGCATGGGGTTATTCCTCCCTAGGTGCAGCACCCTACACTTGCCCTTGTTGAATTTCATAAGGTTCCTCTCTGCCCAACTCTCTAGCCTGTCCAAGTCTCACTGAATGGCAGCACAGCCTTCTGGTGTGTCAGCCACTCCTCCCAGTTTTGTGAAGAACTCATGCTGAAGCAGATTTTTTTCCTAAAAAGATGACAACCCGTGGAGAGGGCCCACGATGGAGCAATGGAAAAGCATGAGGAGGAAGGAGCATCAGAGAGAAACTGTTATGAACTGACCATAACACCCTATCCCCCAGCCCACTGTGCTGCTTGGGGGGGGGGGGTAGAGGAGATGGGAGTAAAGGAGTTAAGTTGAACCTGGGGAAAACATGCTGGAAAGCAGCTTGGCAGAAAAGGACCTGGGGGTACTGTGGACACCAAGTCGAACATGAGACAGCAATGTGCTTTTGCTGCAAAGAAGGCAAACAGTATCCTGGTGTGCATCAGGCAAAGTATTGCCAGCAGGTCAAGGGAGATGATCCTTCCCCTCTACTCAATACTGGTGAGGCCACATCTGGAGTCCTGTGTCTAGTTCTGGGCTCCTTAGTACAAGAAGAGAGACATGGACATACTGGAGAGAGTCCAACAAATGGCCACGAAGATGATTAAGGGACTGGAGACTCTCTCCTATGAGGAAAGGATGAGAGAGCTGGGACTGCTTAGCCTAGAGAAGAGAAGGCTTGAGAGGGTTGTGGGGTGTGGAATCTCATTTCTGATCTACCTGAAGGGAGAGTGCAAAGATGACAGACAGGCTCTTTTGAGTGGAGTCCAGTGGCGTTACAAAAGGCACAAACGGAAACACAGGACATTCCATCTGAACATAAGGAAACACTTTTTTCCTGTGAGGGTGCCTGAGCACTGGAACAGGTTTCCCAGGGAGGTTGTGGGGTCTCCCTCCTTGGAGATATTCAAAAGTTGTCTGGACATGGTCCTGGGAAGTCTGCTCTAGGTGGCCCTGCTTGAGCAGGAGGGGAAGGAGAAGATGATCTCCCTTCCAACCTCAACCATTCTGTGATTCTGTGAACTCTTTAGCTTCTTTTTGTATTTGATGCGAATTCTTAATGAGTTTGTTCCAAAGATTTCAAAACAACCCCAGGCTGTTATTTTCCAGGTGATATAATTCTGGTTATACCATAGTTGCTGCATGGTAAGGGTAGATATTGTACATTTTTCACATGTTCATTAGGGATGAAACATTGTCCATACATTTTTTTGTACAGGGAGGCTCTACAGGCAGCTTCTTATCAACATACATAACATCTATTCCCAGCACCATATATCCTAGAATCATTAGCTGCTGGTTAATGGCAATTGATACAGTTATCAATATCCATAGGAGTGGAAAGGATTACTTTTTCTTTTGTGCTACCTATAGAAGACAAAAATAACAAAAGATTGTCATAGCTGTCTTAGTTACTCAAGTTGGAACATCTCCCTCCATAAGAGTTCCTGGCAATGTTACTTAAGTGTCTACTCAGTGGCATTTTTGTTTTCCTATTTTATTCAATTCATTTGCTACTCTTCTTAAAGAACTCTTCACTGGTCATCCATTGAAGCTTGTTATCCATCAGCATTTTTTATCTGTTGGTTCTATCTCTATAACAAACAGCTCAACTTTATACTTTAATTTACATTAAGATTACATAGATTTTTACTATTTTTTTCTTCTTCTGTTTTTATTTTTTGGCCTTCTGACACCCCTCCTAGATCCTTTCTATACTTACACACTTGCTTCAAAGAACATTGCTGAAATCAGCAATTCTATCTCTAGAGCTAGGTCTAGCTGCTTCTTTTCAGCTGTTGTTTTTGGAGAGCTATGCTGCAAAACCTGCAACAAGACCCGCTATTATATTTCTGATCAGTACATTTTAGTACTATACTAGAGGCTAGTCCTGCTTTGGTAAGAGGTTCCATGGATGCTTGGAGATGATTAGTGTGGGCAGGTGTATCTGCCATTCCTCTTGCATTATGCTCCAAAAGCTGTATTGCCTGTAGTGTTGTAAACCTTTACGTTAATTTGCTACAACGATAAATTACTTTGGCCAGGTTTACCACAGGGTGTCTTCTGCTCCCTGGGTAGAGTGATCAAATGAATTGAATACAGCTATTTAATAAGAAACTGTGGTGAGGAAGAGATATCCCAGGTTAAAGTTGAGTCTCCCAGCCTCTCCTTTCTCTCTCTGTCAGCATAGGGAGAGATGCCCAGACATGGGGAGCGATGTGAGTGAGTTCTCAGGAATACGCACTGGAAGGTGGGTCCCAGCACTTTACAAAGCTTCATTCCCTGATTTCAGGGCTGGGGTCCAGTATCCTGGGAACTGCTGACCTGCTGACCTGCTGACAGTGACACACCAGGCTGGAGGGCTCTGGAGGTCCTCTCAGACACTTTTCATTCATTTTCAGGGAGCTAAGTGTTCATCCAGTGACAGGAGCCACAGGATATTTTGCATTTTCACTAGGTACATTGTTCATGGGGTTTACAGGGTCAAGTACTGCTGCAGCAGAAGTAATCAAAAGATGTGGGGTATATGGAAGAAGGATGTAAAGGAGGACTAAAAGGATCAAAACCTTTATAGGAAGGTGGAGCTGAATTTTCTATGGTTTGTCTTTCCCAAAGGCTCACAGATCTGGTTTGTGGTTTTGTTGTTGTTTTTTTTTATATACAGCTCAGAGTTGTACTACCTGGCTCCTTAAAGTTTGAATTTCTCTTTGTAAATCAAGGATATCCTTCCACAATTTTTTATATTACTTCTGTAACTGGTTTTCTCAAATTCCAAGGGGCAGTTTGCAGAGAGCTTGGCATTTGTTTTTCTCATGTTTGTCTGCTATATAGCTAATACGGTTTGAAAATTTAATAATTTGTGGTCTATTGTTTTCAAGATACCCTTAACATCTTTATGCCTCTTACAATTATTTTTATGATTTCCTAATATGTTTTCAATCCAATTACCTCAATCATCCCAGGGGATGGAAATTCTCCATTCCTATCATCATGAGTCTGAATCCAGGATGCTGTACTCTCCTTGCTGGCTCACTGCTACTGAGCAGAGTTTTTCTTCTTAGGGCATAGTATTGTCCTGTTCTAGTCTTGCCTCATGGTTTTCTTGCAAGAGCTTTATCAGCCCTTTGCTGCTCCCAGCATGCAAAGTAACTTTCGCCATCAGAGTATGCAATGTCATCAGCCAGGTCCTTCAGAACACCAATGCAGTGATGACACTAACCATCCAATGACTCCTGACTAGTTTTCTTCTTTAGGCTTTTATACCTTTTCCACAGTCTGAGCCAAGATTTTGCAGCTGAGCTATAGTAGAGATGGGCTTTAGATCATTGGTATACAGGCAGCTGAACTTGGGAGTAGGGGGATGGAGGGGTGTTACAGATTAGAAGTTTTTTAATTTTGTGTATCTGATGTGCAGTCTGGTTACTGCTTCAGTGCAGCTGCCTTGAAAGTACATGGGTTGCAATTGCAGTAGATGAGTGACTCATTAGATTTTTTTGAAATAGAAAAGTGTGCATATTTTTATAAGATACATTGTCCTTTCCATTGCTGCAATACCAATAACTTAGTCAATAAAGTAACAAGAAGGCTAAATATACAGCCAGTTCAGCCTGTGAAGAAGATAGAGGCCACTTACACAGTTCTGTTCTTGGATGTTTTCTTGTTTTAAACATTTTGACCTGTAGCAGTGTTTTTTCAAATGTTTTTGAGGCTCCCTGAGAAATGAAGATCTAAATCCCTTTAGAAAATCATGACTAAAGCTTCTGTGCAACTACAGGAGGCATTGTATAACTATACTGGCTTTCCTTATCCAGCTTTCAGGGACCCTTTAGAGTTTTTCTACAGATATTTGCGAACTCCTGTGCTGATAATATCTGAGCTACAGAGAGGTTTTGAAGAATAAAAATGGTTCAAGATTCTTGGCTAAATCTTAGCCAAAACATCCCAAGCTCACAAACTGATGTAAGAGATTGGATAAGCTTGAGGCTGTTCCAGTGACTCTAATTTTTGAGTAAATTAAGATATTACTCTAAAGCAGTGAGACTTAATTATATGTAGGTTTGTTGGTGATGACTTAGAAATATATGCAGTCAATGATGTTTTGTTAAAGCTGTTCTGAAAAGCAACAGCAGGCATTTGACGCACGTGACTATATACTAGAATAAGACTGAAAGACTTAGCAGTACATATTGTTTTATTTTTAGCATAATGCTGAATAGTACTCTTGGTCCTGTACCATTTTGGATTCGGAGAGGTATGCATTAGAGGAGAGGCTGCTGCCTCTTCATGCCCCCAGGTCCAACCAGCAGAGGCTGAAGATGTATTCCCAGCAGGTGCACGCACAAAGAGCACACATATACACAATAAATATATACATATATACAGATGTACGTATATACATAGTCAACAACACAGATCACTGACAGACACTTAGAGCCCTCACAGCACAGACAGCACCAATGACCTCATTCTGCCCCCCTGAGTAGGATGGAAGTCCACTAGTTAAGAATATATATACATATGTACAAGGTGGATCCCTCCAGCAGCTGGGCTCAGACACTCAAGCCTGTCCAGTAGCTGCGCCCTGGATCCCAGTCTCCCCAGTTGCTGGCACCTGGATGTATGAGTCCCCGAGGCCACAGTCCCATTCCAGTGGCCGGTACAGATTGTCACGTGCACACTCACACAGAGCTGGCCAGGACTTTCCAGGTCCCAGTAACTGCCCTCCTGCTGTGCTCTCACCCCTGGAGATATACAGGCACTCTCACACACAGAGTTGGCTGGGACTCCCCATGTCCCATAGAAGATCCCCTTGTGCTCTCACCCTTAGAAGGCACACAGGCACTCTCACACCCAGAGCTGGCCCTTAGAGACCCATTCACCTCAGTTGCACCCAGGCCACCAGCTAGTCCGGCTTGATCTTCACTAGCTGGACTCACTCGCTCACTCACTCACCTGCACTCACTTCTGTTGCTAGCACCACAGATCCATGGGGCCTCTGACTTGTGGTCTGACTCCAGTTGGTGGCACTCAGACCCCCATACACGCACATGCACACAGAATAGAGGAACTGTCCACTCACCCAGGAAGGAGTTAGTAAGGAATTTAATAAGAAGATAAGACAGACTGCTGATCAGGTGCAGAGAATGACCAGACAGGCATACTGACCAGCAAACTATTTACATGCAACTGGCCCTTTTTATCCCCTTACCTCTCTATTTTCCCACTCTTGTTCCTCCTCTAATCACCTGTGTGATCCCAAACTGCTTTTCCCCTGCATCCCATAATGTGTCCCATACCCCTAGGCAGCAACCTCCCTTAGTTTAAAAGGTGATCCATAGAGCTGCTCCCAATGACTCATGGCATTGGATTTCACGGCTGGACAATGGGGCTGATGGGTCTGCTGGGCCAGCCCTGGGAGGGGCCTGGGCAAGGTGCCCATTCCTTGGGAGTCCTTGATTTGGGGTAGGGCACCTGTAGCTTCTTATCTTGGATAAAAGTTTTCTCTATACTACTGCCAGGTTACTCAATAGCTTGTCTTATTTCATTTCATTTTGTTGCTATGTCTTTTCTTACCCCCCTACCAATGTATCTGAAATGGAAACAAATAGAAATTTAATGATTGCCTTAAAATTACAGAGTTCAAGTTTTATTAAAAATTATACACATAGTTATAGTTCAATAAAACCTTAAGAGCCTATAATCTGTGTTATACTGGCAATAAGTTCTCTTGCAAGATCAGTTGTCTAGGCAGTTAAATATAGTAACTTGCTCAAATTTACTCCTACTCAGAAGATGCAAGATCTTTTCCAATCTTTCCAGACACTTGTAGCCATAAATAAGGAAAACATCTAGGACTGTCTTATTTTCACTGCATTTGCTGATATTGATGTTGAAACCTCTATGGTTGTAAACTCAGTAAATCATTTGGGTAAACGGTTCTTGACAAGATAATGGGATAGAAGGAACAGATGGACATAAAACCAGGTACCAGAAACTTTAGTGGGCTGATTGCCCAAGAAACTTGGCTATACCACATGAAATGTGCCCTTTAGGTGAACTTGACTAATTATAATATGAAAACTACTCCTCTAGAAGTTAGGATACTTGCCTCTGCTTGAAGACCCTCACCCACTGAGCCTGTGCAGTAAAATTAAGAGACACTGTACCTTTAATTGAAGATGAGGACACTTTACACCAATCAGCTTCAAGATAAGGAATTATGAGCACCAGTAAAAGGTCTATAAACAATGAATATGTTAATTATGATAATTTACAATGTATAAATGAATGCCTGTTTCAATGTTGGATGTGCTAGCTTTGTGGAGATACCCCCTAGCACCCATTTCTGTGCAGAACTTCTAACAAATAGCTAATACCTCAACTCTGTGTGTTATTGGCTTGCACACCGAGTAAAAGAGCCCACAAGTTTTGGGACAACAATATTTTGGACACAAACCTACAAACTTTTGAAAATAATATCTCTCCCCTCTCCCTCCAGCATTTAGCTTTCAACTCTAAATATTTTGAACACTCCCTTCCCACCTACTGTCCTATTAAGGATAAGCCTTTTAAACACAAGTCTTGCAAGAGCATCATGAAAGTAAAACAACCCCATCACACATAAACTAAGCAGACAGCTGCACTGCAGCTAACCACACAGCTACACCTCCAACACTGCACCAGGGTCCCAAAGAACAGGGGCAGACATAAACGAGCATGAGTACAATTCCACTCAAGCCATTTTTCTCTTCCAAGAGTAGGAAGCAGAAGTTAAGCCCATAAACAACTCTATCCCTCCTTTTCTCCCTCAGGGCATGGGGTGACCCTCACACCTCCAGATGGGAGACTGCAGCTCTAACCTGCAGTTTGAATGAGCAACTGTCCCATATTGCAAACCTCCAGGGAAACCAACAGTGTCAGAATACATCCCGCATATGCAACACCCACCATCTAGCTCTGTCCCTCAGCTGCACTTATTAGGTGTACACCAAGGTGGGGTAACTGTACATATCCACAGACTCTTAAGGTAATCACTAAACCTACTCTACCTTGCTTGCTTTGTTGTCCGTAACTATGTGCTGCAACAGCAAAGACGTTCCACAGCATCCAGTATAAAGTACAAATAGCCTGTCTGCACAGATCCTTTGCAAAGGGTGGGGGTAGAAAGTAAAGAGAGAAGTAGATGGAAATAGTGGGAAGTAGAGAGAGAAAACATACTTCACACTGGGTCTATTTTCCTGTTAGCTCCCCAATGTAGAAAAACTGCTGCCAGGTGTTAAAGGATGTTAGGAGCAACCACCACCTCCAGCAGCTCCGGCCCAGGACTTCCTCCTGCCTGGTGGCTGGAGCACAGCCTGGTGCACCTGGAGACCTGGGGTCTCTGCCCAGGCTGAGACACACAGCTGCCACTTTTCCATTTGCAGGTACAACCAGTAGTGAAGCTGAGCACATATCCCAGAGACCCATACACACACAGAGGACACTGACACAGCCAGTTACACAGACTGCCACAGACAAGGTGCTGTCTTCAAGAACGCCTACATATAGGAACCATGTAAAACATAGCCAAGTCCCCTTCCTCCTCTTTGGCTGTCAGAGACAGAAGTTTACTAGTGAAGGCACACACATGACACTCTCTAGATTCACAAACACATTCACAGATTCACTGAGTACCGGCACAGCCCCTTCTATCTGTCTGGTACCACTGCCCGAACCCCAGGCCCTCTTACCCGCTTAATGGGTCCCCTAATTGCCAGCTAGTCCAGCTTGATGCTCACTAGAAAACACACATGCACTCACACACTCATCCCACATGCACACCACATTCACAAGTCCCCTTGGGCGTACCAGGACAGACCCTCCGCCCACATGATACCCCTGCCTGGACCCAGGGCCTCCTACTAGCCGTCTAGTCCAATTTGAAGTTTGATAGCAAATTACACATGCACAGCCCCATGCACACCAGGTTTGAGGAAGATACAGGCACTCAGCCCCTGCCAGCAGCTGGCACCAGGCAAATGGACTGTGACCCATGAACACGCTCCAGGTGCTGGCACTGGGTCCCTCGCTTGCCTCACTCATGCCAGTCCACCAGTAGATGCTTTTTGGGACACACCCCATTCCTGCCCCAGTGTATGGTGTCCGAGACCTCCACACACTCCAGTAGCTGAGAGCACAGGCCAAGGGTGCATACACCCCTAGTCTGACTCCAGTAGCTGGCACAAAATCCGCTCTCACTAGTAGCTGGCATTCAGTCTTCACAGCATACATGCACACAAGACAGAGAGTGCGATTACACAGAGAGATAGTTAAGAAAAGATTTAATAAGAAGACCAGACCCATTTTACATGCAACCAGCCTCTTTTATACCCTTTTCTGTCTATTCCCCTCTTTGTTCCTCTTTGCTCCCCCTTTCCCTCTGCACATCCCCTCATAGGTTTGTCAGTTCCTCTATCAATTCCCTCATCTCTCCCAGTCCAGGCTCCCCCCTGGTTTACAATCTTATCAGTTGCAAAATCCAGGTTGATCTTCCTGGAAGTGGTGCCTGTAGTTTCTTGACTAGTTTCATCAATTAGTGTGACTGGTGAGTTTTGTTTCTTGTCACTGTCTCCATGTTTGTTTTTTCAGGTCTCTGTCACTGTATATTTTGTTTCTGTTTTCCCCATTTCTCCCTTAGTTTCCCAGTTAACCAGGCCCCTGATGAGATAACCTTCCTGGAATAAACCTTCTCACACTCTCACATTCTCTCATCAATTAGTGGAACTGACTAGGTTTGGTTTTCCTCACTGCCTCCCTTATAATTTTTCAGTCATGTTTGTGTTTGCTCTTGTTTATGGCTGCCTCCTTTTCTTATTTTCCCTTGTTGCATTGAAAAAGGTCCTTGACTAGATACCCTTAAAGGAGCAGACACTCTCCTTCCACATACCCTTACACTGAGCAACCTGCTCTAGCTGATTCTGATTTGAGCGGGGGGTTGGACTCCAGATCTCCAGGGCTGATCCTTAGAGATCCCTTCCAAACTTAACTATTCTGTGATTCTATGATTCTAAAAACACAGAATTCCAATTATGCCACATAAAGACAATTCAGAGTTTTAAAGCCATTTAAAAAAATGCTTATTTTCCAGTCTGGAACATTTATATATCCTTTTTTGATGCAATGAAATTGGTAAAAAGCTTTTCCTGTGTGCATTGACCGCAATGCTTCTTCGTCCCCTTTCAAAATCTGCTTCCTGGTTCATACAATCTATTTTGATTTTGACAAGAGAAGAACATCTCTCTACAGGTTGCAAGCCCTGATCCAAAAGTAAGCAGGGCTACCTATGTTCATATTTCCCTAGAACTTGTTCTCAAGTCCTTTATGCAGCACTGTTTACTTCTCTATTTTTTGGCAGGTGCCCTCCTCCTGCCCCTCCACCCAGCTCAGCCAAAGTTCTTTGCAAGACTTTCATGTTACTGCCTCACAAAAGAGAAAAGCAAGAAGTATGAGGAAGGAGGTAAACATTTTTGTAATGCAAGAAGAGTATACAGCCATTCCCAAACTGCTGCTCCAGATGTTCACTAATGGGGACAGTTCCTTTTCACCTAATAGAAAAGTCACATCAGCCCTGCAAGCAATTGGTTCTCAATTTAACAACACTGAAGTGCCTGGAACCCTGGGGCAAAGTGATCTTGTATCTTGGAGAACGAGGCATTTATTTTGTGTTAGTGTTAGGCACTGACAATAGGAAGGCAGGTGGTAGTGCTGTCCTCTTGGTTCTTCCTGCACACCATGGAGACAGCGAGCACTGGGGAAGCACCACTCTGTGTATAAATGCAGCTCAGTATGGACTTTGGGGCTTACCTAGCAAACATGGATGCCTTGCAAACTGGAAGTCCCCACTTCTGAGAGCACTGAATTTTGGTGTGTGCACAGCCCCAAAGAGAAGAGCGAGGCTTCAGCTGATGCCCAAATGTTTCGCGGAAGGGCATGTCTGCTCTCAGTTTAGGCCAGGTACCAGTCATAAGAGACAGTCAGGAGAGTGGTTGCTTCCCTCCTAGCCTTTCTTAGTCAACGCAGCTAGCTTTGCACGGTCCATTGCTGCGAGATCAGAGGGTTCAGTCCCTCTCTACCCTTTGCTAGCTGTGGTCCTTAACTAGTTAAGCCTGCTGCACACTCAAAAGCAAAAAGAAGGCCTACAGAGAGTGGAAGCAAGGACAGGTAGCCTGGGAGGAATACAGAGAAACTGTCCGAGCAGCCAGGCAAGCTAAAGCCCAGATGATAGAATTAAATCTGGCTAGGGACATCAAGGGCAACAAGAAAAACTTCTATAAGAATGTCAGCAATAAAAGTAAGACTAGGGAAGATGTGGGCCCTCTCCAGAAGGAAAAGGGAGACCTGGTCACCCAGGATATGGAGAAGGCTGAGGCACTGAATGAATTTTTGCCTCAGTCTTCACCAGCAGGGGCTCAAACCACACCGCCCAAGTCGCAGAATGCAAAGGCAGGGACTGGGAGAATGAAGAACCGCCCACTGTAGGTGAAGATCAAGTACGGGACCATCTAAGGAACCTGAAGGTACACAAGTCCATGGGACCTGATGAAATCCATCTGTGGTTCCTGATGGAACTGGCGGATGAAGTTGCTAAGACACTATCCATTATATTTGAAAAGTCGTGGCAGTCTGGTGAAGTTCCCACTGACAGAAAAAGGGGAAACATAACCCCCATTTTCAAAAAGGGAAAAAAGGAAGACCCAGGGAACTACAGTCTCACCTCTGTGCCTGGCAAGATCATGGAGCAGATCCTCCTGGAAAGTCTGCTAAGGCACGTGGAAAATAAAGAGGTGATCGCTGACAGCCAACATGGCTTCACCAAGGGCAAATCATGTCAGACAAATTTGGTGGCCTTCTACGACGGGGTTACAGCGTTGGTCCATAAGGGGAGAGCAACAGATGTCATCTACCTGGACCTGAGCAAAGCATTTGACACTGTCCCACATGACATCCTGGTCATTGTAGAGATGGATTTGATGGATGAACCACTCAGTGGATAAGGAACTGGCTGGATGGCCATACTCAAAGGGTTGTGGTCAATGGCTCGATGTCCAAGTGGAAACCAGTGACGAGTGGCATTCCTCAGGGGTCGGTACTGGGACCAGTGCTGTTTAACATCTTTGTCGGCAACATAGACAGCGGGATTGAGTGCACCCTCAGCAAGTTTGCCTACGACACCAAGCCGTGTGGCATGGTCAACACGCTGGAGGGATGGGATGCCATCCAGAGGGCCTGGACAGGCTTGAGAAGTGGGCCCATGCCAACCTCATGAAGTTCAACCAGGCCAAGTGCAAGGTCCCGCACCTGGGTCATGGCAATCCCAAGCACAAATACAGGTTAGGTGGAGAATGGATTGAGAGCAGCCCTGCCAAGAAGGACTTGGGGGTGTTGGTGGACGAGAAGCTCAACATGAGCCGGCAATGTGCGCTTGCAGCCCAGAAAGCCACCTGCATCCTGGGCTGCATCAAAAGAAGCGTGGCCAGCAGGGCAAGGGAGGGGATTCCACTCCTCTACTCCGCTCTCGTCAGACCCCACCTGGAGTACTGTGTCCAGCTCTGGAGTCCTTAGCACAGGAAGGACATGGACCTGTTGGAACGGGTCCATCAGAGGGCCATGAAGATGATCAGAGGGCTGGAGCACCTCTCCTATGAAGACAGGCTGAGAGAGTTGGGGTTGTTCAGTCTGGAGAAGAGAAGGCTCCGGGGAGACCTTATAGAACATCTCAGGGCTTTTACAAGTTTCATGCAGTGTAACAGCTATATGAAGTCAAACTGAAGCAGCAATTGTCAATCTGCTAGCAGCTCTTACTTTCATTTAGAGTGAGGTGGATCTAAGCACATTGAATTACAGCAGATGTTAATGCATTGCAAATATGCGCAGTGTCACACCTTGCCCCATCTCAGTATTTAAAAAAAAACCAAAGTGCACCCCCCAAAAAGAATACCAAACCCATCAAAAAAAACCCAAAAAGGAAACAAACAAAAATCACCCTCTTCTGGTGCAGCTGAGAAGAGAGCCAGGTACCTGCTGCAGTCAGATCTGCATTGAAAGCACATTAATTTTTTTCCCCACACTTATATTCCATGAGTAATCAGCAAAGAGAGCAGAAACCTTTTTATAAAGAGTCAAAAGTTTTCCAACACCAAAGCTATTTGAAAAGATTTGCTATCTGATGCAACCTGGACCAAGGACCCCTGGCGGCAATTTTATGAGCAAAAAAACCCCAAACTAGTCTTTAAAGCAAGTAGATTGATTGTATCTTGTATACAGGTGAACTTTGTAAGAAGCAGAAAGAGACAAACTGTGGCCAAACAACCCCTTTCAAGTAACACTGCAATGCTATGAAGGATACAAGGAATCCTAATGTTGTATTCTTATGCATTCATGAGAATATTTGGCCATCATACTTCCTGGTTGAATCATGTAAATCTGCATGGCAACAATTACAATCTGCTTGTTCTAATTGGAATTATAAAACCTAAAATCCACGTGACCCAAATCTGGTATTTGGGATTATTCCATCTACTCTTTGCTTGTTACAAAAAGGCCATCCATTTATCTGTCCACTCAGTGTTCAACATCAGTGTATCCAAATGCTTCAGCAAAAGCTTCCCAGTCTAACAGGGAGCACACCAAAACATTGTTTGGTATTGCAACCATTCTTATGCTAGAAGACAGAAACTTTTTTTTAACCTGTCTGTTGAAATATTTCACCCAATATACCAAAGAGTTTCAGAGCTGTGAGCCTAGTGCTGCGCTCAAGTCTAGCACTTTCAGGCATTGCTACTATTATGACAGTTTCTTTGAAAGATGCAGAGTCTGAATGCTTGGTCTACCCCTGGCAGAAAAGAGACCAGCAGTGGAGCTGAGGTATGGGGAGTAGATACACTTGAGAGTGATTATTCCTTTGGATGCAGTCTATTGAATATGCTCAGAGACCCCTATACTTGAGACTCAGTATATTCTAACCCAAACAGTTGTTGTTGTTGTAGCTATAAGCTTATCTGACATTGTGGTGAAGATTAGTAGATGGGAGCCAGCTCTGAAGGATAAAAGAGCTCAAAAGAGATGTTCAAGGACAACCTCCTTCAAGTGCAAGAATGGTCCATCCTGATACTCAGGAAAAGGAGTAGGTGTATCAGGAGACTGCCTTGGCTTAACAGGGAACTCAAGACAGAGTTCCAATGCAAAAAGGCAGTATACATAGCTGGAAGCAGGAAGGTAGCTCCTCAGGGGCAGCTTGCTTTTCCCACCCACCCCCATTTGTATTCTATGGTGACCCCATGGCAGCATCTGTATAGCCCCACAGCAACTGGGGACTGATTCCTGGTTCTTCCAGCTAAGACCCACAGAGCTGCATGGTGACTTCTGACCTGGCCTGGGAACCAGTGGACAATGAGCATGGTCCAGCTAAAACCAAAACATTTCATAGTAAGTTGGACTAATGGCCTTTGTAAGATGTGAAGGCACACCTTGTTTAGAGGGGACACTGTTGTCAAGGCCTTAAGTACACCCCTGCCCCTAGGAATCTGACTGCCACTCTCAAGGCCAGCTCACTTGCTGATAAGAAATTTTTGTGAAGAAAGAGCTGGAAGAAGCCTCTGTGATGGCTCCCCTTCCTTTGCTTGGGAGTTGCTTTTTTTTTTTAAACTGATCCTTTTGGCCTTGGCCTTCACCTGTGTTAGTTTAAGCTGTGCTGCAGCCATGCCTATGTACCTTTTTTGGTCCATACCCTGACCCAGACCTGCAGACTGACTTCCCATATTGACCTCAGACCTGCCTTATCACTATGGACTTGCCTGTCAATCTGGGCTCTAAGGTGAACCTGATTACCATTACTGGACTTGCTCTGCTTGCTGTGCTTATGAACTGGGCCCTTGTTGGTGAGGTGATTGCCTCTGTCTTCCTTGTTATAATGCTCAGCTCATCTTCCCTTGCAGAGCAGCCTGCCCTTGCTGCTGCCTGACAACAAGAAGGATGATCTGGAAGACTATAGGCTGGTCAGCCTGCCTTCAGTCCCTAGGAAAATTGTGGAGCAAGTTCTCTTGGAAGCAACTTTGTGGCATGTGAAGGAGATGGTGATTAGGAATAGCCCATCGTTAAGGAAGTGACTACTGGTTCTGACAGATTTTTGGCATATAAAAGCTTATGATTTGCAAGATCTTTACAAACAAATTAGAAAAAAAAGTGTGTGTGTTGCAGGCATAGGAAATCACAGCCAGGTCTCGTGATACTAGTTTTATTACCTCTACTTTGTCCAGTTTTTCTGCTAATCCCCTTTCCCCTCCCCAAGCAGTCTTTAGGCAAAACTTCCTTTAGGCAGCTTGAGCCCAGATGTCTTTGGTTTAGTTTTAAGATTGTAGACATTGTGCATAATGCTTAATTTGGAACTTCTCCTTCGAACAATGTGCCCAGTTCAGCACAATTGTTGATGAGCTCATAGACTGTACCACAAAAAGTATCCTTTCAACACCCATCTTGAATGGTAAAGATGTAGTTTCTGTAATTCTGGCTATTAATAAGCTGGACAGTCCATTCCTCACCAGCTCTGATGAAACAGTAAGTGGCTAGTAGTTAAGTTTCTCTTAAGCAGTTGTCCTTACCACATAACACACTCTTCTACAGCAGAAATGTTTGCACTAGTGAAGCTCCACTGCTGCTAATTTCCCTACAGGAAACTCACCCTGTAAAAAAAGAGGCTTATAGTAAGGCTGCTTATCTTAGTAAATTACCAGGGTAAGTTAAGGTGGGATAAGCATCATCTTAGACCAGTGCAAGGGAAAGCATTTGCCCTCAGGAATTACCATGATGTTGTTGAAGCAGTGTTACACAAGCTAGTACACCTGAGGTTGCTGCTGCATTCAACTCAGTCTCTCTCACTGACTTTTCAGGTTTTCCTGAAGTACCTGAATTTTGCCTCCTTAAACTTGAAAATTTATCACTTGAGTTATCTTTGCAATTGTGAGACTCGAAGAGGCAAGTTAAGATCAAAAATTCAGATGCTAGCATTCCATCTTCCAAATATTTTTCAAAATTAAGAGTGCATTCTTCTGACTTAAAAGTTATAGTTTCAAAGATATGTACCTGAAGAGCGCAGGGATAGGTGTTCCAAAGCAATTTTGGGATACAGGTTCAGTCCTCACAATCCCTCGTCAATCTCTTCCTGCTGCCACTGGCAAAATGTAGGAGTTGAGGCAGAGACATCAGCTTCATCAGCATTGAACTCCAAGTGTATTTTGTTAAACTCAAAATATGTAGCAGTCAAACATAAAACACTCCTGGAGTACTTCACCCTTTCAACTAGCAGCACCTCTCAAAACAATTAAGAATTCTTTTCCTCAACTGGTTATGAAAAATATTATAGAATTTTTCCTTAGTACAATTAAAATAACTTTCATATTCTCTCAGTAAAGCCTCTAGCACCTGTTAAATTTGTCTACTTATCTATAAATTAATATATTTGAGAGTCTTTGAGTATTTTGAATCAACATAATCCAGACCCCAGTCTTTCTGGCAACTATTAGATTGTGGGGAGACTCTTGAATTCATTGGGATGAATGTGAATCCATGTGATTAGTTTCTGGCAGCAGCAGAAGTCCCTGACGAAGAGATGCAATTGATTCTATGTTTCATGGCACCCATGCTCTTGTCTCCGGTGAAAGTCCGTATGGGGGATAAACGTCTGTTTGATCCAGCAATCATACACTGTGCTAAAAGCTTATTTTCAGAGTTCCAGAACAGCATTTATTAACTGATGTTTTCACGTTCTTCATCTGATTGTTTGAATACCATAAAAATATGAATGATGAACAGTTAAGTAATATAGCTACCTAGGAAAAAGCTGCGGGATAAAACAGAACCAGAAGCTGAAAGGGCTAATGGTTCCTACAGAATGCTCTAATCAGGAAAAGAATCTAAGAATCTTGAGTTTGTATATCAGCAGCTACCAAAGATACTGTCGTGGTTTAGCCTCAGACGGCAACAAAGAACCACGTGCCGTTCGCTCGGGCTTTCCCAATACCGGAAGAATCAGAAGAAAAAGGCAAAACTCTTGGGCTGAGACAAAGGCAGTTTAACAGAACAGCAAAGGGAACAAGAAAACAACAACAACAATAACGCGGACAGAGGAATATACAAACACGATTACGGAACTGCCGCTCCCCGCCGCTCACCGGCCGGACCCGGGACTCCCAGCCCGCTCCAAGCAGCCGCTCCAAGCGGCGACTTCCTGCCCCCTCCCCCGGCAGCTCAGGATGGGCATGGCTCACATGGCATGGAATACCTGTGTCCTGGGGAGAATTAACCCTATCCCCGCTGGAACCAGGACATTATCCATCCCTTATTCCAT
The DNA here is from genome assembly GCF_028500815.1 of Rissa tridactyla. NCBI lineage: Eukaryota > Metazoa > Chordata > Aves > Charadriiformes > Laridae > Rissa > Rissa tridactyla. The sequence goes on from NC_071496.1 coordinate 26,563,252, forward strand.
ACCATCTATGCCATGCCCAGATCTTACAGGTTCCAATGGATTGCCACCACTTTCGCCTGTCATACATATATACACACATATATATTCATGCAGATATAATGCCCTTAGTTTATGGGCCATTCCTCCAAAGTGTCTGGTGAGTTCATTTGATCTTTGGAGCTTTGGGCTCCATCTGTTAGAACAGTCTCTCAGGGCAGGTGAGATGCTGTGTGGTGCTGGCATGTTGCACGCTATATTTTCGGAGCTTGTGAATGGTGTACCCGGTGTGGCTCCTGCACACAGTCCATGGGCTGAAGATGTAGATCTTGAGGAAGTTGCTGGGCACCAGCTGCTGAGGTCAGTTCTGATCCCATCACCAGTGTGCTTTACTCAGTTTTTCATCAAAGTCCATCTGTCCCTAATTTGGGTGATTCTTACTGTAGTACAACTGATAGCAATTATAGTACTGATGACATACAGTGACAGGGTTACTTAGCAATTAACATCATACCATTTGATCCATTGGCTATTCTCGCCCAAAATCAGATCCCCATGAGGCACACATCGGACCTCCCCATCCTTCCGCATCACCCACCAAGTCCACCCAGGTCCTTGGGCAAAAGCAATCCCACGGATGGGTTTGCCTTTGCCTGAGGCAGGACTAACCCAGACTGTCTTCCCTAACCTATTCTTCATGTGCACTACGGGGACTTTATCCCCTTCTACAGTACGTGGAAGTTTTGATTGGGCAGGGCCAGCCCAATTGGTAGATCCCCTGGTGTTAACTAGCCAGGTAGCCTTTGCTAAATGTGCATCCCAATGTTTTAAGGTCCCACCACCCATTGCTCTCAGTGTAGTTTTTAACAGTCCATTGTATCGTTCTATCTTCCCAGAGGCTGGTGCATGACAGGGGATGTGATATACCCACTCAATGCCATGCTCTTTGGCCCAGGTGTCTATGAGGCTGTTTCGGAAATGAGTCCCGTTGTCTGACTCAGTTCTCTCTGGGCTGCCATGTCATCACAGGACTTGCTTTTCAAGGCCCAGGATAGTGTTCCGGGCAGTGGCATGGGGCACAGGGTATGTTTCCAGCCATCCAGTGGTTGCTTCCACCATTGTGAGCACATAGCGCTTGCCTTGACGGGTTTGTGGCAGTGTGATATAATCAATCTGCCAGGCCTCCCCATATTTATATTTCAACCATCGTCCTCCATACCAAAGAGCCTTCAAACGCTTGGCTTGCTTGATTGCAGCGCACGTCTCACATTCGTGGATGACCTGTGCAATAGTGTCCATGGTCAAGTCCACCCCTCGGTCACGAGCCCATCTATATGTCGCATCTCTCCCTTGATGGCCTGAGGAGTCATGGGCCCACCGAGCTATGAATAGTTCACCCTTATGTTGCCAGTCCAGATCCACCTGAGCCACTTCAATCCTAGCAGCCCGATCCACCTGCTGGTTCTTCTGATGTTCCTCCGTGGCCCGATTCTTGGGCACATGGGCACCTACGTGGCGTACTTTCACAACCAGATTCTCTATCCGGGCAGCAATATCTTGCCACAGTTCAGCAGCCCAGATGGGTTTGCCTCTGCGCTGCCAGTTGCCCTGCTTCCACTGCTGTAACCACCCCCACAGAGCATTTGCCACCATCCATGAGTCAGTGTAGAGATAAAGTACTGGCCATTTTTCTCGCTTGGCAATGTCCAAAGCCAGCTGAATGGCTTTCATCTCTGCAAACTGGCTCGATTCACCTTGTCCTTCACTGGCTTCTGCAACTTGTCGTGTAGGACTCCACACAGCAGCCTTCCACTTTCGATGCTTTCCCACAATACGTCAGGACCCATCAGTGAACAGGGCATATTTCTTCCCATTTTCTGGCAGTTTATTATATGGTGGGGCCTCTACCCCACGCGTCACCTCCTCCTCTGGTGACATTCCGAAATCCTTGCCTTCTGGCCAGTCCACGATCACTTCCAGAATTCCTGGGCGACTGGGGTTTCCCATTCGAGTTCGCTGTGTGATCAGTGCAATCCACTTACTTACTCCATGTAGCATCAGTTGCATGATGTGTGGTGGGGACCCTTTCTTTGAACATCCAGCCCAGCACCGGCAGTCGAGGTGCTAAGAGGAGCTGTGCTTCCGTACCAACCACTTCCGAAGCAGCTCGATACAGATACAGTTGGCTTACAGTCAGACTGTAATCTGGGATATGCATCCTCCAAAAACCCACAATGCCTAAGAAAGCTTGTGTTTCCTTTTTACGAGTTGGTGGAAACATAGCTGCTATTTTGTTGATCGCATCCATTGGGATCTGATGGCATCCATCTTGCCATTTCATTCCTAAAAACTGGATCTCCTGCGCAGGTCCCTTGACCTTACTTCGTTTTATGGCAAAACCAGCTTTCGGAAGGATTCGGACTATTTTATTCCCTTTCTCAAAAACTTCTTCTGCTGTGTTGCCCCACATGATGATGTCATCAATGTATTGCAGATGTTCTGGAGCCCCAACCTGTTCCAGTGCAGTCTGGATCAGTCCATGGCAAATGGTGGGGCTGTGTTTCCACCCCTGGGGCAGTCGATGCCAGGTGTATTGGATGCCCCTCCAAGTGAAAGCAAACTGTGGCCTGCACTCTGCTGCCAAAGGGATTGAGAAGAATGCATTCGCTATATCAGTTGTGGCATACCACTTGGCTGCCTTGGACTCCAGTTCGTACTGGAGTTCTAGCATGTTCGGCACGTCAGCGCTCAGCGGTGGTGTGACTTTATTCAGGCCACGATAGTCTACAGTTAGCCTCCACTCTCCATTAGATTTTCGCACCGGCCACATGGGACTGTTGAAGGGTGAGCGAGTCTTGCTGATCACTCCTTGAACCTCTAGTTGACGGATCAGCTTATGGATGGGAATCAGAGAGTCTCGGTTAGTGCGATATTGCTGCCAATGCACCGTTGTGGTAGCGATCGGCACCTGCTGTTCTTCGACCCTCAACAACCCCACAACAGAAGGGTCCTCCGAGAGACCAGGCAAGGTAGACAACTGTTTAACTTCCTCCGTCTCCAAGGCAGCTATGCCAAAGGCCCAGCGGTACCCTTTTGGGTCCTTAAAATACCCTCTCCTGAGGTAACCTATACCACGGATGCATGGAGCCTCTGGGCCAGTCACAATGGGATGCTTTTGCCACTCATCCCCACTTAGGCTCGCTTCAGCCTCCAGTACAGTCAACTCTTGGGATCCCCCTGTGGCCCCAGAAATACAAATGGGTTCTGCCCCTCTATAGCTTGATGGTATTAGGGTGCACTGTGCACCCGTGTCCACTAGAGCCTTATACTCCTGTGGGTCTGATGTGCCAGGCCATCGAATCCACACTGTCCAATAAACCCGGTTGTCCCTTTCCTCCACCTGGGCGGAGGCAGGGCCCCTCTAATCCTGGTCATAGCATCCATTACTCACTTCTTGCAGAAATGACTTGGAAGTTCCTTCAAGAGGATCAGCAGCAAGATCAGGCCTTCTGCTCTGTCTGGGGAACTGCCTGCTGGAAACCGGGGCAGCACTTTTCCTGGAGGGATCCCCTTTTGTGGTCATTCTTCCTTGCAACTCCTGTACCCGTGTCGGCAGGATCAAAGTAGGTTGTCCATCCCACTTCCTCATGTCCTCCCCGTGGTCACGCAGGTAGAACCACAGGGTGCCTCGTGGTGTGTACCCTCTGTAGTCTCTCTCTTGAGTGGGGAAATGCCTGCTCCTAATAGCCGAGATGCTGGCCCATAGAGGTGGGGAGTAGGATATATTCTCTTCAAGTTGCTGGACCTTCCGCGACAGTTTCTCCACAGCTGAGACAAGGGGGGAAGAGAGACTTTCTTCGTATCGCCGGAGCCGGCCAGCCACCTCATCCACCGTTGGTCCCTCTTCGCCTTTCCATTCCATTACTGCCAGTGAGTTGGCATATGACGATGGTGCGCTCCGTACAAACTTCCGCCACAGGGGCCTTGTGCATTGCATCTCATCAGGGTCTGTGGGTAAGTCTGCATTGTCCAAGTCATAATAAATCATCTCCCGCACGGCTAATTCTCTCAGGTACTGGATACCTCTTTCCATGGTAGTCCACTTGCTTGACTGACGTACAACATCTTCACTGAAGGGGTACCTCTGCCTCACGCCTGACAGGAGTCGTTTCCAGAGGCTGAGGGCTTGGGTCTTCTTCCCAATTGCCTTGTCGATGCCGCCTTCCCTAGGCAGGGATCCCAGCTGCCTGGCTTCCCTACCCTCTAATTCCAGGCTACTGTCCCCATTATCCCAGCACCGGAGCAGCCAGGTGACAATGTGCTCGCCTGAAAGTCGGCTAAAATCTTTTCGCATATCCCACAGCTCACTCAAGGATAGGGATCGGGTAATTATCTCTGGTTCTGCCTCTTCCTCCTGTTCTCTTGATGGCCCTGGTTCATCATCATCTCTTACTAAGCGAACTGATTTCTTCATGTACTTCTTCTTCTGTATGGGGGCAACTGATACTGGCACGGGTTGGTTCCCTGGTTCAGTGGCAGTGGCTGCCACAGGGGTTGGAGTAGCCACAGTGTCTGTCGTTCTGATCTCCATCTCTTTCCCCTGAGGGTGCTGCATAATACTGAGCAGTGCCTGGTAGATACTGGCCAGGGCCCAGCACAGCGCGGTGAGTTGTGCCTCTCTAGAATAGCCACAGCATTTTCCCTTCAGATATTCTACTATTTTACCAGGGTCCTGTAATTGTTCAGGGGTGAAGTCCCAGACCACTGGAGGCGAGAAGTTCTCTGGGTACCTGCCCATGTTCTCCCACATGCCATGCCACCCCTGACTATCCAGCCTCGGGGCAGATCTCCGGGTGGTAGTCTTAAATAGTCGCTTAACCCTAAACAAGACTTGGAACGTATTCAGGAGACATAACAATAGGAACATGCTGGTTTGAGTATCCCAAGGTTATTCAAAATTCTCAAAAGCTGTCATACCTGACCCGAAGGAGAAAAGGGAGGCAAAATGACTGGGGAAAGTGTCCCCCCCCGTTTGCCCCACAGACTGGGTGTAATTATTAATAAATTCTGAGAGATGGTGCCCAATGTATGGGCAGGACAGCAATACCACATAAACGCCCCAAAGTAACTGTCTAACAAGTGATGTTATCATATCATAAGCCGATATCGCACAGGACAGCAAAATAATTCAAATAGCAGAAATCTGGGATCTGAATCTGAAAGTCAATTTTAAAGTTAAGGTCGTTCATAGTGTTGGATTAGAGTTATAGCTTTATATGTGGCTAAATGAAGAGTGAGGAAATAACATTTACTAGACTTGATGGGGGAAGGGGATACCATCAGGAGAGCTGAAGGTAAAGCAAAGGATGGCATGGCACCGCCTGAGGGTTGCAATGTTAATGTGAGCATTTACACTGCTCCAGGGAGCACATCTGAAATGCTTGTACACCAACACATGCAGCATGAGGAACAAATAGGACGAACTGGAAGGCTTGTGGTCAAAGGCTTGATGTCCAAGTGGCGACCAGTGATGACTGGCATTCCTCAGGGGTCGGTACTGGGACTGATGCTGTTTAACATCTTTGTTGGCGACATGGACAGTGGGATTGAGTGCACACTCAGCAAGTTTGCTGACAACGCCAAGCTGTGTGGTGTGGTCGACACACTGGAGGGAAGGGATGACTTCCAGAGGGACCTGTTGGTTGATGAGAAGCTCAACATGAGCCGGCAATGTGCACTTGCAGCCCAGAAAGCCAACCACATCCTGGGCTGCTGTCCTGGTTTGAGGTAAAACAGAACCATCTTTCTGTTTTGTAATTTTACTTTGCAGCTAAGCCTCTTCTAACTCTCTGAAGAGTTAACAATATGCTTAACAGCATATTGTGCAGAAACTGTTCATTCTCAGAGTGATAAGACCTATGTTTATAGTTCACACCAAGGAATGGTATGCAGAGAGGCTCTTGCTTATACTTATTGCTGTAACAACCAAGGTCAGCTAACTTAGTTATTTGCCCTGTTGGAGGGTCGGAAGGAGAAAAGCGTAGAGGGGTTGCACCTGTGGGGAGGAGCGGACAGGACAGGTGACCCAAAATTGACCAGCAGGGGTATTTCATCCCATCTGCCCCATGCTCATTATAAAAGCATTATCAAAGGGTCAACTCTTTTGCTTCAGTTGCCAGTGTCCGAGGAGGACTCTGTCTGTTCATCTGCCTCTGATCCCGATCCGTGCATTCCTGACTTCAGATCTGGAATCCAGTTCCTGTCCGTCGCTGAGTCCAGTCTGGGACTTCCCCAATGCCTGACGGTGATGTGATCGTCATCCTGGGAGCTTGATATGGTTTCGTATATATTGTACATATTTTCATTATTTCCTTTTTATTTTATTATTAATATTTCATTAAAGTAGTTTAGTTCCTTCTAAACTCATAAATATCTCTCTCTCTCCCCCCTCTCCTTGGAGAGAGATGCAGGGGAGAGAATCTGTCATTCTCATTGGCCGATCCAGCCTAAACCATGACAGCTGCATCAGAAGCAGCATGGCCAGCAGGTCGAGGGAGGTGATTCTACTCCTCTACTCTGCTCTCGTGAGACCCCACCTGGAAAACTGCATCCAGCTCTGGGGCCCCCAACATAAGAAGGACACGGACCTGTTGGAGTGAGTCCAGAGGAGGGCCACGAAGATGATCAGAGGGCTGGAGCACCTCTCCTATGAGGACAGGCTGAGAGAGTTGGGGTTGTTCAGCCTGGAGAAGAGAAGGCTCCGGGGAGACCTTATAGCAGCCTTCCAGTACCTGAAGGGAGCCTACAGGAAAGATGAAGGGGGAATCTTAATGAGGGAGTGGAGCAATAGTACAAGGGGTAACAGTTTTAAACTGAAAGAGGGGAGATTTAGATTGGATATCAGGAAGAAATTTTTCCCTGTGAGGGTGGTGAGTCACTGCAACGGTTTGCCCAGGGAAGTTGTGGAGGCCCCATCCCTGGAAGTGTTCAAGGCCAGGCTGGATGGGGCTTTGAGCAGCCTGGTCTAGTGGGAGGTGTCCCTGCCCATGGCAAGGGGGTTGTAACAAGATGATCTTTAAGGTCCCTTCCAACCCAAACCATTCTATGATTCTATTCTATGATTCTATGGTGGCTGACACTTATATTACTTTTATTTTAAGGTAGCTTTTCTAGACTGGTGTCCTGGTTCCGGCGGGAATAGGGTTAATTCTCCCCAGGCTCTTGTAGGGACACAGGTATTCCATCCCATGTGAGCCATGCCCGTCTGTAGCCAGGAGCTGCCGGGGGAGGGGACAGGAAGTCGATGCTTGGGAGTGGGCTTCCTGGGTCTGGTTGGTGATCGGTGGTACTGTAATCGTGTTTGTTGTTTTCCTCTGTCAGTGTTGTTGTTGTTTTCCTGTTCCCTTTGCTGTTCTGTTAAACTGCCTTTGTCTCAACCCACGAGTTTTGCCTTTTTCTTCCGATTCTCCCCCCACGGCCGTGGCAGGGTGGGGGGGGTTAGTTTGAGAGAGCAGCCACGTGGTTCTTTGTTGCCGACTGAGGCTAAACCAAAGACAACTGAGAAAGCAAATAACACCTCTTCGTAATAGTCTTCTCTGTTGGCTGATAGGTTGAGGAATCTTGGATGGGAATCTTGGGAAACTTGGGAAAAGCAAACTTATCTTGAGGGAACTCCCTGCATCTCTGGGATACTATTGGTAGCCCTGGAGAACAACCTTTGCTCATCATTTTATATGCTTCTTCAAACAGATACAGTAGATAATGATTGACAGTAGATAACAGATTATACAAGCAACTTGTAGAGGCTGCCTTATGATCTTGCTACTCTGAAGCTCTTCACTCAGGGCTAATATCGTGCCGCACACTTTGCAAATGCCCCAGGGGCCAGGTCTGTACAGTGTGGTCTTCATTGTGCCATCAGTAATTATGATCTGAAAAAAACCTGTGTTGTTGACAAACTGTAGGGTTCAGTATAGTGTTCATGATGTGACTCTGGACTAGTAGTTTTATTCATATGAAACCATTCAAAGTGAACGTGATTGTCTCATGAGGAATGGGAAATATATGGCTGAAAAATGCTTATGTGGATTCCCCTTTTCTTACAAGGAATCTTCCAGGTAATATTCCTTTGGTTCCCTACATCTGTGAAATTCTTAGTGGCAAACCCTATCAGCTCTGTATTGCTCAACTATCGAACACTGAAGGAAGTCAGTGGGGAGTAAATTACTACCTAGGCCACAGGACAATGTAAGTGGGAGATCAGTTAAAGCAGTGGGCTATTGAGAGAACAAGTTGCTTTGTTGCATTCTTGACTCAGCTTTATTTATTTATTTATGATACTAGTTTGATAATTTGATTAGAAATACTCAGTGCAGATCTTTGGACATTACGTGTACCAGAAATATAGCATAGTAAGATATGTAGCAAAGAGCACACTGTCAATCTCAGCTCAGAGTTATTGTTCAACAGGTTTTTATAACTTCAGAATTAAAATAGAAATGCTGGTAAAAGAGGCATACTGTATGTAACAAGAAGCAGTTGAAGAAATTTTTTTAAAAGCATTTATTGACAAATGCCTCATTAGGTATTCCCTTGAAAATTCAGTTATCAATAATGTATTACAGACAATTTACAAACACATGACATTTTCTTGTTTTTCAGGAAGAAAGCACTAGTCTAAGCTATGAATTTCTTTTTTAAAAGTGAATGACAGCTTCAAGACCAAGAAGTCTGGTTTCAGTGCTTAAAGATAGAACCAGAAGTGTATTTTTTAGCATGCCCCTGTAAAGAAAGAGAAAGTGAACTTTAGTCCACGCAAATAAATTTGCAAAGCCTTCCCAGTGCTTTAATAGCATTTTTAGTCCTCAGTGAAACTGTAGCTGCAGCCATCCTAGGGTACTCCTAAACCACAGTACAAGATTAAGTCAAGGGGACTGTTTGTATTGTTCTGTGCCTGTTGGACAGTTTCGAGTTCTGTTTGCCTTCACCAATCACAAAGGGTCATGAGTTTTTAGCTTACTCTAAAACCTAGGCACTCAGCCCACAAACCATTACCCTTTCTCTGCTACAGGAAGCAATATAGAGTGCAAGGGACAGGGATCCCTCTACCAGCTCTGTGACCTTACAGGATGCTCATATATGGTCTGTAGCTGAGAATGGCTCACACAATGACATGCCATTCAGAGATTTTTTAGCAGCTACTTCCTGTCCAACTAGGCCTAATATATGTGCTAATGAGGCAATCTCCCAGTCTAGGTCCTCAGACCTGGTTTAGTTAAGGGACCATCTCCAGCAAAGTTGGTGTGCATGTAGACAGTGTGGGAGCCAAGCTGGGATCATGCAACCAAAAAAGTGGAATTCTTGCCTCCAGCATAACACTAGAAACTTATCTCGTCATATCAGGGACATCAGATGAGCTGGAAGATGAGCTTCCATAACTCCAGTCAAAGGTACTCTCAAAACAGCTGTGAGACCTGGCAAAATGATCTGTTGATCTACTTGTATTTCTGTGGAGCAACAGCTCACTCCCGCTGTCGGCAGACACTGCTGCTCAGAGCCCCTCAGTCTCTTACACAGAAAGCCTAGGGATCAAATCATGCTGACAGCTAGGAAGGATGAGTGTGTTCCTTATTGAAACTGACTTTCTCCTGCGGAGAACAGTGCTCAGAGTGAAGGTAATGCAATGTTATCCAAGTGGCCATGCCAAGTATTTCCAAGTTCATAAACATCTTACGTCCAGGCCCTTGTATGTATCTATTACAATATATGAGGAGAGCCTGAGAGAACTGAGCTTGTTTGACCTTGAGAAGGCTAAGGATGGGGGATTGGAGGGGTGGTCTTATTGCTGTCTACAACTACCTAATAGGAGGATGTAGAGAAGATGAAGCTAGACTTCTCGCACTTGCACAGACAAGAGCCAATGGACACAAGTTGCAACATGGGAAATTCTGACTCGTTATAAAGAAAACACTTTTTCCCCCACAAGGATTGTCAGACGCTGAAACAGGGGCCCAGAGAGGTTTTGGGATCTCCACCTTTGGAGATATTCAAACTTTGACTAAACAAGGCCCTGAGCAACCTGCTTTAAGTTAGCCTTGCTTTGAGCAGGAGGCTAGACCAAAGACTTCCAGAGGTCCCTTCCCACCTAAATTATTCTGTGATTCTTTTGGGATAACAAAGACTTTCTTCCTTTCATAGCATGCTAGCCTCAGAGCACAGGATTGCTATAAGGGAAAAATAAAGGTTGCAGAACCGTCCTAAATCTGACTCGCTCTCCCTTCCACAGACTTTGCTTTGCAGCCACATTCTTATTAAATATGACATCACAAAAAATGTTTTTAAAAGAGTAAAAATTATTTTGCAATGGTTCTATTGCATTTACAGCGAGCGCAATTGCCCGTTCCTACAACCTGCCAATGCAGTCACTCCAATGCATTTAAGTAACTGAAAGTACCTGACTGCAGCACAGGCTGGAACTGGCCAGACATGCAGATTTCCTCCTGCTTCTGACGCAAAATGCGCTGAATAGCTGGGGGAAGGCCATGAGGGTTGCGTGAGAAGATCAGGGAGTAGCCATCATCACAGGAGCCGTCCTCTTTCAGACTACGGCAGGCATAGGTAATAGCATAGTTATCATAGTTGGTGTCAATCACCCAGTAATTGTCCCCTGAAACATCAAATCAGATGTGTTTGTCATGGTGGAAAACAGAACAAAGGCATGCATGTGTTATTCTAGCAGATGGAGGCTTTACTATAATACATGGCAGGGACATCTTCCCAAAGGACAGAAGGTCACCTCTAATTGTTTAGCTTATGTCTACACTGTGAAGTGAAGAATGGGGCAAACACAGTGTGCACCGAATCCATCATGTTTCCCATTGTGTGGCAACTGTGCTGAGAAAGTGCCAATGATGGGTGACTCCTTATGGGCTGAGCTTGGCCCCGTTTCTGTATGGTCTCTACCACACAGACAAGAATACAGCCCACACCAAAGCATCAAACACATCCATGCTCTCTCTATCAGAGCGCTCCAGAGCTTGGATTGAAGCACAGGCCTGACGGTTACAAGGTGGATGATGGGAAAATGTGATCTTGAGAACAGGCTCAATTTCATTGAGACAATATAAAAAGCCATGAAGTTCTTAACACAAAGTCTGGGTATCTCTACAAGTCAGACTCTTGTTCAGCCAAGATTTGAACTTAGTGCATTTTCACATTTGCTTTCTGTGACTAAAGGTGTTAGCTGGACCACATCTCTTCGGGTTTTAGATGACAAAATCTCTTTATATTTCCTGTCTAGTGGGTGTATTGAGAAAAAGGGCAAGTATATCATATTTCTTATATGAATAGTCTCGGTAAAAGATGGCTTCTGTTTTCTAGCCTTGTTCTTCAGCTGAGTACATTTTAGTGTAGTTTATCTGCCAGTATGGAAGGAATGCATTTTGTCGTGCACTAGCAAGTTGAATCCAACTGCCCAACTTCCAGAATTAGTCTCTCTGGCAACCCAACAGCTGTGGGGGATTCAGAAAGGAATTACAGGGTATGAAGGCTGCATAAATGAGGTGTAGCACAAGGAATTTCTGTGAGAGGGACTTAAGGTAGTACTGCAAACTTCTGCCACGCCTGCCTGACATGATCAGTGCCGTGTTGATGGGATGAAGATTTGGATTCCTGTCATGTCCCACCAGTTATGAGGAATTCAGGGAATACAGGAAGAATTGCTTCCCTAGGTTCAGCACAGTGCTCAGCTGTACAAAAACTATTTGCAATGTCAGCTATCTCTAAGCTGTGTCTTCCTTGCTAACTAAACTGGTGGATAGAGACAGCCAGCATTGTTTTACTAAAGACAAGTCCTGCCTGACCAACCTAGTGGCTTTCTACAATGGAGTGACTGCATCAGTGGACAAGGGAAGAGCAACGGATGTCGTCTATATGGACTTCTGCAAGGCCTTTGACACAGTCCCCCACAACATCCTTCTCTCTAAATTGGAGAGATACGGATTTGATGGGTGGACTGTTCGGTGGATAAGGAACTGACTGGATGGTCACACACAGAGGGTAGTAGCCAATGGCTCAATGTCCAGATGGAGAGGGGTGACAAGTGGTGTCCCTCAGGGATCCATACTGGGGCCAGTGCTGTTCAACATCTTCATCAATGACATCGACAGTGGGATCAAGTGCACCCTCAGCAAGTTTGCTGATGACACCAAACTGAGTGGTGTGGTCGACAAGCCAGAGGGACGGGATGTCATCCAGAGGGACCTGGACAAGCTAGAGAGGTGGGCCCGTGCAGACCTCATGAAGTTCAACAAGGCCAAGTGCAAGGTCCTACACTTGGGTTGGGACAACCCTCGTTATCAATACAGGCTGGGGGATGATGTGATAGAGAGCAGCCCTGCAGAAAAGGACTTGGGGGTACTGGTGGATGAAAAGCTGGACATGAGCCAACAATGTGCGCTTGCATCCCAGAAGGCCAATTGCATCCTGGGTTGCATCAAAAGAACTGTGGCCAGCAGGTCGAGGGAGGTGATTCTCCCCCTCTACTCTGCTCTCATGAGACCCCACCTGGAGTACTGTGTCCAGCTCTGGAGTCCTCAGCACAAGAAGGACATGGACCTGTTGGAGCGGGTCCAGAGGAGGGCCACGAGGATGATCAGAGGGCTGGAGCACCTCTCCTATGAGGACAGGCTGAGAGAGTTGGGGTTGTTCAGCCTGGAGAAGAGAAGGCTCCGGGGAGACCTTATAGCGGCCTTCCAGTACCTGAAGGGGGCCTATAAGCAAGCTGGGGAGGGGCTGCTTGCAAGGGCATGTAGCGATAGGACGAGGGGCAATGGTTTTAAACTAGAGCAGGGTAGGTTTAGATTAGACATTAGGAAGTAGTTCTTCACAATGAGGGTGGTGAGACACTGGAACAGGCTGCCCAGAGAGGTGGTGGAGGCCCCATCCCTGGAGACATTCAAGGTCACCCTTGATGAGGCTCTGAGCAACCTGATCTAGTTGAAGAAGTCCCTGCTTACTGCAGGGGGGTTGGACTAGATGACCTTTAAAGGTCCCTTCCAACCCAACACATTCTATGATTCTATGATAGGTAGGATCCCTGGGGAATTTCTGGACCCTACCCTTTCTGTGGAGATAAAACGCTTCCTGGGGAATTTCTGGACCCTACCTCTTCTGTGGAGATGAAAACCTTGGAAAAAGCTTCCCCCTCCAAGGATTCTTTGTCTCCATTTGGAACAATTTGAGCTCAGCTTTTTTGACTGCTCATATACTGAAATACACAAGTTTGGACAACCATAAACTGTACGCTGACCCCAGGGGGATGAAGAAACTCACTCACCACCACTGGACAGGTAGCTAGCCAGGCCCTGGTATGTCATATACATTTTTGCTGGAGTGGTTGGGTCAGGTACTGTGTACTGAGCAGCCATATCAGCACAAATCACCCAGAACCTGTAATGACATCCATTGAAATCTTGCATGATTTCTGAAGAGGCCATTCAGAAATACACAACTATCATTTGAGTATTCTTCCCACATACGTTGTATATCATATCTGTTCAGCTTCATTTTGCCTTGTCTCAAAATATCCTAGAGTGCTTTGCTATTAAACCTAAGGTTCAGGGCAGCCTGCTTTACTCCATTACTCACCTAGTTAAATATTTTGGTTAGTTAACACTGAATAGCAGCAGAGTTAGTATTAGCCCGTAGAAAGTATCTGTTTTTCTTCTCTATCTATATCCAGAAAGCCACTTAAATACCTTCACATGTTGTAATTCCTTATAGTAGCCATCACCAAGGGACTTCCATCTGTCTGTTCAGGTCTCACAAAAGTATCCAAGAGATAACTGAGTATTTTCCAAAGAAGTCTAAACAAGATAACATTGAAAGATCCACTAATGTAACACTCATTTATACTCATTTCCTTCCCTCAAACCTGTTGAGCTACTCATCTTCTCATATGCTACACTGGCTTTACCAGTCTATCATTAAAGATTTTACTTTATCATTGAATTGGCATTTAAACAACAGTTTTATCATGGGCCTAGACAGAACTAGACTGAGAACTAACCCAGGACTCAATCACCTTTGGCCTCTAAGGTATTAATTTTATTGAGCTTGTCTTCTTGATAGCAGCAACTCAGTCACGTTGTGCACTCAGGAAAAATCACCATTCACACCATCTTTTTAGTATATCATGTCATCAGCTAGAGTTAGAAGTTAGGTAGCACAGAGGTGCTGATTGGCTCAGCTTTGGCCAGCAGCAGGTCCGTCTTGGAGCCAGCTGGAACTCACTTATGTCTAACATGGGGACAGCTTCTGGTGTCTTCTCACAGAAGCCGCCCCTGCAGCCACTCTGCTACCAAAACCTTGCTGCGCAAATCCAATACAATTGTCTGGACTAATCACCACTGCAAGACTAGCCGCTGCCTGGCCTGTGGTAAAAGTCTGAGTTTGGGTGGGTATGTATCACACAAGTTCTGCTGTACAGTTCAACACACTCACCTGTATGCTCTTTTGTGAGGCATTAAAAGAAATAGTTCTGAATTTCTGTATGCATTTACTCTTTAGCACTTGAAACATTCATGGAGTGGTGGGCCAACACTGTAATCTTCTCTGAAATGCCATCCTGAAATGCTTCACCCATAACTCAGGATTTACTGCTGTGAATCATTTCAGTTATTCTCTATTCCCATTTAGACCTTGGTTTCTTTGCGAAGGATGTCAATAAGGAGACCAAACCATAGCCACGAAGCCATTATCAAACTGGCTGGAGCCACTAGCCAGTTTCTCCTGTTGTGGCTGACAGGCTAAAGTCAAGCTTTTGCTCATGATCTCTGATAGTGTAAAGTGTCTATACAGAGAAGCAGAAAATGCTGACTATGCCCATGACAAAGAAAGAGTGTGTTAGGGTGAGTAGCAATAGGGGGAACTGAAATGAAATTAAGAATAAAATTCCTAGAAAAAATGACCTTGAAAATTTAAAATCAATATGTGCTGAAATCAAAATAGGGTACAACAAAAATTACCTGTATCAGTAGAAATAATGGGGGAAGCAGAACATAGCTCTGATCAACTGAACTCTTCAGTTAAAGGGATGAAATCTGTCTGGGAAGTTACATTGTTAAGGAAGACTGAGATAGAATTTGTTACTTCTGAATAAATGAGGCTAAGAATAACACTGCTTTATCAAAACACTGGAGTTCTCAAAGCATTCTCCCCAGAAATGTGTTTGTTTTCAGCAAGGCCAATTTTGTAGGAAAAAGTTCTGGAACCCCACAAATTCTAGATGTGGCTGGAAATGATACAATGGCATGTTCTGTAGACAACCAGTCCAAACAGGTACTGGCACACCATTCCGGACCGTTACAAAACAAAGTTAGACCTCATTTTCTTTTCAGAGGCAGACAAATCATAGAATCATAGAATAGAATCATAGAATCGTTTTGGCTGGAAGAGACGTTTGAGATCATCTAGTCCAACTGTTAACCTAGCACTGCCAAGTTACCACTAAGCCACGTCCCTCAGCAATACATCTACACGTCTTTTAAATACCTCCAGGGATGGTAACTCAGCCACTTCCCTGGAAAGCCTGTTCCAATGCTTAATAACCCTTTCAGTGAAGAAATTTTTCCTAATATCCAATCTAAACCTCCCCTGGCACAACTTGAGGCCATTTGCTCTTGTCCTATCACCTGTTACTTGGGAGAAGAGACCAACACCCACCTCTCTACAGCCTCCTTTCAGGTAGTTGTAGAGAGCAATAAGGTCTCCCCTCAGCCTCCTTTTCTCCAGGCTAAACAACCCCAGGTCCCTCAGCTGCTCCTCATAGGACTTGTGCTCTAGACCCCTCACCAGCTTCGTTGCCCTTCTCTGGACTTGCTCCAGCACCTCAATCTCTTTCTTGTAATGAGGGGCCCAAAACTGAACACTGTACTCGAGGTGGGGCCTCACCAGTGCCGAGTACAAAGGGACGATCGCTTCCCTATTCCTTCTGGCCACACTATTTCTGATATAGGCCAGGATGCTATTGGCCTTCTTGGCCACCTGGGCACACTGCTGGCTCATGTTCAGCCAGCTGTCAACCAACACCCCCAGGTCCTTTTCTGCCAGGCAGCTTTCCAGCCACACTTCCCCAAGCCTGTAGCGATGCATGGGGTTGTTGTGACCCAAGTGCAGGAACCGGCACTTGGCCTTGTTGAAGCTCATACGGTTGGCCTCGGCCCATCTATCCAGCCTGTCCAGATCCCTCTGCAGAGCCTTCCTACCCTCAAGCAGATCAACACTCCTGCCCAACTTGGTGTCATCTGCAAACTTACTGAGGGTGCGCTTGATCCCCTCATCCAGATCATTGATAAAGACGTTAAAGAGAACTGGCCCCAATACTGAGTCCTGGGGAACACCACTTGTGACCGGCCGCCAACTGGATTTAACTCCATTCTCCACAACTCTCTGGGCCCAGCCATCCAGCCAGGTTTTTACCCAGTAAAGAGTACACCCATCCAAGCCATAAGCAGCCAGTTTCTCCAGGAGAATGCTGTTGGAAACGGTGTCAAAGGCTTTATTAAAGTCCATCCGCAGCCTTTCCCTCATCCACTAAGCAGGTCACCTTGTCATAGAAGGAGATCAGGTTAGTCAAGCAGGACCTGATTTTCATAAACCCATGCTGACTGGGCCTGATCGCCTGCTTGTCCTGTACGTGCCGCGTGATGGCACTCAGGATGATCTGCTCCATAACCTTCCCCGGCACTGAGGTCAGACTGACAGGCCTGTAGTTACCCGGATCCTCCTTCCGGCCCTTCTTGTGGATGGGCATCACATTTGCTAGCCTCCAGTCAACTGGGACCTCCCCGGTTAGCCAAGACTGCTGATCGATGATGGAAAGTGGCTTGGTGAGCACTTACTCCAGCTCCCTTAATAACCTTTGGGTGGATCCCTTCCAGCCCCATAGACTTGTGTGTGTCTAAGTGGTGTAGCAGGTCACTAACCATTTCCCCTTGGATTATGGGGGCATCGTTCTGCTCCCCGTCCCTGTCTTCCAGCTTGGGGGCTGGGTACTCAGAGAACAACTGATCTTACTATTAAAGACTGAGGCAAAGGCGGCATTAAATATCTCAGCCTTTTCCTCATCCTTGGTCACTGTTTCCCCCCGCATCCAATAAAGGATGGAGATTCTCCTTAGCCCTCCTTTTGTTGCTAATGTATTTACAGAAACATTTTTTTTTGTCTTTTATGGCAGTATCCAGATTAAGTTCTAGTTGGGCTTTGGCCCTTCTAATTTTCCCCCTGCACAGCCTCACAAAAATCTTTGTAGTCTTCCTGAGTGGCCTGCCCCTTCTTCCGTAGGCCATAAACTTTCCTTTTCTTCCTGTGTTCCAGCCAAAGCTCTCTGTTCAGCCAGGCCGGTCTTCTTCCCGCCAGCTCATCTTACGGCGCATGGGGATGTCCAGCTCCTGTGCCTTAACGATTTCCTTCTTGAAGAATGTCCAGCCTTCCTGGACTCCTTTTCCCTTCAGGACTGCCTCCCAAGGCACTCTGTCAACCAGGCCCCTAAACAGACTAGAGTTTGCCCTCCGGAAGTCCAAGGTGGCAGTTGAATCCAACTGCCCAACTTCCAGAATTAGTCTCTCTGGCAACCCAACAGCTGTGGGGGATTCAGAAAGGAATTACAGGGTATGAAGGCTGCATAAATAAGGTGTAGCACAAGGAATTTCTGTGAGTAACCTCATGTAATGGAAGGTGTCCCTGCCCATGGCAGGGGGGTTGGAACTAGATGACCTTTAAGGTTCCTTCCAACTCTAACCATTCTATGACAGTTTGGAGAAAAGGAGGCTGAGGGGCATCCTCATTGCTCTCTACAGCTTCCTGAGGAGGGGAAGTGGAGAGGGAGGTGCTGATCTCTTCTCCTTGGTATCCAGCGACAGGACGCATGGGAATGGCTCAAATCTGTGCCAGGGGAGGTTCAGACTAGACATTAGGAAGCATTTCTTTACCGAGAGGATGGTCAAACACTGGAACAGGCTTCCTAGAGAGGTTGTCGATGCCCCATGCCTGTCAATGTTTAAGAGACATTTGGACAGTGCCCTTAATAACATGCTATAAATTTTGGTTAGCCCTGAAGTGCTCAGGCAGTTGGACTAGATGATCGTTGTAGGTCCTATCCAACTGAACTATTCTATTCTAAAATTCTCAAAGTTCATCTGGGATGTTAAAGTTAAGTCAAACTTGCAAAAGCCAGGAGACACTGTAAGTAATATGGTCTCTTGTTCATCAGGTTCCTGAGGCCTGTCTTATTCCTCTTACCCTCTGTCCTGTCCTTTTGACTCCTGTCCACCAATTCCTCTTCTAACTGGGTAACCAGCTCCCTCCCCCATCATTACACATTCAAAGCTGTCTTCACCAGGTTGGCCAGCCTGTTGGCAAATATGCTCTAACATCACATCATCAGGTCATCCCATCTTTCCCTAGCAGTTCTCTCTCTCCTGTGTCTGTAAAAAGAAACAAACAAAAAAACCCCATCACTCTGTCAGTGACACCAGCTGTGCAATCAGGTATTGAACTGTAGGACCCATATGCTTCTTCCAAAGACTTTCCCCTTCACCAGCAGGATTGAGAACACCTGGGCCCCCATCCCTTTTACCCTAGGGCCACGTAGTGACTCTCAATGTGCTCAAGGTCATGATAATTGGTGTCCATGTGGATAAGCAGCAGGGGGCTAGGCAAGTCTTCTCAGTCCCTCCATGACAGTCTGGATCCAAGACCTCAGCAAGCACTAAATGTCCCTATAGCAGGTGGGAGGTTCTCTTCCCCTCAGGACAGTCTCCCACTGCTATCACTTGCTCCTTTCTCTTGGTTCTGATGCATAGTTTAGTCTTGGTTGACTCTGATGTCTCCCACAGACATGACTTTTTCCCCCTTGTCTGCTACCAGGGCAAGGAACTTAATCTGCAGTTGCAGATCTGCAAGTGGAAATTTCTTTTGAACTCAGAAAGCAAAGCATGCATGCTCACACATATTCATATTTGCAGACTGAGACATCTTCCATAGGTGACTCACCTACCATTTCATGTGATTCTGTGAAACAGAAGTTCCCCCTGCTCACTCCCACTTCCTAGGGCCAATAGACCCTCTTTTTGCTGCTAAAAATACCTGCCTTGTTCGTTGATTAACCTCCATATTTTATTTAATTGAATGAAGCATGCAACCTATAAGCAACAGCTTCCTCTAAGGGTACACCCCCAGAGCAAGTTTGTTCATGGCATGGAATTGGGCAGGAGTCCCATAGGTTAAAAAAAGATCATATGGTAATGCAAATAAACAAGAGAGCTGTGTTAAAGCTATGAGAAAAGTATTACTTCAGATATTTCAAATTTCTAACCACTTAACTTTGCAACTCTAATGTTAACTATTTTTGGATGCTGTATTTTACTTGCAGAACAGATACCACTCCAAAGGTAGAAGATAAAAATGAGGCAATCTCTTTATTTAGGAATACTACATTTTTGCATTATATGTCTAAGGTGGGATTTTTACATTGCATATAGTGTTGACCTAACTCATCTTTTTGGAGTACATCCTTACTTAGTAATAGAGGATAAATAAGCAATGTTTTTAATTTCTGTAGTATCGAGTACTATTTCACTTTTCAAGATCTGTGGCATAGTACGATTACTTCCGTTCTCCTTCCCAGGAGAGGCTCTGCTCACATTTGGTTCTTATTCTGCATGTCCTGTTGTGGTCAGCTTTTTGAGGAACTGACAGAGGCAGTTCCACAAGGCTTTTTACACAATTAGAGCATATCTGAACTGTGACAGGTACTCAGTAAGTCTCCTGGATATGACTAAGCAGAAGTAAGTATTTTCATGTGTGTTGTACTAACACGAGCATATCTTTCTGCATTGCTGCTTGCCACTGAGGGGCAATTTCTGGGGATGTTTTATTTTGGCAGTAAAAGTTCAAATCAATTTTGAGTTGATAATTCCCCCCCATAATTACTGGGGGGGAAGCATTTAATTCATGCATTTTATACAAATGAAGAACCTGGGGATACAGAAAGAAGGGGGAGAAGAGAGAACTTATCACTGGGAACCAGTACCAGGAGAGAAAACCTGGGAGGAGCTGGATAAGGAGAATTAATATGTAGCCAGAGGCTGAGAAGACAAAAGGAGGGGGGAAAATGTGTCTGACCATTAAACAGCATTCTGGCTAAAGCCTGGAATGCAAGAAAAAAGTCTGTGGATAGCAAAAGTATAGTAAGATATCTGAAACTCCCAGTAGCATCTTCAAGCACTCATCCACATAAATATCTAGGCTGTTAGGTGAAATGTAGATACATGCAAATACAAAATGAGAGAAGTTACTTGTGCAACACTAATTAGATATCACTGTTTTAACCTTTAACAATTGTTGCGGGTTAATCCTGTGTCATGGTTTAACCCCAGCCAGCAACTACGACCATGCAGCCGTTCCCTCCCTCCCATGGCAGGATGGGGAAGAGTAAAAGTGAGAAAACTCATGAGTTGAGATAAAGACAGTTTAATAAGTAAAGCAAAAGTCATGGACGCAAGCAAAGCAAAACAAGGAATTCATTCACTGCTTCCCATCGGCAGGCAGGTGTTCAGCCATTTCCAGGAAAGCAGGGCTCCATCACGCATAATGGTTACATGGAAGATAAATGCCATAACTTCGAACGTCCCCCGTTTCTTTCTTTCCCTCAGCTTTATATGCTGAGCATGATGTCACATGGCATGGAATATTTCTTTTGTCATTTGGGGTCAGCTGTCCCGGCTGTGTCTCCTCCCAACTTTTTGCGCGCTCCCAGCCAACTCACTGGCAGGACAGTGCGAGCAGCAGAAAAGGTCTTAGCAACAACCAAAACAATTAATGCACTATCAACAGTATTCCCATCCCAAACCCAAAACATAGCACTACAAGAGCTGCTAGTAAGAAAGTCACAGAATCACAGAATGATAGGGGTTGGAAGGGACATCTGGAGATCATCTAGTCCAACCTCCCTGCCAGAGCAGGGTCACCTAGAGCAGGTTGCACAGGAACACGTCCAAGTGGGCTTTGAATGTCTCCAGAGATGGAGACTCCACCACCTCTCTGGGCAGCCTGTTCCAGTGCTCTGCCACCCTCAAAGGAAAGAAGGTCCTCCTCATGTTTAGGTGGAACTTCCTATGCTCAAGTGTGTGCCCATTACCTCTTGTCCTGTCCCCGGGCACCACTGAAAAGACCCTGGCCCCATCCTCCTGACACCCACCCTTTAAGTATTTATAAGTGTTGATAAGGTCCCCCCTCAGCCGTCTTTTTTCCAGACTGAAGAGACCCAAATCCCTCAGCCTTTCTTCATAAGAGAGGTGTTCCAGTCCCCTCATCATCTTGGTAGCCCTTTGCTGCACCCTCTCCAGCAGTTCCCTGTCCTTCTTGAACCGGGGAGCCCAGAACTGGACACAGTACTCCAGGTGCGGCCTCACCAAGGCAGAGTAGAGGGGGAGGATGACCTCCCTCGACCTGCTGGCCACACTCTTCTTGATGCAGCCCAGGATGCCATTGGCCTTCTTGGCCACGAGGGCACATTGCTGGCTCATGGTCATCCTGTTGTCCACCAGGACTCCCAGGTCTCTTTCAGCTGAGCTGCTCTCCAGCAGGTCAGCCCCCAACCTGTACTAGTGCACGGGGTTATTCCTCCCCAGGTGCAGCACCCTACACTTGCCCTTGAATTTCATAAGGTTCCTCTCCGCCCAACTCTCCAGTCTGTCCAGGTCTCTCTGTATGGCAGCACAGCCTTCTCCTGTGTCAGCCACCCCTCCCAGCTTTGTGTCATCAGCAAACTTGCTGAGGGTGCACTCTACCCCCTCATCCAGGTCGTTGATGAATATATTGAACAGGACTGGACCCAGTACTGACCCCTGGGGAACACCACTTGTCACTGACCTCCAACTAGACACTAGTGCCCCTAATCATGACCCTCTGAGCTCTCTCTTTCAACCAGTTATCTAGCCACCTTACTATCCATTCATCTAGCCCACTCTTCCTAAGCTTCCCTATGTGGATGCTGTGGGAGACCGTGTCGAACGCCTTGCTGAAGTCAAGGTAGACCACATCCACTGCCCTCCCCTCATCTATCCATCCAGTCATGCCATCATAGAAGGCTATCAGATTAGTCAGACGTGATTTCCCCTTGGTGAATCCATGTTGAGTACTTCCGATAGCTTTCTTTTCCTCCACATGCTTTGAGATGATGCCCAGAACAAGCTGTTCCATCATCTTTCCAGGGATGGAGGTGAGGCTGACTGGCCTGTAGTGTCCTGGGTCCTCCTTCTTGCCCTTTTTGAAGGCTGGAGTGACATGACGTTTCCTCCAGTCCTCAGGCACCTCGCCTGTTCTCCAGGACCTTTCAAAGATGATGGAGAGTGTCCCAGCAATGACATCTTCCATCTCCCTCAGCACTCTTGGGTGCATCCCATCGAGGCCCATGGACTTGTGGATATCCAGTTTACTTAACTGATCTCTCAGTTGATCCTCCTCAACCAAGGGGAAGTCTTCCTTTGTCCAGATTTTCCTTGTTACCTCCAAAGTCTGGGACTCCTGAGGGCTGGGCTGAGCAGTAAAGACTGAAGCAAAGGCGGCATTCAGTAACTTCAACTTCTCTGCATCCTCTGTCACCATGGCTCCTGTCTCATTCAACAGTGGGCCCACATTTTCTCTAGTTTTCCTTTTGTCTCCAATATACTTGAAGAAGCCCTTCCTGTTGAGATTGACATCCATTGGCAGGTTCAATTCCAAGGAGGCCTTGGCTTTCCTTGTTCCATCCCTGCACGCTCTGGCAGCATTCTTGCAATCTTCCCAAGGGGTCAGTCCATTCTTCCACTTATTATAAACTTCCTTCTTCCACTTGAGCTTTTTCAGAAGCTCTCTGCTCAACCATGCAGGTCTCCTGCATCCCTTGGCTGATTTCATGCTCTTAGGGATGCACCGATCCTGAGCTTGGAGGAAGTGGTCTTTGAATACCAACCAGCTTTCTTGAGCCCCTTTGCCTTCCAGAGCCTTAGCCCACGGGATCTCTCCAAGCAGTTTCTTGAAGAGGTCAAAGTTAGCCCTCCTGAAGTCCAAGGCTGCAATCCTACTTGTTGTTTTGTGCATAATACCCATGATCCTGAACTCTATCTTCTCATGATCACTACAGCCAAGGCTGCCCCCAACCTTAATGTCCTCCACCAGTCCCTCTGTGTTTGTCAGTACCAGGTCCAGGAGTGCTCCTCGCCTTGTTGGCTCCTGTACCACCTGTGTCAAAAAGTTATCATCAATACGCTGGAGGAGCCTCCTGGACTGGACATTCCTGGCTGTGTGGCCTTCCCAGCAGGTATCAGGGTGATTGAAGTCCCCCATGAGAACCAAGGCCTGTGATTGTGAGGCTACCTTCAGCTGTCTGTACAAGGCCTCATCAGCTTCCCCATCCTGATCAGGTGGCCTGTAGTAAACACCCACAACAGCGTCCCTCATATTAGCCTGCCCCTTAATCCTTACCCACAAGCTCTCGACCCTCTCTTCGTCCCGCCCCCCCAGGGAGAGCTCAATACATTCCAGATGCTCTCTCACACAAAGAGCAACTCCACCACCTCGCCTTGCTGGCCTATCTTTCCTGAAAAGGACATAGCCATCCATGACAGCATTCCTGTCATGTGAGCTGTCCCACCATGTCTCAGTAATTGCAATGAGATCATGGCCCTATGACCACACACAGATCTCCAGCTCTTCCTGTTTATTCCCCGTGCTGCATGTATTGGTGTTTAAGCATTTCAGAGAGGGAGCTGTGTGTGTAGTTTTCACCCTTGAGGGGTGGTAGGCCTTCTGGTTCTCAAAATTACTAGCATGCTCCCCCACAAGTGCTGAGCTACTACACCCAGGCACCTCTCTGGCAAGCCCAGTTACATCCCCACCCCCTTTGAATCTAGTTTAAAGCTCTCTCAATGAGCCCTGATAACTCTTGTCCTAGGACCCTTTTCCCCCTGCGAGATAAGCTATTCCCATCCGTTACCAGCAGGCCTGGTGTCTTGTAAATCAGGCCTTGGTCAAAGAACCCAAAGTCCTGCTGGCAGCACCAGGCTCAGAGCCAGGCATTGATCTGCTGGCTCCTCCTATTTACCCCCTCATCATTTCCCGGAACTGGAGGGATAGAGGAGAACACGACTTGTGCTCCCGATCCCTTGACCAGTCATCCCAGGGTCCTGAAATCTCTCTCGGACTTCTCACTACTTCGTCACTGCCTACCTGAAAGATCAAAAGGGGGTAATAATCTGAGGGCCGTACCAGGGAAGGAAGCTGCTTCTTTACATCCTTAACCTGGGCCCCAGGGAGGCAGCAGACCTCCCTATGTAGTGGGTCCAGTCTGCATATCGGGCCTTCCGCTCCCTTCAGTAGCGAGTCGCCTATGACAGTGACCCATCTTTTATTCTTTACCACAGAGGTTTTGATGTGGGGGGTGGTCCAACTAGACCTTGATGACACCTGAGAGAGAGAGGGTAAGTGATTTAATAACATACGTATGATGTCTAGCATGCGCTAAGATCGTGATTTGTGCACTCGTTTAAGATATTCATATCTAGCACGCTGGTGGTTTGTGTTGTTACTTTTCGGGATCACTTGTTAGGTGATAATAGCGTATTCTGTGAATTTTTTTTGTTCTTTTCCCCTTAAATTGCAATAGTGCATTCTTCCATTGTATCCATGTTCTTACTTGCAATAGTGGCGTATCGGACCTGTGAGTGAAGGCCAAATAAATTGTTAATTTGAACCTCTCAGTGAAGTCGTCTTCTCTCCATCACAGTTGCTCAGTGCTCGTGGGCCAGTCTGCCAGTATTTCTGAGAGCCAGAAGGCATACCACATCTCAAGGGTCAAAACTACACACACGACTCCCTCTCTGAAATGCTTATACACCAATGTATGCAGCATGGGGAATGAGCAGGAAGAGCTGGAGATCAGTGTGTGGTTGCAGGGCCACGATCTCATTGCAATCACTGAGACATGGTGGGACAGCTCACATGACAGGAATGCAGTCATGGATGGCTATGTCCTTTTCAGGAAAGACAGACCAGCGAGGCAAGGTGGTGGAGTTGCTCTTTATGTGAGAGAGCAACTGGAATGTATTGAGCTCTCCCTGGGGGGGGATGAAGAGAGGGTTGAGAGCTTATGGGTAAGGATTGAGGGGCAGGCAAATATGAGGGACACTCTTGTGGGTGTTTATTACAGGCCACCTGATCAGGATGGGGAAGCTGATGAGGCCTTGTACAGACAGCTGAAGGTAGCCTCACAATCACAGGCCTTGGTTCTCATGGGGGACTTCAATCACCCCGATATCTGCTGGGAAGGCCACACAGCCAGGAATGTCCAGTCCAGGAGGCTCCTCCAGCGTATTGATGATAACTTTTTGACACAGGTGGTACAGGAGCCAACAAGGCGAGGAGCACTCCTGGACCTGGTACTGACAAACACAGAGGGACTGGTGGAGGACATTAAGGTTGGGGGCACCCTAGGCTGTAGTGATCATGAAATGATAGAGTTCAGGATCATGGGTACAGTCCAGTACAGTCCACAAAACATGAGTACCCATGTACATGGGTACAGTCCACAAAACAACAAGAAGTAAAATTACAACCTTAGATTTCAGGAGGGCTAACTTTGACCTCTTCAAGAAACTGCTTGGAGAGATCCCGTGGGCTAAGGCTCTGGAAGGCAAAGGGGCTCAAGAAAGCTGGTTGGTATTCAAAGACCACTTCCTCCAAGCTCAGGATCGGTGCATCCCTAAGAGCATGAAATCAGCCAAGGGATGCAGGAGACCTGCATGGTTGAGCAGGGAGCTTCTGAAAAAGCTCAAGTGGAAGAAGGAAGTCTACAATAAGTGGAAGAATGGACTGACCCCTTGGGAGGATTACAAGAATGCAGCCAGAGCATGCAGGGATGAAACAAGGAAAGCCAAGGCCTCCTTGGAATTAAACCTGGCAAGGGATGTCAAGCTCAACAGGAAGGGCTTCTACAAGTATATTGGAAGCAAAAGGAAGACCAGAGAAGGTGTGGGCCCACTGTTGAATGAGACAGGAGCCATGGTGACGAAGGATGCGGATAAGGTGGAGTTACCGAATGCCCTCTTTGCTTCGGTCTTTACTGCTCGGCCCAGCCCTCAGGAGTCCCAGGCATTGGGGGAAGTAACAGGGAAAGAGGAAGACTTCCCCTTGGGTTGAGGAGGATCAAGTGAGGGATCAGTTAGGTCAATTAGATATTCACAAGTCCATGGGCCTCGATGGGATGCACCTGAGAGTGCTGAGGGAGATGGAAGATGTCATTGCTGGGACACTCTCCATCATCTTTGAAAGGTCCTGGAGAACAGGCGAGGTGCCTGAGGACTGGGGGAAAGCCAACGTCATTCCAGTCTTCAACAAAGGCAAGAAGGAGGAGCCAGGACACTACAGGCCGGTCAGCCTCACCTCCATCCCTGGAAAGATGATGGAATAGCTCGCTCTGGGCATCATCTCAAGGCATGTGGAGGAAAAGCAAGCTATCAGAAGTAGTCGACATCATAGATTCACCAAGGGGAAATCATGTCTGACTAATCTGATAGCCTTCTATGATGGCATGACTGGATGGATAGATGAGGGGAGGGCAGTGGATGTGGTCTACCTTGACTTCAGCAAGGCGTTCGACACAGTCTCCCACAGCATCCACATAGGGAAGCTTAGGAAGAGTGGGCTAGATGAATGGATAGTAAGGTGGCTAGATAACTGGTTGAAAGAGAGAGCTCAGAGGGTCATGATTAGGGGCACTAGTGTCTAGTTGGAGGTCAGTGACAAGTGGTGTTCCCCAGGGGTCAGTACTGGGTCCAGTCCTGTTCAATATATTCATCAACGACCTGGATGAGGGGGTAGAGTGCACCCTCAGCAAGTTTGCTGATGACACAAAGCTGGGAGGGGTGGCTGACACAGGAGAAGGCTGTGCTGCCATACAGAGAGACCTGGACAGACTGGAGAGTTGGGTGGAGAGAAACCTTATGAAATTCAACAAGGGCAAGTGTAGGGTGCTGCACCTGGGGAGGAATAACCCCGTGCACTAGTACAGGTTGGGGGCTGACCTGCTGGAGAGCAGCTCAGCTGAAAGAGACCTGGGAGTCCTGGTGGACAACAGGATGACCATGAGCCAGCAATGTGCCCTCGTGGCCAAGA
This sequence comes from Rissa tridactyla, assembly GCF_028500815.1. NCBI lineage: Eukaryota > Metazoa > Chordata > Aves > Charadriiformes > Laridae > Rissa > Rissa tridactyla. The sequence continues at coordinate 26,590,441 of NC_071496.1, forward strand.
AGGCCAATGGCATCCTGGGCTGCATCAAGAAGAGTGTGGCCAGCAGGTCGAGGGAGGTCATCCTCCCCCTCTACTCTGCCTTGGTGAAGCCGCACCTGGAGTACTGTGTCCAGTTCTGGGCTCCTCGGTTCAAGAGGGACAGGGAACTGCTGGAGGGGGTGCAGCAAAGGGCTACCAAGATGATGAGGGGACTGGAACACCTCTCTTATGAAGAAAGGCTGAGGGATTTGGGTCTCTTCAGTCTGGAAAAAAGACGGCTGAGGGGGGACCTTATCAACACTTATAAATACTTAAAGGGTGGGTGTCAGGAGGATGGGGCCAGGGTCTTTTCAGTGGTGCCCGGGGACAGGACAAGAGGTAACGGGCACAAACTTGAGCATAGGAAGTTCCACCTAAACATGAGGAGGACCTTCTTTCCTTTGAGGGTGGCAGAGCACTGGAACAGGCTGCCCAGAGAGGTGGTGGAGTCTCCATCTCTGGAGACATTCAAAGCCCACCTGGACGTGTTCCTGTGCAACCTGCTCTAGGTGACCCTGCTCTGGCAGGGAGGTTGGACTAGACGATCTCCAGAGGTCCCTTACAACCTTATGGTTCTATGATTCTATATACTGAAAGAACCTCTTCTTGTTATCTTTAACCGTGGTGGCCAAGGTGAGTTCTGCTTGAGCTTTGGCCCTTCTAATTTTCACCCTGTGTAGCTTAACTATATCTTGGTATTTTTCATAATTAGACAACCCCCTTTTCCAAAGATCATAAACTTTTTTTTTTTTTCCTGAGGTCCAGCCAAAGCGCTCTATTTAGCCAGGCTGGTCTACTTCCCTGTCTGCTCTGCTCGTTTTTTGGGACTTGGGGATGGCCTTCTCCTGAGCTTTTAAGAGTTCCTCCTTGAAGTAAGACCAGCCTTCCTGGGCACCTTTGCCCTTCAGGACTGTCCCCCAAGGGACACTCTCAACCATGCTCCTAAGCAGGCCAAAGTTTGCCCTTCGGAAACCTAAGGTGGCAGTTCTGCTGGCTCCCCGCCTTGCTTCACCAAGAATTGAAAATTCTATCATTTCATGGTCACTCTGCCCAAGATGACCTCCAATCTTTACATCCCCTACAAGACCTTCTCTGTTAACAAGCAGCAGGTCCAGTAGGGCACTTCCCCTAGTTGGTTCCCTCACCAGCTGTGTTAGGAAGTTGTCTTCCACACACTCCAGGAACCTCTGGGACTGTTCCCTCTCTGCTGTGTTATATTTCCAGCAGACATCTGGGAAGTTCAAGTCCCCCACAAGAACAAGGTTGAGCGATCGCGAGTTCTCTGCCAGCTGCTTATAGAATATTTCATCGGCCTCTACATCCTGGTTGGGGGGGTCTATAACAAACTCCCACCATGATGTCTGGCTTATTGGCCTTCCCCTTGATTCTTATCCATAAACACTCAACAATGGCGTCACGCATATTGTTAAGTTCTTGGCATTCAAAACTATCCCTGACATAGAGGGCCACCCCACCACCTCTCCGTCCTTGCCTATCCCTTCTGAAGAGTTGGTAGCCGTCAATCACTGCACTCCAGTTGTGCGTGTCTTCCCACCACGTTTCTGTGATGGCAACTATATCATAGTTTCCCTGCTGTACAATGGCCTCCAACTCTTCCTGTTTGTTGCCCATGCTGCGTGCATTTGTGTAGATGCACTTCCGCTGGGCTCATTGCCTTGCCACTTTATTGGGGGGACAAGCCCTTATTCTCACCTGTCCACGCTCAGACATTTCTGCAGTTGCCAACCCATCACTACTCCTCATGTCTTTGCTAGCACATGGGTCATCATCTCCCACCTCCACTGCAACAACAGGCTGCAAGACCTTGCTAGTGCTTTTACCCACCAGCACTGGCATGCTGCTCCCAGGCACCTCTTTAGTCACTCTGGTTACATCCCCATCCCCCTTCAAACCTAGTTTAAAGCCCTTTCAATGAGTCCTGCTAACTCCTGTCCAGAATCCTTCCCCTTTTGGTTAGGCTTTCCCCACCTGTTGCCAGCATGCCTGGTGTCCTGTATATCACTCCATGGTCAAAGTAACCAAAGTTCTGCTGGTTGCACCAGACTCTGAGCCAGGAGTTAATCTCCTGACTCTTCCTGTTTATCCCCTCATCAATCCCTGCAACTGGTGGGATAGAGGAGACCACTACTTGTCCTCCTGATCCCTTAACCAGCCGTCCCAGGGCTCTGAAATCTCTCTTCATTGCCCTTAGACTTCTGGTAGCTATCTCATCATTACCTACTTGAAATATCAGTAGTGGATAATAATCTGAGGGCCGAACCAGGATAGGGAGTTTCCTCCATATGTCCTTTATCCTGGCCCCGGGAAGGCAGCTGACTACTCTGTGGGATGGGTCCGGTTGACAGATAGGGCCCTCTGTTCCCCTCAGAAGGGAGTCACCTACTACAATTACCTTCCTTTTTTTCTTGGTTGAGGAGGTCCTGAGTCATGGGGGTGAGTGATTAGCCCCATGTGACTCAGTAGATGGATCATCCTCCCCATCCTCATTTGCCTGGCCCTCAGATTCCAAAGCCCCAGTGACTACAACCCCTCTTTTCTTCCCTCTTTCTGTCATGGGAGGCAGGGTGCGACTCCAAGCATCTCTCTCTCTCTCACATTCCCTGATGGCCCTAAAGTCAACTCCATCCCAGCCAAAACCACGACACCCTGGTATTTGGGTTGATCTCCCATGCCTGTCGGTGGCATTTGGACAATGACCTTTAACATGCTTTAACTTTTGGTCAGGTAGTTGGACTAGATGATCATTTGTAGGTCCCTTCCAACTGGAATCAGATGATTGTTGCAGGTCCTTTCCAACTTCTATTCTAATGAAGCAGAGGTCCAATAGATAAGCAGTACATGATCACATAGTGTTTTATACTGCACCTGACACTTTCTAAATTATGCACACAATTCTGCTACCTAAAAATGGTCTAGCTATATTGTTTTGCACTTTGTGCATAGAGCACCTAAGACAGCATGTTAGAGCAGCAGGTATTTTGCGGTTTAAGGCAGAATATACTTTTCTAATATTCTAAAATATACTTTTTCTTAATGAGTCTAAAACATACTGCTTTAGTCTGAGAGTTCCTGTGTGCAAAGATCCTCTTCACAAATCCTGCCTCCAGGAGATGTTCTTGAAAATTCATTTCAAGGTGTGTGTGTGTGCAGGCACGCATGAGTATGTGTGTGTGTAGTGGTAGGGAATTCAAATAATTTTTAAAATATTTCGAAATTTTACTAATCAATTTATTTACATATTTTTGCCTCATTAGCATGAGAGCTGTGTTGTGTAATCACTTTATAGAAAGACGTCTGATTTTTATTTTTTTTTTACCCAGTAGTTTCACACTAAAAATGCTTATTAATGCCAATGACCTGATCAGGGCTTCATTAACCTCTGTGAGATCAGCACAACCATATAAACAGAATATCAGTAAGTAGCCCATTCTAGATAAATAGCCAGTCTAGAATGTATTTAACTCCTAAAAGCCAAAAAAGCTGTAAGATTTAGGGCAGAATGTACTAACTCTCCAGGGCATGTCTGGGAATCATGTGGCAAAGCAAGAAGCCTTCAAAATACACTGCTCTAAAATGCCTGCATGAGATATTGCTTCTGTATTTTGCATTGAAGAGTCTGATGCAGTGAAATGCTGAAGTTAAGACTCAATAGCCTTGGTGACTATTAAGCAGGTGGTATTTATTGCAGCGCCGGGTGCACAGGGGATTGGTCCACCTAATGTGCGCACCGACTGATTTACTTGTACAGTTTAAATACGTACTATGTATGCATAGTCACTAGTTTTCCAAGAAATGATTACCTATTCATTAACTCATTATTACAGGTTACTGCCCACTCCCGCATGGGCACTAGAGTCTCTCAGTGGTCTTCAGAGACATCTGGTGGTCGTTTACTTCCTCCACTCCTCTTCATCGTTGTGACCTTCTGGTGAACTGCAGGCCTCTACTCTACTTCTTTGTTCTTGCTGGTGCATCAAAAGTGTTAATTTTGACTAGTCTCTGCATTCCTCAGTAATCCTGGGCCCCTTGTTTTGAGAGATAAGCTTCTACTACAAGGTTATATGGTCCTAAAGCATTCTGTCTTAAAAAATAGGAGATAAGTTCTGACATTTAGTACTACAACTGTTGCATCTGCTCTTTGTACAGCCTTAAGGCACCCAGACTCCTAAATTAAGCTCCTACTCTAATTTACAGTTCTAATATATTAAGCCCCTACTTCAATTAGTTTACAGCTTTAATATATCAAACCCTACTTCAAGTCAAAGTAAAAAACAAACAGCCCAAGAAAAAGGAATTTGTCTCCTGGCTTCTTTGCAACCTAGAGCTCTAACCCTTAGTACATTTACGCTTTCTCTCGGGAGCTCTCTGGCTACAACAGTCTTGCAGATCTTACAGTACAGTAGAACAGCATCAAGAACAGAGCAACCTCCATAATTTCTCTTGAGCTAATGGACAGGGCACTATCTTAAACAGGATCTGTGGATTTAAAACTCCTCATGCTAAGGAAGACCTCAGATCGAGGACTCTCACTTTGTAGGTAGGGACTTCAATCCCTAGGTGATTTTATAAGAGGGAGTTACCACCACATTGTTACCAGATGAGAAAAAGTAAACGTCTGTGGTCCTTGGTCCATGATCAAAATAATGATTTAGGTGCTTAAATTCAAGCATGTCAGGTTGCAAGTCCTGGTAATGTGGTGCCCCGGTTTGAGGTAGAACAGAACCAACTTTCTGTTCAGTAATTTTATTTTGCAGCTAGGCCTCTTCTAACTCTCTGAAATTAACAGCATATTGGGCAGAAAACTGTTCATTCTCAAAGTGATAAGACCAATGTTTATGGTTAATGCCAAGGAATGGTATGCAGAGAGGCTCTTGATTATACTTATTGCTATAACAACCAAGGTCAGCTAACAGTTATTTGCCCTGTTGCAGGGTGGGAAATGGAAAAGCGTAGAGGGGTTGCACCTGTGGGGAGGAGCGGACAGGACAGGTGACCCCAAACTGACCAACAGGGCATTCCATCCCATCTGCCCCATGCTCATTATAAAAGCTGAGGGATCAAAGGGTCAGTCTCTTTCTTCAGTGGCCGATGTCTGAGGAGGACTGTGTTCATCTGCCTTTGATCCCGATATGTGAGTTTCTGACTCCGGATCTGGAAACTAGTTCCCACCCCTCACTGAGTCCAGTCTGGGACTTCCCCAGCGCCTGCCAGTAATGTCATCCTGGGAGCTTGATACAGTTTTGTATATACTGTATCTATTTTATTATTTCCTTTTTATTTTATTATTTATATTTTAATTAAAGTAGTTTAGTTTCTTCTAAACTCGTAAATCTCTTTATCTTTCCTCCTCCTCTCCTTGGAGTGAGAGGTGGGGGAGAGCATCTGTTGTCCGTTATTGGCCAGTCCAGCCTAAATCATGACATGTGGGCATGCAAGGAAGATGAAATTTCAGATTCAGATGTCCTTTGATATTTCTTACTGCCTAGACATAGCTGGCATGCTGGACAGGAATACCTATTTCTCATCATTCAAAGACACCTAAGCTGGGTTTGCTAAATCCCTGCTCAGACGTGATTATCTAAGATTCAAACAAAATGATATGGACAACCCACGTACCCAAGTCTCTTTGTGATCTGGTCTAAGTATCTATTTTGCTGATACTGAAACAGCAGCTTTTTCAAGATTTCATGCCACTCAGATATAGACACATTGTATATAATTCCACCCAGCCTTCACAGCACAAATTTAAGGTATATAAATAATGCAAACAAAGTCTGTGTGAGTACATAAAGATCATAGAATCATAGAATCTTCATGGTTGGAAAGGACCTTTGAGATCATCGAGTCCAACCATACACACACACACAAAAAAAACCAAAACCCCACAAACGAAAAAACCCCAAAAAAAAAACCAACCAAAAAACTCCTCAACAACCTACAATCTCTGCCACTAGAGCATGCCCTGAAGTGCCAAATCTAGACGTTTCTTAAATACCTCTAGGGATGGTGACTCAACCACCTCCCTGGGCAGGCTGTTCCAGTGCCTGACCACTCTTTCAGTAAAGTAATTCCTCCTAATATCTAACCTAAACCTCCCCTGCTGCAACTTCAGACCATTTCCTCTGGTCCTGTCATTATTCACCTGGGAGAAGAGGCCAACACCCACCTCTCTCCAACCTCCTTTCAGGTAGCTGTAGAGGGCAATGAGGTCTCCCCTCAGCCTCCTCTTCTCCAAGCTAAACATGCCTCTCCTCATATGACTTGGTCTCCAGATCCCTCACCAGCCTGGTAGCTCTCCTCTGGACACGCTCCAGCACTTCAATGTCCCTCTTGTACAGGGGGGCCCAGAACTGAACACAGCACTCGAGGTGAGGCCTCACCAGTGCCGAGTACAGAGGCACGATCACTTCCCTACTCCTGCTGGCCACGCTATTCCTGATACAAGCCAGAATGCTGTTGGCCTTCTTGGCCCCCTGGGCACACTGCTGGCTCATGTTAAGCTGGCCATCCACCAGCACCCCCAGGTCCTTTTCTGCTGGGCAGCTTTCCAGCCACTCTTCCCCAAGCCTGTAGCGTTGCTTGGGGTTGTCGTGACCGAAATGCAGGACCCGGCATTTGGCCTTATTAAACCTCATACAGTTGGCCTTGGCCCATCGATCCAGCCTGTCCAGGTCCCTCTGTAGAGCCTTCCTACCCTCAAGCAGATCAACTCTCCCACCTAGTTTGGTGTCCTCTGCCAACTTACTGAGGGTGCACTCAATCCCCTCATCCAGCTCATTGATAAAGATATTAAACAAAACTGGCCCCAAAACTGAGCCCTGAGGGACACCACTGGTGACCGGCCGCCAAGAGGATTTCACCCCATTAATCACAACTCTCTGGGCACAGCCATCCAGCCAGTTTGTAACCCAGCGAAGAGTACACTTGTCAATGCCATGATTCGCCAGCTTCTCCAGGAGAATGCTGTGGGGGACAGTGTCAAAAGCCTCACCAAAGTCCAGATAGACAACGTCCACAGCCTTCCCCGCATCCAGAAGGTGGGTCACATGGTCATAGAAAGAGATCAGGTTGGTTAAGCAGGACCTCCCTTTCCTAAACCCATGCTGGCTGGCCCTGATCCCGTGGCTGCCCTGCACTTGCTGTGAGAGCTCACTCAAGATGATCCTCTCCATGATCTTTCCTGGTACCGAGGTCAGGCTGACAGGCCTGTAGTTCCCCGGATCCTCCTTCCGACCCTTCTTGTAGATGGGCGTCACATTAGCCACCCTCCAGTCATCTGGTACCTCCCCTGTTGACCAAGACTGTTGATAAATGGTGGAGAGAGGCTTGGTGAGCTCTCCCGCCAGCTCCCTGAGTACTCTTGGGTGAATCCCATCCGGCCCCATAGACTTATGTGCATCTAGGTGCAGAAGCAGATCGTTGACTACTTCCTCCTGGATTATGGGTGGGTTGTTCTGCTCTCCATCCTTATCTTCCAGCTCAGGAGGCTGAACACCCTGGGGATAGCTGGTCTGACTGTTGAAGACAGAGGCAAAGAAGGCATTAAGTATCTCAGCCTTCTCCTCGTCCTTGGTTGCAACTTTCCCCCCCCGCATCCAGTAAGGGATGGAGATTCTCCCTGGCTCTCTTTTTGTTGATGTATTTATAAAAGCTTTTTTTGTTGTCCTTAATGTTAGTAGCCAAGTTGAGCTCCAGCTGGGCTTTTGCCAGATAGGTATCCTTATAAACATTCCAACACCAAAATCAACTAGCTTTCATGTAAGTTATGATGCCTGCTTTTGTTGGAGCCTTGAGGAGCTAAATGTCAGGACAGCAACACCAGAAATTATTTTGTAAAGGAGTTTCAATCCCAGATACGTTATCTATATTTAATACATTTTTTTCACCATTTGAGGGCTTGTTTCTTTCCTAAAGAAGGAGAACAATCTTTCAAAAGATTGTTGATGAATCTCAGATATATGATAGTACAACTGCCTGGACTGAATACCTGTCTCTGGAGGTGACAAAAAAAGAGGTTGTTATGTGAGTAAATAACTTTTTGTGAGATTAATGATGCAGAATTTTTTCCTTCCTAGGCTGACTGGTAAGAGCACCAAAACATGCCTAAAGCCCATCAGTATGCCCAGTATAAGAAAAGCTCCTTTTGTTTTCTCAGCAATAACTATCCCTGGCTAGAATACCTCATTGTTCTCAGTTTCTAGTCTGACGTGAAGGAAAAACCCTTTGGCTTTGAATTATTAGTGTACTGTTGAGCCAACCTTAGAGTAACCATTAACCTACACTAGATGATTGTCCACTCAAATCTTGATCTGCTGGAGCAGCCTAGGCATAGATCACAAAGAAAAACCTTTAAGTCGTGCCTTGCCAGTCAAGTGGCTGGCCTCAGGAGGTCCCTTCCAGTCCTACATTCCTAACAGGTAGAGATATCTCTCCCAAACCATAGAGGCATCCTGTGTGCCACAAACTGAGATTCTTATGAAGTTTGTAGTCTGCAACAGCAGAATGAAAAGAATCCAATGTCCTTAGTCATTCTTCCTGATGACATTTAGTTTTAGTGATCTGATAATGCTGTTGTAACCTAGCAAGACACCTTGTGCTGTGATGAGGTACACACAGAACCTCACTGCAGTCTGTGCTATTAAATCTCCACGAGGAAAGTGGCAGGAGTTACATTGGAAGTCATGAAGATCAGCCCAGCAATGATCAAAGCAGAGAACATTCTAGTGCTGGAAGCCAGCAGTTCACTATCATGAATTAATTTTAACCGAGAGTGATCCTTGTTGCCTGTCCTGTTGGGACCAAGGTTGCTACACCAGTCTGATCTTTATCTAGTACTTCATCAAGGAGAGGGTGATATATGGGGCAGCACTACTACTTACAGCATAAGCATCCTGGGCCCACTAGAAATAGGATGAGGAATTTAGAACAGAAACTAATTTCTGTTCTGTTCTTTAGGGCCATGGTGATGACTGCCTATGATTTGTCAGCAATCACTAAACCCTGGGAAGTCCACAGTAAAGTCAGATGCCTGATACAGTGTCTGCTGTCTCTAGCTTGTACTTCAGCATAATGTAATTTGCTAATTTATCTGTGAGTAGCAGCAAGTTTTCCTACCAAAAGAGTGTTAGAAAAGTGATGAGTTTAGATGGATAAATCAAGACATTCTAGCTTTAAGATCATAATTATAACTTATGTCAGGAATTCATGTTTACAAATAAAACCCCAGAACAGAACAACCACAAGCACTCAGCTTTCTGAATTACAATGAGGTTTGATGTGCATAACAGAATTGTGAGGGTCTTTTTCAATAATACCTGCTGTGTCATCAGCTGTTTGTTTTTTTGGAGTTCCTTATTGAATTGCATGCATTTGATCAGTTTCTAAGTAGGAAACATTTGAATATAAAGGAGGGTAAAATAAATAAAAAAATACCCTCGTGTTCCTCTAAATTCCTTCCTGTAGAAAACAGTGGACCAGGACTACTATTTGGCAACATAGGAAAAGGACAACTGAGATAAGTTCTGACATTTAGTACTACAACTGTTGCATCTGCTCTTTGTACAGCCTTAAGGCACCCAGTCTTCTAAATTAAGCTCCTACTCTACAGTTCTAATATATTAAGCACCTACTTCAATTAGTTTACAGCTTTAATATATCAAACCCTACTTCAGTATGCAGGAGAATCTCTGCTCCAGCGCCTGGAGCACCTCCTTCCCCTCCCTCTTCACTGACCTTGGTGTCTGCAGAGTTGTTTCTCTCTCATTTTCTCACTCCTCTCTTCTGGCTGCATCTGTGCAGCAGCTTTTCCCCCTTCTCAAATATGTTATCACAGAGGTGCTACCACCATCATTGATTAGCTCAGCTTTGGCCCGCAGCGGGTCAGTATCGGAGCCAGCTGGCATTGGCTCTATTGGACATAGGGTAAGCTTCTAGCAGCTTCTCACAGAAGCCAGCCCTGTAGCGCCCCCCCCCCCCCCCCCCCGTGGTACCTTAGAAATGGGAATCTTTCACTGAGCAAGAACAAAGAGCTATAAAAGGGTTAAAAAAGTCCTGTGAAACAGAACACTTTGTATAAACAATGCATGCCTTGCTAATGAATATACCCTTGAAGAGGAACAGGATGGTGATAAAAGGGGAACATCCCACCAAAGGAGTCACTGAAAACCTGATACCTGCTAAAAGAAGCATGAAGTCAACAAAGATCTGCAGTAACTGGGGGAAAGGTAAAGGCAGCAGTGGGAGATTGTGATGCCCAACTCAATTAGAGACTGAACAGACCTACCCCCCACTGTACTGGAGACTATGCACATCAATTAAAGGACATTGTAGTTTTAAATGAAAGCGAGAGACTGTACTAACCAATAGAAACTGTTAAGATAAGGTACTAAACAATAATTGTAACTAAAGGTGTGTATTTCTGTGTTTTGAACCATATAAATATCCTGAGGAGCTTGTAAACTGGTGTGCTAGCTTTGTGGATTACCACCTGTGGGAAAGCAACGGAAGATCGGCAAGGAGGATTGTAAATATGCTCAAGTGACCTGCACCTGGGGTACTGGAAAACACATACATCACACTAATTGTTATTCAGTCTCGGGTGCTTGCAAGAAAAACACTTGCACTTAGATAACATAAGTCTGTGATGAATTCAGGGACACCTTATCTGGCTGCTTGAGAATCCTGGCCTGCTGTTGAAGAAGATCAAAGCATGGTGAGAAAACTATGCCTGTTTGAACCCTTTTAAATACCAGAGAGAACAGGGAGTCCATGCCCGCTCTTGCTAACAAGGACTCTCTCGCTGCCAAGGACTCTTGCTAACAAGAGCTCTCTCTCGCGCACCATGGTGCCCACGGTCCCTGCTTGCATGCCTCTGCCTGGGTGTTGCTTCAGAGATTCCCCGGTCTGTGAGGTATCAAGATTAAATTTGTTCTTTGCCTTTCATCCGTGGTGTGTGGTCGTTCCTGCGTCCTGCCTGCATCGGCTCACACACCACCTAGCACCCATCTCTGCACAGAAATGATTTAAATAAATACCTCTGCTCTATGTGTACGTTGGCGTCTTACACACCAGGTAAATGACCTCACTTTGGGACAACAGCCCCTGCTACCAAAACCTTACCATGCAAACCCAATACAATAACTCATTTTAAGAGTGGCAACATTGCCTTCAACCTTTAAAGGCTTCTAGCAGGTCCAGACTGAAAGGACTTGACAGTTGACGCTGACAGCCCTGTGGACTCCTAGAACAGGGTGCCTTTGGCAAGGTCCTCCCCTGTGGAGGTGGTTTCTGCAAGGAGCTGAGTAGCAGAGGCTTAAAACAAATCCCACCCACCTCTTTGTTGAGAAGAGACAGCAAAATGGAAAGATGTTTCTTATTTAGTCTTAAGTGGAGAGATGAAAAACTGTCCTTAAACTATTTTTTTCTATTTTATGCACGGAGCCTTGTAACTGTGCTGTTTCACAGGCTATCATCCAGGTCACAGCGAGGCTTCTGGCTACGTAACACAGCACTCCTCACTGAAGAGAGTTTGGCATACACAAAAAAGCCAACTTAATAAAAAGTTTCATAGCTCTCCAGGCTGCCCTCTACCATATCCAACAGGTATCACAGCACATCCCTATTTCAGTGCCTAAAGACAGGTGGAGAGTCTTGGTTCAGAGAAATTCCTGATCAAGGGAAATGTTTCTACATTCGGACTGAGAGTAATGAAGGCACCTCTAATGTGCAGTAAGATAATTGGGTTCAACATTTACCACTCAAATACCACAAAGCCAGCAATAAAGCAATCTTGTACACAAATGAAACTGAAAAACTTCTTAAATTAATTCGCATGCACAACATTAAGAAACTGCTTCAGACACTGGAAAGAAAAAACCCACATAACTTTCCTCTGTAGGTTTTAGAGTTCTTGGTTTATATTTCATTCCAAAAACTGTCAATAGCTTTCAGTTTCAGAGATACTAAATAAGCAATCTGAAAAGAATAACAAGATTGCTTTTGTGTGTGTATACACCCCCCCCATATTCTTCAATTTTGTTCTTAAATAGAAAAACTGTATTGACAGTGTGTTATCTTCAGATGTTTAAAATTCAAAAACATTAAGATTGCACTTTTGCTAGACATCCCTTCTCCACTTTAGTATTCTAATTTTTCACAAGTTAAAGTCTCTGGGCAAAAGTCCACTATGAAAGCAAATACAATAAGAATTTTGAAAAGCTCTGTCCTTCCTGACAAATACATCATCTGAGCCATGAAAGAAAAGCATGCTGTTCTACAAAACAGAAAATACAGAATAAGGAATTCCTGGCTCCTAAGCCAATATTTTATTGACTGACTTTGGGGCTATTTCTGTTGTCCATAACACGATGCTTCCTACAGTTCCTAAAGGCAACCTATTGCCAATTGGAGGAATTCAGAAGGCTAATGAATGACAGAAGGAATAAATACAGTTCTTTAAGTTTGTTTTGGAATTCCTATGCCATTGTGGTGGGTTGACCCTGGTGTCCACCAAAGCCACTTTATCACTCCCCCTCCTCAGCTGGACAGGGGAGAGAAAATATAGTGAAAGGCTTGTGGGGACAACGAGAGATCACTCACCAATTACCATCACGGGCAAACCAGACCTGACTTGGGGAAATTATTTTAATTAATTACCAATCAAATCAGAGTAGGGTAATGAGAAATAAAACCAAATCTTAAAAACACCTTCCCCCCACCCCTCCCTTCTTCCTGGGCTCAACTTCACTCCCAGTTTTTTCTACCTCCTCCCCCCTCAAGTGGCACAGGGGGATGGGGAATGGGGGGTGTGGTCAGTTCATCACATGTTGTCTCTGCTGCTCCTTCCTCCTCAGGGGGAGGACTCCTCACACTCTTCCCCTGCTCCAGCGTGGTGTCCCTCCCAAGGGAGACAGTCCTCCACGAACTTCTCCAACGTGAGTCCTTCCCATGGGTTACAGTTCTTCACAAACTGCTCCAGCATAGGTTCCCCCATGGGGTCACAAGTCCTGCCAGCAAACGTGCTCCAGTGTTGGCTCCTCTCTCCATGGGCCTGCAGGTCCTGCCAGGAGCCTGCTCCAGTGTGGGCTCTCCACATGGTCACTGCCTCCTTTGGGAGCATACACCTGCTCCGGCATGGGGTCCTCCACAGGCTGCAGGTGGATATCTGCTCCACTGTTAACCTCCATGGGCTGCAGGGAACAACCTGCCACACCATGGTCTTCACCATGGGCTGCAGGGGAATCTCTGCTCCAGCGCCTGGAGCACCTCCTCCCCCTCCTTCTTTGATTTTCTAAGTTTATTGCTTTTTGCATTTACTTATCAGGGTATAGTCCCATAAGAAGCTTCTAAGTTTCCAAACATCAATTCACATTCGTCTTCCTCTTTCTTGTTCTTTTCCTCGAGTTGAAACATTTTCCCAGGGTATGCGGGAGGGTCTACTTCCATTCGTTTCGTTAGGGCAGTTTCAATTAATCGCTGAACTAATCCTTGCACACAGGGAATCATACAGCATCCTACAGCCACTAAGACTCCTGCTACTATTATAAGAGAAGTCAGTATTGATACCACCATACCTTTCCATTTTCCAAACCAGGAATCCAGCCAACTTGTCAGTGAGGTGTCTATTCCAGAGGTCTCAGCTAACTCGTCAGCTAGAGTGGTGAGCCCTTGAAGGACTTTAGTTATAGTACCATCTGGAGCTGTACTGTCTGGGATGAAGGTATAGCACCGATTCCTTAACATTACACACATACCTCCCTTCTCTGCTAAGATCATGTCCAGGGTGATCCTATTTTCCCATGCCATTCAGCTGGTTGCATCCCATTGTTCTGCTACTCCTTTCAATGCATCTCTAGTATAATTAATAAACCTCTGTTGGTTATAGTAAATATAATTTATCCAATCTACATTTCTGTTTATAGTTACCCACCAGAAAAAGACAGATTCGAATCCTGCTCCTATCTGATTCCTTGCTTTGTGTTCATCTGGGACCCCTCTAGGGACTCCAATGGAATCTATATTTATATCTGTTCATCAAAGGATACACCCAAACTTCTTTTTACTCTATTGCCTGAGCTCAGGGATCCTGTTCCTTTCTCAAATGCTAGGGTGAATGGTATTGCCAATTGTACCATTCCACATGTACCTTTCTAGTTAGCCGGCAACACAGATCACAAGGTCTTCCCTCCACAATACCACCAGAGATCCGCCCGAGGCACTCGTATCGCTGAGTAGTTTCCTCCTACATCCTTGGTCACATTCAGAGTTTCAGTGCATAGGGTGAATTCCCCCACAGGTTTGGTAGCATTCACACCCTGCCGTGAGAGGCATGCTGGATGGTTACCAATTGCTGTGGAAAAAGCTGGTGGCACTTTAACATCCCTAGATTCCAAGGCAGGAAACAGTAAAGAAAGTGAATGACAAGTCTCATTTCCCCAGGCGGTCCTTTCTTGGTATAATGCTATGATACACCACATCCCTACGGAATCTTTCGTCCACCCTAAGGGAAAAGGGACAATGTGTGCTGCGGGCCTTCCTGTGGCACAAGCATAGCAATTGCTTTGCTTCAAACTATTAACGGTATATTTTACCCATTCTACCCAAGCATTTGTGTCTCCATATCCTGTTTCTATTTCAAAAGTTTGCTTCAAATCTTCAATTTCCTGAGTTGTTACTAGCTTTGGGTCATTTTTTGGCTTCAATTTTTCCACTACAGGAAGATCAGTGGTCCCACTTCCTTCTTTACTATAGTTTTGTTCTTGTTTCCACACTACTATCTTGAATCTACCTACAGGGTCTCGTCCACTAACATCTGCTCCTAATCCATAAGTTTGGTTCACTAATGAATCAGCTCCTGCCTGTTATGGTAATTATCAAAGGATAACAACATAGGTTCTGGCATCCAGGTGGGGTCTGACCTTTGTAAAAACTAATTTTCATTTTTAATGGCACCCAGGATGGGGATATCCCTTTCATGCTAACAGTCCACCCACCGTACTCAGTTGTCCACCAAACATCTCTCCACGAGGGACAAGGTGGTGCTCTACTATACCCTTCCCCATTTCCCTGTTGAGGCTCTGGGCACAGATACTTGTTTTCACCACTTAACTGTCTCTGGGCTTCTAAGTCTCTGCAGTTCAGTACCTGACATGCATCAAGCTGTATAGTCTGTGGGGTATTTCCCTCAGTCACATTCACTATCAGTTTTACCAGATATTGCGGATGGATAGCCTGATTTCCTGGTAACAGGCAAATTACCACCACTGTCACCAATACTGTGACTAGCTGATTTCTTTCCTTTACCATTCTCAACAGCATACAATGACAGAGTCAACTTTTTGACTGTCCATTGGCTGCTGCTTCTTCAGTGTGAGGTGCAGTGGATGGTCAGTGGGATGTATGTTCCACTGCTCAGTTGTAGGTGGGGGATCCACTGGTCCTTTGAGTCGAGTGTAGTGAGTCCAACCTTTTTCTGCTGTCCTTACTGCTGTCTCAGTAGTGAGGAGTACTTGGAATGGTCCTTCCCACTCTGGTTGGAGCTTACTCTCCTTCCAGGATTTGACTAGTACCCAGTCCCCTGGTTTGTACGGATGGACAACAAATTCCAACGGCGGAGTTTGAGCAAGAAGGCCTTTAGTTCTGAGGAAAGAGAGAGAAGACGATAGCCCCAGTATATATTTCTTAAGGAACATGTCCTTGGTTTCAAATGTGGGCACACCTTCCCTACCTCCAGTGTAAGGTAGTCCAAAAAGCATTTCATAAGGTGAGAGACCAGTATCCTTTCTAGGGGAGGTCTGGATTCTCAATAGTGCTATTGGTAAACACTTGATCCATGGCAATTTTGTCTCAAGAACTAATTTAGATAGTTGCCTCTTAATGGTTTGATTCATTCTTTCAACCTTCACAGATAGATGATGGGGGGTGCCAGGGAGTGTGATAATCCCACGTTATCCCTAAACTTTCCATCACTCCCTGTAGCACCTTGGAGGTAAAATGGCTTCCTTGATCTGAATCTACATTTTCCACTCTTCCATACCTAGGAATTATTTGATCTAGCATTACTCTTATCACTCCTGCAGCTGTTGCTGAGACTAAAGGGTAAGCTTCCACCCACCCAGTAAGGTGATCTACTAGGACTAAGAGGTACTTAAACCTGCCTATTGGTGGTAGTTCAGTAAAATCGACTTGTATACTTTGGAATGGCCTTAACCCCGCTTCTCGTCCCCCTGAAGGTTGTTTTCTAAGGGTCTTCTTATTTATTTTCTTACAAATAATACACCTTTTGCAGATTTGCTTTGCTACTGTATAAATGCCGAAACATCCATACTTCCGCAAAACTATATCACACATTGTTTGCATTCCCCAATGGCTTCCCTGATGTAACACTGCCATTATTTCTCTCATAGTTTGTTTATTGACCATTTCCCTTCCATCAGGCAGAATCCATTTACCATCTTTCTCCACTGCCCCTGCTTCTGTCATTGCTTCTTTTTCTTTTTCCGTGAATATCAACGGGATCGTTACTGTTGGTACTTGAGGAACAAGATTATAAATCTTGATTGTCTCCTGCCCCAAGGCCACCTCTTTTGCCACTTTGTCCACTAATCTGCTTCCCCTTGCAGTAATTGAATTGCCTTTCTGGTGGCCTTTAACATGTACAACTGCTATTTGGTATTAGTATATTAGCTAAGACCTGTTTTATAAGCTCTTCATGTACAAGTTCTTTCCCTTTGCTATTTATTAGTCCTCGTTCTTCCCAAATTTTATCCCAAAGGCATAACGAGAGCCTGTAGATATTGTCCCTTCTCCTTCTTCAACTAATTTTAGTGCCCGGTTTAAGGCATATATCTTTCACATTTGAGCAGACCATGCACTAGGTAATTTCTCAGATGCTTTTACTTGTTGGCTCACTCCATGCGCCACTGCATATCCATTACACCTCTTTCCTTCTATCACTCTTGAAGAACTGTCTACAAACAAATGAAGACCCCCAGATAGGGGTTCTTCCCTTAAGTCAGGTCGTATCTTAGTCTGGTACTCAATTACATCTATGCATTCGTGTGTAAATTCTTCATTGTTTGCCTCTACTTTTCCTTTCCACAGAAAACTCGCTGGGTTAAGGCAAGGGCTGGTAGTTAAAATCAAATCATCCTTTTCAACTAAAATTCCTTCATACTTCAGTATTCTTGAATTGGTTAGCCATTTTCCTGTGGTTTGGGCTAAAATGGCTTTTACTTGGTGGGGGGTGCTAACTTCTATCGTTCCCCCGAAGGTAAGCTTCCTGCTTTCTTCTACTAATAAAGCAATTGCAGCCACTGCCTGCACACATTCAGGCCATCCTCGAGAAACTGGGTCTAGGAGCTTTGACAAATATGCTACTGGCTGTCGTTTATCCCCCCACTCTTGAGTTAATATTCCTAACACAGCCCCTTTGTCTACAGTTACAAATAGTTGAAAAGGTTTCTCCAAAGAAGATAAGGCTAAAACTGGAGCTCTGGTTAGGCTCTGTTTTAAATCTTCCACTAAATTCTTCTCTTCTTCTGTCCAAACTAATACATTCGGTTCTTCAGCTAACAGTTTGGAATATAGTCCCTTAGTCTTTTGAGCATACCCCTCTATCCACAGTCTACAGTACCCAGTCAGCCCCCAAAATTTTCTCAGTTCCCTCTTTGTCTCTGGCAGAGGTAAGTCTACTATTCCTTTGATCCTCTCAGGATTTATTTTTTGACTCCCTTCACTGACTAGATGTCCCAAGTACTTCACTTCTGTTTCCACATATTGCAATTTCATTTTTGAGACCCTCAAACCTTGCTGTCCCAAAAAGTTCAATAACTCATTCGTGGCTTCTTTTACTTTGCCTTCTTCCTCCCCGGATATCAGTAAGTCATCCACATACTGAAGCAGGGCTACTCCCAATGGAGGTTTGAATTGTTCAAGCACTTGTTCTAACACTTGCCCAAACAAATTAGGGGATTCTGTAAATCCTTGTGGCAGTACAGTCCATTGATACTGCTGCTTCCTTCCCGTGTCTGGATCCTCCCATTCAAATGCAAACATGTCCCTACTTCCCTCATCTAGGGGACAAGCCCAAAATGCATCCTTCAAATCAACCTCACTGAACCATTTGTGTTGGTGAGGAATTTTACTCATGAGGGTATAAGGATTTGGAACCACTGGATGTCATGTCTGCACTATTTCATTAATTTTTCTCAAGTCCTGTACTAGGTGGTAAGAGCCATCTGCTTTTCATACTGGCAGGATAGGAGTGTTAAAAGGAAACATACAGGGTTCTATTAACCCATCTTTGGCTAGTGCTTGCATTACTGGTTGCAGCCCTCGCCTTCCCTCAAGGGGAATTGGGTACTGCTTTTGTCGAATCACACTCAAGTGCAGATTGAATTTTACCTTGAGGGGTTCTATTTTTAATCCCCCTTGGTTCCCTTCACTCACCCATACTTCGGGACTTATATTTTGCTCATCTTGTTCTGTTAGCAACTTCATAGATACTGCTATCTGTCCTCTTAAAGTTTCTATCTTTAATTCTAAACTAGTAAACAGGTCCTGCCAGGAGCCTGCTCCAGTGTGGGCTCTCCACATGGTCACTGCCTCCTTTGGGCATATCCACCTGCTCCAGCATGGGGTCCTCCACAGGCTGCAGGTGGATATCTGCTCTGCTGTTAACCTCCATGGGCTACAGGGAACAACCTGCCACACCATGGTCTACACCATGGTCTTCACCATGGGCTGCAGGGGAATCTCTGCTCCAGCGCCTGGAGCACCTCCTCCCTCTCCTTCTTCACTGACCTTGGTGTCTGCAGAGTTGTTTCTCTCACATATTCTCACTCCTCTCTCCCAGATGCATTTGCTGTTCGCAGTAACTTTTTCCCCTTCTTAAATATGTTATCACAGAGGCACTACCACCGTCACTGATTGGCTCAGCCTTGGCCAGCTGTGGGTCCTTCTTGGAGCCAGCTGGCATTGGCTCTCTCGGACATAGGGTAAGCTTCTAGCAGATTCTCACAGAAGCCACCCCTATAACCTCCCTCCCCACACACACACACTATCAAAACCATGCCACACAAACCAATACACCTGGTCAAACTTTTCTGCTAGATTCCAGATCCTGCTACCTAGGGATTATCAATGCTGTTCTGCACTAAGGTGATCAAGGTGGAATTAGCAACTCCTGACTGCTAAAATGAGTCAGGAGCAACCAGTTAACATTTCCACACAATATATCAGTACAGTCTAACAATACAGTTAGAAGCACTCTATCATCATCTTGAAGTCCTGAAGCACAATACATTGAAGCATAAGCAAAATAGCTTTTAAGGTTTCCTTCCCCTCCCCACCTCCAGAAGCATTAAAAAACCACGCGCTTATAGACCAATCAAGTGTTAGATACACTAGCAAAGGTTTTTTTGAGGGTGTTGAAGACATCCCACATTTCATATACTAGAGGAAAATGAAGCTCTTGATGTTCTAATTTGTTACTCTGCTAGACATCTAAGCTTCACTGTTTATGAACGCAATTCAGACAGACAACCAGCAACTAGAGCAACACACACTCAAGAGAAGAACAGTAAACTATTAATTCACAGCTCCTTTTGGTGAATATTTGTTGTTTCTACTAACTCTTTTGGATGCAAGAAAGCTAACAAACAAGATGCATGAACAACCTGCCATGGACTGGCTGGAGCGGACATGTTTGGAAATTATGCCTTAGCAACCAATATGAATGGAAAAATCATCTGTCCTTTCCACACCTTCTCTGCCTACTCCTCTTTGAGGAATTTGGATATCTTGCCAACCAACTCAAAGCCAGGTAAAGGTAAGTCGTAGCAAGCCAAAAGAGAAGGAAGAACTCAACAAGAATGGGAGCTATAAAGACCAAAAATACCAGAGAATAGCAGACACTGCTCACTCGCATCCTTACTCAATCAAGGTTATAGCTTAGCACTTGCCTATTTTACTGAGCCCTACTTTGGTGATTTGAAAGAGGAAACGGCCATTTGGCAAGTCATCATCTTTATAGGTGATAAAGAAAATACCTTAAAGGCAATCCAGCAGCATTAAAGTATATACTGATATACTAAAAGTGACATGCTAATTGCTGGTACTAGTAACAGAAAGACCCCTTGGCTTTGATCTTTCTTCATTCATAGACACTAAAACTTGTGCTTGTATATCAAACTTACTTTTCTGAAATACTAAAACAAGCCATGTCTCCCAATAAAGAAACTATACAATATGAAGTTCTATACCTTTCCTCCCAGTACAATTATATTTTAAAAACATAGACCTTATTCAACTGTGTTATATACTTCTTTAACTAAGGAAAACTTACATTACTACTTGTCCTGGTTTGAGGTGAAACAGAACCAATTTTCTGTTCAGTAATTTTACTTTTCAGTTAAGTCTCTTCTAACTAATTCTCTGAAATTAATAGCATATTTTTCAGACAGTATCTGCTTTTAGCAGATAACATCTGATGTTTATAGTTAATACCAAGGAAGGGCATGCAGAGAGGCTCATACTTATTGCTATAAGAACCAAGCTCAACTAACTTTATTATGTACCAAGTTGGAGGGCTGGAAGTGGAAAAGTGTAAAGGGGTCCCACCTGTGGGGAGGAGTGGACAGGACAGGTGACCCAAAACTGACCAATGGGGTATTCCATCCCAGCTGCCTCATGCTCAGTATAAAAGCTGAGGGATCAAAGAGGTCAGCACTTTTTCTTCAATGGGTGATGTCTGAGGAGGGCTCTGTCTGTTTGTCTGCCTTTGATCCTGATCTGTGTGTCCTGGAATCTAGTTCCTGTCTGTTGCTGAGTCTAGTCTGGGACTCTCTCAGTGCCTGCTGGTGATGTGATCGTTATCCTGGAAGCTCGATACAGTTTTGTATATATTTCATTATTTTCTTATTAATATATTAACTTTATCATTTAATTATTTAAAGGAACTATATTAATATTAAATTTAATAATTTAATAAATATTAATTAAATAGTTTCTTTTTCAATCCATAAGTGTGTCTCTCTCATTCTTCTCTCTGCTCTCAGGAGAGGTTAAAGAGAGCATCTGTCATTCATTCAGTGGCCAGTCCAGCCCAAACCATGATACTAATCTTAATATTTAAATGGAATATTGTAAAGCTCTACACAAAACTAGTTGGCGTAAAATCTAGCAATACCCTCATAAAAGATTGAGAATGTGTAAGTCATTCACCCTCAGAAAACTGTCATGAAATATTTCATACTAGCTTCTGAGTCTAGTTTACATTAAATTCTAAAGACCCTGAAGAAAGGATTCTCTTACAAAGAGACAGAAGGAAAGTACAGTTTCTAAATCTAATACTTCTTCATTTAACTAGCAATTTTTAATATAACTAGTGATTTCCATACGTTTTAGAGATCTGCAAGTGCTACCTAATTTCAAGTAATATATGCCAACTGTTACATGCATCTTTCAACAAATATGGATGAGATTTATTAAGCACACAACTGTGATTGATTGTAATTCTCAGCTTAGTTTAACCAACAGTAGTACTGAAAGTGCAAACACTATAGAAGCTGTCAAGGAGAAGCTAAAGCTATTTAAAACTGAAGAGGACTCTTCAGCATGATACAGAGCAAACAAGGTACTCAAGTCAGCAAGAATTAGCATATCAAGTTCAGGTTAGAGTGTAAAGCCTTACTGAAAATAACCAAAACCCACAAACACTTTATTAATGTAGACAACCAAGCATAAGTCCATTGGTTTATATTCATGCTAAAGCGTATATGCATTTTAGCATGTATTTTAATACTACTGTTACTGATGAGCAATAAAGACTAATGGCTATCTTTCCCCCATGCCCCCCATGTTGTAACCTAGCTAACATATGCAAAGAGTTGCAAACATCAGATCTGCATGAAACAGTATTGGAACAAAATATGCAGTGATGCTTGCCCGAAACACTCACAGCCTCTAACCATAACTTACGGGCTTCCAAAAACATAAGTGTTTTCTTGGTTTTATTCTTCTAGAAGTTTGTTCAAATAGCTTTTTGAACCCACTTATAAACTTATATATCCCAGCACTGCATCAAAGGCTTCCACAGTGGGAAAAATAAAAATACTACTTCAAATATTTCACCTTCCAGTTTTACTATTAGGAAGAAATGGGAACAATTGTTCACTATCTAACTTCTGTACCACTTCTAAAGTATTTTTTAGAGAGTTCCACCTTATACACATCTCCAACTCATTCACACAGTCCCCCTCACACTCTATTTCAGGCCAAGAGTTCTGATCTAGTTGGAGATGTTGAATACCAGAAGTATTTTATACTTGGAGTTTTGGGATGAGAAGGGAGGAGAGAACAAACAGAACAGTTCAATGGTCTTGGGAATCTGGAGAGGTCCCAGTTGACTGGAAGCTGGCAAATATTGTCCCAATTTTCAAGAAGGGTAAGAAGGAAGACCCTGGTAATTACAGGCCTGTCAGTCTCACTTCAGTGCCTAGTAAAATGAAGAAGAAGGTTATTCTGGAAGTTATTGAAAAACACTTGAGAGACAACGCAGTCATTGGTCATAGCCAGCATGGGTTCATGAGGGGAAAGTCCTGTTTAACTAACTAGTTTCCTTTTATGACAAGGTCACCCATCTAGTTGACCAAGGGAAGCCAGCAGACATGGTGATTTTGGATTTTAGCAAGCTTTTGATACTGCCTCTCACAATATCCTTCTGGACAAAATGTACAGCACACAGCTATACAAGTCAATAATATGTTGGGTGAACAATTGGCTGACAGGTCAGGCTCAAAGAGTTATAGTAAATGGCATTACATCAGGCTGGTGGCGAGTCACCAGTGGGGTTCCCCAGAGCTCAGTTTTAGGGCCAGTGCTCTAATGTTTTTATAAATGATCTGGATGCAGGAATCAAATGTACATTAAGTAAGTTTGCTGATGATACTGAACTAGGAAGAGCTGTGGACTCCCTCGAGGATAGAGAAGCCTTACAGAGAGATCTGGACAGACTAGAGAGCTGGGCAATCACCAACTGTATGAAATTTAAAAAGAGCAAGTGCTGGATTCTCCATCCAAACCAAATTAAAAACACACCACACACCAAAAACACACACACACACAGAAGGGTATAACTACAAGGGTAAATAGTTCTTCTAGAAAAAGATCGGCAATGAGTTTCTCTAAAACTAAGCTTCTAGGGAGCTCAAGCAACTTTAATACCAGAAATTATTCTGAACATGCTTTAACATTTCCAATAGCATTCAAACATTGTTCTTTAAACCACAGTGAAAACTCGTGTGTCACAGGCTTCACTTTTGTTTCCTCGTTATCTTGCTGCAGATGAACTGGCAGTTAAGTATTTAAGGTAATGAAACAGCTAATAATTAGAAAACTGAGTAAAGTGATCCTCTTAACAGTCCTCTGTATTTTTATATGGATACATCCAATTTCTATTTGCTTTCATTCTAAATATGAACTATTTTCCCTGTCATTCCACGTAGTTTTTTTGAAGCCAGATTTCAAATTCTTCTCTTAATTAGAATACACAGATATTTCAGAAATATATAGAATCATAGAATTGCCTAAGTTGGAAGGGACCTTTCAGATCATTGAGTCCAACCATCAACCTAACTCTGACAAAAAACATCACTAAACTATATCTCTAAGCACTACGTCTACCTGGCTTTTAAATACCTCCAGGGATGGTGCCTCAACTACTTCCCTGGGCAGCCTGTTCCAATGCTTTACAACCCTTTCAGTGAAGAAATTTTTCCTAATATCCAGTCTAAACCTCCCCGGCGCAACTTGAGGTCACTTCCTCTTGTCCTATCACCTGTTACTTGGGAAAAGAGACCAACACCCACCTCTCTACTACCTCCTTTCAGGTAGTTGTAGAGAGCGATAAGGTCTCCCCTCAGCCTCCTTTTCTCAAGGCTAAACAACCCCAGCTCCCTCAGCTGCTCCTCATAGGACTTATTCTCCAGACCCCTCACCAGCTTCGTTGCCCTTCTTTGGACCCACTCCAGTACTTCAATATCTTTTTTGTAGTGAGGTGAGGAGAAATAACTGGACTCCAGACGATCCAATGTGAATCAACAGAAGCCGTTTATTAAGCACAGATCATCATCTTTTATATCCTGTGTTGTAGCCGTACACGCCACTTGCTTATTTCTGATTAGCTAGTTACACTGTCCACGCGCTGTCCATGCAGTTCATTCACACATCAGATTGGTTACAAGAATTCGCATAGTAAATTGCTTAGTCATTAGCACAACATGTTTTCTACCTTCTCAGTTCCCGTTTTTCCCATGTACTAATTCCATCTTCTACCACCTGTTTTGCCCTTAATCTAATCTCTCACAGTAGGGAGGCTGGCTCACGTGGCCATTTTCTCTCAGATACATTCCTACAGTGAGGGGCCCAAAACTGGACACAGTACTCGAGGTGGGGCCTCACCAGTGCCAAGTACAGGGGGACGATCACTTCCTTAGTCCTACTCACCACACTGTTCCCGATACAGGCCAGGATGCTATTGGCCTTCTTGGGCACCTGAGCACATTGCTGGCTCATATTCAGCCGGCAGTCGACCAACACCCCTAGGTCCTTTTCTGCCAGGCAGCTCTCCAGCCACTCTTCCCCAAGTCTGTAGCGCTGCAAGGGGTTGTTATGACCCAAGTGCAAGAACCGGCACTTGGCCTTGTTGAACCTCATACGGTTGGCCTCAGCCCATCGATCCAGCCTGTCCAGGTCCCTCTGCAGAGCCTTTCTACCATCAAGCAGGTCGATGCTCCCACCTAACTTGGTGTCATCTGCAAACTTACTGAGGGTGCACTCAATCCCCTTGTCCAGATCATTGATAAAGATATTAAACAGAACTGTCCCCAATACCAAGCCCTGCGGAATACCACTTGCGACTGGACGCCAACTGGCTTTAACTCCATTCGCCACCACTCTCTGGGCTCAGCCCTCCACCTAGTTTTTAACCCAGCAAAGAGTACTCCCGTCCAAGCCACGGACAGCCAGTTTCTCCAGGAGGATGCTGTGGGAAACTGTATCAAAGGCCTTACTAAAGTCCAGGTAAACAACATCCACAGCCTTTCCCTTATCCACCAAGTGGGTCACTGTCATAGAAAGAGATCAGGTTAGTCAAGCAGGACCCATGCTGACTGGGCCTGATCGCCTGGTTGTCTGTGGAGATAGAGAGCAGCATAGGAGGTTTGTTCGACCTTGATGAGACAAGGCTGCGTCCTTGAGAGAGGATTTGAGAGAACAGATAAACAAGTATCAGGGAGTATCAGCAAGAAACAGGACGTGAGAGTGAATTTTGCTGTGGGAGAGTGAAGTTGCTGCTCCTCGTGAACAGACAGCGGAAACCAATCGGAAGAAGTAGAGAGGCGCGTGGCAGTCGACCTTCAACCTATCAGCAGGACACAACTTGCACGTGGAGAGTGTGTATAGCTATAAAGCCTGTCAGATTGTTGCAATAAAGGTCTTTGGTCTGTACCCTGCCAGAGTCCGTGAATCCATGCTCCACAGGCATGTAGCGATAGGACAAGGGGCAGTGGTTTTAAACTAGAGCAGGGTAGGTTTAGATTAGACATTAGGAAGTAGTTCTTCACCATGAGGGTGGTGAGACACTGGAACAGGCTGCCCAGAGAGGTGGTGGAGGCCCCATCCCTGGAGACATTCAAGGTCACCCTTGATGAGGCTCTGAGCAACCTGATCTAGTTGAAGAAGTCCCTGCTTACTGCAGGGGGGTTGGACTAGATGACCTTTAAAGGTCCCTTCCAACCCAACACATTCTATGATTTCATGGTCACTGCAGCCAAAGCTACCCTTGAGCATGATACTCCCCACCAGCCCCTTCTTGTTGGTGAGAACAAGGTTCAGAATGGCACCTCTTTTCATTGGCTTCTCTATCACTTGGAGAAGGAAGTTATCATTGACGCATTCCAGGATCCTCCTGGACTCCTTATGTCCTGGTGTGTTGTCCCTCCAACAGATATTGGGGTGGTTGAAGTCCCCCATGAGGACCAGGGCTTGTGAATGTGAGGCTGCTCCTATCTGTCTACAGAGGGCCTCATCCACTCGGTCTTCCTGGTCCAGTGGCCTGTAGCAGACCCCTGCTGTAACATCACCTGCCCTTCCTTTAATCCTGACCTATAAGCTCTCAGTTGACTCCTCATCCATCTCCAGGTGGAGCTCCATGCACTCCAGCTGGTCCTTGACATAGATGGCAACACCCCCTCCTCATCTCCCTTGCCCATCCTTGCTGAAGAGTCTGTATCCCTCTATTCCAACACTCCAGTCATAGGAGCCATCCCACCATGTCTCCGTGATTCCAATTAGATCATAGCCTTGTAGGCGTGCGCACATCTCTAACTCCTCTTGTTTGTTCCCCATGCTACATGTGTTTGCATAGAGGCATTTAAGTTGGGCCCCCAATGAAGCTGGCTTCCTGGCTGGAGTGGCTAGTTTTCCTTTAAGCTGCACTCCAGGTGCTCTCCTGTTGACCTGCAACCCATGCCCAGGTT
The DNA here is from genome assembly GCF_028500815.1 of Rissa tridactyla. NCBI lineage: Eukaryota > Metazoa > Chordata > Aves > Charadriiformes > Laridae > Rissa > Rissa tridactyla. Next base: position 26,617,017 of record NC_071496.1, read on the forward strand.
CTGGGCCTCTATTACTCTTATTGGCATTGTATTGTTAGGAGTGGGATGGATTCCAGTTCTCCTCCCCCAGCAACTCTAGTTTAAAGCCCTCTTCACAAGTTTGGCAAGCCTGACCAAAGATGTTCTTCCCCTTTTCTGACAGGTGGACCCCATCAGCCCCCAGTAGACCAGGCTTCTCAAAGTGAGTCCCATGATCTAAGAAGCCAAACCCCTGGCTGTGGCACCAGTCCTGTAACCAGTTATTGATTTGCCAGATTTGCCTGGCCCTATCAACCCCCTTCCCTTTGACCAGGAGGACTGATGAAAAAACTACCTGCACCCCAGAGTCCCTGAGCACTGCTCCCAGGGCTCTATAATCTTTCTTGATAGTCTTCAGGCTGCTCCCAGCTGCATCGCTGGTGCCCACATGGAACAGTAGCAGTGGATAATAGTCTGAGGGCTGCACAAGGTTTGGTAGTCTCTTGGTAACATCCCTGATACGAACCCCCAGTAAGTAGCACACCTCCCTAGGGCCGGCAAATGGGTGCCTCCATACCCCTCAGAAGAGAGACGCCTACAACTATCACCCGTCTCCTTTTCTTAGTTGCACTGGTTGTTATACGTGGAGTAGATCGGGTAGTCTCACTCAGCTCCAGCTCTTCTCCTGATACAGTAGGTTTTCCCTCTTCACTCTGTAGAGCAGTGAAGCGGTTCTGCAAGGGCATCTCAGTTTTTGGGGGAAGTCTCTTCCTCCTTGTCATGGTTTTGGCCAAATTGGCCAATGGCCGGTGACAGATGCTCCCCCCCCAGCCTTTCATACACAGAGAGGAGGATGAGAAATAAAGAGATTTACGAGTTTAGAAGGAACTAAACTGCTTTAATGAAATATTAATGGATTCCACAGATGGAGTCAGGAACACAGAGCTCAAGATCAAAGGCAGATGAACAGACAGGGTCCTCCTTGGACGTCAGCCACTGAAGGAAGAGAGTTGACCCTTTGATCAAAAAGGGAAAAAAGGATGACCCAGGGAACTACAGAACAGTCAGTCTCACCTCTGTGCCTGGCAAGATCATGGAGCAGATCCTCCTGGAAACTCTGCTAAGGCACATGGAAAATAAGGAGGTGATTGTTGACAGCCAACATGGCTTCACCAAAGGCAAATTGTGCCTGACAAATTTGGTGGCCTTCTATGATGTTGCCACAGCATTGGTAGATAAGGGGAGAGCAACCGACATCATCTACCTGGACTTGTGCCAGGCATTTGACACTGTCTTGCACGACATCCTGGTCTCTAAATTGGAAAAGCTTATTTAACCTAAACTTACTTATTTAACCTAAACAACTAGTATCTCTCAACAGTTCTAAAGTATTCTTCTGTTCTACAGTTCTATTTGTTTGGCCTCAGTAGAAAACCTTTTAGCTGTCCTTGTCAGAACACCATTTGTACTGCTTTAGCACATAGTCTAAGCGCATTATTTTAAAGTTGAGAAATCTTATAGAATACAGTTTTATAAATCTGTAGTAAGAGATTGCCCCTCCTCTCTCTTCCCCACTCCCATTGAAATCACATGCAATGAAGAAAAGTTTAACTTACAACAATTACACTGAAAGGAATGTCCTGGATCTGGCGGGGACAGGGTTAATTCTCCCCAGGACAGGTATTCCATGCCATGTGAGCCATGCCCACCCTGAGCTGGTGGGGAAGGGGACAGGAAGTCCCAGCTTGGAGCAAGCTGGGGCATCCCTGATCGGGGAGCTGCGGTTCTGTAATCCTGTTTGTATATTCCTCTATTCGTGTTATTGTTGTTGTTTTCTTGTTCCCTTTGCTGTTCTGTTAAACTGCCTTTGTCTCAACCCAAGAGTTTTGCCTTTTTCTTCTGATTCTTCCTTTATTGGGAAGGCCCAAGCGAGCGGCACGTGGTTCTTTGTTGCCATCAGGCTAAACCACGACAGTCCTTTTTGGCACCCAACGTTGGGCTCAAAGGGTTGAGATAACGACAGAATCCAACTACAGCCTGAAAAAATGAATTTGTTGTATGCGTTTATTGTATTAGGTAAATAGTCGCTGGTCATCATGTTGCTTGGTTTGTTCTCATGGCTGTGCTATGTAAATTACTATATGGCTTATGTACTCCCTGCGATGATTTTTGTTACTTCTGGGAGAGGGATGAGGATTACCATTTTGCTGTCCTGTGCAATATCGGCTTATGATATGATAACATCACTTGTTAGACAGTTACTTTGGGGCGTTTATGTGGTATTGCTGTCCTGCCCATACATTGGGCACCATCTCTCAGAATTTATTAATAATTACACCCAGTCTGTGGGGCAAACAGGGGGGGACACTTTCCCCAGTCATTTTGCCTCCCTTTTCTCCTTCGGGTCAGGTATGACAGCTTTTGAGAATTTTGAATAACCTTGGGATACTCAAACCAGCCTGGTCCTATTGTTATGTCTCCTGAATGTGTTCCAGGTCCTGTTTAGGGTTAAACGACTATTTAAGACTACCACCCAGAGATCTGCTGAGGCTGGATAGTCAGGGGTGGCATGGCCTGTGGGAGAATATGGGCAGGTACCCAGAGAACTTCTCGCCTCCAGTGGTCTGGGACTTCACCCCTGAACAATTACAGGACCCTGATAGAGTAGTAGAATATCTGAAGGGAAAATGCTGTGGCTATTCTAGAGAGGCACAACTCACCGCACTGTGCTGGGCCCTGGCCAGTATCTACCAGGCACTGCTCAGAATTATGCAGCACCCTCAGGGGGAAGAGATGGAAACCAGACCGGCAGACACTGCGACTACTGCAACCCCTTTGACAGACACTGCAGCTACTCCAGCCACAGTGACAGCCACTGCAGCTACTGAAACCCCTGCGGCGGACACTGCAGCTACTACAACCCCTGTGGCAGCCACTGCCACTGAACCAGGGAACCAACCCGTGCCAGTATCAGTTGCCCCCATACAGAAGAAGAAGTACACAAAGAAATCAGTTCGCTTAGTAAGAGATGATGATGAACCAGGGCCATCAAGAGAACAGGAGGAAGAGGCAGAACCAGAGATAATTACCCGATCCCTATCCTTGAGTGAGCTGTGGGATATGCGAAAAGATTTTAGCCGACTTTCAGGCGAGCACATTGTCACCTGGCTGCTCCGGTGCTGGGATAATGGGGCCAGTAGCCTGGAATTAGAGGGTAGGGAGGCCAGGCAGCTGGGATCCCTGCCTAGGGAAGGCGACATTGACAAGGCAATTGGGAAGAAGACCCAAGCCCTCAGCCTCTGGAAACGACTCCTGTTAGGCGTGAGGGAGAGGTACCCCTTCAGCGAGGATGTTGTATGTCAGCCAAGCAAGTGGACTACCATGGAAAGAGGTATCCAGTACCTGAGAGAATTAGCCGTGCGGGAGATGATTTATTATGACTTGGACAATGCAGACTTACCCACAGACCCTGATGAGGTGCGATGCACAAGGCCCATGTGGCGGAAGTTTGTACGGAGCGCACCATCATCATATGCCAACTCCCTGGCAGTAATGGAATGGAAAGGCGAAGAGGGACCAACGGTGGATGAGGTGGCTGGCCGGCTCCGGCGATACGAAGAAAGTCTCTCTTCCCCCCTTGTCTCAGCTGTGGAGAAACTGTCGCGGAAGGTCCAGCAACTTGAAGAGAATATATCCTACTCCCCACCTGTATGGGCCAGCATCTCGGCTATTAGGAGCAGGCATTTCCCCACTCAAGAGAGAGAGTACAGAGGGTACACACCACGAGGCACCCTGTGGTTCTACCTGCGTGACCACGGGGAGGACATGAGGAAGTGGGATGGACAACCTACTTTGATCCTGCCGACACGGGTACAGGAGTTGCAAGGAAGAATGACCACAAAAGGGGATCCCTCCAGGAAAAGTGGCACCCTGGTTTCCAGCAGGCAGTTCCCCAGACAGAGCAGAAGGCCTGATCTTGCTGCTGATCCTCTTGAAGGAACTTCCAAGTCATTTCTGCAAGAAGTGAGTAATGGATGCTATGACCAGGATTAGAGGGGCCCTGCCTCCGCCCAGGTGGAGGAAAGGGACAACCGGGTTTATTGGACAGTGTGGATTCGATGGCCTGGCACATCAGACCCACAGGAGTATAAGGCTCTAGTGGACACGGGTGCACAGTGCACCCTAATACCATCAAGCTATAGAGGGGCAGAACCCACTTGTATTTCTGGGGCCACAGGGGGATCCCAAGAGTTGACTGTACTGGAGGCTGAAGCGAGCCTAAGTGGGGATGAGTGGCAAAAGCATCCCATTGTGACTGGCCCAGAGGCTCCATGCATCCGTGGTATAGGTTACCTCAGGAGAGGGTATTTTAAGGACCCAAAAGGGTACCGCTGGGCCTTTGGCATAGCTGCCTTGGAGACGGAGGAAGTTAAACAGTTGTCTACCTTGCCTGGTCTCTCGGAGGACCCTTCTGTTGTGGGGTTGTTGAGGGTCGAAGAACAGCAGGTGCCGATTGCTACCACAACGGTGCATCGGCAGCAATATCGCACTAACCGAGACTCTCTGATTCCCATCCATAAGCTGATTCGTCAACTAGAGGTTCAAGGAGTGATCAGCAAGACTCGCTCACCCTTCAACAGTCCCATATGGCCGGTGCGAAAATCTAATGGAGAGTGGAGGCTAAAGGTAGACTATCGTGGCCTGAATAAAGTCACGCCACCGCTGAGTGCTGCTGTGCCGGACATGCTAGAACTCCAGTACGAACTGGAGTCCAAGGCAGCCAAGTGGTATGCCACAACTGATATAGCGAATGCATTCTTCTCAATCCCTTTGGCAGCAGAGTGCAGGCCACAGTTTGCTTTCACTTGGAGGGGCGTCCAGTACACCTGGAATCGACTGCCCCAGGGGTGGAAACACAGCCCCACCATTTGCCATGGACTGATCCAGACTGCACTGGAACAGGGTGAAGCTCCAGAACATCTGCAGTACATTGATGACATCATCATGTGGGGCAACACAGCAGAAGAAGTTTTTGAGAAAGGGAGTAAAATAGTCCAAATCCTTCTGAAAGATGGTTTTGCCATAAAACGAAGTAAGGTCAAGGGACCTGCGCAGGAGATCCAGTTTTTAGGAATAAAACGGCAAGATGGATGCCGTCAGATTCCAATGGATGTGATCAACAAAATAGCAGCTATGTTTCCACCAACTAGTAAAAAGTAAACACAAGCTTTCTTAGGCATTGTGGGTTTTTGGAAGATGCATATCCCAGATTACAGTCTGATTGTAAGCCCTCTGTATCAAGTAACCCGAAAGAAGAATGATTTTAAATGGGGTCCTGAGCAACGACAAGCTTTTGAACAAATCAAACAGGAAATAGTCCATGCAGTGGCCCTGGGGCCAGTCCGGGCAGGACAAGATGTTAAAAACGTGCTCTACGCCGCAGCCAGGGAGAACGGCCCTACCTGGAGCCTCTGGCAGAAAGCACCAGGGGAGGCCCGAGGTCGACCCCTAGGGTTTTGGGGATACAGAGGATCCGAAGCCCGCTACACTCCAACAGAAAAAGAGATATTGGCAGCATATGAAGGGGTTCGAGCTGCTTCGGAAGTGGTTGGTACGGAAGCACAGCTCCTCTTAGCACCTCGACTGCCGGTGCTGGGTTGGATGTTCAAAGGTGGTCCCCACCTTACATCAGGCAACTGATGCTACATGGAGCAAGTGGATTGCACTGATCACACAGCGAACTCGAATGGGAAACCCCAGTCGCCCAGGAATTCTGGAAGTGATCATGGACTGGCCAGAAGGCAAGGATTTCGGAAAGTCATCAGAGGAGGAGGTGACGCGTGCAGAAGAGGCCCCACCATATAATAAACTGCCAGAAACTGGGAAGAAATATGCCCTATTTCACTGATGGGTCCTGCCGGATTGTGGGAAAGCATCGGAAGTGGAAGGCTGCTGTGTGGAGTCCTACACGACAAGTTGCAGAGGCCAGTGAAGGACAAGGTGAATCGAGCCAGTTTGCAGAGGTGAAGGCTATTCAGCTGGCTTTGGACATTGCTGAGCGAGAAAAATGGCCAGTACTTTATCTCTATACTGCTTCATGGATGGTGGCAAATGCTCTGTGGGGGTGGCTACAGCAGCGGAAGCAGGGCAACTGGCAGCGCAGAGGCAAACCCATCTGGGCTGCTGAACTGTGGCAAGATATTGCTGCCCGGATAGAGAATCTGGTTGTGAAAGTACGCCACACAGATGCCCATGTACTGAAGAATCGGGCCACTGAGGGACATCAGAACAACCAGCAAGTGGATCGGGCTGCTAGGATTGAAGTGGCTCAGGTGGATCTGGACTGGCAACATAAGGGTGAACTATTCATAGCTCGGTGGGCCCATGACACCTCAGGCCATCAAGGAAGAGATGCGACATATAGATGGGCTCGTGACCGAGGGGTGGACTTGACCATGGACACTATTACACAGGTCATCCATGAATGTGAGACATCCGTTCTCACTTGTAAGAGAGAAGCAGTGAAATGTTTATTAACATAAAACAGTGATTTAACCAAGTTAGTAGTGAATGCAACAGTGTTTTACGAGATTCGATGCCAGGGTACACTTGATTATGTACTGCATAGAGGCAGGGTCAGACAAGCTCTCAGGGAGACCCTCCTGTTGAATCACGAGGTTCAGAAAGAGCCCCCTTGCTTTCTAAACTCCTTCTCAGAGAGGAGTCTAGGTGCGGCTGGATCCAATCCTAGTCCCAGACTTGGTCAATGGTTTATGTCTAAAGGATTATATATGCGCAATCAATCCTTATATCCCTTAGCTAAGATTTCAAAGTTTAGCATGCTATTAGTCACTTACCGAGAATCTGTTGCGGCAAGGAATCTCTCAGCCTCGAGGAGAAGAACCTTAAGCGAGCAGCCCCACTCAAGGGGAGGTCCTGTCGTGCAGCCCGCTGCTGTGCAGGAGAGCTCAAAGGGCTCTTGGGCTGTCCGCTATTTATGGAGTAAGATAATTGACCTATAGTCATATTCTCATGGGAACAAGATACCTAGGTTCCCACTCCAGACAGTGTTTTGGTTATGTTGCCAGCCATCTCCCACAGTTCAAGTGCAACTCCTAACAACTCCCGCTGATGGCCATGTCTTGAGCAGAAGCTGGGGGGGGGGGAAGGGGAGAGCACACCGCCACAGCTACCCGGCTAGTTAACACCAGGGGACCTACCAATCGGGTTGGCCCTGCCCAATCAAAACTTCCACATACCATAGAAGGGGTTAACATCCCCATAGTGCACATGAAGAATATGTTAGGGAAGACAGTCTGGGTTAGTCCTGCCTCAGGCAAAGGCAAACCCATCCGTGGGATTGCTTTTGCTCAAGGACCTGGGTGCACTTGGTGGGTGATGCGGAAGGATGGGGAAGTCCGATGTGTGCCTCATGGGGATCTGATTTTGGGTGAGAATAACCAATGAATCGAATGGTATGATGTTAATTGCTAAATAACCCTGTCACTGTATGTCATCATTACTATAATTGCTATCAGTTGTACTACAGGAAGAATTACCCAAACTAATAACTGATGGACTTGATGAAGAACTGAGTAAAGTGCAGCGGTGATGGGGCACCCAGCAATTTCCTCTTCAAATCTTCAAACTGTGGGCATGGGCCACACCAGATACACCAGCCGCGCACTCCGAATACAGCATGGAACAACAGTCCAGCACCACACACCATCTCTCCTGCCCTGAGAGACTGTGCTAACAGATGGAGTCCAAAGTCATGGATTAAATGAACTCAATGGACATTTTAGAGGGATGACCCGCAGACTGAGGGAATGATATCTATATTTATATATATGTACATATGCATCAAAGACAGGGAAAAGTGGTGGTAATTAATTGGAAAGTGTAAGACCTGGGCATGATGTAGATGGTATAGTCGGGACACACCCGGGGTGGCTGACCCAAACTGGCCAAATGGGTATTCGGGTATTCAATACTGTGTGATGCCATACCCAGTATATAGCCAGTGGAGGGGGCAGGAATCACTGCTTGGGAACTTGGGAGTGGGCTGGGCTTTGGGTTCCGGTTGGTGAATGGTGGTACATTAATTGTGTTTTGTATTTTCCTCTATCAGTATTATTTTTGTGGTTTTCCTCTTTCCTCCTCTGTTCTGTTAAACTGCCTTTATCTCAACCCACAAGTTTTTCCTTTTTCTTCCGATTCTCCCTCCATCCTGCCGCCGTGGGGAATGAGTGAAAAAGACTGTATGGTTCTTTGTTGCTGGCTGTGGTTAAACCATGACACTGAGTGACTGAAATTTAACAATAGGTGCAATATTCCCTGAAACTGGAATACTGGGATCATAAGGAACACAGGTATCTAAGCTTATCTACCTTATTTTATGGTATCCAAAGGGCAGTGGACTAAGCTCACTTTGAGCTGAAGGGGCTGGTTTGGAAGCTAGTGGTGGAGAGTCCTGAGAGAATAAACTTCTAATTATAGCCAGGGAACCTTCTACTGTGCAGCAAGCTAATGTGGAGCATATGTGGCCCTTAAGAGGCCATTTAATGCTGAGATACAGAAGGGAGGCAGTGAGCTCGAGCCCTGTGAATAGCTTCAGTCAGGAACTGTTCCCCATTAAATTCCAAAAATCTTCTTAGGCAGTGTCTCCTTTTCTTGGTGTTTCTTGAGTGAGTTCTGTAGCTTATTGCTGACTCAGGGAAACTAAGGCTTTAATTTTGTTTCATTAGGTGAGTCTATACTGCAATACTAGTATTCACTTAAAATACTCCAACACAGTGTGGTGGCTTGCTCTGATGATAATGGAGATTCTGGGAGTGGAAGTAAGATTACTATTGCTGCTTGCAGGCTCAGTCTCTTGTCATTCTTTACATCTCTTCTTGAATCTTAAGACTCCAGTCATCAACACTAGAAAATGAAATCTCTAATCATTAATACATAGAAACTAAGATCACAAATCTAATGCTGATAACTTTCACTGGAACTGAAAGAGATACCTGCTTTATATATGAGTACAGGAAGACTTTCTATGCTGTGGCATTATTTATTATACTCAAATATCAAGAGCAGTGTTATATAAATATTTTTTTAAAATTATGGTTAAATGAACTTTGCAGGAAGTCTTCTGAATGAATACAAAACATCTCTTCTGATAGTCCTAAAATGTATAGGGTATTATCATTTTTCCTTTTTAAATTCCATATAGATCTACCTTAATACAGAGCTTATGTTCTCAAAACGTATTGTTGCACACCACAAACTTTAGTGTACCATGAAAAAATGTGTCCCCGATAACTAAAAATAACTCTTAAGCACAGTGGCATGCAGCATTTTGTACAGTATTGTATTAGGTTTGTGTGACAAGGTTTGGGTAGTGGGAGGGCTGCAGGGGTGGCTTCTGTGAGAAGATGCCAGAAGCTTTCCCCATGTCCGATAGAGCCAGTGCCAGCTGGCTCCAAGACAGAACCACTGTTGGCCAAGGCTGAGCCAATCAGTGATGGTGGTAGCACCCCTGTAATAACATATTTAGAATCATAGAATCGTTTAGCTTGGAAGGGACCTTAAAGATCATCTAGTTCCAACCCCCCTGCCATGGAGCAAGGACACCTCCCACTAGACCAGGCTGCTCAAAGCTTCATCCAGCCTAGCCTTGAACACTTCCAGGGATGGAGCCTCCACAACTTCCCTAGGCAAACTGTTCCAGTGCCTCACCACCCTCATAGGGAAAAATTTCTTCCTAATATCTAATCTAAATCTCCCCACTTCCAGTTTGAAGCCATTAACCCTTGTCCTATCACTACATGCCCTTATAAGACGTTCTTCTCCAGCTTTCTTGTAGGTGCCCTTCAGATACTGGAAAGCTGCAATAAGGTCTCCCCGGAGCCTTCTCCAGGCTGAACAACTCCAACTATCTCAGCCTGTCCTCATAGCATAGGTGCTCCAGCCCTCTGATCATCTTCGTGGCCCTCCTCTGGACCCATTCCATAAGGTCCACATCCTTCTTATGTTGGAGGCCCCAGACCTGGAAGCAGTACTCCAGGTGGGGTCTCACCAGAGTGGAGTAGAGGGGCAGAATCACCTCCCTTGACCTGCTGGCCACGCTTCTCTTGATGCAGCCCAGGATGCGGTGGGCTTTCTGGGCTGCGAGCGCACATTGCCTGCTCATGTTGAGCTTCTCGTCTACCAGCACCCCCAAGTCCTTCTCCTCAGGGCTGCTCTCAAGCCATTCTCTGCCCAGCCTGTATTTGTGCCTGGGATTGCCATGACCCAGGTGCAGGACCTTGCACTTGGCCTGGTTGAACTTCATGAGGTTGGCATGGGCCCACCTCTCAAGCCTGTCCAGGTCCCTCTGGATGGCATCCCTTCCCTCCAGCGTGTTGACCATGCCACACAGCTTGGTGTCGTTGGCAAACTTGCTGAGTGTGCACTGAATCCCAACATCCATGTCACCAGAAAGATGTTAAATAGTACTGGTCCTAGCACTGACCCCTGAGGAACACCACTCATCACTGCTTGCCACTTGGACATCAAGCTGTTGACCACAAGTCTCTGAGTGTGACCACCTAGCCAGTTCCTTATCCACCAAGTGGTCCATCTGTCAAATCCGTGTGTCTCCAATTTAGAGTCAAGGATGTCCTGTGGGATAGTGTCAAATGCTTTCTTCAAGTCCAGGTAGATGACGTCTGTTGCCCTCCCTGTATTGCCAACAACTGACCTTGATAGTTCAGTTTCTTTTGTGGGGTGGTGGTGAAGGAGAACTATTCAGTCATGTGAGTGGCAAATGCTTTTCTTAAGCGTTATATTGGTTCAGTGTGTGGCAACTCTTCTTGCTGATGAAAGGACTTTGAACTGTATACTTTCTTAACTTCGCTATCTGGTGGGCAACATCAGAGTCCTTCTGAAGCAGACTTCTAGAAAAGATAAACTTCTGTAAAAAACAGTTTGGTAAATGTGTGCATTGCATGATACTTAATTTGCTCTGACTGGGGAAATCTGAATTTTGCATGTTTGGTAGCTTCTTCCATGCATGTTTAAAAGGGGTTTGTGTTGAGTTAGTTTGGGGTTTTTTGTGTTTGTTTTTTTTTTTTTTTAATTTAACCACATGTATTTTTTTTTTCTTGTTTTTTTTTGTTTTCCTTCCCCCAACAGCTGGCTTACCCCTTGGTGTTCTAAACTTGGCCAAAATAAAACCGTATCAGAGAGGCTTTTTCTGTAATGATGACAGCATCAAGTATCTGCTCAATGACAGTACCATCACATCCACTGTCCTCTACACAGTGGGGTTCACCCTGCCCATTTTGTCTGTAAGTAGCTAATATATAGGGATCTTTGGTGATGGGAGTAAAATGTATGCCTTCCAAGAGTTCAGCACTGTGACTGTTGAAGACAGTCTATAGGCAAAATACCATGTATATACAGTCATATGCATGTGAAAAGTGCCATTTGCTACTTTCTGTTTCAGAGAAAACCTGGAACTAACTTCTAACTGCTAGTATTTCTAATTTAATTTTTTTTAGGAGCAGAAAAAAGGGCGATGATGATTTAAACTCTATTAGTTAGCCTAGGTTTTTATCATTGGGGAGAAATACTATGGGCTTCCAAAATGCTATGGAATAAATAAATCTTGTTCAGAATGGGTTGGTCTGATAACTTAATCAACTGTGATGTTAAAACTTGCACTTTACTGGAGTGCACAAACCTACAATTAATGACTGTTGCTTCCATATACTTTCTATGAAAATAAATCTAATTTGGACTCAGTGGGTTTTCTTAAGTTTTAAAAAAAGGGTTATGACTCTGTAAACCCTTCAAAATGGGATACAGAGGCTGAAAATCCAGTTGTTTTCAGAAAAGAGGCTCAGTGTTTTCAAGACCACATGAGTTTTACAAAGAACAATTTAACTGCGGTAGTTTGTGGGGGGTTGTTTTGTTTTGGTATTGTGGGTTTTTTGTTAAAAATATTTTAAGCCTGTTTCAGTTTTTAGTAAGGTTTGAGATGGTTTAGTGAACCAAAATTTAACTATTCAGAATAGTCTTTAACCTGAAATTACATCTTGTCTCTGCCTGCAGTGGTTGACTAAACCATATTAGAGATGGTCATAATCTTTGCTGGTCTTCTGAGAAATGTATATGCTAAATTAATCAGTAAGAAGTATATACTAAACTGGTTTAGGGATGGAAGTAGCCATTTAAAACGTAAACAGAAATCTGTGGAACCTCTTCATGCATTACTCTAATTTTCCCTTAAATGTTTATTTATTAAAGCTCGCATTAGTTCTATGCAGCAAATAGAAGGTAGATACAGCAGTTGTTATCATTAGTATGTAACTGCACTTTCGAGGAAAATAGTCTGAAGTTTGTCAGTTTCACATGTACTGACATATCTTCAGCACAACTTCAGGAAAATTTCTTTTCCAGAAGAGTTCACATGTGTCTTAATTGATATGTGCACAGGTGAACTAGCAATTGCAGCTCTATGCAGTTTTGGACTTCTAAAGAAGCATTTCAGTTGCAGTTAGATAATTTGTTGAATGGCTTGATTCTTATTTTTTTTTTATCTTTCATTTTTAGATTTGAATAAGTTGTTCCTGTAATAGAAAGTCCATTGAGAGTGCATTTTTTTCTGGATCTAAAGCAGCAGAGAAACATCTGACTCTTACAGCTAATTTACTTAAAAGTATAAACATCTAAGGAGTGATATGGACAGCTATTTAACTTTAACTGCCAAGGTATCTAAAATTATAACTTAGAATTAGACTTGTCAGTGATTCCAGCCTGTTCTGATATTTTTTTTCAATGATACTTTTGTAGGATTCACACAGTGAATTTTTATTGCCTGTCTCTGTGTAGGGGATTGGAGTATCTATTTGTAACTTTCACTTCTGGCCTCCATGCATGGATTAAAAAAAATAAAATAAAAAAATTACATTCTAAAGCATGTGTGGTTCTGTAACAATACAGGTTATCCGGATCAGTTTTCCTCAGTCTGAACGCTTTACAAACCTTAAGGCAACACAGGTTTTCTGGAATCTAGTGAGAAAAAAGTAATCATTGTAGTGTGTGTATTACTACTCTGTGTAGTTAACATGTTAACCTAATTGGCTTGCTTAGCCTCAATTTTAGATTCTTCCTCCCCCCTCCCCCCCCAAAGTTGGCCTACTAATGCAAGAAGTCTAACTGATACCTATTGGATAGCTTGGATTCAACTTTGTGGAGCTTATGAGTTCTGTAACCAATGAGCTTCTTGTAAAACATCACTTTCTGGGAATAATGAGTTACTATAGGATAAAAGTAAACTGAAGATACTCTGCACTGAGTAAAAAAAAGAATCTTGACTCTGAACCTTCTGGGACTCCTAAGCAAAGCAATAAATATTTAAATTGTATGACTGTACTTCATTACTGAAACTTGGGAGGGGAACGGCATTGTAGAATCAGTTATGGAAATTTCTGTAGGCAGTTCTTTAGTCTCCTGCAAGAGGTGAAAAATCCTTTATGGCTATTGAAAACTTTGAGCTAGGGTGAGCTGTAGAGCTAGGGAATGGAAGGAGAAAGTTGATCAGTCTGGGAATATGAGAATTGGCCATTCAGACTGGTTCTTGTTTTGGATGAACTCAATGGAGGCTTGAGACTTTTTCCAAGGCAGCTGAAGGTTTTGGAAGTAGTATATTCCAGAGTCAGTATCCTCAGCAGGGACACAGCTGGCTCATGAAATCCTATTGGACAGTAACTCTGATTATCTGACATCTAGTAAAAAATGGTATCGTGACATGAGACTTTCCTGAAAGGAATAGTCTTCTTAATGAAGGAATTGATGATAAAAATTGTGTCTAATACTATGTAAATAAGAGTTGATAAATTGCACTTTTGTGCAAACTTTTGCTCCCTAAACAAAGATGAACTTGAACAGTATACTTGTTCCTAAGTTTGTATTTGTACCTCAGCTTTGTCACATCAAAAAAATAGAAAGAACAACTTGTGTTAAGAAGCTGACGGAAGCAAAAGGAATCATATCCACCATGGAGAAAATAATGTTAATTGAGTAGTAGAGTGGTTATAGCCCTTCCTCTTAGCATTCAACAGTGATCAATTCTTGATCATGTTATTTAGTCCTCAGTCCCTAAAGCTTTACAAAATCTAAGCAGAAATGCTCAAACATATTATTATGCATATGCCCCTTACTGCAATAACAGCTTGCTTTGCTTCAGAGTGCAATAAAAAATGTCCTGAACATCTTGCTGTATAATAATAAAAGGTCTTGTCTCATTCAGTTGGTGGGGTAAGCCCATAGTGGAATATAAAAAAACTTCAAATAAAAACAACAACAACAAAAAACAACCACAAAACCTGCAGTAATGAGTATGGCATAGATATTGCATTATTAATAAGTCTCTTTTGCACATAAAAGAAACAAGGCTGCCTGAACATTGATTTGTCTTCAAAACATTTTATGAAGATTTCAAGTCATACATGGAGGGTGTTAGAAACTCTCAGGAATCTTATTAAAAAATAAATAAATACAAAAGTTAGAAGAATGCTCTTTGAATTCACAATCCCATTTGTAGCTCTGATTGAAGTTGTCTTCTCCTCCCCCTTATCACCTTTTGTCAGGGAATAAAATCTATGGGAAAGAAAATCATGTTGATTCTTTTCCGAGTGTCATTTTCTTTTGAGTCACTTCACAGAGAGGTTTCACAATCTGACTATAACCTGGAATATGCATTCTCCAGAAACCCACAACACCTAAGAAGGCTTGTGTTTCCTTTTTGTTAGTAGGTGGGGACATAGCTGTTATTTTGTTAATCACATCCATTGGATCTGACAACGACCATCTTGCCACTTAATTCCCAAGAACTGGATCTCTCGTGCAGGTCCCTTGACCTTACTTCTTCTTACAGCAAAACCTGCTTTCAGAAGAATCTTGATTATCTTCTTACCTTTCTTGAAAACAACTTCTGCTGTATTAGCCCACACAATGAGGTCATCAATGTATCACAGGAGCTCCACCCTTCTCCAGTGCAGTCTGGATCAGTCCATGGCAAAAGGTGGGGCTGTGTTTCCACCCCTGGGGCAGTTGATTCCAGGTGTATTGGATGCTTCTCCAGGGGAAAGCAAACTGTGGCCTGCACTCTGCTGCTAAAGGAATAGAGAAAAATGCATTAGCAATGTCAATTGTGGCATACCACTTGGCTGCCTTGGACTCCGTATTGAATTTCTAGCATGACCAGCATGGCAGCACTCAGTGGGGGTGTGACTTCATTCAGGCCATGATAGTCTACTGTTAGCTGCCAGTCTCCGTCAGACTTTCACACTGGACATATAGGGCTGTTAAAGGGTCCTCCTCAGATGCCAGACATTGAAGAAAGAGGGCTGATCCTCTTTGATCCCTCAGCTTTTACACTGAGGATGATGCAGATGGGATGGAATACCCTGTTGGTCAGTTTTGGGTCACCTGTCCTGTCCCCTCCGTAGGTGTGACCCCTCTATGCTCTTCCACTTCCAACCCTCCAATGGCATATAACAAAGTTAGCTGACCTTGGTTGTATATAGCAATAAGTATAAGCAAGAGCCTCTCTGCATACCATTCCTTGGCATAAATTAGAACCAATCAGGTCTTA
The DNA here is from genome assembly GCF_028500815.1 of Rissa tridactyla. Lineage (NCBI taxonomy): Eukaryota > Metazoa > Chordata > Aves > Charadriiformes > Laridae > Rissa > Rissa tridactyla. The sequence continues at coordinate 26,632,609 of NC_071496.1, forward strand.
TCAGTCTCTGGAAGTGAACCACAGTCTTAAAAATACGCTGTTAACTTCAGAGAGTTCAGTTAGTTAGAAGAGGCTTATCTGCAAAGTAAAATTACTGAACAGAAAATTGGTTCTGTTCAGTAACTGGAGTACTGTGTCCTGCTCTGGAGTCCTTAGCACAAGAAGGACATGGGCCTGTTGGAACGGGTCCAGAGGAGGGCCATGAAGATGATCAGAGGGCTGGAACACCTCTCCTATGAGGACAGGCTGAGATAGTTGGGGTGGTTCAGCCTGGAGAAGAGAAGGCTCCGGGGAGACCTTATTGCAGCTTTCCAGTATCTGAAGGACACCTACAAGAAAGCTGGAGAGGGTCTTTTTACAAGGGCATGTAGTGATGGGATGAGAGGTGATGGCTTCAAACTGGAAGAGGGTAGATTTAGATTAGATATTAGGAAGAAATTTTTCCCTGTGAGGGTGGTGAGGGTGGTGAGGGTGGTGAGGGTGGATGGGGCTTTGAGCAACCTGCTCTAGTGGGATGTGTCCCCCCCCCTTGGTAGGGGGGTTGGAAGTAGATGATCTTTAATGTTCCTTCCAACATAAACCATTCTATGATTCTATGATTCTAACTGTTGCTACTGAATGAGGTAATGTAAATGCTGATCTTCCTGACTTCTACACAGAGGAAGTGTTCAGTAGTAAACAGACTTTTGAATAAGTCACTTCTCTGGGATGAGCTCTGCTTCTTGTGACTTCTTTGAGAGAAAGGAATGTTATGGGCCTGTGGGTCTTAATTTATCCACCTTGAATACATCTAAAATATATTTAGGTGCTCACGTCATGTTGTTTTTTACTTTAAAACAAAAAACAAACAAACAAAAAAACCCACCAAAAAACACCACCAAAGTCTTAGTTTGGTTTGGCAAAGGGTGATGTCTTCAGTATCGTGATACATTCCCAAAAGGGACCCATGTAGCTATGCTCCTGTGCCAGCTTTAATTTATTATATATTAGGCTTATTGTTTTCAGAAATATCTCCTACCACATGTATCAATCTTCTGACTAACTTTTCCTTCCTAAAAATTAGCACGATCATACTTTGGAGACAATCTACTGATTTCTTTTCTGGCTAAAGAAATGAAACTTCCTTTCACAAACACAGCAGAAAAGGATATATTTTGCAGAGAAACTTTGATTGAAAGCATGTATTTGATTAACAACATAAGTGCTTACTAGGCTATTTCATATGCTTCTTGAGGGACAACTGTAGTTTATTACTGTGGTAAAGACTGATAAAGCGGGGGACTGTAGTAAAGCCTATCGAAGACTGTTGGATTAGTAGATGTACACTTCATTTTTTTACAGCTGTGTCACAACTTTATGGACCACCGTTGATAGTTTTGCAACTAATTGAAATTAAACTTGCTGTTTGACACTAGTACTGTACTTTTGCACCCTTTAACTTAATTTTCAGGTTTCTAGTTGCTAGTATTAATACTTTTATTATACTATGAACAAGGCTGCCTCTTATCTGATAAATATTTTGAAAAGGAACGTAACATTTTATCTTCATGGTTTCTTGGTATATTCATGACACTGGAAATCTTTTTTTGGGCAATGCTGTTGAATTATATAATCTGGCATAAATTCTGCTTGACATTAACTATTCATCTGGTGTAACTATGGATGAGTATAATCTCTTAACCCAAGCTTATTCTGCGGAATAAATTGTCAATTTGTGTTTGGTCAAGCTCTCTAAAGCAAACATAATAATAATTAATTTTTATACTGTATGAAAGGTTAATGTGTAGGGTGATGCACTTCAGTTGAATTGATGAGTAAATCTTGGGTGAGATCAGCACTGTGGGGGACAAAGGCTGAGAAACGACAGTTGCTGCATCCGGCTTTGGCCTAGCTTCTGCCCTGTCTGTGGCAAGGGTGTTTTGCTGAGCTCGATTTGAATTTGGGTGAGGAAAGATCTGAGGAGCACCGATTCCAGTTTCATACTTGCACAAATCACTCTTACCAGATGCAGTTAATTTTAAAATAAATTGCAGTGGCTTACTTATTAAGTCTATGAACTTGATGTTGTATTTCTTTTCTCAGTCCTTCAGGTGCCTCTATTAATACAGTGATGAAGAATGCATTGTAAGAACCTGAGTAAAATAGTTGTCAGCCTGACAATGGAAGGAGCTCCAGACAAAGGCTTTTAAAATGCTAAATGAATCTTGGTCATAACTGAGAAGGCCAAGCAGTCACAGTGGTTTTGAGTTGTTTTTGAAGGTATTGTTTAAAACGGTATATGGGAGGGTAAAAAGGAATAGGGAGAAATGTAGGGAGAGGGAGTTGCAACTTAAATATTTAAAGTCTTGTCACTTAAGCAAAAGAGCAGTCTGTGGCATAGATCTTCCTTGTCTTAAGTCTTATGCCTAGTTACTAAAAACTTGTTGATGACAAGGACTTTAGACCAGACACTCAAGGGGGGTTGGTGAAAAAGGGAAGGGACTACACCAGAAACCTCAGAACGGCAACAGGGAAAGTAAGTGAAAGAGGGGGAAAGTTCCATCTTGTGCTGCCTCTTCTGAAGTTTCCCTTCCTCTGGCTCACCCAATTGTACCTCTTTCTGTTCTGCCTTGAGCAGTAAAATGCTCATTCAGAGAGATGGTTTTTACCCTTCTTTTCTGGAGCAAGTTGAATGACAAAATACAGCAGTTGATCTTGGTGAACCATGGAGTGATGGTTAAATCATATTTCTTGCTAGGTGCCCTCCTGAACTCTAAAGCTCATTTTAAGAAATGGAAAGTAGCGTTGTTCTGGTACTGAGGAGGAGAAATCAAAGTCTAAATTAATCTGCAAAGAGCTGTATGTTACCATAGCCAACCCCTCACAGAATATGAGCAGTTATATGGAGTAATACTCATCTCTCAAAAGTTTTAACCAAGGTTTCACACAATGCATGTTTCTCCAGGCATGATTTCTAGTGTTGTACAAATGAAGACAATAGATGTTTTTGCTGATGCAATATAGTAGTGAATCTCTACAGAATATGCAGGGGAAATGTGCTTTCTGTCTTAACTTTTGGTGTAAGGAGACTTAAAACCTCAAAATACTACTTATGCTTGTTTTTCATAAGAAGTTTAGGTTTCACTTCTGGTTTAAATCTATGCTAATCAAGTTGGCATTAGACAATAGGATGAAAGTGGTGGTGGCTTTTCTTGAAGGGCTGGGAGAAAAGACAGCAAAATCCCTTAAATTTGTTTTGTTTCTAAACTCTGAAGAAAGACTACTGCTACCCACTGCTTAAGTACAGATATATAAAGCTATTTTGTCTGAAACATATTCACTGTTTCCTGGTGTCAATCACCTCTGTTCTCCTAATCCCTTTAATACATCTTTTTTCTTTTCTTCTGGAATTAAGGTCTGTGAGTGGCTGATCAGTAACGGGGGAAATGAGACCAGCAGGAGGATGGAATACTTGGACTAAAAGCAGCATTAAAAAAAACCAAACACAAAACAAAAATCCCCTTTCATTATTTAGATCTGTACATTCAAATGATTACCTCACCAAAATCTTAAGAAACTAAATAGTCATGGGATTAGATGGAGAATCCTTAAATATATAAATAATTCATTGAAATGTGAGAAGTGGACAGTAGGAGTAAGTGCTCCCTGGTTTTCACAAGGGAAGAAGGTACAAAGTAATGTTCTCCAGGAGTCTGCCCTGTTCAGTATAGTCATAAATGCCCTGGACAAGAGTATGCACAGTGAGGCAGCAAAATAGGGTACTCAGAGCAGTAAATACAAAGGATGGCTGCTAAGAATTGCAGAGAACCTGATGAGGCTTTGGCGGGGCAATAGCGTGGCTAGTGAAATATAGTGTAGATAAATATAAAGTGATGTCCTTCCTGAGGAGAGTGGGAAGGACAACTAGAGGGCTGCATATAACGTAATGTTCTCTCTACTCACCTGAGTAGTAATGGTCAGCTTTTAGTTCTATGAAGAGATCAACTTCACGCCCAGTAACAGTGAAGAAACCTAATCAATGTTAAGAACTTGGAAAGAAATAAACCTGTGCTATATAGGATATTTATGGAAAAATAAAAACATAATCACACAGAAGTCACCTCAGCTTGTGAGGAAATCTAATTCATTAGACTATATGAGTCAGACTATTGGACAAACATACTATAATTTTTAAAAAGTATTTAGTCTTATCAGTTGAACTCTTGTGTTCTGACTGAAAGGCTGTTTCAGAGGCCTATATCTCACTCACTATGAATATCTTTAGCAACCGTATTTGTGGCTATTTAATTCTTGCATGTTACTACATCAATATTGCTCTTTTTTTCTGGAATCTACTGATGCAATTAGCTGACTTACAGCCTTTATGTTCTGCCAAACTGTGCAAACCCCAACTTTTCTAGTTTTTGAGAAAATGAAGAATGTACCTTATCAGTAATCCTCTATTTGCATTTAAGACAGGTGAATTAAAACCAAAGGTGTTTGCAAATTCTGCTTGAATACTCTTTCAGAAAAAATTCTTGTTAGGTGTCGACAAATGTTAATGCCTTTGAAAAGACTTGTCTAATGACTGCACTATTATATTGATATACAACAGCCATAGGAAGCAGGCATTATTTTCCCCTCATATTTTGAACCTACAAGCTCCCAGCTCACCTGAGTTGTTTAACCTCTAAGTGCATGACTCCAAACTTGTTACTGGACAAATCTCAATCTGTTCTCTTGCTTCAGCCTTTAGAGTTGTTTTGCAGGCAGAACTGGCTGACCTTGATCTTCCACTGTATCAAAGAATTGACAGCTTTGTCAGCAGTACATCTACTAGTTATGCCAGAATCATTAATGAATATGCACTGCATAACACTAGCTCGTTGAGTTTATCCTTGAGATTACCCTGCTGGTAACCTCTTCCCAACCTTATAATTCCTCTGTTGTCATCTTCCCTTTAGGCAATTTCATCATTATTACAGCTGACTTGGAAAATGAAGTATACATCAGGGATACTTTTCAGTATTGTCATATGGGATGTATCCAGTAGAGATCTTTTAATGACCCTCTGTCATCTCTTCTTACTTAAAAGGAGTATTTAAAATCTCTCAACTTATTTTACTTTAATGTAAAACTGAGCCAAACTAATTCTTATTGATTCTCCTTTTTAATGTGCCAAACTTTGCCCTTTGAAATTATAGCTTGCTACGGGGAAAAAATGGATATTTGTGGGCACTCAGGTCATGGTTCTCTGGAAACAGGCTGTAATCTACTTCACTCCTACAGATAATAGCCAGCAGTGTGGGATTTTAGCTTAGACAATATGAAGATACTCTCTTTTCATCTAAAAGGATTGTGAGAATACTAGTAAGTGAAAGAACAACAATTTTCAGTTCCCTGATGTGTTGAAAACTATATTGGAGAAGAAAGTTCATAGAGCAGGTGAAAAAGCTTCTCTGGTGAGTGCAATCAAGCTATACTGGACATTGTTTTGGGATTGGCTTTTTTTTTCTTAAAAGGTTAAAGTAAAAGAGGTGGAAATTGTGAAAGAGGAGGCATTTTAATAATGTATTTTAGATGGTTCTTACTTGCTTAAAAAGTGAAACAAAACTGAACATTGAGTTGTTTGGTATTTTGTTTGCATGATCTTGATATAGGAAGGTGCTGCAAGCAATTACGGACTAATTACATCATAATCTCAATATTGCTGAAGAGTGACCACACATTTCAAGTAGCTTCTCTTTGCATGTAAGAGCACACCTTGTCGCTGCATGAGGGACTTAATTCCCTTGATCCATATACCATTGCTTTGCATTTCTGATTTAGCAGCAGGTAATTACAGTTTTTAAAGAAGCCCCCCACAAAAAAGTGAATAACCCCAGCTCTGAAAATTTTCTTCCCTACCCTGAGAAGTTGAAACAGTCAGGTATGAGTAGGAGGAAATGAGGACTAAGCCACCATGACGCCATTATTCATAGAGCAGGTCTTTAAAAAGGATGATGCAGAGCTGGTGATGTGATGCCAATGACAACACCTAACTAGGGTAGCAAGTATTAGTGGCAGTGTGCTGAAGCTGTGATAGGGTTTTTTAGGCTGAACTTAATTTTGTGAGCAACTGTTTTATCATGATCATTAAAACTACCTACTCTAAAGAAGTAAATCTGTAAATAATTGAGAGACTCTTATTTGTGTATCCCTCATTCTCCAATTCTGGAGATCTAAAAAAAATACACTTTTCACAAATGTGCATTCTTGAATCTTGGTATTAGTAGGTGTGCAGGGCAAAGGATGAAGCTTTCATTCCATACATACTTTAATAGAATAAATGGTGTTGGAAATAGACCACAGCATTATGTTGACAAAAAAAAATTACTTTCTCTCATCATGACTGCACACTGCTTCTGCCTCTTCTCTTACACAACTTAGATAAATAACAAACAACTGATGATATATTGTGACATGCTATCACAGTACCAACACAGGGGGAGGGTGGAAATGAAGGCTGGGCTGCAGCATTTTTCAAAACCCTGCTATTCTTAATATTAGGAGAAAGGGAGAGGATTTTTTTCCTGGTAGGAAAGGCTATGTTTTTACGCTGTACTGCAGAGTCCAGCTCCAAGGTTCTGTGCTGGCTGGTGTCTGAATGGTTCAGTGTTTTGGCAAGGCTCTGGCTTGGCTTTTAGCCCCTGCTGTCCTGCTTTATTGATGTGCTTGGACAGCTTCCAGAGCTAGGTCAGTTATAGTCCCGCTGGTGTTTTTTTTCTGCCACTTTTAGAAGGGAGGTTTTGCATGCTATTGATTTTTTTACTATAATGGTACAGAAGACATTGGATTCTTTGTGATGTGCTTAGCTGAAATACATGGGCACTACAATAAGCCTGTAACTACCTGGTTGTTGAACAAAGCTGCATGTCATTCATCAGATGTCACTTCAAGGAAGCTTTCACCTTATGAGCCATTAGTTTGTTTATTCTTCCTTGTCTGTTTTCAAAGTGAAGTACTTTTTAAACAGTCACTTCGGTATGATGTGAAGAACAAAATCCATAGGAAATTATTGGTGAAACCACAGTATTCCCTATTCATGATGGGCCGAGGCATCAGGCTTAGTTTGGAGGACTTCATGGATGGAGGTTAATGAGGGAAAAGGGTTGAAAAGGATCCTAGGTCTTTTCTTTTTTTCTTTTTTGTAAATCCCGACTATGTAACTTAGTGTTTCTCTCCTCTCCTCTCCTCTCCTCTCCTCTCCTCTCCTCTCCTCTCCTCTCCTCTCCTCTCCTCTCACAGTTCTCTTATTGCTTGATTGGTATCTTTTTATCCTTTCTTTTTCTCCTGTTGTCTCTTCTGGTTTTTCAGTGTTTAGTTTTGTTTGTAGACATTTATTTGGGGGTAGCTGGTATGTATATGGAAAGGAAGAGGTGGGCTATGCCCTGACACAGAGGTCCTGAGGAGAGAACTGAAACTGCAGCAACATGCTTTGCAGGCAGGCAGGCAGGAGGCTTTTTTAAATCCTTCTGATCCTTTACTGGTAGATTAGGAGTTTCTCCCCCCCCCCCAACCCCCACCCCATTGTTGTCTAACTCTAAAATAGTATGCATTTTATATGCGATACTACTGAATTTTGAGCACAAAATCGATTGCTTTTAAGCACTTTAATACCACTGGGCTGTACATCCCTAAATTAAAGAAGATTATCTATTGTTTTGTTGAACATTCTTGGTAGTCCCCCATTTCTTTTTTCCATATAGCCATTTCTTTCTGAGGGTACTCATTGCTCTACACAAACAGATTCTGCAGCCGCTGCTTGTGTGCCAAGGATGGAGGATCAGCATTTAAAAATGTGATTCTATTAGTCTGTAGTGACCACATTCTTCCATGGAACTATCCAGCATGTGTGGAAGTGAGGGAACTGCATGCATGTGTAACTTTTCCTTTTTTCCATATCTCTTTCTGAAAACTCCCTCTGCGCTTGCACTCCCTGAGGAGCACCCCTTTTCTGATTTCATCAAATGCAATTTATGCTCTTTTGAAAAAGGGGCAATTGGAATATAAAGGAATAGTCAATAATTGTGGCAGTAGCAGCAGACTGAGCAACTCAGTGGTTGTCACTGACCTGTTTATTCAATTATGGTTTTGGAATGCTTCCATACTTGATGTGACATAAATTTGAAGCTGTCCTTGCTATCCTTCATTCAACAGTCTTTCCTGTGAGCTGCAAAGAGAAGGTAGTAGTCACCGGACAAAGAAAGTGCATAACCTTCTGACTCGTTTCTCTTTATGCACTTCTCTCTGGAAATGTGGGGGTATAATCATCACTAGAGCTTGTGTTGCTTTTGTAATGTATTTTTTATTCCCTTTTTCTAGCTGTCTTGCCTTTTCCAATTCTCAACTCAAGACATATCCCCTTCCAGAGAGGAGTTTTCTGTAGTGATGACTCCATCCAGTATCCATACAAAGAGGACACCATTTCTTATAATTTGTTAGCAGGAATAATTGTTCTTGTCATGGTTTAGCCTCAGATGGCAACAAAGAACCACGTGCCGCTCGCTCGGGCCTTCCCAATACAGGAAGAATCAGAAGAAAAAGGCAAAACTCTTGGGTTGAGACAAAGGCAGTTTAACAGAACAGCAAAGGGAACAAGAAAACAACAACAACACGGATAGAGGAATATACAAAACGATTACGGAACCACGGCTCACCAACCGGACCTGGGACGCCCCAGCTCGCTCCAAGCTGGGACTTCCTGCCCCTTCCCCCGCAGCTCAGGGTGGGCATGGCTCACATGGCATGGAATACCTGTCCTGGGGAGAATTAACCTTGTCCCCGACGGAACCAGGACATTATCCACCCCTTATTCCATACCATCTATGCCATGCCCAGATGTTCCAATTAATTGCCACCACTTTCCCCTCTCATGTATATATATATATTTTTATGCAGATTTAATGCCCTTAGTTTATGGACCATCCCTCCAAAGTGTCTGGTGATTTCATTTAATCCATGGCTTTGGGCTCCATCTGTTAGAACAGTCTCTCAGGGCAGGTGAGATGCTGTGTGGTGCTGGCCTGTTGCACGCGGTATTTTCGGAGCTTGTGAATGGTGTACCCGGTGCGGCTCCTGCACACAGTCCATGGGCTGAAGATGTAGATCTTGAGGAAGTTGCTGGGCACCAGCTGCTGAGGTCAGTTCTTATCCCATCACCCCTGTGCCTTACTCGTAGTAGAACTGATAGCAATTATAGCAGTGATGACATACAGTGACAGGGTTACTTAGCAATCAACAACACACAATTTGATTCATTGGCTATTCTCGCCCAAAATCAGATCCCCATGAGGCACACATCGGACCTCCCCATCCTTCCGCATCACCTACCAAGTGCACCCAGGTCCTTGGGCAAAAGCAATCCCACGGATGGGTTTGCCTTTGCCTGAGGCAGGACTAACCCAGACTGTCTTCCCTAACATATTCTTCATGTGCACTATGGGGACGTTAACCCCTTCTACGGTACGTGGAAGTTTTGATTGGGCAGGGCCAGCCCGATTGGTAGATCCCCTGGTGTTAACTAGCCAGGTAGCTTTTGCTAGATGTGCATCCCAATGTTTTAAGGTCCCACCACCCATTGCTCTCAGTGTAGTTTTTAACAGTCCATTGTATCGTTCTATCTTCCCAGAGGCTGGTGCGTGACAGGGGATGTGATATACCCACTCAATGCCATGCTCTTTAGCCCAGGTGTCTATGAGGTGTTTCAGAAATGAGTCCCGTTGTCCGACTCAATTCTCTCTGGGCTGCCATGTCATCACAGGACTTGCTTTTCAAGGCCCAGGATAGTGTTCCGGGCAGTGGCATGGGGCACAGGGTATGTTTCCAGCCATCCAGTGGTTGCTTCCACCATTGTGAGCACATAGCGCTTGCCTTGACGGGTCTGTGGCAGTGTGATATAATCAATCTGCCAGGCCTCCCCATATTTGTATTTCAGCCATCGCCCTCCATACCAAAGAGGCTTCAAACGCTTGGCTTGCTTGATTGCAGCGCACGTCTCACATTCGTGGATGACCTGTGCAATAGTGTCCATGGTCAAGTCCACCCCTCAGTCACGAGCCCATCTATATGTCACGTCTCTTCCTTGATGGCCTGAGGAGTCATGGGCCCACCGAGCTATGAATAGTTCACCCTTATGTTGCCAGTCCAGATCCACCTGAGCCACTTCAATCCTAGCAGCCCGATCCACCTGCTGGTTGTTCTGATGTTCCTCTGTGGCCCGATTCTTGGGCACATGGGCATCTACGTGGCGTACTTTCACAACCAGATTCTCTATCCGGGCAGCAATATCTTGCCATAGGTCAGCAGCCCAGATGGGTTTGCCTCTGCGCTGCCAGTTGCCCTGCTTCCACTGCTGTAACCACCCCCACAGAGCATTTGCCACCATCCATGAGTCAGTGTAGAGATAAAGTACTGGCCATTTTTCTCGCTCGGCAATGTCCAAAGCCAGCTGAATAGCCTTCACCTCTGCAAACTGGCTCGATTCACCTTGTCCTTCACTGGCCTCTACAACTTGTCGTGTAGGACTCCACACAGCAGCCTTCCACTTCCGATGCTTTCCCACAATACGGCAGGACCCATCAGTGAACAGGGCATATTTCTTCCCAGTTTCTGGCAGTTTATTATATGGTGGGGCCTCTTCTGCACGCGTCACCTCCTCCTCTGATGACTTTCCGAAATCCTTGCCTTCTGGCCAGTCCATGATCACTTCCAGAATTCCTGGGCGACTGGGGTTTCCCATTCGAGTTCGCTGTGTGATCAGTGCAATCCACTTGCTCCATGTAGCATCAGTTGCATGATGTAAGGTGGGGACCACCTTTGAACATCCAACCCAGCACCGGCAGTCGAGGTGCTAAGAGGAGCTGTGCTTCTGTACCAACTACTTCCGAAGCAGCTCGAACCCCTTCATATGCTGCCAATATCTCTTTTTCTGTTGGAGTGTAGCGGGCTTCGGATCCTCTGTATCCCCAAAACCCTAGGGGTCGACCTCGGGCCTCCCCTGGTGCTTTCTGCCAGAGGCTCCAGGTAGGGCCGTTCTCCCTGGCTGCGGCGTAGAGCACATTTTTAACATCTTGTCCTGCCCGGACTGGCCCCAGGGCCACTGCATGGACTATTTCCTGTTTGATTTGTTCAAAAGCTTGTCGTTGCTCAGGACCCCATTTAAAATCATTCTTCTTTCGGGTTACTTGATACAGAGGGCTTACAATCAGACTGTAATCTGGGATATGCATCTTCCAAAAACCCACAATGCCTAAGAAAGCTTGTGTTTCCTTTTTACTAGTTGGTGGAGACATAGCTGCTATTTTGTTGATCGCATCCATTGGGATCTGACGGCATCCATCTTGCCATTTTATTCCTAAAAACTGGATCTCCTGCGCAGGTCCCTTGACCTTACTTTGTTTTATGGCAAAACCAGCTTTCAGAAGGATTCGGACTATTTCACTCCCTTTCTCAAAAACTTCTTCTGCTGTGTTGCCCCACATGATGATGTCATCAATGTATGGCAGATGTTCTGGAGCTTCACCCTGTTCCAGTGCAGTCTGGATCAGTCCATGGCAAATGGTGGGGCTGTGTTTCCACCCCTGGGGCAGTCGATTCCAGGTGTACTGGACGCCCCTCCAAGTGAAAGCAAACTGTGGCCTGCACTCTGCTGCCAAAGGGATTGAGAAGAATGCATTCGCTATATCAATCGTGGCATACCACTTGGCTGCCTTGGACTCCAGTTCATACTGCAGTTCTAGCATGTTCGGCACGGCAGTGCTCAGCGGTGGCGTGACTTTATTCAGGCCACGATAGTCTACCTTTAGCCTCCACTCTCCATTAGATTTTCGCACCGGCCATATGGGACTGTTGAAGGGTGAGCGAGTCTTGCTGATCACTCCTTGAACCTCTAGTTGATGAATCAGCTTATGGATGGGAATCAGAGAGTCTCGGTTAGTGCGATATTGCTGCCGATGCACCGTTGTGGTAGCGATCGGCACCTGCTGTTCTTCGACCCTCAACAACCCCACAACAGAAGAGTCCTCCGAGAGACCAGGCAAGGTAGACAACTGTTTAACTTCCTCCGTCTCCAAGGCAGCTATGCCAAAGGCCCAGCGGTACCCTTTTGGGTCCTTAAAATACCCTCTCCTGAGGTAACCTATACCACGGATGCATGGAGCCTCTGGGCCAGTCACAATGGGATGCTTTTGCCACTCATCCCCACTTAGGCTCGCTTCTGCCTCCAGTACAGTCAACTCTTGGGATCCCCCTGTGGCCCCAGAACTACAAATGGGTTCTGCCCCTCTATAGCTTGATGGTATTAGGGTGCACTGTGCACCCGTGTCCACTAGTGTAGGAATGTGTCTGAGAGAAAATGGTCATGTGAGCCAGCCTCCCTACTACGAGAGATTAGATTAAGAGCAAAACAGGTGGTAGAAGATGGAATTAGTACATGGGAAAAACGGGAACTGAGAAGGTAGAAAACATGTTGTGCTAATGACTAAGCAATTTACTGTGTGAATTGTTGTAACCAATCTGATGTGTGAATGAACTGCATGGACAGCGCGTGGACAGTGTAACTAGCTAATCAGAAATAAGCAAGTCGCGTGTACGGCTACAACACAGGGTATAAAAGATGATGATCTGTGCTTAATAAATGGCTTCTGTTGATTCACATTGGATCGTCTGGAGTCCAGTTATTTCTCCTCAGATGGTGACCCCGACGTGATACCCATCGGCGCTTGGCTTGAGCAACGGAATGCGAGGGGCGGAAGACCCAGAAGGAGATCCACTGGCTGGAGGATGGCTCAGCTGGACCGAGAGTGGGCGGATTGGCCGGCAATCCGGAATAGAGGAAACAGACGACATGGCCACGGACACCCAGAGAGAGGTGAGCAGCCGGGGCAGGAGATGGGGCAACAAGTAACAAAAGAAGAAGGGGCTGTATTAAAACTTCTCCTGTGTATCCTCTCTAAGAGAGGGGTGAAATATGATGAGCATATGCTCCGAAGGTTGTTAACCTGGTGCAGAGAGAACGGATTCGCACCAGAGCCCCAGACAGCTTTTAAATCAGAAATATGGGAGGCTGTTGGGGAAAAAACTGTGGGAAGTGATAAGTAAAGGAGACAAAGAGGCATCACCGTTGGCGACGAAATGGCAGTTGGTGTTATTGACCTTACAAGATATGAAGGCGGAGCGAGCCACGGCAGCCGGGGCTTTTGCAGCATTACAACCCACGGGAGGGGGATCGAACAGGCCAGGTCCGAAGGTCTGGGACGATCCCCTGCTGATCCCCTCTGCTCCACCTGAGGCCGAGGGAGGAGGCAGAATGTCAGCAGAGAAGGACAGAGCCGGAGCTGTTTGCTCCTGCCATTGCCCGCCTCGCCCCCTCCCCTCCCCAGTCGTCTCCCTGAGATAGAAGTGCTGGTTTTGTATGTCTGCTGTGTAAGTGTGTGTGGGCGCCAGCTTATACCTGCTGATCAGCATCTGTGCTACTGTTTGCTTTTTGTTGTGTGCAGTGTCATTAGGTGACTCCCCTTGAGCAGGTGTTCTGCCCGGTGTGGTACTGTTCTCGTATGCAACTAGGGCTGACACTCCGTCAAGTGAAGAAGTTTGTATATACACAATGTTTAGACGTAAGGCGAGCGCGCCCCAGGCAGATACACCAGGATGGGCTGTAGAACCGATGGAAGTCCTGAAATATTGGGGGAGTTTTCACCAGCCGACACATTTACGCTCTCGGGAACGGCTCGCCCGTGCAGGGCGTATCGCTGGTTGTTTGTTGTTTGTCTATAAGGTCATGGTTGATTGGGAAAAGGAGTTGAGCCAAAATCTATAGGATGCTCTGTATGAAAATGAGAAACTTAAGGAAAAATGAGAAACTGAGCTCTTGTTGCAAAGGCAGACTTTTATGTCAGTCATAAGTGATGGAAGGAAAAAAAGAAAAAAAAGAGAAAAAAAAGAAAAAAGAAAAAAGAAAAAAGAGGAAAAAAAGAGAAAAAAAAAGAAAAAAAAAGAAAAAAAAGAAAAAAAAAAGAAACCAAACAGGAACAATTAGATGGGAAATGTGCCACGTTAGCACAAAAGTATGCCATACGCATTACGAGAAAGCATCAGAAAAAGAGAAATAGGACACCTGATTCAAAGCAGTACCATAGAGATATGTTTTTGGTTTTTTCCTATATGTGTATATGTTATTGCATGCCTTAGTAGATTGCTCTGTGTTATACCCTGCGAGACTAAAATGAACCCCATCAGAAGCGGTCTCTTGAGCAAGGGGGTGGAATATGGGAAAGCAACGGAAGATCGGAAAGGAGGACTGTAAATACACTCAAGGGACTCGCACCTGGGTGCTGGAAAACACAGATATCACACCAATTGTTATTCAGTCTCGGGTGCTGGCAAGAAAAACATTTGGATGACATAAGCCTGTAATGGACTCACGGACACCTTATCTAGCTGCTTGAGAATCTTGGCCTGTTGTGGAAGAAGATCAAAGCACAGTACCAGCAAGAACAGGGAGTCCGCATGCACTCTTGCTAACAAGGACTCTTTTGCTGCCAAGGATTCTTGATAACAAGGACTCTCTTGCTGCCAAGGATAAGTTTAACAATGCTACTAGTACCGCTATTTCTGAGGTATTGCTAGATGTAGATAGTATTCGACATGCAACGCTGCAAAACAGAACTGCTACTGATGTTTTGCTTTCAGCTCACAGACATGGTTGTCAAGATTTTAAAGGACTGTGTTGTATGAATCTAAGTGACCACTCCAAATCCATCCATGCCCAGTTGCAAGAACTGCACCGACCGAACCAGCAACTTGTGGAGACCACTGGGTGAAATCTCTTTGCTGGATGGACTTGGGGGTGGGGTTGGTTGAAGCAAAATATACTCATTGCCTGTGTGGAAGGAATTTGTCTGTTATGTTTAGTGTGTTGTTTGCCGTGTTTAATAAGCATTATACGATCAGTTGTAGATGCCGCTTTGCATCGTACCCTTCCTTGTACGAGTTGTAGAATATGTTGCTCTAAAAACTATGTGTGTATCCATGAGAACCCGACCTTCACAGAAGAAGATAACAAGAAGGGATTACAACAATGTAGTCACGTATCAGACAGCCGCTGTTAGCAAAGCTGGATCATGAGTTTGGTGAGACTCGCTGCATAAGCTGGCCACGCGTGCAGCAACTCTGGCCTGTACTTTTCTACTCAGTCCAGTGCAGGAGAATCTGGTGGGACTTGCTGCATGCACTGGCCATGCATGCAGCGACTCTAGCCTGTACTTCTCCACTCAATCCAGTGCAGGATATAGGGGGGCTGTCTCGGGTCAGAGAGGGGGAGAGAGACATGAGCGAGGGGGAGAAAGACATGAGCGAACTTTGAAGATACAAGGGATGCCCTGAAGCACTGTGTCTGGCCCTCCCCCCCGCTCCCCCCCATACGTTCTATGTTCATTAACCCCAACAGCTCAGAAGGCATTACAGCATGTTGCAAGATAAGATATAGTCTACTACTGCTGCAAGACACATTGAACACCTTCCTACAAGAATTTCAACTTTATGCCCTGACAGGACAGTGGGATGATGCACTCGCAAAGAGCCTGACTGCATTAGAGTGGGTATTTTTGCCACATACCTTTTCAAAACCAGTAACTATGATGATTGAAATGTTACCACGATTGTTTTCCCAGGGTCGCTTGTGCTGTCAGCAGCTTTCTGGAATGGATCCAAGCCACATACATGTCCCCATCAAAAAGGATGACCTTGACCCTTGGTTATCCCAAAGTCTTAACCTCCTTAGTACATTATATTGGGCAAATAAATTATTCTTTCCCCTAGCACAGACTATTGCAGTCACTTTCACAAATTCCTTTACAGCCGCGCATCCTGCTAGCACCAAAGCCTCTTGATGGCACTTGTTCGGTGTTTGTAGATGGTTCAGGGACACAGTAAAGGCTTTGGACTTATTTCAACAGGAACTGTTAAATGTAGGCAGAATCTCAATATGTTACTGGTATTGTTCAAAGACTTGAAGGAGCATTTATAAAACAAGTAGAGAACCGATTGTTATTTAGTCTCTTACTGCGATTAATGTTGCTTTTATGAAAAAGACAGTTTCCTTATTTTATTGTCCACATACACTCTCATAGCTGTTTACTTGGTCCTTTAACTGAGGGAAACACAGTTGCGGATTATCACACTGTTGGTAACAACTCCGAACATTATGCAGCAAGCTAAAATGTCGCATGATTTCTTTTCATCGAAATGCGAAGGCATTGAGGAAGCAATTTTCTTTAACACAACAACAAGCACATGATATTGTGTGAACTTGTGCTGATTGTCAACCATTTATACCTAACTTCAACCCAGGCGTCAGTCCCCGAGGGCATGGACCTTTGGAGTTCTGGCAGACTGATGTAACCCATGTGTCAGAATTTGGAAAACTGAAATTTATACACCTGAGTGTAGACTGTTATTCAACTGCAACTTGGGCAACTGCGCAGACTGGTGAATCTAGTAAACATGTATGAAAGCATTTGCGATCCGCGTTTGCAGCCTTAGGTGTACCGCGTGTGATAAAGACTGATAATGGCCCAGGGTATGTAGCCCGTTCAACAGAGGTATTTCTACAGCTGTGGGGCATTACACATGTGACTGGCACACCACATTCTCCGACGGGTCAAGCCATAGTGGAACGCATGAACCAGTCTTTAAAAAATTTGCTTCAAAAACAAAAAGGGGGAGAGCAAGGGCTGAGTCCTGTAGATCGACTGAACAAAGCCGTTTACGTCCTGAACTTCCTACGCCTTCCTCAACACTGCCTTGTACCTCCAATTGTGCGGCACGGCGCAGGCCTGCAGAGAGACCTGGGAGATTTTAGGCAGGAAAATGGCATGGTAGCAGTTAAAAACAGTGTGACGGGGAAGTGGGAAGGACCGTGTAGACTATTAACCTGGGGTCGAGGATATGCCTGTGTCGTTACAGATGCCGGAACCAGATGGGTACCAGCCAAGTGGATAAAGCCCTGGTTTGAGCAGACGGATTCAAATGAGTTACCCCACAATACCAACAACGACGATGAGGGCTGAAGAAGTGCAGTGCCCTAGGTGTGGAACTGTGACCCATAGACCCTTGTGCCTTGTGAGGATTGTTGAGGCCGGTGGTGGTTTGAAAGACCACGTGCTGCGGCCCGGTGTGCTGTGTGTTTTAAATCCGGTGTGCTGTGTATTTTAATTCTAGTGTGCTGTGTATTTTAATAAGGAATTAGGTAAAGTGACGGGGTATGCTGTGTGTTTTTAATCCGGTGTGCTGTGTATTTTAATTCCGGTGTGCTGTGTGTTTTAATTCTAGTGTGCCGTGTATTTTAATAAGGAATTAGGTAAAGTGACGGGGTATGCTGTGTGTTTTTAATCCGGTGTGCTGTGTATTTTAAATCCGGTGTGCTGTGTGTTTTAATAAAGAACTAAGTA
Source organism: Rissa tridactyla (assembly GCF_028500815.1). Classification (NCBI taxonomy): domain Eukaryota; kingdom Metazoa; phylum Chordata; class Aves; order Charadriiformes; family Laridae; genus Rissa; species Rissa tridactyla. The sequence continues at coordinate 26,650,077 of NC_071496.1, forward strand.
AGGTGATGGGTTTAATTCGTTTAGCTATTGCAACAGAGTACAGAGAGTCAGGTTCACCTCAACACGAGCTGGCTGAGTGACAGGAGATTAGGGAAGTCTACCATTCACAAGGATTGGTCAAGGTGTGGCATACAGTGCTGTTACACAGTGCTACTGCCAGAGGTTTGGTCGGTTCCGGAGGACTAGTGGGAACAGGTAGTACGTCACTGTAGCAACAGGTTCGGTCATCTACAGCGCAGAAAGAAGGGCAAGGGTACTGATATTTGAAGATGCCACTGAGAATTAGTGTCGGGCTTATCCTTGTGATTGGAAGTTGCAGCTGAGCACAAAATTGAGAACCCTTGGTATTTCGGCTTCTTTTAATACAGCAGGATTCAATTCAGTTTACCCAACATTTAACACGACCCTAGTGAACTTTTGTGGAGACACCACAGGGGTGATGATTGATTTTTGCTGTTGGCTCAGGGTCATGGATGTGAAGATTTTGAAGGTATGTGTTGTATGAACCTTTCTGACCACTCATCATCCATTCATAAGCAGTTACGGGATCTGAAGGATAACATGTTCAAGTTAAAAGCGGTTTCGATGATTGGTTAAGCTCATGGGGTATAACGGGATGGTTATCAGACTTCCTAAAGCAAGGGCTCATGCTATTGTTGGTTATATTATTATTGATTATGGTAGCCTCGTGTGTTCTCCGCAAACTGACTGACATGATAGAAAATGCCATGCATAAGGTCTGGCTGGCTCAAGAAGAAAAAGGGGGTACTGTAGGAATGTGTCTGAGAGAAAATGGTCATGTGAGCCAGCCTCCCTACTGTGAGAGATTAGATTAAGGGCAAAACAGGTGGTAGAAGATGGAATTAGTACATGGGAAAAACGGGAACTGAGAAGGTAGAAAACATGTTGTGCTAATGACTAAGCAATTTACTATGTGAATTCTTGTAACCAATCTGATGTGTGAATGAACTGCATGGACAGCACGTGGACAGTGTAACTAGCTAATCAGAAATAAGTGAGTCGCGTGTATGGCTACAACACAGGGTATAAAAGATGATGATCTGTGCTTAATAAACGGCTTCTGTTGATTCACATTGGATCATCTGGAGTCCAGTTATTTCTCCTCAAGCAAGGTGCCTTTTTCACCTTCCCTTATGATTGCGGCTGTCATAGATTGCATCCACAATTGGGTCGGATACAACTAAGAGCCAAGGAAACATTGTTTTGTGTTGTACCAAGTGCATTTGTGATCAGCTGATGGTCTTTTTCACCCGTTTCTTCCCACTGAGGCAATATATTCGATAAAAGCCGTTGGTGGTTTCCCAATGCTAATAGAGAGGACTGTAGGGGATGTCTTAATTTGTCCAGATCAGTAGTGGTTGTGACTAGTTTGTTGGCAAGTATCTCAGCATCTATACTATTTAAGACTCCCAGGCCTGTTCCTAAGATACCAGTTACATCTCTCTTCTACCATTGTGAGGGGGTAATAGTTCGTCTGTCCATGTACAGCTCATCCAAGGTTCCTGTAAGACACAAAGGAAAAGGAAATCTGCTCGGTCTTATTTGACCGACGGGGTTAGAAAGAGGGCGAGATCCACCAGGTATAGTTGTTAAAAACACTCTTGGTTACCAAGAGTCTCCTGCTTCTTCCTCACTCAACATAATTCTATCTCCTCCTTCAGAAGAAACTCGCCACACATACTCAACAGCCGATTCTTCTGGCCACCTCGAATATTTTTCCCTTATTTTTGCTAACTCTGTTGGTGTCCACGGAATAGTACGCACAGTGTTGCGGACTTCATCATCATCCTCATCAACTGTGGTTTCAGTTTTAATCAGAGGTCATAAAGGAAAGACTCGAGATTTCACAGTAAAAGTCCTTCTCTCCTCATCTTCTTCCTCATCTTCACTATTAGACCAAAAATCTCCGGTCTGGGTTCCGGAATTTGGATAACACATTAATTTACGAATTTGTTGGACTTGGGTCGAGGGCTGCATTTTATCTAAGAGCCCAGCCACCCTTTCCAATAACATTTTAAGTTGGTGATTTTCACCTTTAAGTTGGAGATTTTCATTCCCGAGTCGAGCATTATGGTTCCCTAAACATTCATTCTCACTCACAAGTTTATCAACTTGAGTTCTTAATTTTTCTCCTGTCTCCTTCTGAAAAGCTAGTGATGACTTCAGCACCTCATTTTTCCGATTTCAGAGTTGCATATTCTACAGCAGAAATCAGATTAGGAGCAGGGGTTTCCCTACCTTCTTGTTGTGCACGAGATAAACAGGCGCCTAACACCGCACAGATCACACCTTTGCCTTTCCCCGCTCTGAGCTTCTGTGAAGCCCGACACTCTTCAATACGTTCCACCACTTTCTCTTCATCCTTCCAAAATTTATGGGCCCACTCCTTCCCAGCCTGGGAAGGGGCACAATCATATTTTTGCAGCAGTTTATCCATGGCAATCCTGCCGACTACGCCAAAATTCTGTTGCGTGAAAAGGGGCCAAGCGGTTTTGGCAGAAGATGAACCCCCTTGCGTTCTAACACTCCTCACCGAGGTGGGAGGCTAGGTGCGGCTAGGTTTAAATTCTGAGTGATGCCCAATTCAGCACTATCAGTCCAGTCGCGTTTAATATGTATTAAACTATTATGATTTGGATACACTAATAGTGGACTGCACCTTCAGTCTAGTCGTGCTCCTGAACTAGCATGGCCACTCTGGAGTCTTTGGTCGCGTTCAGTGAGAAACCAAAACGACTAGCTACTTAAAAAAAGTGCCGTTTATTTAAACAACAGATATATAGGTTCTTAGGATTGCCGGTGATAAATACACTGTCTGCAAAGCACGTGCAAATGAAAGTATTGCTACATATACAAAACGAGCGACAAAGTTATAAACGATACAGCCTGGCTCTAAATGTAGGAAAGAGAGTCTCTAGAGAAATTTCTAAGTTTCCCGAGGAAGCACTCGGTATAATCTAAGTCTTACCCAAAGGCGTCCCTATGGAGGGGGGAAGAGAGGCTCAGCCCGTCGACTGATCCCAGAAGTCAGTGATGGAATTCTTTATGATGGTGTCTTCCCTGGGTATCCCCCCTCTCTCGGGCTATTTTTATACTATTTGTTATCTTCAAGGTGGAGTTTGAGTGACTTTAGTCATACATACTTTTATCATGATTGGTGTAAATTTTTCTCGCTTCACAATTAACGGTATAGTTTACGAGAAATTCAGGGCGCAGACTCAAGAAGGAGTGGTCGCACCTTGGAGGCGGGTAGCCTTCGGGATGGAGGTGTGTTTTGGTATTATAATGACATTATAATGAGCAAAGTTCGCACAAAGGACAGCATTTCATCAAAATTTGACAAAATGTTGGCTCCGAGTATCGAGCGGGCAGCTAATTGGCAGCTTATCTGTTTCATGGTATCATCCCATTCCCGTATCCGCTATACATCATAAGGTAAAGCCACGGAATAATTGCATCCCGTCCCGTACCTCATGTAGCTTATCAGGGAACCACAGGTGTTGTGTCCTTCATGCCAGCTGCGGCTGTTTTCTACCTCAGAAGCCTCTTGATTTTATACTTTTCCTTAATGTGTGAACAATGCTGTACTTTTGTATTCTTTAGCCAATTTAGTATTTATGCCACATAATCCACCCCGTGACTACAGTCACTCAAGCTCCATGATACTCAATACTGATAGGAAAGATCACATGTGTTCTTGTGCTGAGGGATATCAAGTGCAAATACATCTCGTGGAGTGATCAAACGAGTTAAACTTTTCATCAAAATCCAAAGTCTAACATACAAAACAATTGTCAAAGTGAAGCACAAAACAATGAGTATTAATAAAACAACAACAGGATGGAGCATCTTGTTATAAAGTCCTGTAACTGTTGGCGACCATCCAAAAAGAATATCTCCCCATTCATGTCCTCCGTCTCTCTTGACTCTTTCCAGCACATGATGGACGGTAATCAAAGTTCTCTGTCCATTTTCTTGGGCCTCTTTCAAGAGTCGCTTCAATTCATCATGTTGTAGCAGCTTCTTCACCAGTGAGAGATTCATTGCGATAGGGGTAGGCAACAAATCTCGAATCAATGTATAATTAGATTGTAGCAATTGAAAAGATGTAACAGGAGCTGAATAATTGAAGTCACATCCGATAATGTTAGTAAAGTTACAAACACAAAGGTTTGAGTGATTACTTATATCAACTACTATGTCATCTATGAATACAAGACTACAGGGAGACCTCATGCAAACGCACCCTTTCCCAATATATACAAGCACAGTTTCTGGGGTTTCATCGGGATGTATCTCAAAGTGACAAACATTCTGGTTGGTGTCAAGACAAATGTCTTGTGCTTTGAGGGTATTGCTCTCACAAATGAATCCTTGTTGGTCTCGTGAAACGCATGTGTCAACATCAACAGTTTGCCATTTATTCTCATTTTGTTGTGCCCACACTCTGTGCTCTATTGGATAGAGTATGGCTCCTTGGTGATTCAACCCCAGCGCAATGATTGGGTATATGGTGTATACCAAAGCATTGCGTATTGTTAAGACAAAAGCTGTGGCCCTGCTCTCAATGGGATCATAGGTGAAATCAACCAGACACCACCAGGACTGAAATTTTCTCAATTTCTCAAATTCAATTGCATTATCCCATACCACTTTTCGAATTTCGGTGGGCAAGTGTAGGAATGTGTCTGAGAGAAAATGGTCATGTGAGCCAGCCTCCCTACTATGAGAGATTAGATTAAGAGCAAAACAGGTGGTAGAAGATGGAATTAGTACATGGGAAAAACGGGAACTGAGAAGGTAGAAAACATGTTGTGCTAATGACTAAGCAATTTACTATGTGAATTCTTGTAACCAATCTGATCTGTGAATGAACTGCATGGACAGCGCGTGGACAGTGTAACTAGCTAATCAGAAATAAGCAAGTGGCATGTACGGCTACAACACAGGGTATAAAAGATGATGATCTGTGCTTAATAAATGGCTTCTGTTGATTCACATTGGATCGTCTGGAGTCCAGTTATTTCTCCTCACACTAGAGCCTTATACTCCTGTGGGTCTGATGTGCCAGGCCATCGAATCCACACTGTCCAATAAACCCGGTTGTCCCTTTCCTCCACCTGGGCGGAGGCAGGGCCCTTCTAATCCTGGTCATGTATCTGTTACTCACTTCTTGCAGAAATGACTCGGAAGTCTCTTCAAGAGGATCAGAAGATCAGGCCTTCTGCTCTGTCTGGGGAACTGCCCCCTGGAAACCGTGGCGGCACTTTTCCTGGAGGGATCCCCTTTAGTAGTTGTCCTTCCTTGCAACTCCTGTACCTGTGCCCGTATGATCAAAGTAGGTTGTCCATCCCACTTCCTCATGTCCTCTCCGCGGTCACACAAGGAAAACCACAGGGTGCCTCGTGGTGTGTACCCTCTATATTCTCTCTTGAGAAACACCTACTCCTAATAGCTGAGATGATGGCCCATAGAGGTGGGGAGTAGGACATATTCTCTTCAAGTTGTTGGACATTCCGCGACAGTTTCTCCACAGCTGAGACAAGGGGGGAAGAGAGACTTTCTTCGTATCACCGGAGCCGGCCAGCCACCTCATCCGCCGTTGGTCCCTCTTTGCCTTTCCATTCCGTTACTGCCAATGAGTTGGCATATGTCAATGGTGCGCTCTGTACAAACTTCCGCCACATGGGCCTTGTGCATTGGACCTCATCGGGATCTGTGGGTAAGTCTGCATTGTCCAAGTCATAATAAATCATCTCCCGCACGGCTAATTCTCTCAGGTACTGGATACCTCTCTCCATGGTGGTCCACTTGCTTGGATGACATACAACATCTTCTCTGAAGTCGCCTCCAGAGGCTGACGGCTTGTGTCTTTTTCCCAATCGCCTTGTCAATGTCCCCTTCCCTTGGCTTCCCTACCCTCCCATTCCAAACTACTGGCCCCATTATCCCAGCACCGGAGCAGCCAGGTGATAATATGTTCGCCCAGAAGTCGGCTGAAATCTTTTCGCATATCCTGCAGCTCACTCAGAGATAGGGATCGGCGGGAGGAGTGATTATCTCTTGTTCTGCCTCTTCCTCCTGTTCTCTTGATGGCCCTGGTTCATCATCATCCGTTACTAAGCGAGCTGATTTCTTTGTGTATTTCTTCTTCTGTATAGGGGCAACTGATACCGGCACGGGTTGGTTCCCTGGTTCAGCTGCAGTGCCTGCCACCGGGGTTTGAGTAGCCACATTGCCTGCTACTGGGGTTGGAGTAGCCACCAGTGCCTGCCACTGGCATTGGAGTAGCCGCAATGCCTCTTGGTCTGATTTCTCTCTCTTTCCCCTGAGGGTGATGCATAATATCGAGCAGTGTTTGGTAGATACTGGCTAGGGCCCAGCACAGTGCGGTGAATTGTGCCTCTCTAGAATAGCCAGAGCATTTTCCTTCCAAATAACCTATCACTTTATCAGGGTCCTGTAGTTGTTCGGGGGTGAAGTCACAAACCATTGGAGGCGAGAAGTTCTCTGCCCATATTCTCCCATATGCCATGCCACCCCTGACTATCCAGACTCAGGGCAGAGCTCTGGGTGGTAGTCTTAAATAGTTGTTTAACCCTAAACAAGACCTGGAACACATTCAGGAGACATAACAATAGGACCATGCTGGTTTGAACATCCCCAGGATATTCAAAATTCTCAAAAGCTGTCATACCTGACCCGAAGGAGAAAAGGGAGGCAAAATGACTGGGGAAAGTGTCCCCCCCGTTTGCCCCACAGACTGGGTGTAATTATTAATAAATTACAAGAGACGGTGCCTGAGGTACAGGCAGGACAGCAATGCTGCATAAACACCCCAACATAACCGTCTGAACAGTGATGTTATCATATCATAAGTTGATACTACACAGGACAGCAAAATGATAATCCTGATCCCTCTCTCAGAGAGAGGTAGCAGGGAGGGACCGAAACGGGTGTCGGTGGCACCCGACCCTGGCTGGACACGAGACTCCAACCGCAGCAGCGCCCCGGCCCGCCTGCGACAGAGCTGGGGAGGGCTTATCTGCTGCAAATATGGTGGGGGGGCCTCTTTTTTTTGTCTTTTTTGGGGTTTTTTTGTTGTGTTTTTTTTTTTAACAAGGAAAAAGCTGCTTCCACCTCTGTAAGAGTGCTGGAAAATTGCAAAAGAACTGAGAAATTGAGCTTCAGTCCAACCCAAACCAAACTTTTTTCTTGTTAAAAGCTTTTATTTGGAAGGAAAATAGTGACCAACACAAAAAATAATGTTTTCTGCAAAACTGCATTTTTATTTTAACAGCATTTACCACAAAACAGACAACTTTTTTCATCACTGTTATTAGTGCTGTTTGGCACAAACTTATCACTCATGCCACTGAGCACATTTGTGTTTTCTATGTAATTGCAGGTGGGATAAGCATCACTTCCCACTCAAAGCATCAGGCATAAACTTTTCTGCAATTTCATCCTCTAATTCTGTAAATAGCTTCACTTTGTATTATATCCTAAAGGCTGAATAACAGGTTTAGCAGATCAACAAGGGAAACAAGTTCTTGAGATGGAAATGCCTCACTAAATATGCTGTATCTTCAAGCATACTGTCTGAAAGGAGATATAAAGCAGATCCATATAGAATATATAAAGAAGCTCTACGTAGCAGCCTGTACAGGAGTTCCTGATTTCACCTCAATGCCTAAGAAGCATCCCAGCTACAAATCAAAATGGGCAGGTCTAAAGATTAAAACTACCCTTGATTTATGTAACTGTAGTGTAATTTACAGAATTCATTTTCCTGTGCAAGTATTCTGGGATGGTCTCATGGAGGTAGAAACTCCAGTGTTGTCTTAAAATGCAGAAAGTAATGGAATAAATTGTAGTAGAACTTGGCAATGACAAAAAATGGGCTTATTTTTGTGAAAGCTGCTGCTGAAAGCAAAGTGTGGAATCTGCTCTGCTCCTCACAAAGTGGGGGATTGTTCACAAGGTCTTAAATCAGGAGTAGATAACATCCCCAAAATTGCAAAATGGTTAGAAAAAACAGAAGACAAGCAATGCAAACATTCCACACATAGTTGCTGTACTTTCTTCAACCCTAAAGCATCACGTTAACCTTGTTCAGGCTAAGCAGCAAGCAGCTCTCCTGATCCACACCCCTATGCAGTAAATTAGAGACCAAAGAGATATCGCTGTCTAATTTAAATGGACCTCTTCCCAGAGGAATGTAAGCAAGATAGCGCTGACACTTTAAAAACACCTGGAAATTGGGCTACAGCAGGACAGCATTCACCAACAAGAGAAATTAATCATGGTTTATTGTCTTGCAGTTTCTACATCTCTTTTTCACCCTTGAGATGTAGCTTTCCTGAGGGAAAAGGCATCTCTGCAATCTTCTGCCAGAATTCAGAAAAGAAATCAGTCATCCAGTTCCTCTCCAAACTTTCCATTGCACAAGGGATATGTGCCTTGCTGTTGCAACCTTATTCCCACCACTAGGTTTGCTATCCTGGGAACACCCAATTGAGCACAATTTAAGGGATTAGGTTAGCTCTGCACTGTTCTAGGCATTCAGAAGGCTTTTCTGGACCTTCATATACAGACAAGTGTTAACTATGGAAGCATGCCAACCCAAGCACTTTCAACCCGAATTAGTACTCAGATTAGAAAAAAACCTATATTACTCCAGGGTTGTGTTAGTGCTACAACTTCAGATATACTTCAGAGATAAGAAATACTTCAGACAGTCTTACCAACCCATAGATCGTAGCAGCACCACCGAGCAGCAGGATAACGAGGAGCCACATCGTTACGGCAGAGGGAAGGCAAGGCACAGTGCTTTCCAGGGCGTCCCCTGTATCTTCAAAGTGTGCTCATGTCTCTCACCCTCTCCGTTCTGAGACAGCCCCCTTATATACTGCCCCAGATTGAGTGGAAAAGTACAGGCTAGAGTCGCTGCACGCGTGGCCAGCACATGCAGTGAGTCCCACCAGGCTCATGATCCGTCTTTGCTAACAGCGGCTTTCTGATACGCAACAACATTGTTGCACTCCCTTCTTGTTATTTTCTTCTTTGAAGGTCAGGTTCTCATGGATATGCACATAGTTTTTGCAGCAACAGTACTGAGGTCCTTTTTTCCTTGGCACGTATAGTGGGTTTGGTTCAAATAGTAATTTTCCATAATGTCTCACTTGGACCATCCTCTATTATCCCTTACAGAGATAGAAAAGCTGTGGTACACTAAACTAAAACCACTCTATGTTATTTTAACTTTTCAGCCTTTGAAAGCGTTCAGAAGGGAACAGAAACATACTGAAGAAATTAAGATCTACAGATGCTGTGAAAAAAAAACAACATGGGATGATGCTGTGAGAAACGCTCCTTATCCAATAACAACGGCTCAGGCAGTGAATGATACGAAGCACATTTTATTTGAACATTCTTGCAAGAACGGTGACCTAGCAAGTAGGCACACTTTCAGTTCTTGAAACACACCTTATTATTTCCTAATCCCGGCTGAATTTTCCCTCCCCTGTTTCCCATTGGTTGGGTACTCCAGGGTTCACAGTCTGTCCGAGGTGCCTCAAATCCTTCCTGGGTGCCCTGCCTCTGTTTACTTCTCCTTATGCTACACATAAAGGGATAATCTGACTAGTTTATTTCCTTCCTTTTTGGTAAAATTGCTCAATGTCATTAGCCCTGGTTAGACCTTTGACTACCCTTCTAGACACTAATCCAGTATGAATCAGTCTGTCCTTTTGTCTGTGTGATAAGAGATGTTATACAAGCCTTTGCTGGAGCCTCTTTGTCTAGTCATTCCCTTATCATGTCACCTCTGATGGAAACGGCTTGCAAAAACAATACCTGCCTTTCTTACAATGCCACCAGATTATCACCCTCCCAATAAAGGCTAGCGGATAACATAATACTGACCTTTGCTATGCTTTGTATTAGCCAGAAGTGAGGAAGATGAGTGTAGTTCACTGAACCAAAGAATCAGAGAATCACAGAATGGTTCCAGTCAGAACGGACCTTAAAGATCATCTAGTTCCAACCTCCCTGCCCTAAGCAGGGACACCACTCACTAGACCAGGCTGCTCAAAGCCTCATGCAGCCTGGCCTTGAACACTTCCAGGGAAGGGGCATCCACAACCTCCCTGGGCAACCTGTTCCACTGCCTCACCACCCTCACAGGAAAGAATTTCTTCCTGATATCCAATCTAAATCTACCCTCTTTCAGATTGAGGCCATTACCCCGTGTCCTATCATTACACTCCCTGATAAAGAGTCCCTCCCCATCTTTCCTGTAGGCCCCCTTTAGGTACTGGAAGGCTGCTATAAGGTCTCCCTGGAGCCTTCTCTTCTCCAGGCTGAACAACCCCAACTCTCTGAGCCTGTCCTCATAGCATACGTGTTCCAGCCCTCTGATCATCTTTGTGGCCCTCCACTGGATCTGTTCCAACAGGTCCATGTCCTTCTTGTGTTGAGTACTTTGAGTACTCCAGAGCTAGACACAGTACTCCAGGTGGGGTCTCACCAGAGCAGAGTAGAGGGGCGGAATCACCTCTCTGGGTCTACTGGCCACGCTTCTCTTGATGCAGCCCAGGATGCGGTTGCCTTTCTGAGCTGTGAGCGCACATTGCCTGCTCATGTTGAGCTTTGTAGGAATGTATCTGAGAGAAAATGGTCACGTGAGCCAGCCTCCCTACTGTGAGAGATTAGATTAAGGGCAAAACAGGTGGTAGAAGATGGAATTAGTACATGGGAAAAACGGGAACTGAGAAGGTAGAAAACATGTTGTGCTAATGACTAAGCAATTTACTGTGCGAATTCTTGTAACCAATCTGATGTGTGAACGAACTGCATGGACGGTGCGTGGACAGTGTAACTAGCTAATCAGAAATAAGCAAGTGACGTGTACGGCTACAACACAGGGTATAAAAGATGATGATCTGTGCTTAATAAATGGCTTCTGTTGATTCACATTGGATCATCTGGAGTCCAGTTATTTCTCCTCAGATGGTGACCCCGACGTGATACCCATCGGCACTTGGCTTGAGCAACGGAACGCGAGGGGCAGAAGACCCAGAAGGAGATCCACCGGCTGGAGGACGGCTCAGCTGGACTGAGACCGGGCGGATTGGCCGGCAATCCGGAATAAACAGACGACATGGCCACAGACACCCAGAGAGAGGTGAGCAGCCGGGGCAGGAGATGGGGCAACAAGTAACAAAAGAAGAAGGGGCTATATTAAGACTTCTCCTGCATATCCTCTCTAAGAGAGGGGTGAAATACGATGAGCGTATGCTCCGAAGGTTGTTAACCTGGTGCAGAGAGAACGGATTCGCACCAGAGCCCCAGACAGCTTTTAAATCAGAAATATGGGAGGCTGTTGGGAAAAAACTGTGGGAAGTGATAAGTAAAGGAGACAAAGAGGCATCACATGGCGGTTGGTGTTATCGACCTTACAAGACATGAAGGCGGAGCGAGGCACAGCAGCCGGGGCTTTTGCAGCATTACAACCCACGGGAGGGGGATCGAACTGGCCAGGTCCGAAGGTCTGGGACGATCCCCTGCTGATCCCCTCTGCTCCACCTGAGGCCGAGGGAGGAGGCAGAATGTCAGCAGAGAAGGACAGAGCCGGAGCTGTTTGCTCCTGCCATTGCCCGCCTCGCCCCCTCCCCTCCCCAGTCGTCTCCCTGAGATAGAAGTGCTGTCTTTGTATGTCTGCTGTGTAAGTGTGTGTGGGCGCCAGCTTATACCTGCTGATCAGCATGTGTGCTACTGTTTGCTTTTTGTTAGGTGACTCCCCTTGAGCAGGTGTTCTGCCCGGTGTGGTACTGTTCTCGTATGCAACTAGGGCTGACACTCCGTCAAGTGAAGAAGTTTGTATATACACAATGTTTAGACGTAAGGCGAGCGCGCCCCAGGTAGATACACCAGGATGGGCTGTAGAACCGATGGAAGTCCTGAAATATTGGGGGAGTTTTCACCAGCCGACACATTTACGCTCTCGGGAACGGCTCGCCTGTGCAGGGCGTATCGCTGGTTTTTTGTCTATAAGATCATGGTTGATCATGGTTGATTGGAAAAAGGAGTTGAGTCAAAATCTATAGGATGCCCTGTAGGAAAATGAGAAACTTAAGGAAAAATGAGAAACTGAGCTCTTGTTGCAAAGGCAGACTTTTATGTCAGTCATAAGTGATGGCAGAAAAAAAAAAGAAAAAAGAAAAAAAGAAAAACAGAAAAAAGGAAAAAAAAGGAAAAAGAAAAAAAGAAAAAAAGAAAAAAAAAGAAAAAAAAAGAAACCAAACAGGAACAATTAGATGGGAAATGTTCCACGTTAGTACAAAAGTATGCCATACGCATTACGAGAAAGCATCAGAAAAAGAGAAATAGGACACCTGATTCAAAGCAGTACCATAGAGATATGTTGTTGGAGTGGGAGACGGACCCGGAGTAACGATGGAGTCTCAATATGAGTATGGTCGTTCTCCCTTTATTCCAGTTTTCACAGAGTAGATATAGACAGGCAATAAGAGCACGTGCTAGCGGCAGCTATATGATTGGCTTACAGTCTCTGTTCACGCGCTGTCCATGCAGTTCATTCACAGATCAAATTGGTTACAAGAATTCACATAGTAAATTGCTTAGTCATTAGCACAACATGTTTTCTACCTTCTCAGTTCCCGTTTTTCCCATGTACTAATTCCATCTTCTACCACCTGTTTTGCTCTTAATCTAATCTCTCATAGTAGGGAGGCTGGCTCACATGACCATTTTCTCTCAGACACATTCCTACAATACCCCCTTTTTCTTCTTGAGCCAGCCAGACCTTATGCATGGCATTTTCTATCATGTCAGTCACTTTGCGGAGAACACACGAGGCTACCATAATCAATAATAATATAACTAACAATAGCATGAGCCCTTGTTTTAGGAAGTCTGATAACCATCCCGTTATACCCCATGAGCTTAACCAATCATCGAAACCATTTTTGACCACTTTTAATTTGAACATGTTATCCTTCAGCTCCCGTAACTGCTTATGAATGGATGATGAGTGGTCGGAAAGGTTCATACAACACATACCTTCAAAGTCTTCACATCCATGGCCCTGAGCTAACAGCAAAAAATCAATAGCCACTCGATTTTGCAACGTAGCATGCCGAATGCTATCAGCATCAGTAAGCAAGCTAGATATGATTTCAGTTGTAAGGTTTATCTGTTTACTTGCCCAACACCCTGTCTTATTCAACATATTTAATGCCGTTGCTGTTCCTAGCGAAGGAAGAATACTTAGCCCTATTCTTTGTCTGAGATTCGAAAATGTTATATGGTCGTCACAGGATGGAGTGAAGGTATGAACTGTTCTCTTGGCTCTGTGGTTACTGTGTGCTCTGCTCACTGTGTCTTTGGCCGTATGCAGGCCTCTGCTCGTAGATCTGCCACATCTCCCCCTTTTTTGTTTAACACCAGACCATTTATTAACAAGGTCGCCATGACTTGTGCTTCTACTCGTTGTGACGCTCTTAGCCGGTTATATACTAAACACAATTAAAAACAGAATCAAAAAGAACCCTGCTAAGGCAATAAATACCCAGATTCCTAAATTTAGCCCAGAAAGCCAATTTCTTTGGATTTACCCACAAGAAATCCTTTTGTAATATTTCAAATACATTGCGGTTCATTAAGTTTTGAATCTTTAGACGAATATTTTTTGCAACGACATGTCAAATTGTGATAACCAAGGGTCAAGGTCATCCTTTTTGATGGGGACATGTATGTGGCTTGGATCCATTCCAGAAAGCTGCTGACAGCACAAGCGACCCTGGGAAAACAATCGTGGTAACATTTCAATCATCATAGTTACTGGTTTTGAAAAGGTATGTGGCAAAAATACCCACTCTAATGCAGTCAGGCTCTTTGCGAGTGCATCATCCCACTGTCCTAACAGGGCATAAAGTTGAAATTCTTGTAGGAAGGTGTTCAATGCGTCTTGCAGCAGTAGTAGACTATATCTTATCTTTCAACATGCTGTAATGCCTTCTGAGCTGTTGGGGTTAATGAACATAGAACTTATGGGGGGGGGGGCGGGGGCAGACACAGTGCTTCAGGGCATCCCCTGTATCTTCAAAGTGTGCTCATGTCTCTCTCCCCCTCGCTCAGCTTACGTCTCTCTCCCCCTCTCTGACCCGAGACAGCCCCCCTATATCCTGCACTGGATTGAGTAGAAAAGTACAGGCCAGAGTCGCTGCACGCGTGGCCAGCGTATGCAGCGAGTCTCACCAAACTCATGATCCAGCTTTGCTAACAGCGGCTGTCTGATACGTGACTACATTGTTGTAATCCCTTCTTGTTATCTTCTTCTGTGAAGGTCAGGTTCTCATGGATACACACATAGTTTTTAGAGCAACATATTCTACAACTCGTACAAGGGTACGATGCAAAGCGGCATCTACAACTGATCGTATAATGCTTATTAAACACGGCAAACAACACACTAAACATAACAGACAAATTCCTTCCACACAGGCAATGAGTATAATTTGCTTCAACCAACCCCACCCCCAAGTCCATCCAGCAAAGAGATTTCACCCAGTGGTCTCCACAAGTTGCTGGTTCGGTCGGTGCAGTTCTTGCAACTGGGCATGGATGGATTTGGAGTGGTCACTTAGATTCATACAACACAGTCCTTTAAAATCTTGACAACCATGTCTGTGAGCTGAAAGCAAAAAATCAGTAGCAGTTCTGTTTTGCAGCGTCGCATATCGAATACTATCTACATCTAGCAATAACTCAGAAATAGCGGTACTAGTAGCATTGTTAAACTTATCCTTGGCAGCAAGAGAGTCCTTGTTATCACGAATCCTTGGCAGCAAAAGAGTCCTTGTTAGCAAGAGCGCATGCGGACTCCCTGTTCTTGCTGGTACTGTGCTTTGATCTTCTTCCACAACAGGCCAAGATTCTCAAGCAGCTAGATAAGGTGTCCGTGAGTCCATTACAGGCTTATGTCATCCAAATGTTTTTCTTGCCAGCACCCGAGACTGAATAACAATTGGTGTGATATCTGTGTTTTCCAGCACCCAGGTGCGAGTCCCTTGAGTGTATTTACAGTCCTCCTCGCCAATCTGCCGTTGCTTCCCCATATTCCACCCCCTTGCTCAAGAGACCGCTTCTGCTGGGGTTCATTTTAGTCTCGCAGGGTATAACACAGAGCAATCTACTAAGGCATGCAATAACATATACACATATAGGAAAAAACCAAAAACATATCTCTATGGTACTGCTTTGAATCAGGTGTCCTATTTCTCTTTTTCTGATGCTTTCTCGTAATGCGTATGGCATACTTTTGTGCTAACGTGGCACATTTCCCATCTAATTGTTCCTGTTTGGTTTCTTTTTTTTCTTTTTCTTTTTTTCTTTTTTTCTCTTTTTTCTTTTTTTTTCTTCCATCACTTATGACTGACATAAAAGTCTGCCTTTGCAACAAGAGCTCAGTTTCTCATTTTTCCTTAAGTTCCTCATTTTTCTACAGAGCATCCTATAGATTTTGGCTCAACTCCTTTTCCCAATCAACCATGACCTTATAGACAAACAACCAGCGATACGCCCTGCACAGGCGAGCCATTCCCGAGAGTGTAAACGTGTCGGCTGGTGAAAACTCCCCCAATATTTCAGGACTTCCATCGGTTCTACAGCCCATCCTGGTCTATCTACCTGGGGCGCGCTCGCCTTACGTCTAAACATTGTGTATACACAAACTTCTTCACTTGACGGAGTGTCAGCCCTAGTTGCATACGAGAACAGTACCACACCGGGCAGAACACCTGCTCAAGGGGAGTCACCTAACGACACTGCACACAACAAAAAACAAACAGTAGCACAGATGCTGATCAGCAGGTATAAGCTGGCGCCCACACACACAGCAGACATACAAAAACCAGCACTTCTATCTCAGGGAGACGACTGGGGAGGGGAGGGGGCGAGGCGGGCAATGGCAGGAGCAAACAGCTCCGGCTCTGTCCTTCTCTGCTGACATTCTGCCTCCTCCCTCGGCCTCAGGTGGAGCAGAGGGGATCAGCAGGGGATTGTCCCAGACCTTTGGACCTGGCCTGTTCGATCCCCCTCCCGTGGGTTGTAATGCTGCAAAAGCCCCGGCTGCCGTGGCTCGCTCCGCCTTCATATCTTGTAACGTCGATAACACCAACCACCATGTCGTCGCCAACGGTGATGCCTCTTTGTCTCCTTTACTTA